>NC_091800.1:11185000-11810000 GCF_041296235.1 Equus asinus | reverse complement strand
ATGCCACCACATCGTGGCTTGACAAGCAGTGCTAGGTCCACGTCCAGGATCTGAACTTGTGAACCCTGGGCCAACAAAGCAGAGGGTGTGAACTTAACCACTATGCCACCAGGTAGGCCCCACTTTGGTCTTCTGATAGTCTGGGAAGCAAGGCATTTGGTGGAATTTTCCAAGGAGTTTTCTTTTCATAAGCAGTCATGTGATCGTATTGAAAACAGAAGTCTGACTTGGAGGCCCAGAGCTTGTGAAATGTCTCTGTGTGGTCTGACTTCATCTCTGGCTTCCAGCTTTACATCATTAACTTCACCAAGGCCTTAGGTATTATGAGAAAGCCAGGGTCAACTGAAGCTGTGTGTGGCAGAGCAGAAAGAAGACTAAGTTTCTAAGGTGATATGGGAGGGGGTCTGTGCAGTACTGGTCAGGTGCGAATATGCCTCCATCATTTCCATGAGCAGTGGATTGAGTCCTACTTGCAAGGCCATTGGAGTCCATTTCATTTTTTTTAATTTACTTATTATTGTTATTATTTTTTTTAAACATAGCTTGTCCTCTACTTCCTTGGTCATTATGTGCAAATGGCACTCTGCTGTCATTAGTTGGACATATTACGTCTGCACTTACTCTGGAGACCAGCCTTAGGGTGGTTGGCACTGAAGAAAGGAAATTCCATCTCCCATCTCAGGCAGATGTCTCTCCCTTCCATCAGTTGGGTGTGTGAGGGCTTGGATGGACATGGAAACAGAGTACAAATGGTCCTCTCAGCCCGCCTCCCACCAATTCACCTCTTCATGGATTTGTTCAACAAAGACTTACCAAACTGCTATGTCAGGTGCTGCACCAGGTGCTCAGGGAGAGTGGGAGAGAATCAGACTTGCTCTTTGCCCTTGAAGAAGTTCAGCTTCAATAAATAATTCGTGCATGGCATAGCGAGTAGCAGGGTAGGGAAGGACAGGAGCTGCGGTGGAGTGGGGCACGGCCGAAGGAAGGCAGGAGTTTTCCTTGTGAAGTGAGGGTGGACAGGGAGGGCAGTTCCAGGCAGACAGAAGAGCAAAGACAAGCGTCTGCAGGTGGTAGAAAGTGGGTGCATCTGAGGACTTGGCAGAAACCCAGGTCGGGGGCGAGCAGGGGCGGCCAGAGAGTGTCATGTAGAGGACGTTGACGAGGAAGGCAGGTCTGCTTCACTGTGAACTTTGCTACTGATGTTAGAAATTGTGCAACTCAACTCAGGGCAAGTCCTTGACCCCTCCAGCTTCTGTTTCCTCTCTATATAATGAGATTAAGGTAATAGACCTCAACAGACGAGTTTGATGGAACATGATATATTTATGTAGAATGCTTTGTAAACAATAAGTTATTAATAAGAGACAATCAATAAAGCATATGGAGTGTAGTAACTTCACTTACATAAGACACTCCTCTCACTAGGTACCACAGAAAACAACCCAACACGCATGCCAAACCCAGCAAGCACAGAGCCTAACATTCCATAAACGCTGGCTGAACTGAACTGAAAGAGCAATTGTTGATGTCAGCTGCCACAGTCTTCAGGAGACAGTGGGGGGAACCGGAGAGGTTCCTGCAGGAGCCACCGTGTCCAGCATGTGTGGGACCACAGCGTAGTCTGGTCTTAGATGTCATAATAGATCAAACAAGCAACGTTCTGACTTCATAATGAAGTCTATAACTCAAATAAAATAAAGTTTCTAAATGGATTCATTCTAACCCAATTTATTTCACTTTGGTGCCTTTTAAACTCGATTTGATAAATACAACTCACTACATGGCAAGGAAATTGTTTACAAATCTTATTGCCCATGTAAGATTTCCATCCAGTAGATAGGACAAGAAAGAAAAACCGAAACCTTGAGCACAGGATCTTCATAAATATTGGAGACAGTTTACCATTACATTGACCAAAAGAGAACCCTTGTGGGCAATATATAAGTAAATCATTAACAATTTGTTTATATTTCTCTTCATTTGCTTCAATTGTGGAATTTATTCCACATTTGTTATAATTGTGGAAATTATATATACTCTAAAGAAAAGCATTGAAACCCGGTTGAAAGGTAATTTAAAATATTTAACACAAAGCGTATGGTAAAATGCTCAGGAGGTATAAACCTCATTTGGAGGAAAATCAAGCATTAAACAGAAATACATTATCATTTCAACACTTGTTGAAAATCCTTCTAAATTGTTTATCTGTTACACTTCCTTGCCTCGGTGAATAAAGACCTTTGAGTGTCTTTTAACCTTCCTTTGACAACCCGCATCTCACCTTGTCTTGAGCAGCATGAGCACAATGAACGTAACGATGAAATCTCATAATTACAGACTATCAGACTGAGCGGGGGCAAAAGACAGAATCTCATAGTCCTCTCTTTTACCAAAGGGAAGCAGAATTCTGGAGAGCGAAGGTGACTGGCATCAGGTGCAGCTGGAGCCAGAACCCAGGCTTCTCTCTTCCCATCCGGCTCCTTCCAAGACTCACGTCGCCTGCCTGTGGGGCTGGATATGTACCTATCCCAGGACGTAACCCCTGGAAGGTGATTTTTATATACATTTTTATCTGTGTTGGTGTGAGTGTGTTTAATTTCTATCTTGGGTCCTAGAATGCAGCTTTTCAAAATACAGTGACTTGAAGATTCTGTTTATGTTCCTGTTGATTATAATGTTATATATTTTACTGTAAATTCTTAACGTGAAATGTGTAGGTAATACTGCTTCTTAGTTTTAAAAGGTTGAGATGACGGGAACTAAAAAAATGACACAATACCCAAATCCCAGAGACAGCCTTGTGTTTATATGACAGAGATGTACGGGGCCAAAATATGTGGATTTTGAAGTAAAGATGATTTTTTTAAAAAGACAAATCAATTTTCTTTTAACCCTTAGGACATGCAACATAAAGTTGTCATTTCCCCCAATTCCACCTCCTGTCTTCTTTAGTCCTGTATGCCAGGCACCGTCTAAGAGCTTTGCGTACAGCAAGCCTCTAGCCTTGAAAAGCTCTGCTCCTGGTACCTTGCCCAGGATAGGGCAGCAGAACGATGACCGGGAGAGGCCCTCAGCCCACTCCACATGAGGTTTCAACAACATCGGCTGCCCTTGGGGTGGGCAAAACGTTCTCAAGCCCCCATTTGAGGTGAGGAGGCCCACTGGTATCTGTGTGAACAGTGGTCTTCCAGGCAAGAGGTGGGCCCTTGGTGGTGGGAGAAGGAAAAATGAATCTCACTATAGTCTTTTTGCACTTTAAAAATTATTTATTTTAGTTATGGTAAAATATACATAGCATAACATTTACCATCTTAACCATTTTAAGCGTATAGTTCAGCAGTGTTGAGTCTGTTCCCCAGCCCCCGGCAACCGCCATTCTACTTTCTGTCTCTGTGGATTTGACTCACATAAGTGGAATCATACACTGGGGTGTGACTGGCTTATTTCACTTAGCGTAATGTCCTCAAGGTTCATCCACTGGGCACCAAGTGTCAGAATTTCTTTCCCTTTCAAGACTGAACATTATTCCACTGTGCGTATGTGCCACATTTTGTTTGTCCATTCCTCTGCTGATGGACACTTGGGTTTCTTCTCCTTTGGCTATTGTGGATTCAACTCTCTAGTTTTAATTGCTTTGGGAAAACTGAGGAGTCGCTATGGAGGGAGTGGAAGATGAGTGCTAACTTGGGGCCCCTCTGACTCTTGTTTATAGGATTGACAGAGAGAGCAGACCTAGCTTCAGAAATCACGGCACTTGTTCTATGGTGCCGTTTCAAAGAGCTATTTTGCTCCAACACTAAAGCCTACAGTCACAAGCTGGACGCTGCCCATTTCCCAAGGGCACTATGTACAATGGCAAATAAAGACAAACATAGGAATACCGTGAAGACTAACTTTGTGAACTCTGAGAACCTCACCGTCTTTTTGATCATAAAAGGATTTTTGGGTACTATCAGAGCAGAAGGAGTCTGCATGCTGAGAGGCTGCGTGTGCAACCTTCGGCCTTAATCTTGACTCCATCCCCGGAGCCCAGGTTCCCCAGTTATCACAAGCTGCTGCCCACCCACCAAGAGCAGATGTCTGTCCATTCATTCCCCGGAAGGCAAAGACCCCTAGGCACCGCCTCCACCTCCATTTAGTGGTGCAGGCTTTTCCTTCATTCACTCATGCGTTCACCCAACAGCGATTCAGAGGCTGCCCCTTACGTTCAGGGTGCGGTGTTCAGCGCTCCTGGAGAACTGTCTTCATCACGGTGCTTGTTGTATCAGACACAAGTGCCACTGGAGCTTCATCTGTAAAAGGTGGTGAGCCTGCGTGGACTTCAGCCCTATGTGTGTGTTGGGCTCCAGGATGGGAACCCAAGGCAAAGATCCTACGAAATCCAGTCAGAAGTACCCTTCCAAAGCCTTTGGGGGGACCGCTGGGAGAACTGAGTGTCCACCCCTCGACAGGAAGCATAGCCTGCTTTTCCTCCACTGTTGGCGTGGATTGCTGTGTCCCTCAGTAACACTTTCAATACTGCTTATTTTTTTTTTCTTTTTGGTGAGGAAGATTGTTGCTGAGCTAATATCTGTGTCAGTCCTCCTCTATTTTGTATGTGGGGTGCTGCCACAGCATGGCTTGATGAGCAGTGTGTAGGTCTGTGCCTGGGATCCAAACCCACAAACCCCAGGCCACCAAAGTGGAGCATGCAAACTTAACCACTGCACCACCGGGCTGGCTCCTTTGCTTATGTTTCCAAAGACATTATACTAAACAAAAGGAAGACATAGTGCAGTGGGTGGTGCCCAGGTATTCTCTCTGGCCAGTAAAACCACACCAAATAAAAGATCTGTTTTTAAAAACTGAGGGGAATGTAGTAGAGGGTTATTTATTGGCTGTGGAACCAGAATGCCTGAGTATGAACACCATCTCTGACACTTCCTAGCTGTGTGACTTGGGGCAAGTTACTTAACCTTTCTGAGCCTCAGAGAGTCTTAGTTTGAAAATGCAGATGACAATAGTACCCAAATCATGCTTGTTGAGGATTAAATGAGTTAAAACATGCATAGCATTTAGAATAATGCCTGGCAAATCAGTCCATCAATTGATAAATAGGTTAAGAGCAAGATAGACACTGTAACAAAGAAAGATCCTTAATACAATGTGTGTTATTTAGGGAGAAAATGAAATCATCTTCCTTGAATAAATATGTCTGTAATAGGATTGGCTCCCAAATGTCCAGCTCAATATAGATGAGATTGTTCTTGAGGAGATAACATGGTCAGACCCACAGAGGCCGCAGGAAGAGGATTCCCTCCAGTTTAAGTGGCTGGGTAATAAAGACGGCCGCGTGCACCACTGTTGGGAATCCCACGGCCCCCGAGACTCTGGTGGAGCTGATGACGTCCTCTGTCCAGGAAAGAGCTTTTAAAGCATCCAGACAAAACAAATCATTTGACAGAGTCTAGTCCACGGTGCTCAACATCCACTATGTTTGTATGTGGGATTGTCTTGACACGTAACGCACCCCCAGGGATGGGAACACAGGAGTCTGGCGAAGGGAACAGAGTAGCACGTGGTGGGGGTGGAGGTAGCAGTGTAGCTTTATGAGCACCTGTGGGGGCTGAAGAAATGAGGCCTGGTGGGATTAGCCCCTCTCTATCCCATGAGTTCACGTCCCTTAGCATCCAGTAAAAGCCTGGAGCCATCTTCCTGGGACAATTGCCAAATAGTGTCCCTACCTCCACCTGCCTGGAATCCTCTAACGACAGAATGTGTTAAATAATTGCCTTGACATATGCAATTCTTTCCTAGGCAGTAATGCAAAAAGAATTACCCAAAGGGATCCTTGCTTGAAAAGTATTTCTGCTCTAAGGCAGGAAATATGGAACACACGCATGAGAAGTGTCATGTCACGAATGGGGGTCGTTCCTTCTTAAACTCCGCGCCCTCCTCAGGTGGGCTGCAGGCGCACGGCAGCTGCTGGAGAGGCCAGAGAGATGCTGAGTGGGCCTTTCGCGTGGACAGCCCTCCTTCTCTCCTCTTCCCTTGCAGCTGGGGGCTGCTCTCCCTCTTTCCCCTTCTTTCTTGTTCCAGCTACAAAGGGAAATGCCTAGTTGCTTGTCATTCGTGTCAGGGTTCCCGAGAAACGTGGTGCTGCGTCTATTTGCAGGAAGCTTGAGAATGTTTCTAGTAACTGTGCTCCCATTCCTGAGGCTTGACTGAGGGGCTCCCGTTGCAAACTGACAACAGTTTCATTGTCACGCGGTTTGGTTGTGTGACCCTCCACAGCCATCTTCGTGAGTATTTCCCTTTCCTGCCTGCTGAAGGCCCTTCTCATCACCTCTGGGAAGGGGGGCTGGGTTTCGGTTATTGTGTGGTAAGACATCACTGACTCATTCTCCCTTGTGGTTACCAGAACATTCATTCATGCAATTTATTCATTCTTTACTCAGTCAGTGTTCCTTTAACAAACATCTATTGGTGACCTACTTATGGGCCAGACTCTCTGCTAAGCTATCAGGCGGGGCCCTGCCCTCAAGGTGCTCGCAGTTTCCAGTTTGGGCTTTATCATTAAGGCTGGAGGGCAGGTGGAGAGAGAGAGGCATGTGCAAAACATTCATCTAATGGGAGTTTAATGCATGGACTGTTTACTGAGAGTGAGGGTTAGGGAACCAATAAGGGATGTTAACCCCCCCAGGTAGTACCCGGAGAAGCCAGCACTACCCCAGCCCGAAAAGGCAAGGGGAGGAAATAGTGTTTCAGAATCAGCGAGGACTGAAGCCTGGAGGAGGATTATGTCAAGAGGGTCTACCTACAAGAGCTGTACCCAGAAAAGAAGCCAGCCTCTGTCAGAATCACATCTACCAGGAGAGAATGGCAGTCATGGTGCACTGCAAAAGCCTTGGCCTCTCTCCTCCCACCTTTGGTCTCCCCCGGCTGAACCCAACTGGTGGCCGGAGGGTCAGAGCGCCTGCATGACGCAGGCTTAGAGTTAGCAGTCAGGCCAGAGCAGTCAGGGAAAGGTGGAGAGTGGAGCTGGGGCCAGGGAGGCGGATCAGCAGAGTGGCCCTGTGTGTCACTGCCAGTGGACATGGGAGCACTGAATGTGCTCACATTGAAGTCCCCGCCACGTGTGCCAAAGTGCACAATGGGGAGGGGTGGTGGACCTCATCTGCCAGGCATCACTGCCGGAACTGCCTGCACGCTGACAGCTGGCCGCTGGGGTCTGCAGATACGACCTGGCTCACCTCAGCAGCCAAAAGGAAGCGGCCATGGTGCAGTCACCTGGAAGTCGGGGAGAGTCCAAACAAAGATCAGGAGGCGCTGCCTTGGACCTGCCTCGCAATCAATCACAAAGTACGACATGGTCTTTGTTCTCAAGCAATTTATAATCTCACTCTAGGAGAGCAAACCTATGGAGAAAAAGAAGAAACAACGACAACAAAGGCAGCAGAAATAAAAAGCAGCCAGGCAGGCGCCCAGCAGCAAGCAAGCTAATGGTGGCAAATGCAGCCCATTCCTCTGCCGGTTCTGTGCTTCCTGCTGGTGCCTGCCACTCTTGGTGCATGCACACACACACAAGCACACACACGTGCAGGCACACACAGAGACACATACATGCACACAGGCATGCACGCAGACACACATGCACACACACGTACACACATATCACACGCAATAGAAGACCCATTCTGCTGCTACATGTCACTTGTGGCAGTTTCCTTTGTCAGCCTTTGCTGAAACAAACACATGAAAACATGAAGGCGAGATGGAGAGGTGATAGAAGACTGATAGAGAGATTGGCGTTGTTTTTGGTGCCGGGGCTCCTTTTTCAGTAGCTACGTCCCTCTTGACATCTGGGTTATCTTAAAAGAAAACGAAGATCTGTCTGCCTTGCTGGATTCTTGGGGATTTTATTGATATCTTAATGTCCAACTAACACGCTGGGAGCTGGGGAGCTAGGGTATGGATGATTCCAGCCCAGCTCCAAGAGGGGCCTTCTGAACAAGACTTATACAAGAGAAAGACACCTCCATTTAATGATTTCCTCCTAATTTCCACCTCCCCAGCCCCGAAGGACCATCTTCCCATGATGGAGGGTGCAGACACCCATCACGAGGGGAGGGAGAGGTCCGTTTGCCACCACTTTCCTTTCTCTGGGAGATGTTTGCCTCTGGATGTTCCTTCCCGTCTCGTCCTCCTGACATTCAGTCCAGCCCCTGAGTTCCTGGGTCTTCCCTGACTCCGGTATTTAACACCGCATGGCAGGTGTTAAAATTACACAGCTGCTACATGCCAGGTGTGTTCTAAGATAATGGGACCGCAGGTGCCACTGTGTGAATCTCTCTGACTGTTAGGGAAATGCGGGAGCCTTGGAGAGAATGGGGAAGAAACATTCACCAGAGCAGCTTCAATGCCAGGCCCGGAACACGTCCTCAGTTTATTTTAATCATCTTCAAAAGACAGCAGGAGAGATCGACCATGTGCGGGAAAGTCACCGGCGGGGTGACTGCTCTGAGGCAGTCTGACTATCAGAAGGGTCCTGGTATTCTGAAAAATGATTTTATTTGTAAATATGCCTGAGGCTCCACACATTTCCAAAAATAGCACCTTTCATTGGGCCTCTGTGAAATTGAGAAAATCAGGATTCAGGAGAAGTGCGGCAGAATTCATAAAACGCCAGAAAATGGTTGGTATCTCTTGGTCGTATGAGTTCTTAAACTCATCCATTTTTGTACTCATCCATCTGCAAAAATGGATCCTGAAAACCTGGTCAGTGAGTTTTGTGCACAGGCCTGTTATCAGCTGAAATCCCATTTGGAGACTTGAGAGAGGTTAGTTCCACACGAGACCCAGCCCCATACTCTGCAATGTCTCTGCTGTCCGTCATCCTCGCCTGCTTTTGCTTACTTCCTAATCTTGTTTATGTACATGTCTTTACCTTAACTCCCTCTGAGCCTCACAAAGGGTGCAGATTGGAGAGTAACCCCTAGAGAGGCACATAACATGTGTTTGATAATGAAGACGTGCCTGGGCACATGGCAAAGGAGATGCCAATGGTAGCAGTCGCCTATGACCTGGCCCATCCATCTTTCATCCTCTACTCCAGTGCCACCCTCCAGAACTACAGGTGTTCGGCACCTACTGCTGAAGATCTGCCTTCCTGAGAATCTTCCAGGGCTCTGCCTTCTCCCCATCGGTGCCACCTTAGGTCTCCAGGCCCCTTGACGCAATGTTTTAGTGTTTAATCTGGTATTTAATGTAACCAGGGGCTCCTTAGGAAGCCCACCTCCCTCTCATTGGCCCACCTTAGGTACTATGTTAATGAAAACTGATTCATGTTTCAAAGCCCTTGGGAATTATCTGGGTCACATCTGTCTATGCGGTCATGAAATCCCGCAGTGTGTTATATGTGACAGTGAGGGAACCCACACCCATTACCCACCCCCCAAGACCTTATTTGCACACCAACCAGACTTTTGGGTGGGGAAGGCCAAATCCTCTCAGGCCTGGACAATATGTACGTCCTCTCTGGGCAGTGTGACTTTCAGCAGGAGACCGTGGCAAGACCCGGTTTTCAAAAACTCACTCCGCCCACTCTTCCTGAGAAAGCAGGCTGATGGAGGAGGCAGCGGGACATGACGCTAACATAGCAGATAGAAAGAATAGTAAACCACATATTCCTGTTTTGGATGAGATGTCAAGAAAGCCTTCTTCAGTCATAGAAATTCCTTTAAAATAAAGAAAACCCAGTGGGTCTCATTCTTCTGTGAATTCTCGCTATTCTTTTTCTCCTTGTCATTTTCACCGTAAGAACCCATGGCCAGGCTAAAGAACAAGTCTTCCTACATGGTATAAAAGCAACAGAACTACTGGTGATATTAACAATACTTTACATTTATAGAGCATTTTTCATCTTTAAAGCTCTTTATAAATATTAACTAATTAATCCCCTTAGCAACCAAGTAGTTACTTTGTTTGCTTCGAGGCACAAAGTCAGTACTGGACTGAATTATAAATCTCCCTGTGGAGCGGTTTGGCACCTTTTTCAAATACACAACATTGGTTGAGATACTTTTTCTGTCCAATTCTAAAGTCAAATTTTAAAAGTCACCATTAAAGAATGGAGGGGAAAAAGAGAATTCTAGCCACAGCCCATCTATCCCAGTTGTCGGCCTGCCTGTGCTAAAGGCAGAAAATATTTTCAGCACTGAATATCATCCATGGCTTTCTGGGTATCAACCATGCCCTGGGTGATTAAAAAAAAAAAAAAAGATAATCTCTGATGGCTCAAGTAGAAAATTCCAGAAACAAACATCCCTGATTCTATTTATGTGTATTTAAAAAGAAAACTGACGTCAATTCTAATATTGTTATGGGCTATTATTGCTCCAGGTGTATTCTCCTCTTTTCTTTCTGAGGCTTGAATCAATAGACCAGCAAAGACAGCGGGTGAAATACTCCCTCCCTCCTCTCTACCTTCCACTCCTGCACCTGTGGGTTGGTTTTGTGTTGGTCCCACTGGTTAGCACATTTTCCAGCACACAGTAATTGCTGAGTAGATGCTGAAAGAACGAGTGAATCCCGGAGAACTTGAGCAGGTCAATGTTGTACAAAGCACAGCTATGCCAGCCAAATTTACTTGTTCCCAAGGCATCCCCTTGGGATGAAAGATGATTAATGAGGCTCCACATTTTCAAGGGGCCCATCCTATTTTAACCTAGAAGCTGAGATTGGCAGCCTGTGGGCAGAAGCTGCTCCACCAGATGCTGCAAGGGGGAAAAAAAAGGTTATAAAAGTCCTCACCCAACTCCAGGGCAAGTCAACGGGCCCACCCCCTTTCATGCTACCAGATATGGCCCTCCAGCTACAAAGTTGCCCTGCTCTGAGGCCCTCCCTTCCTTCTCCCTCCATGATCCGCTTTGATTTTTATTTTAAACAGACTTTGTTTCAGAGCAGTTGGTTGGGCAGTGAGTTACCTGTGTGTTTTGTCAGGCCCCGGATTCTCCTGGGAAGTCCCTGACTTCAGAATAGACCTGGGAAATTGCCAAGGATTCCAGCCAGTCCAGGCTCCTGAACGACACAGCACTGACCTGAATGGTTGCCTTGACCTTCCTCAAACTACCTATTAGGAATAACTCAAAGATGAGCCAAATCTCTGGAATTTCTTCCACTGGGAGAGTTCTAGGGGGCTCCTAAGACGTTTGAGAGTTTTGAGGAGTCTATCTAATTCAGATCTGTCTCAGAACAGACCTAGCTGCCAACTGCCAGGAGCCAGGATGGGGTAGAATTCACTTCCCCACTTAGGGCCAAGTTCTGCTCCAATGTCTCAGAGGCCACTCTGTGGGATGCTTCCTTAGCCCACCAATTAGAGCAGAAGTCCTTTGGTCCAACCATTTCGGACCCCTCCATTTACTAATCCTCTCATAGACATTTCTTATTTGGAGCTTTCTAACAGACAATGCAAGAGTCGCTAACATTTACTGAGCACGTAACTACCAGATTCTGTGCTGTGCATTTTGACATAATCATTTAGGTGCCACAGCTACCCTGCAAGGCAGTAGGTAGCAAAGCCACCTCAAAGCCACCATGTCCAAAATGGAACTCATGATCTTTCCCCAAAGTCCGGTTTTCCAACACAACCCCTTAGTTCAGTGAGCCACACCATTGTTCTTCCAGTAGCATAAGCCAGAAACCTCGGTGCTATCCTCCATACGTCACATCCCTAACCTTACACCCGAGCTCCACTGGCTTCATCTCCCAAGCATGTCTTGGTGCCATCCACTTGTTTTCCCCAGCCATTGTTATCTTTCTCCACTAGAATTTAAGCTTCATGAAAACAGAAACCTCAGCTGTCTTGTGCATCACTCCATCAACAGACCTAGGATAGTCCCTGGAACACAGTACGGTCCTAACTGAATGAATGATTGAATGAATGAGTAATTCCGCGGCTTCAGTTCCAGATACTGCTGTCCCTTGCTTAGGTCACCACAGCAGGCTGTTGACTGGTCTCTCAACATCCACTCTTGGCCCCTCTAATTATTTCTGCACTCTGCAGCCAGCTGGAGTCTTTAAAAACATACATAACTCACTCTCCCGCCTAACGGCCTCCCAGAGCTCACAGTTGAGACCATGTTCCTTCCTGACCTGCAAAATCAAGGGTGGTCACTCCGTGGCCACCTCCCAGAGCCTTTGCTCAGGACATTCTCTTCCACCAACCCCACCCTCCATCCCTTCACCTAAAGTGACTTCCACATATCCTTCTGACCTCATCCTAAAAGCAGTTTCTTTTTGCACCTTATCCTGGCTCCTTGGTCTGGGTCTACTATGCAATTCTCATTACTCCTTAAAATTTTCCTTTATATAACCTATTATAGTTTGCAATTATATAATGATTTTTCTCTTTTTTAAATAGCTAACCAACTCCCAACTACACCATGACTACCATGTCTGTGAGCACTTGAACACAGTAGCTTCAGGCCTGGCACACAGTGTGGAATGACATGGCACTCAATAAATTATCTGTTGAAAGTCCTGGTTCATCTCCACACGTCCCTAAGGCTCTGTCCTCCAGCCTTCCCAGCCCTGGGCCGCTGACCCCAGTGAATGGTGGCTGCAGGTGGATGGTGGATGTGCTCCTCTCCTGTGTTTCTCACCAGCTTCCAACACAGCACACTTATGGGGCTTCCTCCTTGGCCAGTCCCTGAACTGGATGCCCGCCATCCTCATGTCTTGGTGGAGTCTGATCAAACCCTCCTCGGTGCCACGCAGATCATGCCATCCTTTTCCTGCTGACACCCTGACCAACACCACCATCGCTATCCCCTTTTACACTTGAGGACACCACAACTCCATTCACACTGGTTGTCGCTGACCGAGCCATGGTTCAAGCCCAAGTCTGTAGACTTTTAAAGCCTGCCTGCTCCTTGCTATGCCACACTGCCCTGAATTCCATCGCCTCCGTGACCGGTTAAGAACTGACGCCTCAGCATGGAATGAACTAGAGATGTTTCCCAACATGCAGAGAAGCACTTTGTGGACCCCACATACCTACCCACATAACTACAGCTACCATGTGGGCTTGCGTTTGGCTCCCAGGGCCTTGCAGGTGCCTGAGAAGCCCAGGCAGTGATTCTGGTCTTGCCCCTTGCCCAGACCTCTCTCTGGATTAGTGGTCCTGGTGCTGTGGCTGACGGTGCCGCTGGCCTCTCTGTGCACCCAGACTGGCCCTGTTCTCATCCTTCGTGGTATAAAAAGTCTGCTCATGGTTGCTCTGCCTGAAAATGGGCCAAGCTGAGTCCTGAGGGTAGAGTGAAAACATTGCCTTTTTCTACTTCTCTTCACCCTGCCATTTCTGGCCTAATTGCTTTTGTCCTGAGCTGGGCTGCCTGGGCGCCACGGGGAGCATCCTCCCGTGTGACGCCTGTGATTATCCACACTTTTCACAGATGCGCTCCGTGAAGCTGTCTGCCCAGCGCTATGAAGTGGAGAGCCAGAGCAGCCTCTGGCTCCAGCCGCCTGCTCCAGTCTCCCAGGGTCTCACAGCCTCTGTGGCTGGGTCCACTGTCTTATCTTCAAACCTCCCCTTGGCCACGCTGGGGGTTAGATGTCCCTGTTTGTAATAAAATTCTACTTTTACAAGCCTTTCCTTCAGACACTCCCAACCCCTGCTGCCTGCTGCATGTAAGTTTCAGTTTGAGCAAGTAACACGCTGAGCCCAAATATCTTTGACCCTTGATACTAGCTGGACTTCCAGCCAGGTTCCTTCGGAAAGCCCCTACATTGTTTAGAACATTGGAGCCTGCGGGATGGTAGGGATAAAAGACATCACGTCCATGAATACACCTTGGCTCATGACTTAGTGGGATGTCATGGGTATTAGAGTCAGACGGACCTGGTTCTAATGCTGGCTGTACCACCCATGGGGCTGGCCAAGGTCACACAGCTGGGAAGTGCAGAGCCACCACTCAAATCCTCAGATCAGCTGCTAGATTCTCCCTGAGGCTTGAGTTTCTCATCTGTGAAATGGGCTACTGGTATCTACCACACAGGGTTGTTGGGAGGGCCTAATGATTACACAAGAGGACGCATGGAAGACCGTAACTTGGTACTTAGCAAATCTCATGATGGCCTACTCCCCTTCTCAGGGCATCTATTCTAGGTTCTTTCTCTATGAATGCAGGCCAAGTCTCCATGTAGATGTTCAAGTCCACTGGGACAGGGGATCCTGTGAAGATTCCACAAGGAATCACACCCCCACTCACCACCCCCACCCCAGGTGCAATGAGCCCACACCCACACAATTCAAACTCACTTTATTTACCAAACAGCACATTCCAATGCAGCTTTGTTGCCATGGACAACAGTGACTGTCCCACTATTATTCAGAACACTGCCATATTATCCCTCTCACAATAGAGAGAAAGGAGAGCATGTTCTAATGAGGAATGGGGAGGAAAGGGCTCAATGGCGTCATGACACCCTGAATACCGAGTCTGAATGCTAAAGCTGCAAGAGGAAGCACGTGTGGCAAATGGCCCGTGCGAGCCAGGTGGCCACATCCTCAGCCCTTGTTAGCTGGTCTGGGAACAGCCCCGTATATTGCTATTGCACAACTTTGGAGAGGGCTCAGAGGGCCAGGTGGCTGGGCCTTTACCTCCCTGTCTCAGGCTGCACTGATGTGTCCTCATGTGTGATGTCCACACTGAAGGTCAGGGGTCATTATGGCTCCAGCCCTCTTACTCCCCACACCATAGGGCGGACAGGGAGCAAACGAGATGGGCCACCCATCAGGCTGAATCTGGAGAACTCATCCAGCTTCAGAGAAACAGCTGGTACCAGAGATACAGCTGCACAGAGAAGATCACATTCCCAGGGTAGTTCTGACACATACTTAGCCTTGGGGATTCCAGAATAAAGAAGAATAGTCCCTTCAAAGGGAAGAGCACAGTGACAGAGATCCCCAAGCTGAGGTCAAGACCTGATGTTGGGCAGACAGGCACATCCTGGGACAATCTGCGAAACTGCTGATCAGCAGGCAATGCTCTGCTCTCAGGAAGGGGACTAGCAACAACCCTGGGGGGCATGCAGCCTCTGGATGGCAGTCAGGCAGGGGGATCCAGATGCTAGGCGGGGCCACCAATCCAAACCACAAAGGCAGTGCAAAGGCCAAAATAGGGAGTGGGAGAGCTGGAGCACTGGCAACACGACGTCGCTTGCCTGTCACACCTCAGGAAGCCTCTCCTTGGATCAAGATGGTGCAAAAGTGGAGGAGACAGCGAACCCTTGCCCCAGCCCCAGACTCAGGTGTGCATGACGTATGCCTCCTGGAGAAGACAAAGGAAGCAGGGACTGAAGACACGGGAAGAGAATGAAGCTGAGATGGGGGGAGCTGCCTTCCCTGATTCACTCCTGCTGTCTAAGCCACCCAGGGAAAAGGTGCTAGAGGGGCAGAGGCGACCCGCTGATCACTTGACTGTTTGGGAAAAGGAATGGAGAAGGCCGAGGCAGATAAAGATGCCGCACACCTGCCTTGCTTGGTGTTCCGGTGGCCCTCCTGGGGGCCTGCAGAGCAGGAGTTGGCATGGAGACCGTTCGAGATGCACTGTGGTGACAAGGAGTAATTTTGTGCCAAGAGCACTCTCAGGAACAAGGAGTCCGTGCTGTGGCCGTGCTGTGGCAGGGAGCAGGTTGGGCCAACGGAAAGATGGGGGGCATGAGCCACGCTGTCTGGGGATGCACTCCACCTGCTGTAGGGAGGGCCCTCCCCTGTGGGTCCATTAGGAATGAAGAAGGAAACACTTGTAGAATCAGCACACCGTTGTGAAAATCAGTAGCTCCTAATTGGAAACGCTCAAAAAGAAGCTCTATTTAAACAATTAGCATCAGGAAGAGATTTACAAACTGAAACCACAGTTAATAAATGTGCTGATGAACTTAAGGTTGAACTCTAGCTGAATTTCTGTCTTTGGCTGTGAACAAAGAAGAAACAAGACGCTGCCTCGCGTGTAGGGTGCGGGCGTTCCTAGGAGCATGCGTCAATGACATTATCTTATAGTAACATACAGTCTCCCCAGATGTCTGTGATGTGTTTGGAAACTTATGCCAACTTAAAAAAAAATGGACCTTATTTCATTTAAAATAAAAACGTTGAAGAGTGGGTTAACTCTTTAAAAACCAGACATTTAAAGCGAAGCTGTGATTTTTCTGGTAAAGAGATTCGTGGGGGGGATTTCGGCCCTCAGAGGCAGAGCATGGATTCATAATCTCACGCTGGGGGCCAGAGCCAGAAGGAGCCGTATTTCTTACCTCGTGCTTGATCCTTTGACTTTGTTTTCTCTTTCCTGAAGTAAACACCCTCTTTTAAAATACCAGCCTTTTAGCAGCTCTTGCCTGAATGGTGTCTATCTTCTGGGCTATCTATTAATTGTCAGTTTATTTAGCAAATCTAGTTTGCCCAGGGTTGACGGATCTGTTTAATATCCTTCTTTAAGGTAGGCTGGCTTATCTTTACAAAAACTGTTATCAAGTGCCTGCTCAAAGCATCATTAATTTGATTTATCATTCCTCTACAGCAAATATCCAATTATGGATTTTCCTTAAGCCATATCTGTACTTGTTTTTTTTTTTTTCCATTTTCAATGCTTCTTTTTGTTTCTCTGTTTCTTAAGTGCTGTGTGGATTTGGGGGCCAGGAATGCTCAGGGGCTCAGCCAGGCCCTGTCTGCCTGGGCCGTAGCCACTGGTGGGCGAGACCAGTTCCAGAGCATCAGGGGTGGTGCCAGGAGGAGGTGGTGACAATGACCATGACCTCCAGCAGGTGACCCCAGCTCCGACTATGCCCAGGGTGCCAGGAGGCAGCGGAGGGAGCACCCCACACAGAGCCAAGACGCCCTATGAGTCATGCGTGAGGTCCCAGCGAGGCAGCATCCAAGATCTCTCTGGTGAGTAGGGGCTTGGGCGGGGGTGAGACCCAGGAATCAGGGCTGGCATGAGGCCTGAGTGGGTCTGGGGGCTGCCCCGAACGCAGTCCCCACAGGGGACATCAGGTCCTTCTCCCAGAGTTCACAGGCCTGTGAAGAGTCATCCCAGCCTTGATTTGCTCTTTGTCTCTGGTGTTGGAATGAATCATCTGCGCTCCCTTTGCCTTCCATTTTTAAGATGAATGTATGAGTAATACTCTTAATATTTTCCATTTTAAGAGGAACTCAGAAAGCTTAGACACACTACAGGCTGTTGTGTGGCTTTCACCATATTTTTTTTCTTAAAAAAAAACCCCAAATACATATATAGTTAAAAATCTCTCTCTCACACATGCATCAGAGATAAGTACTCCCACTGTCAAACTCTGAGCTAGTCACATGGGAGGACAAGGAAAACGCCACGTTGATGTTTCTGAACCAGATCCCTAAGTACTTGTAATTTGGAGGAAAAGAAAGACAAGAAAACACTGTGAGTGGAAGTTTTGCCTTTCCTAAACTGCCGAATGACCCACTAATGCTTAATTAGCTGCCTTGGAGATTTTAAGGGACGTTGGAAATATGAAATTTGAAAGAACAGAAACAGAATTCTTTAGGGTGGAATAAACCAGGCTACCAGGCTCTGTGTGTGTGTGTGTGTGTGTGTGAGTGTGGGTGTGGGTGTGTGTGAGAGAGAGAGAGAGAATGAGAGAGAGGGAGGTCCCAAAGAAAGAGAGAATGCCCCTTCCATTCTTAGAACTCTAACACTAATTTTTAATGGACAAAACCACTACCGATGATCACATTGGCAGTGAAGCCCCAGCATTCATCATTTTGTACTGTCTTTGCAGGTGTGTTTCAAGACCACTGACAATACCAAGCACGTGGCATTCCTTCTGGTTTCATTTCTATGGGAATGAGGAGGGGGTGGAATGCGGGGATGGAGCTCCCCGATCTGTAAATCGGAGCTGTCTTTTCTCAGGGCTGCCACTTTGAGGAGCATGTGGGTTGTGATCCCTTTGTTCCTTTGGAAAAAAAAATGTGCTCGGGGTAAAAATAGTATTTTAAAGTCTTTAAAAAATAATAATGCCACATCAGAGCTGATGACAAGGAAGGCAGTTTCCCCTGGGTGGCACCAGGAGAGACTAAGTTGGGAAGCGGGCATCCTCTCTGCACACCCCCCTGACCCCAGGCATTCCCCCCGCCATGGGTTTCCCTCAGCAGCCGTGTTGGAGGGACAAGCCCAAGATTCCTGCTTCCTTCTCCTGCCACTTGCCTTGACCATCTCAAGAAAGCTCACTTGCTCAGCACATGTCACTGGAGGCAGGAGGACAGTGCCGGGGCTGATGTCTCTCGGCTCAGTCTGCCTCACGTCTGCTCCTGTTTTTCAGTGTCCCTCACCGCCTCCCTCTGTCGCTGTCTGGATCTCTGCTCTCTTGCCTCTCACCTTCATTTTTTGTCCTGTTTCTTCTTCTCTGCTTTTTACTTAAGAATTCCAAACCTATTCATTAAACTCCCCTAGTTGGCAGAGTTTTGCATTTTTTATTTTCAGCAGCATCGTCTTCCTCACTGGAATAGGGGGTTTTTAAAAGGATCTCACCTCCACAGGGGCAAACAGACTCTGGGCGTTTGTCCAGGAGACCACCTCTTTTCTCTGTGATGCTGGGCCAGGATGTACTTGCCCGCCCAGGGGGCCTGGACCTCTCCCTTCTGTCACCTCCATAGCACTTTTTTCTTCTTTTATGACACTTTACTTTGAGGCAGGAACTGGCTTTTACATGAACTAAATAAAATACAATCCATAAAATAAAAATAAAAGGTCCTAGGGGTGAACGGGGACCTCTCCTCCTGCCAACACCCGTGGGTCCTGGTTCATCCCCACAGCAGTTGGCACAGTTCTCACATGCGCAGGTGCTCCGCCAGGGGGTCGTTCCTCACTCCTGACCTTGGAAGAAGGAGTGTGGAGGAGGGGTCTGAAGAAGATGACCCTCTCGAAAGCTGGTCACATCGTTTTAGAGGGTCCTACTTATGGATAAAACCACAGTAACCAACCCCAGAGCTCTTATAATCCAACCCTTCCTAGTTTTGTAGATGAGGAAAATGAGACTCAGAGATGTTAAAGTTACTTGCCAATTACTCAGGGTTAGTTGGTCTGAGAGATGGTGCTAGAACCCAGATGTCTGGGCTTCTTGCTCATGGCTCCTCCCACCAGGCCACAACGCCTCCACCACAGTGTGCGAGACAAAAGCCATATGGTCACTTAAAACATGTTTTTGTACTTTTAGAAAAGGCATGAATTGGCCTACTTTACAAAGAAAAATATATATATGTACATAAATATGTGTATATGTGTATGTCTTTTTTTTAACGACTTTCAGCTCGGTGTGACAGCATGGCAGGGCTGGATTAGCTTGGAGACCACGTGCACCAGCTCCTCTGAGTTACTAAGAAGGAGACCGAGTGAGCGGTCGGGGCCAGAGCGGAGTTGAGACTGTATAGTGCGTTGGTCTAAAGTTCCCCTGCTCCTGAAAATAGTCCTTAAAATTCAAAATAGTTTCCCCGTTTTTGTTGTATAAATCAGGACATCCTAGATGACATAGATTTTCCTCATATCCTTTGAAAATAGCCCCCCTTTCAATACACCTGGAGCATTCAGTTCCACAGCCGTTTATCCCTCACCCACGACGCACCGGGCACGGGCGCGCTGCTGTGAGGCTGTGGCCGGGGAGGCTGGGCCGCAGCCTTATCTGCTCACAGCTGGGCATGCGGCCCCGCTCTCAAACTGTGCGTGATACTCAGGCCTGCCCGGGTCCCGCCCCTTGTCCTGGTCTTCACTTCTGAGTGATGGTCAGCCTGCTAAGGTATATGGCTGTTGACCAGAATCAGCTGAGGGTCAATCATTTTAGTTTCCAGGCTTAGATGTCATGTCTGTGACTTTTAGGGGTGGGTATTGAGGGAACTCACCTTGGATTAGTGTGGAAAGCAGTAAACTACACCTGGATTTCAATCCAGGCAATTGAACCCTATTGAGAAGGAGGGTCTTTTGGCAGCTGACTGCAGACAGTGGCAGCTCCCCAATTTCTAACTCGTAGGGTGCAGGGCAGTGATGTGCTGGAAAGGAGAGGCAGGGAAGGGGGTCTGCGCGTGCACAGCAAGCATGTGGTTTCTACTTAGATTTATATTTCTTGGGTTGGTTTTGGGTACACCTGCTGGAAATTATTAGGGGAAGGGTAGCTCACACCCTGCTAAGCCACCTTTGGGCAGCCCAATGCTGCTGCGTGGTGGAAACTGGCACTCTGAGCGTCTCCAGCACTGTCTCTGATTCACTTAAAGGGGAAAATAAGTGAACATTGCTTACCTGCTTGAACTCTTTGCACATAAAAGAAATGCCAAAGGCCTGTGGAGTTTCTAAGGCTCGTCTGAAAGAGCCAGCGGCACTTAGGGAACAGGCTGGAAGGACCTCTGTGGTGGGCAGAGCATGTCAGGGGCAGGGGTACCAGAATGTGAGTGGCCAGGATAGAGGGACAGGAACAGGAGCAGCCATGGAGGAGAGGCTGCAAGGGACAAGGGGCAAAAGCTGAACTGCTAACAACCTAGCAAGTTCACTGAAGCTCTTTATGGGCCCCAGAGAGGTGAGACCCCAGAAATAAGAGGTGTACGTGCATATATGATTATCTTAGATGTGGTACTCAAGCAATCAATGAGCCATGGCCGTTAACGGTCTCTTCTGTTAGCGTTATCTGATTCAGATATGGGCTGAATTCTCTGCCGTTCTAGTGCTCATTGTGCGCCGTCCTGTCATGGCCACCCTAGAGTGCGGGATGCTTTTCAAAGGCCACATGGCACAACAGCTTGTCCTCCATCAGGAGAAGCTCATCAGTAAGGTCGATTGTCCTGCTCAAAGGTGAATCGTAACAGCAATTCCCACATTTTATGGCACTCTAGAGGGCACACACCATGTTGACTCCCACTGTGTTGTCCCCTCCCCAGACCCCCCTGGAGAAGCAGGTCTGATACAGCAGGAGGAGCACAGGGCTGGAATCAGATCACTCTGGCTTTGAATCCCAGCTCTGCCAGTTACTATATTTTATTTTGAATGAGAAACTAATGAGTCAAAACTTCCTATTCTGGAAAATGGGGTTTATAACACTTACCTACCAGGACAAGGAAGGCTGCAGGGTGCATGTGAAGCTTTGGGGCAAATTCGAACGAGAAGACTTCTCCTCAAGACAGTTTGTTTCCATTTGTCAAGAAATTATTGTAACCTGTGATGATTGTGGTAGGAAAGCTGTCAGGAGCCCTTGGCCTGGGACAGCAGTGAGGCACTTTGTAAAGAGCCTGGTGCTCACGGCTCCCAGGGCTCACCAGGTGGAGCAGCCTTTGTCTCCGATGTGTCTCAAGAGGGACCCTGAGACAACGGATAGGGTTAAGACAGAACCTCAAGTCTGCTGACTTCTCCTCCAGCTCCCCTTCCTTCATGCTGTAAATCCACCTTCAGAAAATATTGCTGTCTTTCAAGGATACACATTTTGTCAGAAACAGAAATGTAGATGCCCTTTAACTGTCCACAGGGATTGGTCCCCTTCCTTTACGCTGATGCTGCATCATGGAGAGCAAGTGGTATGATTCCAAAAACACAGAGTTCTCAGCAAGATGGCAAAGCAGCCCAAAATGGGGCTTTCAAACTCTGCCAGATTACGTCCTTCTATCTGTGGTCTTGATGGAACGACCCAGCCTCTGGTGATTCAGCTCCCTTATGTGTAGAATGCAATGATTCTCATCTTTCTTGTAGAGGTATTATCAGATGGGATCTGTGAGCTTTTCAAAGAACATCGAGAGAGAGCCAGAGGTAACAGTACTATAAGGACAGCATGTCAGCATTGCCGCTGTTTTCAAAGCATCATCGTTCTTCATGTAAGAACATTTTGAAGGTCCCTTTCAAAGAATCCGTACAGTGGGAATAATGAAAGTTGCCCAAGGAGCAAGCATAAAGGACATGTGATGCTTCATTCATTCATTTGGCTATTCAATAATGTTAAATTGAGATTCTCTCCTATGCCCAGCGAAGGATTGCAATGATGAACAAGAAACACATAAACCTTTCCTCTATAAGCTTACAGACTTGTGGGTATGTGGCCTGGGGCCCAGAAAAAGCAGATGAAAAAGTGCTGACCTTATTGAGTGTAACAGGGCAGCATGACTTGTTTGCTTGAGTACCATTTTCACTGTTCCCCTGGTCTTCTTGCTGTCCATGGAGTCAGCTACAGTGAGCATCTGTTGTTTGTCCAATATACAGGCCCTCTCTGGTAAAGCATCTGATTGATGACCATTCCCCACTCCCAGTCCATGGGGTTGGGATGGGGCTGACCTCACTCCTGGGATCCACAGTATGGGCGTGTGACCCGGGGTGGACCAGTAAGCTCCTCATTTCCCTGGCCACACGGATTGGTACAGCGATAGGATTGCCAGATAAAATATAGGATGCTTATTTAACTTGATTCAAATTTAAATTTGGATTTTAGGTAAGTAAATAATTTCTTATATATGTCCCAAAGATCACTTGGAAAACAGCTATACTAAGAAATTATTCTTAGTGTTCCTCTGAAATTAAAATTTAATGGGACATCCTGTATTTTTGCTTGCCAAATCTGGCAACCCTATTCAGGGGGGCCAATGAGAGCCCTCTCTGGGACACTTCTGGAATTATTGACAAAAATGCACTCTTTACTCTCTAGGATTGTGATGGCGTTGTTTCGAGTCTCCGGGAGAGCCTTCCTAAGAAAGACGATGGCACACTAAGCAGAGTGGAGAGATGGAAAGAAACATCCCTGAAAGGTCTTTAGAGCCTCTGGATCTGGCTGTCCCAGTGGACCCCCGGCCTTTCCAGTTAGGTGAGCTCACACTGTCCTTTGGCTCCTGTAGCTGTCCAGAACACACATTTCCAGCTCTGTACTGGTGCTCCAGTTTCCCCAGTTTTAAGGGACTTTCTCTCTATATATCAAAATCTTTCCCATTCTTCAAAAAATTCCAATCTTCTCTAGAAATTGTTCTCAGACGATTTCAGAAAGACTGCCCACCATGAATCCAGGATCGCAGAGACAGGTGATTGTGTTTTCTGGAATGTAATACATCTGGCTCAGAGACTTAGCCTATTTAAAGACTGGACGCCCCCTGGGCTTCAGTTCTCTCAGTATCACATGAAGCCCCAATACATTCTAGAGTAGATTTATTTGATGGATTGTCAGCAAAAGCAAGGGGCAGTCACTAGGAGTCAGCATGGTCTCTCTTGAAGTGGCAGGATATTTGTGAAGCCCCTTATGTGCGGAGTCAGGAGCCCAGGCTTCAAGTCAAGACATTTTCATTGACTACCGCCCTGACCTGGACGCATGAGTACTTGTATGAATACTCATGGGGGTACTTGGATGAGTACTCATGTGGGCACTCATTGTGGGCAGTTATGTAAGTGCTCATGGGAGTACTTGTATTATTACTCATTGTGAGTACTCATGCTGGTACTCTCGCCTTCTGTTTCCCCATCAGGGAAGTACTGAGTTGTACAACATCTGACGTATGTTGCCAACTTCATGGTTTAATAATGCAAAATCATGCTGATGGATCCAGGGACTGGCATAGAGAAAGCATATCTGGAATTCAGGGGGGTATTTTACAAAGTTCCCATGATACCCTTCAGGAGAAATATGAGAAATAGAGAAAGAGAAACTTAATCTAAGTGACAGAAGATTGGTGCAACATGTCTACAAGAATTCAGAGGCAGGCCTTCTTAAAGGTGAGATGTGGCCTGTCAAAAGGCTGTTATATCAATCTGGGCTTTATTAACTAATTTAAAGTCATTGAATGCATTCTTACCAACTTTCAGGTGATACAGAACTGAGAGGGAATGGTCAACACATTGAAAGGCAGAAACAGATTCAAACCAACTTAATATTCTGAGTTGACATTTTAAAGCTAAATCTATCTATCTATCTATCTATCTATCTCTTATCTTCTATCTAAAAGACTAATATGCAGCAGGTTGAAAAAAAGAACCAACCACACAAATGCAAGATAGAGATGTGGCTCATGTGAAAAAGACCTGGAAGGTTTGGTTTATGATGAGCTGGATGTGCGTCATCAGTACAGGCCAAAGAGCAGACGCAACGCGGGTGTGTGTTATCAGCTGGGGAGCACCGCCTTCAAGGGACGGAAGAGTTTCCTGTGCTCTGCAGGCGCTACTCCCTCTTGTAATATAGGGATTTATCTCGAGGAAGAGATCAGGATGTGGTGGAAAGGTCTGGAAATCACCCAATAATACATGCCTATAGGCATTCAGCAAACACATTCAGCCTTAATCAGCAGTGGCCTTGAATATTTTTTGAAATGAGGTGGGGTATAAATAAATAAATAAATTAATTAATTAATTAATTAATTAATCAAATAAAATATGCCAGAAACTGTGCTAGGAGCATGGTATTCAGAGAAGGAAGACGGAGCTCCTGCCCTCAAGGATCTCAGCTTGGAGAAGGGAGAGTCCGGCAAAGCGGAGGGTTAGCTGTCAGAGAGGAGAGTGCCGGGACTGAGGGTGGCAGAGAGGGGAGGGGGGTGGCAAGTGGAGAGGCACCTGTGAGTCAATCTCACTCAGTTTGGGGCACACTAACGTCTCCCTGTTTATTTGTTGATTCATTTATTTCCTCGTTTTGTTCTCTCTCACCCAGGAGGCAACCATCTTAATAGGTTTGATGTGAATTCTTCTATTTGTTTGGGTTCTGAAAAGCACGTGCTGCTGCTTTGTATACATTTTTACATAAATAGTATTGTACTATGTAGCTGATCCTCTTTCTTGCTTTTTTCATTCAATTCCAGGTTGTAAGAACTACCAGATCGTTGAGGATACGGTCAGTTCTCATTATTCGCGGATTCTGTATTTGCAAATTCACCTACTCACTAAAATTTATTTGTAATCCCCAAATCAATACTCAAGGAGATGTCACGGTCCTTCACGGACATGTGAAGAGAGGTGACCAGTTTGAGGAATGGACGTGCACGGTCTTAGCTGAGACAGAACAAGGGACACTGTCCTCTCATTCCAGCCCTTGTAGTGTAAACGTGTCCCTTTTGCAGTCTATCTAGCACTACGTTTTTCACATTCTCATGGTTTTTGTTGATTTTACTGTTTAAAATGGCCCCGATCGTAGTGTTGAAGCGCTGTGCAGTGTTTCTGAGCACGTGACGGCCGTTGTGCCTCCCAGAGAAAGCACGTCTCTCAGGCGTGAGTTAGAGTGCTGGTGGCCCTGAGTTCAGTGTTAATGACCCAACAATATAGATTTAAAAAGTTGTCTTTCAACTGAAAAACACATGCAATAGGATTATGTATTGATGATTTGATGAAAATGTTGTGACCAGAGGCTCGCAGGAACCTAACTTTGTCTTTCCTTTGGGAGCAATGGTTCAATATTTGCTAATTCAGCGTTTGCAGCAACTTTATAAAACACAGCTCTAGCATGCATAACAAGAATCGACTGTGCTTCTGTTTCACTGCTTCTCACTGAGACTTGTATTCCCTACCACACTTGATTTTATTGCTTTGTGCCCTTAGTGGTGGACACCTAGAATGCCTCTAGCTCTCAGTTCCCATGGTCAAGGCTGTGACAATGGTCTTCATGCATCTTCCCCCAGAGATCAATGTGGGAATTTCTCTGGAGGAATTCCCAGGAATGGGATTTCTGAGTCCTAGGGTAAGTGCATCTCACTAATACTACTGGATTGCTCTAAAGAAAGGCTGCCCCCATCTGCAGCCCCACCAGCATCCAACGAGGGTCCTGTATTTCCTACAGCACTGCCGTGACCTGCCATCATCCAACTTTCTAAGTTTTGCCAATTGGTGAGTATAAAGTCATAGGTCATTATAGTTTTTATTTTATATCTCTAATTAAATGAGCACAGGCGCCTCTTCATTTGCTTATCATTTTGAGTTTCTTCTTTCTGAATTGTCTGTTCATATTCTTAGCCCATTTATCTATTGGGTTTTTAAAAAATTGATTTGCAAAAGTGCCTTGTACATTTTACGTATTTGAATCATGTCAGGTTTAGACATTTTAAATATATTCTCTTGATTTGTCATTTGCCTTTTAATTGTGTCCATGATATTTCATTAAGTGGAACTCCTTAATTTTGATATAGTCAGGGAATATAACTTTGGATAGTGAGTGGCTGGTGTCTAGCTGAGAAGAAGAAGTGGCAATTTAGCAGAGAGCTTCCGTATGAGGGGCCATGTCACTTAAGAAAAAGGTAAAGGCAGCTGAGATTTTTTGGGGGAGGGAAAAGATAAAACATAACTGACAGGATGGCTATTTTATCTGAAGGGCTCTAATTCAAAGAGCCTTTAGACTTAGTCCATGACAAGTAGCAAGGACTGCTCCTCGTTCTCCGAGATGGCCAAGCACAGGGTGGATGAAGATCAGGAACTATGGCCTTGACTGGGGTCCACAGTCAGTGAGCTCTGAAGTTGCTGTCAATTCTGAGTGTCTGTGACTAGGATGGAGCGAAGAGGGTGGGAATTTGCCTGGAGATTTTTCTCTCCCGTAAACAAGCAACTCATCATTCCTGTGCTCGTGTTTACCTGGCTAAGCTAGTCTTCCCAGTATCTGTCAATAGATAGTAACATTTTCTTGCCATATCCTGCTCCCATCCCTTGCTCACACTGACACAACTCATTAACCTGATGGACATGGCATTCGGCAAGCCCTTTCTGTGACTTCTTTTTTTTTTTTTAATCCACAATTTAATTTAGACTTCCAAATGGCTCTCCTAATTATAGGTCTGAGTCTGGAAAGAGGTGAATGTACAGGCTTGCATATACCCTAGTGCGGTTACGAGATGAGCAAAAAGGTGGTTCCCGTCTTTTATTCACCCTTTCGTTCATTCATTCCTTTAGTTATACACTGGTGAGTGCCTCCTCTATGTCAGCCCAATGCTGGGCTCAGCAATGGAGATACAAGAGTGAGCAAAACAGCCACTGTCTTACCTTCAAGGAACTTAGAGTCTAGATGTTTACCTACTTAACACCAAATCTACAAATACATTTCTACCTATCTTCTCCCTCTTTTCTCCCTTTAAAACTAATGAAGTGAATAAGAAAAATGAAAATTGAACTAAACAAAAATGTCATTTTCATCTGTCATATTAGCAAACATCCAGAAGTTTGACAGATACCTGTTGGTGAGGCTCTGGGACAACAGGAATTCTCATACTTTGCTGGTGGGAATGCAGATGGGTGCAGCTTCTATGGGGGGAATTTGACAATGTTCAACAAAATGACACATGCATTTGAACCTTTGACCTAGCAATCCTGCTCCTGGGAAAATATCCCTAAGATAAGCTGACCAAAATACAATAAGACTTATGTACAAAGCTATCTGTTACGGTACTTTTTGCAATAGCTGAAGACTGGAAAAACAACCCAATGTCTATCCCTGGGGAACGAGTTGAAAGAACCATGGCCTAGTCAAATCCACACAGTGGAGAACCATGCGTTATAAAAAGGAATGAGCAATGCCGCCATATCCCACTGTAGAGAGATCTCTAAGGTATACCGTTAAGTGAAAAAAGAAAAGTGGAGAATAGTGTGTATAGCATGATACCTTATATTTTAGAACACAGGAAAATTGCATATACAGTCATGCATCGCTTAACAATGGGGATAGGGTCTGAGAAATACGTCGTTAGGCGATTTCGTCATTGTGTGAATATCATAGAGTGACTTACACAAACCCAGATGGTATAGCCTACTACCCACCTAGACTACATGGTACTAATCTCATGGGACCACCATCTTATATATGATCCATCATTGATCGAATCGTTGTTTTGCTGTGTATGGCTGTATACATACTATTTTAAAATTTTAATGGAGGGATATACCAAAAACTAATAAAAATTGTTACCTGTGTGGGAGGGAGGGAAAAAGGTGATTGGGAAGACAATATAAGGTAGATTATCTGAATGGACTTTATTTTATAGGTTAGACTTTGAAGTCATCTGAATGTCTTATAAACAAAATTTAATCAAAAAGAAAACTATACTCTCCCAAAACATTGAAAGCAAAATAAAACAATGTAACTGTATATAAATTTAGTGGCTTAACCACATAGAGAGAAATTATTTCAGATGACTTTAAAACCTAGTAATTAGACAGTTTATCTTTAGTGGGATATATATCCCAAGGTCTAGAAGAGTCACAAAGAAATCTTAAACTGTTTCCAACAATGTTGCTGTTAGTAATAACATTGCTGTTGTGATTTTGCAGTTATTATACATATATAACTATTCTATATTTTAACCACGTGTATAATCAAATTATAATATAGACACATATAGTAAGATAAACCAAGTAGTTTATTAGAACAAAGTTAATGATTAAGAACTAAGATTTTTAGTGTAAAAGAAATGAGTATTATAAACTCATGATGCATTTTGCCTTAAAACTTTTTTCTAGCTCTAGCCACTGAAAAAGTCTAGAAACAATAAGAACCCGGTAGCCTTGAGTAACCCTAGCACCCAGATGGTGGCCTTTAAATATCATCTCCCACTAAAAAGAGCCAGAGGCCCTTGGAGAAATGGTAGTTTACAAGTCCGGGCAAGATGAACCTGGAGCATCTCATTATATCAAAAAGCAAACAAGCCATCAAAGTATGGGAGATTCTTCCAGAGGACTCAGGAGCCATCCGGAAGGACTATCTCTGGCTAAAGATGGGGCAATTTGATCATCAAAAGGATTAATAATGGCAATGGGTTGAGGTATATCAATTATTTTTAAATCTATAATTTATGATAATACTAAATTTATAAAACCTTACTGGTCACCTTTGGAAGATACTAGGGAACTATTCAATATTTTCAAAACTAATAAATGCAGGGAAAGAGCCAAGCACATCTCCAGCATGTCCTATATGAACTGCATCCTAGAATAACCAAATAATTGACAAGAGAAAGTTTCTTTCTCTTCAAGAATGCCCAGGGGGCCAGCCTCGTGGCCTAGTGGTTGAGTTCTGTGTACTTTGCTTCAGCGGCGCAGGTTTGGTTCCTGGGCATGGACCTATGCCACTTGCTGCTAGCCATACTGTGGCAGTTTCCCATATACAAAGTAGAGGAAGATTGGCACAGATGTTAGCTCAGGGCCAATCTTCCTCAGCAAAAAAAAAAAAAAAAAAAAAAAAATGCCCATAAAAACTGTGGAAGAAATGTGTATTAGCTTCTAGGGCTGCTGTAACAAAGCACACAAACTGAGTACCCTGAACAACAGAAACTTGTTATCTAACAGTTCTGAAGGCCGAAGGCCCAAGATCAAGGTATCAGCAGGGCTGTGCTCCCTCTGAAGGCTCTTGGGAAGGACCTGTTCCAGGCCTCTTTCCTGGCTTCTAGTAGTTCCTTGGATTGTGGCAGCACAACTCCAGTTTTCCTGTGATGTTCTCCCTGTGTGCGGGTCTGTCTCTGTGTCCAACTTCCCCCTTTGGTAAGGACACTGGTCATGTTGGATCAGGGACCCACCCTCCTGCAGTGCCACCTCATCTTAGCTCATTCCATCTGCAATGACTCCATTTCCAAATACGGCCCCGTTCTGAGGGGCCAGGGGTTAGGATTTTAACATATGAATTTGGGAGGACATAATTCAACCATAACAGAATGATAGAATTAGGATGGCATCATTTCGTAATTCTTGATGAAATAATGCGTGCAGGCAATAGCCATCAGTAGCTGCTAAAACCATCGAGCAGAAAGCTGATGGGGAACTTTATAGTGGGTGGAGCAGCTGACAACACCAAGCCCTAGGAGGTGTTCTTGCCTCCCCCCTCCAAAAAAACAGCAACAAAATTAGACCTGAATCGAAGAAGCCTTGAGATTAAGATGTAAACTAACAGTTTAAAGGATTTACAAGTGAGAAAAGAATGTGTTAAATGACACCTTGGATATGCAACCAGCAAAATCCAGAATGTGAGAAATTCTCTAGGACAAAAGGCATGGTGTCTTAATGATGCTAGGGGGAAAATAGGGAAAGAGGAACCTCTAGACCAAAAGAGACTAAAGAGCATGACAACCAAATTCAATGTGTGCATCTTGTTTTGGTTTTGATTTGAACAAGCCAGCTGTGAAAAATAAAAACATGTAAGACACAGTCACAGAAATTTGAACACTGGCTATTAGATAATGTTAAGAAATTACTAATTTTTAAGCGTGATAATAGTTTTGTTGTAATTTTTCAAAAGCCCTTATTTTTAGGGCTACTACTGAGGTCTTCACGGATGAAGGGTTACAGTGTCTTGGATTTGTTTCAAAATAACCTGGGAAAGGGTGATAACTTAGGTGAGATTAAAGATGGAATGCGATTGGCCATGTGTTGAAGTTGGGGTGATGGGTACCTGGGGTTTCGTTATACTATTCTCTCTACTGTTGCATGTTTGAAATTTTCCATAACAAAGTGTTAAAAATTGATGAGGTGCTCTCCTCCTGTAAAAGTCCTGTCTATTCATCTCTGTTTCGGATACCATCCTGACTTACCTTCTCAACGACTTCTCTCTCCAGTTATCGCCTCTCCAACATTGTAAGCCTCTCTTTCCCCACTGAGCCATCCCCACAGCTTACAAACATGCTCTGCATGTTACAAACCCCTAAAAAGGGAAAGAAAATCAGGAAAACCAGCTTCAACTCCTCCCCTGGCCCTCTTCTCTCTCTCCCTCCACCCAATTTTCTACTCCCCTGCACAGCCCAAACTTCTCTTCTTATACATGCACTTTCTAATTCCTCCTCATCCATTTACTCCTCAACCCACTGCCATCTGGCTGCGGCTGGAAAAAGTTGTTAAGGTCACCACCGACCTCCACGTCATCAACTCCATTGGACACTTTTCTGCCTCTCGGCTACACTGGGACTGGTTCTGCGTCTCTCTCCTACTGCCCAGTAGGGCCCTGTCCATCCTCTTCCCCATCTAGTCTTCCTGTCCCCTAACACACCACACTCCCTCCACGCCTTTCAGTTCTGGTTTTTGTATCTTCCTGTGCTTCCGTCTTCTCAGCTCTTCCCACGGTTGCCTCCTCTCACTGTTCCCGTCTCCAGGATGGCCTTCGCGACCACTCTGTCTGATTGGGGCCCTCACCTGCTTCATTCCCTTTATAGCACCTATTGAAAATTATAATCAGATTTTTGTTTGTTTATTTCCCACTGGGATACGTTCTACAAGGAGAGGAACCAAATCCGTTTTGCTCATCCCTGAAATCCCAGCAATCAGTATACTTCCTGGCACACAGAGGCACTTAAAAAGTGTTTGTTGAATGAAAACATTAAATGATATATTAATCAATTACCCAAATTAGTGTAATTACAATTGTGAAAAGCACTATGAAAAAAAGGACATCAGGGATGTTGATCTACTTTGAGAGGGTTGCAAAAGCTTCCACGGGGAAATCACGTTTGAGCTGCGATCTAAAGAGTAGAGAAGTGGGGTGGACATGAGAAAGGATCAGCAAACCCTGACAAAAAGCCTCGAGAAGGACTTTGGAAACCAAAAATCACCTGGGGCTGAGACAGTCGCTGTTTCCCCTACCAGGGTGGGTCTCTGCGTGTTCCTCAGCAGTAAGCGACACAAAGCAGGGAGGCCCAAACATCAGTGTTGTCCAGGTGACACTTAATCGCTTGTTCGCAGGCAGCCAAGGAAGCTCTAGCAGGTCTCACTTTCCCAGCTCCTCCAGGCGGGAGGCGTGTCCAGCGCTTTAGCTAACGCTTCAGCGAGCAGCCTGGACCGAGCTGGGCCGCCAAGCAGGGGCACCTGAGCTCCCACCTCACCTCGCACCTTCCCTTGTGATACAAGCCACGTTTACACAAACAAACCCTCAGGTGCTGTCTGATTCTGTTTGCCCCCCAGCCCTCCTTTGCTTAGATCTGTAGCTTTGGCCTAAAGGACGAGCAGCGCCCACACGCGTCTTCCCTGAGGGCGGTTTCAGGGAGCAGGAATCTGAGGACCACTCAGCCAGCAACAAGCAAGAGCGGCTGAGATGCCAGGTTCTTCAGACAGTCCCCAAAGGAACAAAGGACAGGGAAAGGGCTTCTGAAACGAGTTCAAACACACATACACCCAGAGAAAAATAGTAAAAAGGTTTTTCGAATATATAACGTGTCCTTTGACCCAGTCTCACTATTTCTGGAAGAATGCCCTAAAGAAATAGCAGAGGCAGGCAAAGATGAGTGACTCAGATGACTGCTTGAATGCTGTTCACACAGTAAAAAATCGGAAAAACCTAAATGTCCAAAAACAGAGGGAGGGCCAACTAAATTTCATGCCTGAATTAGTATGCAGCCATTATAATTATATATACAAACAAATTTTAATTGCTTGGAAAATGCTCAGAATATAAAGTTAAGTGAAAAAAAATAAAAGGAATAATTGCTTACATAGTGTGAACTCAAATATTTGAGTTTCTATATATACGTGAGATAGCTACATGGAGGCAAAAGGGAAAGATTGGCTCGAAATCATAATTACAGTTAAATCTGGTGGTGAAAATTGTGTTATTTTAATTTGATTTTTATACTGCTCTATATTTAATTTTATTAACAAATGCATATTATATAATGATAAATAAACAGTAAGATGCTGTTTGATACATTCATTTCTTTTTCATTGTGGTAAAATATGCATAATAAAATTTACCATTTTAACCGATTTTAAGAGTACAGTTCAGTGGCATTAAGTATATTTCACATTGTTGGGCAATCATCAGCACCATCCATCTCCAGAACTTTCTCATCTTCCCAGAATGAAACTCAGTCCCCCTTAAACAGTAACTCTCTGTCCCCGCTCCCCGAAGACCCTTGTAACTGCCATTCTATCCTCTGTCTCTATGGCTCTGACTTTTCCAGGTACCTCACGGGAGTGGAACCACACAGGATTTGTCCTTATGTTTCTGGCTTATTTTATTAAGCACAGTGTCTTCAAGGTTCATCCAGGTTTGACTTGTTTTTAAGCACCTGGGTGCTGTTCCCACATTCTGTTAAGCTGCAGGGCTAACCTAGGACATCTCCGACAAGATCTTTTGCACGGGACCTGAGGAACTCAAGTATTTTGTTTGTAATGTGAAGGCTCCTCTCAAAGGGTCTCAGGAGGTGATGTTAAGAGGCAATACTGGGTGCCCAAAGCCCACCCCCACTTTGCCTCCAGTAGCGTCATGTCGCGGAGGGTGCCACATTTTGTGTCACATCCTGAGGAAGGGTGAGTGGAAGAAGCAGCTAGGATTCACGCTGATTGAGGAAAGGCCTGGAAGCAGCTTTTAAGACATCTGCTGAAACTGTCTCATTTTAGAGAGGCTGAGGGAATTTAAATTAATTGCACCCATGCACAAGGGAGGCAACACAGTGTCGCAATCATAAGCTTCAAGGTTGGTTTGAATTCCAGCTCAGCCTCTGAGAGCTGTGTGACTTTGGGGAGCTTATCTAAACCTCAGTCTTCTCATCTGCCATATGGGCACCAAAATGACACCCACCTCATTCAATTGGGCAGGTTAAGTTGAAAGTGCTTCTTTATATAATGAATACACCAGAACAATGTCTGGTAATAGTAAATGCTCCATGTGTGGTGTCATTAGTATTTTAAATTATTATTGTTGTTCTTGTTTAGAGCCAGAGCTCAGACGAAAGTTCCCAGGCCAAAGCTATTCTTACTAAACTCTCTTTTTTCTGCTGTGTCCTTCCTTTGAAACTTGACCCGTCACCACTTCCTCCTGTTTCGCTCTTCTCTGCGGAACTCTGATCTTCCAGAGGAGAGAGGGCAAAAGGAGGATAAAATGAGGATAAAAGGGAAGGAGAGAGAATAGTGAAGACAGGAGATCGGTCTCAAGAGTTTGCATCTGCCCAGAAGGAAAGAAGAAACAGGCACCAAGATCACAGTGTTGCAACCTACAGATAAAGCTCAAAGCCTTTTCCTACACACTGGGAGTCAGAGGTGCCAAGAAACATCTACATATATTTTCTATATCTCATTTTGGAGCGTAGGTCAACCTCACTGCAACAGGTAGCAGATAGAAATATTTTGGTTATGATAAATCTCAACTTATTTCAAATGATACTTAAGGTGTAAAAAAAAGACCTAGATTTCTAGAACCTTCCTTACGTGGTAATTTTCAAGATTAGCCATAATTTTCTTCAAAATCCTGGTGCTTTTTGCTCCTGGTTCTCTTCTTCCGAAGGTGGCCGTGTGACTCCTCTGGCGCCCACCTTGAACAGCAGCTGCCAGTGGGAGTTTTACAGTCTCCTCTGTCTTGTTTCTTCCACTTCAGAAAGATCTCTCTCCTACTGCTTCTGGCCGTCTGCTCTGCCTGGCTGAGGAGGAAACAGCCCAGACTTTCTCCACCCGCATGGTCTTGAAGCCAAAGACCCAAAATGCCGGGAGTGGTTCAGTTAAAAAACTGGGCACGCAAGGAGAGGAGGCCATTAAAGGATAACAGTGTTCTGCTAAAAAAAAAAAAAAAAAGAAAAAGAAAGAGAAAAGAAAAAAATAACACGTGTAAATATTTTATTTCAAGTTCTCTTGTGCTAATTAAGGAACATGGACAGTTGCTTTTAATAGGCTTTAGCAACTACTCATTTTGAGTGGAATCTTCTTAATGGACCGGTATAAACAAGAAAGAATGCCTTAAAGAGAAGACTCGTTACACAGGCACAGCCCCAAGCCACGTTCCTTTCAGGCGTCTGCTGGCTTTCAAGATGTGTGGGCCAGGTGAGATGTGCCCAGAGGAGGCGCCTTGTTCAGAGGGCATCTGTGTGAGAGCAGATGCAGGCAGCCTGAGTCACCAAGGGTGCACTTCAAGAGTGTCATTTTAATTCTGAAGCGTTCAAGTATACTATTCATTTCTGAAAACGTGTGTACCAGCTTGGTGTCTACCTGGGGACATAAAATAAATCAGGAGGGGGAGGAAAACGTCTGGAGCCCAGATTTTCTAATTATATCTGTTTTCTCTCTTTCTATCCCCTCCTCACCCCTGTTCTATCCCCACCTTCTCACCACAACTAACACGACAGATTTGGAAATGTTTTCAACTCTGTGCCATCTTGGCAGTCTCTTCAGGTTCAGTGTTTCTCTGCTGCTTAAGAATTCAGGATGCATGGGCTGTGCATCGGTGTCACTCCCTGGCTTGGCTGGGACCACCTGGCTCGGCCAACGAGCCTGAAAGATGCAATCGGAAAAAGGGAACAATATCTCTGTTGAGAACAACTGCCCTTGGCCTGAATTCGTCAAACAGGATTTATTGACAAAGGACGAGGAAGCAAGGAGGAGGGAGACAAATATAGAGAGCGTATTAAGTAAACACACGTTAAGGTATGGCTCAGTGCTGTAGGGGAATGCCACGGTCAAAATAGGAAACCCCAGGCATGTTTTAAACACACAGCTTGATGGAAACGTCTGCTTCAAGGAAGATTACAGAGGTTCATATTCAACAAGGGTGCCAGGCACCATCCTGGGGGCTTTCACAGACATGGTCTCATTCAACCTCCAAAGAAACCCTGGCAAGGCCATCCTGTCATCCCCCTGGTGCCCTGAGGAAAAAAAAAGCTGAGACCCTGAGGGATCACTGCCGCCAAGACTGTGACTCCCAAGACTTGGGTCCTCTGTCTATCCACGCTCCACAGGAACAGAAAAAATCACCATTTTTTAAAATGACCTGACATTATCATTAGCCATGGTAATGTAGATGTTGATAATAGGGGAAACTGGGTGAGAATTCTCTGTACTATCTTTGCAACTTCTCTGTAAATCTAAAACTATCCCCAAATAAAAAGTTTATTTTAAAGAAATAGGCCACAAGCTGGAAGAGTAAATACTTCCAAAAAGGGTGTAACTCGGATAACTCTTGTCCTCCTGCTCTTTTGTCCACCCCTAACTTGGTGGCTGGTAGCACAGTGCCTGCACAGAACACGCATTTGTCATACCGCAGGGGACTCAGATGTGTGCAAGGAGAAATGACGAGGTTTATGCAAAGATGGAATGCGGGCCCTCATTTAGACTTGGGGGGTCAAGGAAGGCCTCCCAGAGAAAATAATACGTGTGAATTTTTTTTTTTTTAGGAAGATTAGCCCTGAGCTAACATCTGCTGCCAATCCTCTTTTTGCTGAGGGAGACTGGCCCTGAGCTAACATCCATGCCCATCTTCCTCTACTTTATATGTGGGACGCCTACCACAGCATGGCATGCCAAGCGGTGCCATGTCCGCATCCGGGATCCGAACCAGCGAATCCAGGGCTGCTAAAGCGGAAGGTGCGCACTTAACCACTGTGCCACCGGGCCGGCCCCTATGTGAGAATTTTAACTTACTGATGTATGGGTGTGCTAGTAAATTATGACTATTAAGTCATTATACGTTCAGACTACTTTCAGTTGGTGGTACGTCTTTTGGCATTATCATGTCTTAGCCATAAAAACATCTTTAATAAAAAAGTTACAATTAGGTGACTTCTTCAGTCTCTGACTGTCATTTTGGGGGCAGTCTGACTTGGGGAAAGAAGAAGGTATTTTGGAGCCAGAGAGATCTGGTTTCACAATTCAGTTAAATGGCTTTCTAGCTGTGTGATCTGGAACAAGTAGCTCAGAATCACTAAACGTCAGATTATTTATATGTAAAATGAAGACAATCATACCTATCCAACAGGATCATGGCATTAAAATATACAAATAGCTGGCGTTGACTGATACATTGAATGTGCTCAGGAAATAGATGTATGGATGAATGATTAAATATGGATTAAGACTTAAAATTGAATATTTATGCGTAATTTAACAAAAAAAAATCAAGCATTTGTAGAGGAAAAGGTCTATTTATTTAAAAAATCTCATGAATAATTACAGAGCTATCTCCAAGTCCTAATCGGGCAGTGTTTTCAGCTGATCTTCGGCGGAGTGGGGGAGTCCAGGCACCAGGTCTGGGTGCTGAGTATCTAACAGACCTGGAAGTAGCCGGTCTTTCCTTGTATGTTCCTTGTGAGCGGAGCCTGAGGCGACACAGGCATGCAGAACTGGAGCATCCTGAGATGCAAGACAACAATGCAGGAAGTCCCAGCGGGGCAGGCAGAAATATTTCTGCTCATAGCTTAGGATTGTGGCTGTGATTTGTCATGAAAAATCTTTGCCCTCTGACTTCGAAAGGGCATAAGGATGCCAAGAAAGTTGTATGAGAGCAAACCATGACCAGGGCCGGCGCCCAGTAACACTGCAGGGCGTAGGCAGCCCAGAGGGCCATCCTGGTCCTCTTCTGCATGTAGGTATGGCATACTGAAGCAGCACGAAATCTCCTCCTCCTCTAGTTGGGCCAAGCCACCTTTTTCATTAGCTATCCGTATACCAGGCTGTTGTCTTTACTGTCTCATAAAATTAGCCTGTCAGCCCAAGAAAGCAAAGCAGACAACTAGCCTGAAGTCATTACCCAGAATCTGCTTCCCCTAACGGCTGTGACCTGGAAGAAGGTCTGATTATCCCGCACTTAGGATTCTTGTCTCGCTCGCTCAGTCCTCAGAGCAGAAAAATGCCAAGATTGTCACAGAGAAGCCCGTGCCTGGGGCAGCTTCCTCGTCCATGAAATGTGTACCTGTGAGGGGGCAGGAGGTGGGGCCAGGGTGGACTGGATCAGTCGTTCCTAAACGTGTCTGAACTTAAATCGGCTCTTTAAAAAACATGCTGAATGAGAGGCGATTTGGGTAGTGGCCAGAAATATGAATTTTCAAAGTCTCCCTGGGTGATTCTGATAATCAGCCAAGACTGGGAACCACTGGACTTTATGATTGACCAGGTCCCTTTGGTCTGGTACATTGTAGATTATGGAAGTCCAGATTCTCCCCCAAACCATGGATGTCAGCCCCATTTACGTAGGAAGGATGGAAATCATGTCTTAACAGCTGGGCGGACGATCTACAATCAAAGGAGCGTTCTTGCTTTCCCACGGCCACTTCTGCCTCAGATGCCTTCACTGGTTTCTACTCCCCTACAAATCGCTTGGCATCAGGCTGCAACAAACACCTTGGCCGAGTCTGTACGTGGCGTGGTCCACAGACCAGAAGCAGTGGGGTCACCTGGGAGCTTGTTAGACTCCTAGACTCTGGGCCCCACCCCAGCCCTCCTGAATCGAAACCTGCATTTTACCAGGGTCCCCAGGGGACTCGCACACACAGGAAAGTCTGAGAAAGCACCAGTTCAGATCACTGGTTCTCAACTTGGTTGCACTTTGGAATCATCTGGAGAGTTTAAAAAATACTGATGTTTGAGTCCCAAAGCCCAGGATGCAGGGATTAGGTGAAATTCCCCAGCTGATTCTAATGTGCAGTAAAGCAGCAACCAGATAGGTGGTTTAAGATAAAAAGCCAAATACGTCTTTTTGTTTTTTTAAACAGGGGAGGATTGTAGTGAGGATATCATTACTGGTTTGCTTCTTTTCCTTCATTATACTGATGAAATCGTTTGGGGGCATGGATGAAACAGAGAAAGAACTAAAAAATTCTCCCACAAACAGGGATGGCTCTGAAACCCTACGATCAAAACAGAAAGAAAGAAGAGCAGAGGACGTTGGGATATTAACTGTCCCAACATAGTTCAGATTTCTTTCAGAGCCTGCATGATGGACCCTACTTTCTGGAACAGTGCGGGCTCCTCCCCTGTGTTGGAGCAGAGCACACCCAAATCATGAGAGACACATGAGAACACGTCCCCATGACATAGACGTCTCTCCCTCCAACAGAAAATAGTTTCTTATGCTCTGGTTTAAGCATATTCTTTTTCTGTCAGAAGCTAAGCATGTATTGTGTGTCTAGTGAGATATAACAACCGTCCATTTTGGAGAAATAACAAAAGGCTCTATGAAAAACATCAGTTCTCTGAATTTCAACTAAACTTGTTTTCTAATGCATCAAAACTCTCCCAGAGCCCTTGCCCACCCCGAGGTGGTCCACTGCATCCAGCGTGCATGAGATGGTACCCCATCCATCCACAGGGATCATGGCGGGGGGCGGGGGGACGGACATAACCCCTCCCATCCCCAATCTTCCCTCCTGCGTTCTATCTAACCTCACTTTTCTGGATTCCCAGATGGACGGCATTGGGAGTGAACTGATCAAGTGTATGGCAGCACCTCACCGACACCGCGAGGCAGGCATCTCCCCAAGTCTGCAGGACCGCGTGGCCTCCCAGCACAGCTGTCCCTGAGTCTTGGCCGTCTCAGGCTTCCTCAGCACTGTGGGGTGACGCCTACCCTCACTTTGACCACTGGCCTCTCTGAGGCGGTGAGGGGATGCACAGCTGCCTTCTGACTAACCCCGAGTAACGCGTGAGGCTCAGAAAAGCTTCATCAATAAAAATAACTCCGGGAAGGTGGCGGCTTCGAGCCTTTGTGCTCGTCTGTGGGTGAGAGCCTCTTTCCACTCCACTCCCTGGGAGGTTCTCAGAAAAAACGTTCAAAACACCAAATAAAAACCAATGGTTTGGTTAACTGTTCCGGAGCACCTTCACTGGAAAATGAATTCACCTTGTTCTAGTTCCCTGACCACCTCTTCTTTGGGGGAGCCAAGCCTTACTCTGAGATGGGGATAGTCCAGAGAAGACTCTGATATTTCAGATGGGATGCGGATGACGAACGTGGAGGATGCAGACCCCGGAGGCGCGGCGGAAGTGCACGGCGGCCTCCCTGGGGCTGGGCCTCTCGTCTGACCTGAGGCTGGCTTTCAGTGTGAGTCGTGGGGAACCAGGTTGCACTGATTGTCCAGGTCGCTGCGTTCTGGGGCTGCCTGTCCTGACACCTCAGTGTGACCCCGAGAATGGTCCTCCGCCTCCGGCTCCAGCGGCTCCTCAGCAGATGGCGGGAGAGGCCCCGACGATGTCTGAGAATGCTCTCACGGCCCGTGACGCTGGGACTTTTGGGGAATTTACGGGAAAAGAAAAAAGTGCTGGTGAGAGTGTAAGATGCTATTTCAGGACAAGAAATAGTATTTTGGGTGAATCTAAGGGAGTAATTTTGTGATGTTTCAGACAGAAGCGACAAAAAAATGACTGTATCCAAATAGGGTGCCGGGGAAGGGTTGGCACGGCCAGACAGAGGGGCTGCCCCGGAATCTTCACGGGAGCCTGGGCAGCAGCTCGAGGTGCGAACCAGCTGGAGCGCAGGCTGTGGTTATCAGAGCGTCCCCTGACGGCTGCCTCCCTGACCAGAGCCCAAAGGACGACACCAAGGACGCAGAGGAGAGACGGAGACAGAGGGATTCTGAAAATAATTCAACATTTCATTCCTTTCTGCCGAGTGACTACCATCCCTAGACACTGCTAGATCCCGGGACAATGCACATTCTGATTTTGACAACTAAGGATCAACTTGTGACTTTAATACTAATAGCCCGCTCTAATGAACATCTCTGGGGGGGCCTGCAACTGTCCTTTACTGGGCACTCACTACCCCACCGAATCCCTGTGACAGGGCCGTGAGCTAAGCTGCACCGGGCAGTGGATTAGTGACCTAGGAGCACGCACATTGAAGCCAGACCCCCCGGGGTTCAAATCCTGCCACTTATTTGGCACTTATTGGCCACTTATTTGCTGTGTGACCTGGGGTGTAACCTCTCTGTGGTGTCTATCTTATGAGATTGCTGTGAAGGTTAAATTAGCCAGTGTATATTAAGCCCCTAGAAAAGTGACTGGCATTCAGTAAGTGCCATATAAATGTTTGCCATTATCATCATCATCCCCACTTGGTCACCTGGAGAGGTGAGCCCCGTGGCTACAGGAGCCTGGCTCTGAGTCTTGGCTCCCTGAAACGTCACAACGCAATGCCTCCTGGCAGGCTTTCCTGGAGAGTTTGTTGTTTGTGGGGTTATCATCAGCATTACCTCTTCTAGAAGTGTGTGCAGAGTTTGCTGATCACCTTAGGCCACCAGTAGGTAATTTGTCTGCACAGGGCTCCGTGTTGTAGGCTGTGGACAGACACCACCCCTCACTGAGACTCAGTCAGAGATGAGTGGCCATGGCCGGAGCTGTGTCCAGGCTGGCTGAGCAGGGGAAATCATAGCATTCCTGCATCTGCAGAGCACTCAAGACAGCTAGGACTCCAGAACCCAGTGGTCTGTGCCAGCTTTCCAGAAACTTCCTTGTGCTCTCCTGGAACTGATGTTTCTCTGTTGCCTACAGGTCTCAAAAATGTTGTTTGTAGAAATGATTTTAAAGGTACTGACACCTGGGTCCAAACTGCAGTGATTCTGATTTAGCTGGCCTAGGTTATGGCCTGGGCACCAACATTTATTCAGTTCTCCAAATGGTTCGAATGTGCGGTAAAGTTTGAGAAGCACTGACCTGAGCAGTCCTCTGATAGCAGCTGCCATTGTATCCCCCATATCCATTCTCTCCTTCCTGACCTCCAGCAGGGCTAGCGGGCTCATGGACGCAGCTAACAGTTGCATCTCCCAGCCTCCCTTGCAGCAGGTATGGCTGTATGATTAATTTGCGTGAGTGAGAATGAGGTATGCCCCTTTCAGGTCTCAGTCACCTCTGTCCTGCTCCCCCTTCCCATGGGCTGGAAAGTGGACATGGAAGAGGAGCTCAGCCAGGCAGTGAGAGCCCCTCTCTAGGTGATGGAGCAATGATGTAGACAAGACTGCTTCCCAGGACCGCCCTGAGGTGCGGTCACCTGCCTGCCCTGGGTTGCCCACCCACCTTTGGACTGTTAAATGAGAGAAAAGTGAAAGTCCATCTGTTTGAGCCTCTGTGATTTTAGGTCTGTTTGTTGAGGCAGCTAAGCCCATATCCTAGGAAATGCCCAGCTGATTGCTTTCAAGTCGGAATGAATGTCACGGTCGCCCAGGGAACTTTTAAAAATACAGAGGCCCAGGACCCACTTCAGATCCAGCAAGTCAACATGTCTGGGGATCGGACAAGGACATCTGTAGTTTTTTGTTTCTGTTTGTTTGCTTTTAAGTTCTCTATTCATTGCTAATGACTGAGTGAAATTAAATAACTTTGACCAAATTAATTTGATAGACATTCAAAGAACCATTAGCCATGTGCATAGGAAATAAAATACCAGCAGCCTAATCACTAAAAGATCCAGAGGAAAGGCCAGTTTTGTCTGCTCACTGCCTCCCTTCCTTCTGTCCTTCCTGTAGTTATTTATTGAGTGTATACTATGTGGTCCTCTATTTTTTTTAAGACCTTATTTTTTTAGGGAAGTTTTAGGTTCACAGCAAAATTGAAAGGAAAGTACAGAGGTTTACCATATATCCTCTGTCACCATGCATGCATAGCCTCCACTATCAGCATCCTCCACCAGAGAGGTATGTCTGTTACAACAGATGAACCTACGTTGACATGTCATAATCACCCAAGTCCATAGTTTACGTTAAGGCTTGCTCTTAATGGTGTACATTGTCTGGGTTTGGACAAATGGATAATGACATGTATCCCCCATTGTAGCATCATACAGAGTATTTTCACTGTCATAAAAATCCTCTGGCTCCACCTATTCATCCCTCCCTCCCACCTCCCACAGTCCCTGGCAAGCACTGATTTTTTACCGTCTCTATCTCTTTCCTGTCTCTTCATATAGTTGGAACCATACAGTATGCAGCCTTCTCAGATTGGTTTCTCTCACTTAGCAACGTGCATGTAAGTTTCCTCCATGTCTTTTTGTGGCTTGATAGCTCGTATCTTGCTATTGCTAAATAATATTCCATTGTCTGCATATACCGTGATTTATTCATCCATTCACCTACTGAAGAACGTTTTGGCAGCTTCCAAGTTTTGGCCATTATGAATAAGCTGCTATAAACATCCATGTACAGGTTTTTGTGTGGACATAAGTTATCAAGTCGTTTGGGTAAATACCTAGGAGTGGGATTGCTGGATCAGACATTGGTAGTTTTTAAAGCTCCACAGGTAAGTCCAATGCCCACCCTGGTGAGGACCCTGTAAGGGAAACAGCCAAGACAGTTTGTTCCACTGGTCAGACAGCCCGGAGCTCAGGCCCCCTTGGGGGTCTGTGATCTTGTCGGGGAGATGCAGTGTGCCAAGCAAGCCCTGGGCTGGGGGCAGCGCCCTCCTTTCTGTGTCCCCAGCAGCACCTCACTCAACAGTGGGCCCACGAAGGGAACTCAGTGTGCATTGGCCAACTTATTTCAGTGAGTGAGGTAGTGAAGGGCCTAAAGGAAACAGAGAGGGACCAGGGAGAAGTCCCCATGTCTCATTTTTCCAGCAGCAGGACGCAGCTGGCAAAGCAAGTCGTTCTCAAAAGGCTGATATTTTGAGTCAAAAAAAGGGGGCTTGCAAAATGCATATTTACAAAAGTCCTTTTAGTGTGAAAAGTTGCCATGGAGACCCGTGACTGTGACACCAATTTATGGCTTAAGAGCACGTCAGTCTGCCTGCATGAAGCCAGGTAGACTGCTGGGCCTGTGCTGCGGCAGCTCCTGGCTCTGGGTGGCACCTGCGGGTGCCTGGGGATGCTGCGGGAGGGTTCCCTCGACATGGAAACTCTTCCAGGACTGAAGATGCTACTTTGTCTTCCAAAATGGATAATTAGGCCAGGCAAGCAGCAACTGTCTCCCTGAGATCAAATCCTCTGCATTTCAAAACCTTCACATATGTGAGCCAGCCCCAAGCCCAGTCTGGCTTTGGCTGGCAGGACTTGGCCTTCAGAGTGCACAACTCAGTTCACCCTCCAGATTCCAGACAAGCGGGAGAAGCTTCCAGGGCCTTTATCCAGTGCCTGTGTCTGCTCACAAAAACAACCCAATTAACAAGACCATTGGCATTGCTGCTGTTTTGCAGGAGGCATCCACTATGCTAATAATTGCACATCTCACTGAATGGAGCCCTTTTCTAAACAGTGAAGACCTACATCAAGCTCCACCTGAACTCCATCTTCTGAGACTCAGATGCCAAAGACAGAAACAATAATAAAAATCAAACAGTGCAGAGATGGCTTTGTACTCTGTGAGAATGTTTCCTAAACTCTGAAGTCTGGAGTATCTGCTTTCAGAACAGATGGCAGAGTCCTTGAACGAGTCTGACTGTGATGTGGAGGTGAACCACGTCTCGTGGTGTATTGTTTCATCAACTGTGATACAAGTTTCTCGAAAATAAGGACTGGGGCCTGTATTTTATGTTGGAAACTGATTGGTTGATATACTCCGTGACATCCTGCTTGGACTCTGGGTCATCTTCTTCCCTTCTGAGACTGTGATCCCAATGTCTCAGTACCTTTGAGGACTTAGCATCTCTCTGTCTGTGAGGCATTCCCTCTGCTATCAGAGAGTGTGGAGTGCTTTTAAGGACACAGCGTGAAACAGCAAATAGCCGCCCCAAAGACTGTGCCGCAGGGCCTAGGAATGCCTATTTCCCGAAGTGCTGTATGAAGGGCTTCCTGCTCTCCTTCCAAAATGGAAATTAAATTAGATTAAGAGGTGTGTGGGTTGCGAACTAGCACGAAACATTAAACTTATCCAAAGAGAATTGATGAATGACAAGTGGCTGGAAGGACTGCTTACCTCTAACCACCCTCCCCTCCCCTTCCCTAATTGACATTCCCATCTGGTCTGAGTGTTGTGTTATGGCAAAGCCCCGCACTGTCACTGAGGAGGTCACTAAAGCTCACTGAATCTTTCTTCAAAGACGCATCCCCCTTGTGTTTGAGAAGCGCAGACGGTGGAGCACCTTCTCTGTTAATGAAGACAAGAAAGGAGAGGCTGTCCAAGGTGAGCTTTAACGCAGAGGGCAGCTCAAGAGCTGCCAGTCAATTCTTCATTTAATCCTGAACAGAATGAGGCAGGTTCTAACAGAAGCAGACAAGGCTAAAGGAAGAAAGCAGCTCATGATTCCCAGGACCGTGACCCTTGGACAGGGCCACTTGGAAGCTCTTTGAATGGTGGCTGGTGGCACTCAGCACTTGGCCCCATGCGTGCTCACTGGGTGCAGAGGCTTTGCCATCATTTCAGCTAATGTCCTGTTTCCCAGAAGGTTGCTCTGTCCCAGTGGCAGTTTCTAATGATGTTCCTGAATTAGCCAATGATTCATTGTCATTTGCATTTCCCAAAATGGCAGCATTCTATTTGACTCTATGGAGTACCCTACCAGGAAATTCCCCAGCACAATATGTCCACGGCTAACCCAGATCCCACTGGTAGTACCCTGCTCATGGGCCTAATGGGCCCAGTCACAGTCTGGGCTACTGTCTGGTGGGGAGGACTGGAGAGGGTGATGGGTAGTTGGTACAGGGTAGAATGACCACAGGGCTCTGGAGTCTGACAGGCACGAAATCAGACCCGGGAGCCACCACTTGCTGTCTGCGTGATCTCTCTACACCTCAGTTTCCTGTCTGTGAAGTGGAAATAGCAATGGTTCCTATCTCAGAGCCATCTTACGAAGATCAGATGAGATTCCAACCACACAGACAGTGATTAACAGAGTTGCAACTTGAGTATAATGCCATGATTGACTGTTAATAATAATAATTTTAGTTTTCAGAGTCACAGAATTTAATGAAAATTTGTGATTCCTGCTAGACTGTCACCACTGGCCCTTCCCTGTTGCCTCCCCCCGTGCTCCCCTACCCCAGGGCTCCCATTTTTATCTGCCGTATTTATCTGTTCCCTTGTTTTGTTTGCTGTTGTTGCTGTTTTATTACATGTATATTCACCTAAACAGTAGATTGCTTAGTTTGACCTTGTCTTTGAACTTTATGAGAAGAATAACATGCTCCGTGCAGCCTCTGGGACTTGCTTTTTTTGCTCTGTTACCAACCAATGTTACCAACATTCACATCTTGGCCCAGGTAACTGTGGTGCATTCATTTCTCATTGTGTTACAATATTGTCATATAAATATATTACAACACATACTGTATATTCATTCTCCTATTCTTGGGTATTTGGCCTTTTTTTTTTTGTAAACAGCTTTATTGAGATATAATTCACTTACCACCCAAGTCCCTGTTTAGAGCACACAATCTAACAGTTTTTAGCACATACACAGAGTTGTGTAACCATCACCCGAGTCCATTCTACAACATTCACTTCACCCTAAGAAGAAACCTTGTTTATCCTCTAGTAGTTAGTTACTCACTAGTCTCTCCAACGCCCCCAGCCCCTGGCAACCACTAGTCTGCTTTCTGTCTCCATAGATTTGCGTATTCTGAACATTTCCCCTAAAGGGAGTCATATAATATGCGGCCTTTCGTGACTGACGTCTCTCACTTAGCGTAGTGTTTTCAAGGTTCATCCATGCTGTAGCGTGTGTCAGTACTTCACTTTATTGCCAAATAATATTCCATGTTTTATTTATCTATTCATTAGTTTATGGACATTTGGGTTGTTTGTTTATAGTGTTTTGCTCTTACTAACAGTGTTATTATGAACATGATACCACGTTATTTCCTGGGCACATGTGCAAGAGCTTCTTTAGGGAGTATTCTTGGGGTGGAGCTGTTGAAACACAGAGAAGACAAATGTTGAACACTACAAATAATGCCAAATTGCTTCCCAAATGTTTCAACAATTTACACTCCCACTAGCAAAACAGAAGATACCATTGACCCACATCCTTGCTAATATTTGGCATGGCCAGAATTGCTAGTCTTTGAAAAAGTTGTTTATTTTATTTTATTATTTTTTTTTAGTAGTCAAGCCACTGCTCTCCATTTGACTCATTGCCTAATCATAACATTCTAATGGAGATTCAAACAGAAACAAGCGCCTGCCCGATTTCCCTTTCCGTAATTATCAGTTCTCCTCTGTAATAGTTCTAGCTTTGGCTTCCTGACCCAGAATTCTGATGTTCCTGTTGAGACTAATGTTCTTCCTTCCCAGATGGGCTCCATGCTCCGTCTACTCACTGGTCCCCGAGTCCCACTCTACCTCTCCCCAGGCAGAGAGAAGAGAGAGGCTGACCTGTGTCCTTGGTCCTGGTAATAACGCCCCCCCCCCCCCCCACACACACACACATCCATGCACACGTACACACAAACACATTCATACCCTGGGCCTCTGGCCACATCCGGATGGGAGGATGATGGCGCAGGAAGCAGAGTCGATGGCTTCTAACCCAGAGAGGAAAATCCTGCTCTTCATTTGCAAAGGCTCATCGTGCAAGTGCTGGAAATGGAGAGGACTCTCAGGCTGGCTTTCTTACTGTAGTCACCGCTTTCCTTTGTCCAGCCCATCAAATTCAAGTTACAATGAGTGTCGTCATAATTTCTGTGCACCGAGTTCTCTCCAGAATCTCATTTTATTTACTCACTCTCTTTCTCATTAATTAAATTTCAATAGCATTTTTCCTCCAGAGGGTTCTGCAAATGCCTTCTCCAATAAACACTTCATAAAGAGACTAACTCTGCAAATCAGGAGAGACAACGGAAGTAGAGGAGAGAGTGCTAGGAATAAGTGGGACAGCGGATGGAGAGCTTTTAGGATGGTGGTGGACAAGGAGGCACTAACCATCCAGAGGCCCCTGGAGGAGGGACTTGCTGCCTGGCTGAGTGTGGTCTGCAGACCCCTGCCAGCTGTCAGCTCCTTCAGGGCAGGCCTCAGCTGCAGACGGCCACCTGGCTTGCATCTTGCTTGCCTCCAGTGACTGAGGGATGGGAGGTTCTAAAAGCCTGACTATTTCAGCCTGAGCCCCTTGGGTCAGCCAAGGCTTTGCCAGGCCTGCATCGCGGTTCTTTTAACCAGTCCGGCTTCCTCCCACTCCCTCTCACAGATGTTGATCGCTAGTCAACATCCTGCACTTCCAACTGTTTCCATGTTGGGTTCTGGAGAACCAATTTTTGTGTGATTATATTATTATTCAGCCAGTCTCAAATTGTTTGACATATAGGTTATTGCAATTTTTTTGCGAGTATAAATAGGACTGGAATTAATATCCTGGAAACTATGTTTTTCACATCCTAAAGCAGGAGATGTCTTCAGAGCTAATCCCTAAAATGGACTGGCGTATTTTAAAATATTAGGCACCTTTTAAGGCTTTAAATACTTATTGGCAAATTGCTTCAGAAATGTTGAGCCAATTACTGCTCTCACCAAAAATCTATGAGGGCTGTCATATTGTGACATAATAAGAAATATATATTTTGGTTTTCCTCCACAGTTCCTGGCACATAGCACCTAAAACCCTTGTAATTTCCTACATAAGAGCTATAAGGGCATCTTTTGTTATAATATTTAATTTTGTTCCCAGTTCCTGAAATAGTTCCAGGGGGATAAAAGTGAAAAGGATAACTTTTGTTATTTGTAACAAATTTCAACCCCACCTGAGTTCATGTTAATGACAGGGCTTTGGGAAAGGACAAATGATGGGGGCTGGTTGCCAGGGGAACCAACCATGTGATTAGAGGGTTGGAATTTTCAGCCTTACCCTCTGACCTTGGGGTAGAAGAAAGGGGCTAGAGGTTGAATCAATCACTGATGGCCAATGATGTAATCAATCATTCCTAAGTAACGAAGCCTCCATAACAACCCCTGGACTACGGAGTTCAGAGAGCTTCCAGGTTGTTGAACACGTGGAGGTGCTGAGAGGGCAGTGTACCCACATAAGGCATGGAAGCTCTGTGTCCCTTCCTACATACCGTGCCCTACGCATCTGTTCCATCTGGCTGTTCCTGAGTTATATTCGTGTGTAATATACCAATGATCTAGTAAGTAAACTCTTGAGTTCTGTGAGCCATTCTAGCAAATGAATTGAACCTGAAGAGGGGGTCATGGGCTCCTCTGACTTATAGCACATCAGTCAGTAGCCCAGGTGACAACATAAACTTGAGTTTGGAGTCTGAAGTAGGGAGGGGGGCAGTCTTGTGGGACTGAGCCTTAACCTGTGGTATATACAGGTAGATACTGTCAGAACTGAGTTAAATTGTGGGACACTCAGCTGGTGTCACAGAATTTCTTGGAGTGAGAAAACCCTCACATGAGGTGACGAGAAGTGAAGTATTCAGTGGGTAGTAAGTAAAGGAAATAGGGTTTTCCTTTTTCAAGGGCATAGGAGAGGGTATATTTCTCTGAGTCCACATTTCATGTTTCAAAGTTCTTCCATATGTGTGGAGACGGTTATACTATTTTTGTTTTAATTTTTATTTGTTTGATTATTTAGGAATCTGAACTTTTTTTTAAAGGGGGAAAGCAGCAAAAGGTAATATAGGAATAAGATCAGATTTTTTAACAGTCTGTTGACCTATAGTGAGCTGCACATATTTAAAGTGTACAATTGGTTAAATTTCGACATATGGATACACCCGTGAAACCACCATCATAACTGAGATAATGAACATATCCATGACCTGCTAAAGTTTCCCCCGGCTCCTTTGTAATCCCATCCTCTCATTCCCACATCCCCACTCCCCAGGGAACCATGGATCTGTTTTCTGTCACTATAGGCTTGTTTTCATTTTCATGTATTTTATATAAAAGAAATAATATAGTATGAACTCTGTTGTTGTCTAGCTTTTTCACTATACATAAATATTTTAAAATTCATCCATGTTGTTGCATGGATCAACAGTCCATTCCTTTTTATTGCTGAGTAAGATTCCAATTTTATGGATGCACCACAATTTGTTTATTCATTCATCTCCTAGTGGATATTTGGGTTGTTTCCATTTTTTGGCTATTACTAATATAGCTAATATAAACATTCGTGTTCTAGAATGTGTGTGGACATATGATTTCATTTCTTTTGTGCAAAGAGAGTGGCATGGCTGTATCACATGGTTTTACTTATTTCAGGAGATAAGGTAAATCTAGTCCCCATTAATCCATCTTGGCCAGAAACCTATTTGAACATTTTTCAGAGCACATGTTCTTAAGTCAGGTAAATTGAAGGTAGGTACCTTGGCTCTTATGCTGAACATATATAAAATGTTTACGTTTGTATTTCATCTTTTTCTTTGTTTCCACAACGAGTTGAACCCCCTCCTTCCTACCCAAGGATATTCAGCTATTGCCCTTGCAAAGGAGTAGGGTTATTCCCCTGGGAGTAGCAGCCTTCAGCCTCAGGGATTTTACAGTCTAGAGGTGAGAGTTGAGGCATGCCAGGCCGGAAGCTTCAGGCAGAGCTCCCAGGATCCCCAAGCTAGACGACATTGGAACATGATTAGACGTGGAGCTGCAGTCCTCACTGAAGCCAACTCTGTGCCTGGGGTGGGGTAGCCTGACTTCTGCCCTCATAAAACTTTTATTTTGTGAAACCGTTCTGGACACATGTGTACATTACTGAAGCTAGAGAAAATGTCTGGGGTTTGCTGGTGGGCCTGGAAAATGACTAGGGCAATTCCAAAATACCTGGATTCCAGGAAGTTCTGTCAATTCTGGGCCTCACTATGGGCCTTTGCCATCCCTCTCCCCCACTTCAGTGAATTCCTAATCAGTGTAGGAAGGACATGAGCGGCTTCCACATACCAACCAGGGACTTTGTCTCGTGGGTCTGACGTCCAAGGTCCATCACCCCGCCTGCTGAGTGACAGCCTTCCCTTTATTCCATGACATTCACTAGCCACCAGCCCCCACCATCATTCTTTGTCAGACACTCTACAAAGCATGACCTCGGTTCAGACTCACTGCATCCTGTAACGCGTAGCTATTATTCCCATTATATAGCTAAGGAAACTAAGACTTAAAAAGCGTGCCCAAGATAATTTCTGTAGTAAACGGCAGGATTTAAAACCAGCCTGAAGTAATAGTGGCTGAAAATTTTCCAAAATGAATGATAAGAACCAAACCAAAGATCCAAGAAGCTCCAAGAACACCAGGCAGGATATATACCAAAAAACTACACCTAGGCAATTCATATTCAAACTGTAGAAAACCAAAAACAGAAGGAACATTTTGAGAAAAAAAAACAAGCCAGAGGAAAAAAAAATCTTACCTATAAAGGAGCAAAGATAAGATTTACATCAGACTTCTTATCAGAAACCATGCAAGCAAGAAGAGTGTGGAGCAAACTTTTTAAAGTCTTGAAAGGAAGAGCTACCAACCTGAAACTCTGTATCCAATGAAATTATCTTCAAAAGTGACAGAGAAAGAAGGACTTCTCAGATAACCCAAAATTGAGGGAATTTGACCTACCCTGCAAAAAATGCTAAGAGTTCTTCAGAGAGAAGGAAAATTATATAAATCAGAAACTCAGATCTATGTAAAGAAAAGAAGAGTGTCAGAGAAAGAATAAATAAAGGTAAAATAAAACTGTTTATTTTTCATATTCTTAATTGATTAATAGATCACAGTTTATTTAAAGTAATAATAGTGACCGTTTATTGGATGATTATAGCATATTGATAAATTAATTGAATGACAGGATTATTATAAGGAATGGGAGGGAGGAATTGGGAATGCTCTGTTACAAGTTACCTACACTATCCATGGAGCAATATAGTGTTATCTAAAAATGGACTTAGATTAGTCATAAATGTATCTTGAAAACTCTAGGGCAATCACTAAGAATTTTTTAAAAGAAGTGTAACTTGTATGCTAAGAGAGGTGAGAAAATGGAATCGTATAAAATACTCAATTAAAACCAAACAAGGCAGAAAAAGAAGGGAATACCAAAACAACAAAAGGAAGAAGAAGAAAAGAAAAGAAATAAAGAAAAAATTCAATCAATAGAAAACAGTTATAAAAATATTGATATATTAATCCACATATATCAATAATTACTTTAAATGTAAATGATCTAAATACACCAATTAAAAGACAGAGGCTGGCAAAGTGAATTTAAAAACAACAACAAGACCCAACTATAGGTTATCCACAAGAAAATCACTTTAAATATAAAGACATAGATAGACTAAAAGTAAAGGGATGGAGAAAGATATACCATGTTAATGCTAAAACCAGAAAAGCTAGAATAGCTATATTAATTTCAGGCAAAGTGGATTTCAGAACAAGGATAATTGCCAGAGATAAAAAGGTGCATTGTATAATGATGAAAGGATCAATTCTCCAAAAAGATATAACAATTCTAATGTGTATGCATCTAGCAACAGAGCATCAAAATATGTGAGGCAAAAACAGAATGGCAAGGAGAAATAGAAAAATCCATTTTTATCCTTGGAGACTTCACCACCACTTTATCAGTATTTGGCACATCCAGCAGTCAGAAAATCCATAAAGACATAGTTGAACTGAACAGCACCATCAATCAACAGGATCTAATTGACATCTATAGAATAATTCATCAACAACCTCAGAATATACATTTTTCTCAAGCTCATGGGGAACATTTACCAAGATAGAACACATTCTGGGCCATAAAACACATCCTAACAAATTTAAAAGAATACAATTCATACAAAGTGTGCTCTCAGACCACACTTTATCAATAAAATAAGGATAGCTGGAAAATCCCCAAATAGTTGGAGATTAAATGACACACATCTAAATAACACATGGATCAAAGAAGAACTCTAAAGAGAAATTTAAAACTACTTTGAAGTAAGTGAAAATACAATCCATCAAAATGTGTAGGATGCAGCAAGAGCAGTGCTCATAGGGAAATTCATAGCATTAAATGCCTATATGAGAAAAGAAGAAAAATCTAAATCAATAATCTAAGCTTCCACCAAGAAAACTAGAGAAAGAAGAGCAATAAAAAATTAAAGAAAGCAGAAAAAATAAAAATTAGAGCAAAAGCAATGAAATTAAAAGCAGGAAATTAATGAAAATAAAGACTGGTTCTTTGAAAAAAATCAATAAAATTACTAATATCAGAAATGAAACAGGGGTCATCACTACTGGTCCATGGACACCTATTAGAATGGCTAAAACCCAAAAACCTGACAACACCAAATACTGGTGAGGATATGGAGCAGCAGGAACTCTTATTCATTGCTGGTGGGAATGCAAAATGGTACAGCCACTTTGTAAGACAGTTTGGCAGTTTCTTACAAAACTAAATATAGTCTCACCACATAAGCCAGCAATGTCTCTCCTTGATATTTACTCAATATAGTTGAAAACATGTCCATACAAAACCTGCACACAAAAGTTTATAGCAGCTTTACTCATAATCACCAAAAACTGGAAGCAGCCAAGGTGTCCTTCAATCAGTGAGTGAATAAACAAGCTGATACATACATACAGTAGAACATTATTCAGCAATAAAAAAAAATGAGCTATCAAGCCACAAACAGACATGGCGGAAACTTACATGCGTATTGCTAAGTGAAAAGAAGTCAATCTGAAAAGACTGTATTTTGTGTGATTCCAACTATATGACATTCTGGAAAAGGCGAAACTATAGAGATGGTAAGAAGGTCAGTGGTTGCCAGGGATTTGTGAGGAGGAGAGGAATGAATAGGTGGAATACAGGGGATTTTCAGGGCAATGAGTCTATTCTGTATGATATTATAAGGTGAATATACAACATTATGCATTTGTCAAAACCTATAGAAGGTACAACACCAAGAGTGAGCCTTAATGTAAACTATGGAGTTTAATTAATAATATTGGTTCATTAGTTCTAACTACTAGTTATAATTAGCATACCACACTAACGAAAGATGTTAATAATAGGGGAAACTGTGTTTAGGCGAGGAGAGTATATGGGAACTCTTGCCGCTCATTGTTCTATAAACCTAAAACTCTTCTAAAAATAAAGTCTATTAATTGTTTTAAAGTAAAAAAAAAATCAAGGTGAAAATAAATAAAAGTATTCAAGAAAATCAACTACATATATAATAAAAACAAAAAAAAAGTCTGCCTGCTTCCAAATGCTTAATCATGATCTCCACAAACAACCCCAAAACTGGCTATCCACCCTGGCTCGTGCTAGAATCCTGTCTTGAAGAAGGTGAGTTCCTCCTTCCATTCTGTAGCTTGGAGGTTCTCCAAATGCAGTGTACATGAAGCTTGTAAAAATTCAGAACCCTGGACCCCGGGTCCAGACACTCTGAATCAACAGGTCTTGAGTGACTCTATAATCTGCATTTGAATTAAGATCTCTGAGGCCCCCTTTGAGGATGCTACAGCTGCTGAAGATGTTCTGTTGTGTGGGATGCCCCCTCATCAGAGTGATGTTACCCTCTTCTTGGTTTCAAGAAGTGTTTTTCAAAAGCCCACTACCGTGCTCCTCCTGAAAGACTGGCTCACCATGCCTACCTGAAAAGTCGGGAGGATCCTTGCCTTTTGGGGAGCCAAACACTGGGCTCCCCCTACTGTTGGCTTTGCTGTGGTCCCATCATGCTTTGTGTCCAGGCCTATGCACATGGATGATATTTATTTGGCAATGGGGTTGCTCATACTAAGGAGGGTCAGGCAGGATCTGGACACTAGATGTTTATTCATTCATTCCGCAAATATTTACCAAGTACCTACTACTATGGACTTGGGACTATATGCTAAATAGGTAGTGGGCATATAGTAACGAACAGGGCATAGATCTTGCCCTCATGAAATTTAATCTCATGCATAAAGCAGACAATTATACGCTAAAACTTGTGGTGTGTTCTAGCAATGAACATGCAGAGTGCTGTGGGAGTGTGTGCAAGGGCATTAACTAATTCTGTGAGGCAGATGTTCTGGGGGGAATCTCAGTGGCAGGTGGTGGGCAGCACCTGTGTCAGGGCCATGCAGAGAGTATGTGCAGGGAAGCAGTGACAGGTGGTGTGAGGAGGTCTAGAGAGAAAGGTGGCATACAAAGGGCCAGCAGGGGAAAGCAAGGAGTGCCCCACAACAGGACAGACAATAGCAGCAGGGAGTCAGGCAGCTGGGGGTGGGAGTGGACAGGCAGGAAGACAATTGGCATCGAAGGGCCTTGACAGCTGGTAATACGCCCTCACACTCCAGGGAGAGTTAGGAATGGGACTCTGGTCCCTGGAGAAGCAGGAAATGGGGCCTGAGCTCTGGTCACTGGGATACATGGCAGGAGGTCATCATGAGGCCAAGGCACAGCTCAGTTTCAAAAAACAAGGGCAGAGCAAGGCCAATGGTCGTAGGTCTGACTTAATGCTAAGCTGAGCCGCTGGCCTAGAACTCCTAAAACCATCCTGAGAGAGACTGAATTGGTCAGAGAGCCTGGGCCTGGCTGTGCCTGCTGATGAAAAGCAAATATTACAGCAGTGCTGGTGGTGGCTGAGGTGGTCAGCTTGTGGCTCAAAACCCTGCATGTATGTTGGAGTCCCAGGGGAGTTTAAAAACAATGCCACGGCCCGGCAGATCCTGACTGAGCTGATGTGCGTCAAGGCCTGGGCATCGGTATTTTTTAAATGTGTAATTTATTATGAAATACTTTCAAGTTTACACAAAAGATGCAAGAACAGTATAAAGAACTGCTACATCCCTTTCACCCAGCTTCTTCCAACCCACGGACTCATTCAAACTGCCAAACCATCCTAACAGTGTTTCTTTTTCCTTTCTTGTCAAGGATCCAATTCAGAATCATGTGTCACATTTAACTGTCATGTCTCTTTAAGCTCCTTCAATCTGAAACAGTGCCACAATCTTTCCTTGTCTTCCATGACCTTCACGGTTTTATTCTGTCGCATGTCCCCCAACTTGGGTCCATGGATGTTTCCTCACGACTATATACCCTTGATGGGAATATCACACAAATGACCCTGTGTTCTTCTCACACATCAGAGGACATGTAATGACATCAGACAACACATAATGTCAACCTGTCCTACTACTGGTAATATTAACCTTGATCACCTGGTCAGCTGGAGTCTGTCAGCCTCCTCCATTATAAAGACACCATTTTCCCTTTATGATTGATGAGTAATTTGTGAGGAGGTATTCTGAGACCATGCCAGCATCATGTTTCTAAGCAAACCTTAGACCTTTACCCACCAGCCTTTGCACCCATTCATGCCTCTCACCTCAACTCACAACCCTAATAATGATTGCTGGGTTAGTTAGGAGACTCTGAGAAGCAGACACCAAGACAGGATTAGATGTGCAAGAGACACAGTGGGAAAAACTCTTGTGAGAGTAAGTGGAAGAAGGCCAGAGCCAGAGGTGGCTGAGAGAGCTGTCAGATCGAGATGGTTTAACCACAGCGGAGAAGAGAGAGAAGGAAGAACGGTTGGGTAGGAAAACGTAGCCCACAGTGCCGTTCTAAGGAAGTTTTAGTGAAGCCATGGGGAATCCTTGAGTCAAAGTTAGCATGAGAGGAGTTCCATGTCTCCAGGGAAGGCGCCTGCCTTAGTGTCCTGGCTTCTCAATGTCATTGACCAGAAACACTGGCCTTGGGAAAACTCAGCAAAGGATTTCAGAGCTCAGCATCTGGGGCCACAGGCCAGTTATGTCCTCTGCCGTCGGAAATCTGACAGATACTTTTCCACGGCCACCAGAATTGCCAAATGCTGATTTTCTAATTCCAATTCTTCTATGATTATTGGTTGGCATTCTACTCTAAGGAAGAATTTTCCCTTTTATTCCATTTATTTATATCACAATGGACTCATATATTCTATTTTATTCAATGGACTGTAGTCCATGTCTATCGTTACATATTTTTATGATCAGATTTGCCTAGATTTTGCAGTGGGAGCCTCTTCGAGCTGCCTCCTAGATCCTTTTGACACCTTCTCATACTTTCTGGACGAAATAGTCCAGACTCTTCTAATTCTTTGTCTGCCCCAGCCCTGGCAGCAGCCATTTCTCAAAGGACCCCACGTTCCTTTTAGTGGAGGAGAGTATTTAGAAACCAATGTCTGGGTGTTCGTTGTGCTCATTGCTGATAAAGCGTCATTGCTTCTAGGCTCTCTTACTATTCAGACTTAAAAAACACATACACACACATACACACATATCAAGGGTTATATATTTAAAAACTATGCATTCACACCAATACCTCCAATTTCCATGCAATATCATAAGGTTCTTTTGAGCCTTTTCTCTCTTCTTGTTTGTAAGTCCCTTTTCCAACAGTGGGAATGGTAAACCCGGCTTCTGTAATCCTTAGTCTATCTTATTTGCCCAATCTCTCTCCATGTAACCAGCCTCCCAACCACACTGGCCACCTCCCTAGCCTTGACACCTCCTCCGCCCCCAGCCCTGACATTTGTCCTTCAGCCACTGCCTTACTTGGTCCTGCCATACCATTGTCTCCAAGGGATGAGAAGGAGAGGAGGGGAGGGGGAGGGGAGAGGAAGAAGTACCAGCTTACTTAAAAGCTCCCAGATAGTTGTAATGAGCTTCTCCAGGGCAGAGAAGCACTGTAGGAGGGAGAAGGCGAGATATTAACCTCCGATAGGAATGCCTCATATTTGCAGACGGATTTAGAGTTTACAGAGTTCTTTTGCCTATATTATCTTATTGAATTTTTGTAATCACCCTCTGATGATTACAGGTGAGAAGTCTACCCAGGTAAGGGAGCAAAGGACTAAAATTGCCCCCAGTAGAATAATTCTGAAAGTTATCACAAGGAAGAGTCAAGTCTTGGGATAAGAAGACCTAGATTTAAATCCATAACGTTTTCTATTACGCTTTAACTACACTTTCGCTAAATTGAGTGTGAAGCCTTTGTGAGTTGAGAAAAGAGCTGTCTTTTTAAAAGTAGAACCTTTATCAGATTTCTAAAAGTCACACAAAGAGGAAGTCATCTATTCTATGCAGCGTCGAGACCAAGCCCACTCCAGCCACTGGTTAATGACATAACCAGAGTGAGTGCCGAGGCAACAGGCTTACTCAGACACAGACTGGCCAGCTTCAAATACAAGAACTCAGAGGTTACACGGAACAGAAAACGTCCACCCTTGGTACAGTTGAATGGTAGAGCTTCAAACGCACTGTGAAATCAAATAGTGACCAGAGTCAGACACACCACAGGAAAGCAAGTTCAATGAATATTTCTCACAGAAATGATCTGACTTGATTATTGTCCTCTAAGATTGTCGGCTTCTCCTTCTGCCAAACAAATAGGCTTCTCTTGGTTTTCTGGGTCACTCACCTCTTGACTACTCCAGGTCGTGTCTCTCAGGGTTAGAAGATAAAGAAGCTGGAAAGCAAACCATTTTAGACAACTGCTGTTGAAATAAACAGTATGTGAATAGTGCTTATGGGTATCAGAGGCAAAGATTCTTGCTCCCTGTGGTCCTTCTAATTTATGGACCTCATGAGGCCCTCGGGAAAACCCTGGCAGAAATGTCCACTCTGAGTCTTGTTCACTGGGAATCTTGCTGCTGCTACGTATAATATTTTAAAGTGACATCCCCAGCATTCATCTTCTGCCCTGCTGGATTAAAGACTCACCTCTGGTTTCCTCCTTTTTATAACTGAATAATATTCAATGGGACTGATGTATCACAGTTTCTTTAATCAGTCTCTCACTGAAGGACAACTGGATTGATTCCAGTTTTTGGCTATTACGAATAAAGCAGCTGTAAGTATCTGCATACAGGTTTTTGTGTGAATATAGTCTCCGTTGCTCTGGCATAGATGCCCCAGAGTGCAGTTGCTGGGTGTTCAGTTGACATAACAACTACCTAAGTATTTTCCACAGTGGCTGTACCATTTTACATTCCCACCAGTAAGGTATGAGTTGTCCAGTTTCTCTGCTTCCTTGCCAGCACTTGGTTTTGTCACTATTTTTTATTCTAGCCATTCTAATAGGCGTGCAGTAACATTTCACTGTGGTTTTAATTTGCATTTCCCTAACGGTTGATGATGCTGAGCATTTTTTCATGTGTTTATTTGCCATCTGTATATCTTCTTTGGTAAAATGTTTCTTCATGTTTTTTGCCCATGTTGTAATTGGATTGTTTGCTTCTTAACTGTTGAGTTTTGAGAGTTCTTTATATGTTCTGGATACTAGTCATTTGTCAGATATGTAATTTGCAAATATTTTCTCATACTGTGTATCTTATCTTTTCATCCTCTTACAGGATCTTTTGAAGAACAAAATTTTTGATTTTGATGAAGTTTAATTTATCAATTTTTCTTTTTATGGATTGTGCTTTCAGTGTCAAGTCTAAAAAACTTTTGCCTAGGCCTAGATTCCAAATATTTTCCCTACATTTTTTCCTATAAGTTTTAATTTTACATCTTACATTTAAGTCTATGATTTATTTTGAGTTAATTTTTGTATAAGGTGTGAGATGTAGGTCACTGTCCTATCTATCTATCTATCTATCTATCTATCTATCTATCATCTATTTGTTTACCTGTGGATATCTAACTGTTCCAGCACATTTTGTTGAAAATACTATCTTTCCTACCTTGAATTGCTTGTGCACCTTTGTGAAAAATCAGTTGGACATATTGTGTGGGTCTATTTATGGGTTGTCTATTCCATTTCATTGATCTGTGATTATCCTTCTGCTAAATATACACAGTTTGATTACTGTAACTTCATAATAAGTCTTGAATTTGGGTAGACTGATTCTTCCTATTTTATTCTTCTTTTTCAAAATTGTCTCAGCTATTCTAATTCATTTGTGTGTCTAAACAAATTTTAGAAAAAAATTTATATATAAATTTTACATGTATCTACAAAAACTTTTCCTGGGATTTTGATTGGAATTGCATTTAACTTGTATACCAATCTGGGGACAAATGACATCTTCACTATGTTGAGTCTTTCAATCCATGAACATAGTATGTCTCTCCATTTATCTAGGTCTTCTTTGATTTCTTTCATCAGCGTTGTGTAGCTTTCAGCATACAAGTTCTATATTTTGTTAGATTTATACCTAAGTATTTCATTTTTTTGAGCACTTTTAAATGGTATTATATTTTTAACTTGTGTCCACATATTCATTGCTAGTATATAGAAATACAGTTAATTTTTGTATGTTTATCTCATATTTTGCAATCTTACTGAACTCAGTTATTAGTTCTAGAAGACTTTTTGGTAAATATCTTGGGATTTTCTATGTAGACAATTATGTCATCTACAAATAGGGGCAGTTTTGCTTCCTTTCTGATCTATTTCCTTTATTTCCTTTCCTTGCCTTATTGCACTGACTGGAACTTCAAGCACTACATTAAATAATATTGATATCATTAATAAGAGCCTTGTTGCCAATCTTAGGCAGAAAGAATTCAGTCTTTTCTTTTCCCACTAAATCTTTCATCATTAAGTGTTATGTTATGTGTAGGGTTTTTGCAGATGTTTTTATCAAGTTGAGGAAGCTCCTCTCTATTACTGTTTTTCTGAGTTTTTTTTAAAATAATGAATGAGTATTGAATTTTATCAAATGCTTTTTCTGTATTGATTGATATGATCATGTGATTTTTCTTCCTTAGCCTGTTTTTATGGTGAATTACACTTATTGTTTTTTTAATATTGACCTAACTAGGAATACACCCTCCCTTGGTTGTGGGGTATAATTCTTCTTATACATTCTTGAATTCTATTTGCCAATATTTTGTAAGAGTTTTTGCAATTATATTCACATGGGATATTGATCTGTAATTTTCTTTTTTCACTCTGTTTGTCTGGTTGCGGTATCAGGTAATAGCAGCCTCATAAAAGTAATCCTTTTATGTGAAATCCTCTCTCTTCTATTTCTGGAAGATATTGTGTAGAATTGTCCTATTTCTTGAAATGTTCAGTTGAGTTGTCCAGTGAAAGCATCTTGGCTTATATATTTCTTTTTTGGGGAATTTTTAACTTATAAATTCAATTTTCTTAGTAGTTACAAGGCTATTCAAATTATCTATTTTATATTGGGTGAGTTGTGGTAGTTTGTGTTTTTCACGGAATTGAGTTCTTTCATCTCAGCTGTCAAATTTCTGTGTGTGTAGAGTTGTTTGTAGTATTCTTTTGTTATCCTTTTGATGTCTGCAGGGTTGGTATTGCTATCCCTTGCTTTATTCCTGATATTGGTAATTTGTGTATTCTCTTTTTTTTCTTTGTCAATCTTTCTAAAGGTTTGCCAATTTTACTGATATTTTCAAAGAAACAGTTCTTTGTTTTATTGACTTTTTCTATTATTTCTGTTTTCAATTTTATTGATTTCTACTTTTTATTATTTCCTTCCTTCTTCTTGCTTCAGGTTTATTTTACTCTTCTTTTTCTAGGTTCTTCAAATGTAAGTTTAGAGTATTGATTTGAGACTTTTTTCTTTCTTTTGCTCTAAAGATTGGCCCTGAGCTAACATCTGCTGCCAATCTTTTTTTTCTTCTTCTTATTGTTCTCCCCAAGGCCCCCCAGTACATAATTGTACATTCTAGTTATAGGTCCTGCTGGTTCTGCTATGTGGGATGCCACCTCAGCATGGCCTGATGAGTGGTGCTAGGTCCACACCCAGGATTTGAACCAGTGAAACCCTGGGCTGCTGAAGTGGAGCACACAAACTTAACCACTCAGCCATGGGGCCGGCCCCTATTTTCTTTTTTAATGCATATATTTAGTGCTATACATTTCCCTCTCAGTGCTGCTTGACCTGTTTCCTACAAATTTTATGTGTTGTATTTTCATTTTCATTTAGTTCAATATTTTTTTAATTTCCCTGAGACTTCCCCTTTGACTCATGGATCATTTATGAATGTGTGGTTTAGTTTCCAAGTGTATAGTGATTTTCCTGTTATCTTTCTGTTATAGATTTCTAGTTTGAGTCCATTGTGGTTGGAGGACACACTTTTGTATGATTTCAATTCTTTTAAATTTGTTGAGGTTTATTTTATGACCCAGGATATCATCTATCTTGGTATATATTTTGTGGGCTCTTGCAACAAGTGTGTATTCTGCTGATACTGGGTGGCGTTTTCTGTAAATATCATTGATCTGTTGGTTGATGATGTTGTTAGTTCTCATACATCCCTGCTGATTTCCTGCCTAGTTGTTCTATCAACTGTTGCAAGACAGACATTGAAGTCCCCAAACGTAATTGTGGATTTGGCTATTTCTCCATTCAGTTCTATCAGTTATTGCTTCAGATGTTTTCCAGCTCTGTTGTTTGGTGCATACACATTTAAGATTGCTATGTTTTCTTGGTGGACTGACCCTTTTTTTTATCACTATATAATATCCTTCCCTGTTTCTGGTAATTTCCTTTGCTCTGAAGTCTACTTTATCTGATATTAATATAGCTATTCCTGCTTTCTTTTGATTATTTGCATGATATGTCTTTTTTCTATCCTTTTACTTTCAACCTGCTTATATTGTTATAGTTGAAATAAATTTATCTTAGACAAAGTATAGTTAGGTCATGTTTTTAAGTCTGCTTTGCCAATTTCTGTCTTTTAATTGGTGTATTTAGACTATTTACATTTAATGTAATCATTACTATGTTAGGGCTTAAATCCGCCATTTGTACAATCTCTTCTTATATAACCTAGGGGACTATTTTTATTAACTATTTTGTAAATGAAGACATTTCTGTAGTTCTAAGAAGGAGTGAATTCTATTTTGTGTCAGTCAGAGTTCTAGGAGGATTTCTTATGGTTAAGAAATTTATTTTAAGAAATTGGTTCACATGATTGTAGGGGCTGACAAGTCTGAAATCTGTAAGGTAGGCCAGCAGGCTGGAAACTCAGAAAGAAGTTAATGCTGCAGTCTTGAGGCAGAATTCCTTCTTCTCCAGGAAACCTCAGTTTTTGCTCTTCAGGCCTTCAACTCCTTGGATGAAGCACCACCCACATTATCACCAGTAATCAACTTTACTTAAAGACAACTGATTGCAGATATTAACCATATCTACAAAATACCTTCACAGCAACACTAAGGTAAGTGTTTGATTAAATAACTGGGTACAATAGCCTAGCCAAGTTGACACATAAAGCTAACTATCACATACCTTATCTCATTTTTTTCCTATTTAGCTAAATGTGAAAGCTTTTTAAGAGGTGAAATCACATCTTGGTTGGTGTTTTTCTGTTCAACTAAAATATAGCAGGCTATTGAATTATGGGAGGCTTTGACAGTCTCATGTGTCAACCTAACATTCCATAAACTGGTGGGGTGGGAGCAGTTTTTAAAAACTAAAATGTGAAGCATATCTGAATGGTAAGTTGGAATCCCACTCTTGCATTTGCTATGTCTCTAGCATTTTAAATTACTTATCTTCTATATCCAAGCTGTTTTTTAGTACAATTGCTTTTTGAAGAAAAAAAGCTCGCCAATCTTGGCTCTCCCAGTCAGAATTGGGTGTTATCTATGATATCTTTTGTAAAGACAGCATACGTTAGTTTGCTAACAAAGCAAATTGGAGATTTGTGACAAATTGGAGATTTGTGATGTACATGACATTAAACAGTGAATTAGAGGAACTTACTTATCAACATTTGAAAATACTGGTGGTTAATAGCCTCTTCTTAAGGAAAATGTGCCTCCTAATTTAAACTGGAAAGTCACTGGGAAAATTGGAAAAGAATTACAACTACGTGGCTTTTTGGATTTTAGTATAGTCATGTGTCACTTAATGATGAGGACATATTTTGAGAAAAGCATCATTAGGTGATTTTGTCGGTGTGTGAACATCATAGAGTATACTTACACAAATCTCAATGGCATAGCCTACCACACACTTAGGCTCTATGGTACTAATCTTATGGGGCCACCATCATATACTCAGTCCGTTGTTGACTGAAATGTCGTTATGTGGCATATGACGGTACTTGCACTATGAATCATGTGTGTATTGTTCACAACGTCTTTATACTGATAATCATACAAAAACAAAACAGGAAACCTCAATTATGAAAGAAAAAAAATACCTCCAAAAGTTAATCATTTCATTAGGGGAGGTGAGACCTTCCTGTTTGAAGCAGTTAGAAAATTCAAGAAAATAAATGACTAAGTACAACATATATTCTATGGAAGTGAGAGAAGATGCAGGATGGTGTGGAAGTGAGAGAAGATACAAGACAGTGCGGAAGAGAGAATATATAGCAGCCGTAGAAGTGAGAGATACACACCTGTGGCCAGAGACCTTGCAGTTGCACAGGGACTCAAAGGAGGTGAAATTTGAGTGAGGGTTTGAAAAAGGATGGGAAGGCTTTGTGTGAGCAGAAAATGGAAAGATGTTCTCCCGGCAGGGATTAACATCATGGGCAAAGTGTGGGAGGAGGAGTGTCGGATGGGCAGTAAGGGGCTGTGGAGTATCCGGTATGGATGGACAAAAGACCCACTGGGAGCAGGGTCAGCTCACTAGGGAGAAGGACACTGCCCTGGTGGCCTGATGTGGGGCTCCAGAGAGGCTGGATCCCACTCCAAATCAATTCCAGGCCTCCATGTTGCCAATAGAGATGGATCTCACAACCAGAGAAGATTGTCCATTCTTCCCAAGATCCCAATAAAACTGAAAACAGTCCTTGTAGGAGAAAGACTCCCATAATACCTTCCCAGGAATACTTTCTGAGAAGAGGCCTCAAGGTGTTCCTAGGGTGGGGGTGGAGCCAGGAGGAGAGAAAGCGGAAAATTTCCATTTCCCCAGAGCTGGCGTTGCTTGACTGCTCTGAGGAGGGGTTGGTGGTAAGAACCATTTGAGACTTTAAGATGGAGAGAGCAATGAGGGGAGTGGTGGTTAAAAAGCATAGTCTGACACACGATTGGTGGAGCAAACTAGAGGTGAGACCCACTCTGTGCAGAGTAATGTAGGTTTCTTGGAGCGACAGGACCTGAGGTATAGGGCGGCTTCAACCAAAATGTACTGAGTGAGTGAATGACTGACCGACTCAGGGCAGGTGGACCAGAAGGCAGGCAATCTGCTCTAAAGTCCTTTTCGGTCTACTCTGGTGGCTTGTGCTTTTTTTTAAATTCAACCCCTTTTGAGGATCTGACCAAGTTATGGTTTTCTTTCCCCAGAAAAATGCACATATGCAAATATAATCCATCTCAGAGGCATCCACAGACTCCCCCTCCCACTGGGGAACAGCCCATGAAACCCTCTTGATCATCTTCAGATATCTAAAAGAACATTAGAGGAGGAGAGACTTTTCTATATGATTCTCCCAAGGGAAACACTGGGACAAGGAGATGGATTTTGGCCCCATATGCATGTTCCAGATGTCAACCGCTCTGTGACACTAGGGGAAAGCGGGTCTTCACTAACATGGCTGGAAATCTGGTATCAGTCATTCTCTGGCCTCCTTCCCTTCTCAAGGGCATATCAGATCCCTGGGGTCAAAGGGTGGTTTGTCCTGCCACATCTCTTGGATGTCGCCCAGGCTGATCATGGAGCAGTCCTGCCTTGCCTGCCTCGCTCCATGGCTCTAGCTGGAGACACCTGCTCTGCTTCCAGTCAGGCCAGAGTGGTCCTTCAAAGGCTGTCTGCCTGTCTCGCAGCTCCACCCACCTCAGCCCTAGAGCACACTCCCCTGGACCTGTGGGTCCTGGCCCTTTGTTCCCAGCTCTTTATAGCCATCCCCACCCGAGGATGATACCTTTTGAGGGGGTCGGGTCCCTGAAGAACCTGCAGCATACCATCCGCTTTCCTCATCTCTGAGTATCCAACTACCTCCTTCCCAGTTGACCAATTCCCTCTTCAGCTTTCTCCATCCCATTCTCTCCCTTCTGGAAAAATCCAGCTCACTACTTGTATCAGTTTGAGCTGTCCAGAGAAACAGAACCAAATATGTGTAGATGATTTATGATAGGGAATTGGCTCATGTGGTTACGGAAGCTGACAAGTCTCAAGGTCTGCAGTCCAGCTGCAGACCTAGGAGAGGCAATGTGTGGTTCCAGTCGGAGTTAAGTCTGAAGGCAGGAGAAGACCGACGTCCCGGCTCAGACAGTCAGGTGGAGGAGAGAGCACACTCTCCCTTCTCAGCCTTTTGTTCCACTCGGGCCTGCAGCAGACTGAGGAAGCCCACCACCTTGGGGAGGGCATCTGCTTTACTCAGTCTATCGACTCAAATGTTAATCTCATCTGGAAACTCCCTCGCAGACACACCGTGAATAATCTTTAACCAAGTATCTGGGCACCTCGTGACCCAGTCAAGTTGACACACAAAATTAACCATCGCAGCCTGCTTCAAAGACTGTGGGGGTAAATCACTAGAAAGGGGAAACATTTATCTTAGTTATAAAAGTCCAGAGAAGCCTGAACAAAGCTCAGGGTAATTTCTCCCTAGGTTGTTGTGCCCCATTAGATTGTTAATAAATCACCTGCTACTTATGAAATAAGTCTGGGTCACAAGAGAGGTCCCTCAGGGGGGAACGGAGAAGTGAGATGGAAGCAAAAGGAGGAGGAAAGAGTGAGAAACACGGCTTTCCAGATTTTGTCTGTGTCTCACTTGCGCATGGGCCAGTTTGCTCCGTTAATATGTCCCAGCAAACCTACTCTGGGCATCCCCGAGATCTCTGATTCCTTTATCAGGAAGCAAGCTCCTGGGCCGAGTTTCAGTGGCCCCAGTGGCTCTCACACTTGGCTGCACATTGAGCTCACCTGCAGAGTTAAAAATCAGATGGATTCCAAAAGTATTGGAGCAGTGTTGAATTTATTGAAGTTGATAACTGAACTGTGGTGATATGGAAGAATGGCCTCATTCTTAGGAAACACACACTGAGGCGTTCAGGGGCAAAAGGACCACGACGTAACTCACTTTCAAATGGTTCGGAAAACATTTTTAAAATATTATATGTGAGTGTATGTATGTGTATTAGTGTGTGTAGAAACAGAGAAATGATAGAGCAAATAAGTTACAATGCTCATAGTTGGTAAAAAGGACATACGTTTTCTTTGTATTAGTCTCATTCTTTCAACTTTTCAGTAAGTTTGAAATTATTTCCAAATAAAAGTTAAAAAAAATTTTTTTAATCCTATTTCCCAGTTCCACCCCCTAGAGGTTCTGGTTTAATTGGTCTGTGGTTTTCAAAGCCCAGGGTGACTCGGCAGTGCCCCGAGGCTCCTGGCTGAGAGGTACCTGCCCCTCTCTCTCCAGGCTCCTGGTGGCAGAGCCTTCATTGTCTGAGCTCAGGTAGCTTGGTGCCTCCTGGGAAGAGGACCCGTTCAGAAGGAAGCATCCTCTTTAGAGACTGTTGCAGCTTTGGGGGTGTGCAGTGAGGCTGCTGAATATTTATGGCCCTCTCATTTTCTGCAGGGTCGACACATCCTTTGTGACTGCTGCCACTTTCTGACCGCTCAGCTGTTTGGGCTGCTTTCATCAGAGCTGGTCTGTTTGTCAGAAAGCCCTACCAGAGGTCAACGGCTCAGTGATTATTTAACACTTGCAGGGGCCCGCTGGATGGGGCCAGCCCTGGGGGAGGCCTGCAGGCTTCAGGACAGGAAATGCCAAGGGTGTGAAGGGACCTGCCTTTCTCCTCCTGGACAGCAGCTGGAGAACGAGCTGGGGGGAGAGGGGACTGAGCTCAAGTGGGGTCTTGAGAAGAAGCCCCTGGGGGACCCATGCTCCAACTGAACGCTTTGCTGAAAGCTGCGTTGTCCTTCTTCCCACTTTCAATTATCGGAAACGCAGCCTTGTCTAGTCGATCCATCACTTCCCTTCACCCGTCCCTTGAGACCAGTGGCATGCATTTGTGAGGTGAGAAGCACAGAGTATGGGGTTGCATAACAGAGCTGTCCTCTGGGCGTCCTTAGAAGCCCTTAGAGGCGGCTCACCTGGAACTCATTAACACCTCTTAAAATCATGGCAGCCGTAGCTGACTCCCGTTCTGTGTGTGGTCCACTAAGAGCCATCAGATCTTTGTTGGCCATGTGTCTCCTTCATCTCAGTGCCGTGTTTGCACGGTTCAGTTTTTGTGCCTAAGTGGACCTGGAGACATTGTCTTTATAGGACTGAATCTCCCTGCTCTGTGACCTGGAGCAGGTTCCAGGACCTGGCAGGTGGCAGGTCAGACTCCTAGCGGGCAGGCGAGGCCCTGTTTCTATTTCGTCCTTGTATATCCCTCCCCTCCATAAGGCAGGCATCCAGTAATTAATTATATTGGGACCAGGCAAACTCAGGAGCCAGCAGTGACAGCACATCAACTAGATATCAGGAGAGAGTCAAGGCGGGGGGAGACTCAGAGGAGCAGAGCAGCACATGGGATCCAGGCCCAGCAGAGAGCGATAGGTATGAACGAGTCTGAAGGGTACCGTATCCCCACCAATTAAGAAACGGCCCGTAGTGCTCAGCACCGACCTCCAGCAAAGCTGCAGGGCGCGCACCGTGAGGGCTACAAGACGAACGGAACATTAGAACACCACACAGGCTGGGTGTAATCAGTACAAAGAACGATGGAGCAGTTGGCACAGGAGGGCAGAGAAGGGAAGAGGCAGGGTTGAAATGAGGAATTGGGGGGGCACTAGGCTAGGTCTTGGGTGGCATCTCAGAGGAGGTGACATTTGGGTCGAGCTGCACTTGCACTAGCATTTAAGGGCTTCTGCCTCTGTTCCTATAGAATGGTTTTCAAGGACGATAGAGTTTTACCGGATTGGGGGCTCTTGCCGCTACCAAATCACCTTCTTTTCACTCTCCCTCAGGCTCCACTCAAATGCAGGCACTCTGGGGCTCAATGTGGGGAGTGGGGGAAGCTGGCCCGGGTCCCTAACACATTGCAAGACAGGCTTCAGGCCAGGGGCTAGAGTGGGCTAAGGAGGCAGCTTAGCGGCCTGGCTCATTGGAGAGTGTCCTGGATCTGGCTCTCACGGACAGGGCAGCTGCTTGTTGGGTTGGCTCTGGACAGACTGAGGATGAAGAAAAGCATCCCCAGAGCCCAGGAAGGCCGGGGTTATCCCAAAGCAAACCTTAGAAGGCCTCATCATGCTTCTTCTTTCCCTGTGACCTTCTCTTTGCATTAGAGATGCTCTCAAAAGCTGTCCTAACTTGAAATATGTTAGCCCTTGGGTTCCCGTTTGGGGTCCATAGCTCACACTTTTTGTCGTTTGTACTTCCTAGAGGATTGCAATCTGACCTTGTTTCTCATGCCCTTTCCATCACCATAGCAAACTATCTGTTTGAAACGATCTGTTTTGTGGGAACAAAACCATGAGCCAGATTCCTGGCCCTGGAGCACAGAAGCTGTGAGGTCAGCCGTCTGAAGCTTTCCCTCTGAAAGAGGACCTCAGCACACACAGCCCCTAGGAGAAGATAGAGGATGGAGCAGGACTGGGGGCTGCACTGGGGGAGGATGAGGCAAAGGTTGGCAGGCTGAGGACACACTTCCTATCTCAATCCAGGTGGTAAGAACGGAGGTGGAACCAACCCTGGGCCGGGTGAGATTCCTGGGACCCTAATGAGGGAGGGGACGGGCACAGGGAGCCTTGTCAGTGTCAGGGCTCTTTCAAGACTGGAGAGGCAGCACGTACGTACGTAGCCTACGTCCTGTGCGTCTTGGCGCCGGATCACTATTCTCTGGTGATAGCGTGTCTAGCCACTTCCTGCATGTCGGCGAGTCTGTGAGCTCCTTCAGGGCAGGGACAGAGAGCGCTTTTCCTTTCTGAACCTCACAGCGCTCAAGAAAGCAGTGAGCCTGTAGCAAGCACCCCATAAAATGGGTAAAAATAAGTACCCGCTGAATTGCATCACCTTGATTATGATGCACCTCTGACAATTTTTAGAGCTTTGCAGTAAAGCGTCAGAGCAATCGGGGAGGGGCTCACGCTGGCCAAGCCTTGTTAAGTGTGAGGCAGAGAGGAGAAAGACCAGAAAACAGTTTTTTCTTGCTCTAGGATTAATACTAAGTAGTTACAGTGTCATTTGTTTGTCATTTCTTTAAGGACAATATATAGGGAAAATCCCCGTCTTGCATCGTTTCTCCAGGTCATTTGTGACTGCCCCTCCTTTCTTCCTGTGTGTCCCTGTGCCACAGGGGACAGTGTTCTAGCTTCTTCTCAATTCTGGAAGCAGCGTAGTGAGTCCTGGACCTGTCCCGCAGGCCAGAGTTGGAGGAGCTACCCTCTCACACACTTCCTCAGGAAAATCCTTCTCCAGTCACACATCTCATATCTAACTAAATGTCTATTTAGTGTAAGATCAATCTGCCCTACGATGGCCTCCACTCTCCCAAATGGACCGGAATATTTAAAGCAGAGATGCCTCTAAGGAACGGCTGGGGTTGATGGAACAGTCTTAATAAAGTTTCCATCTTCCTCTTATTTCCCCAGGGCGTTGAAACCCAGGCGTGGTTTGATCCTGTTTCTCCTGCTATTGATTTTTTTGCTTAGCTGTGTCTCACTTGGAGAGAATCCCGACTCAGTGGAGACAGGCTCATTGTCAGTGTGATTTCCTTTTCACTGGCTGACTGTCCCATGTGGGCAAATCTCATGGGGCAACAGAGTTCCTCTTATCGAACTTTCTCTGCTCCATCATTCTCCTCTGATGTATTGGAGTAGCTAGTGATGAAGGAACTTATTTTTCAAATATAGAAACCAAAGCTGCTGGTCCCCAGCACTGAGGAGCAGGAAGGAGGAGAGTGAAATTACAACCTGCAGGCAGTTTGCATCTGAGTTCTCCAACAGTAAGCACACGCCGTGTGATGAATAATAAAATCATATCCTTGTAACTCTCTTTCTCTCAGGAGCACCGAGCGGTTTGCCAACATGATCATATCAATCCTTACAATATTTATGTAAGGCTGGCCTGAGGCTCCAGCGCTGCTCAGCGGACTCCTCCAGTCCCCCTATAAAGGAGGGGACGCGGGGGCAGTGAGTTGCATTGCTCCTCAGCCCTCCTGTCTCAGCGGCGCTCGGGCTGAACCTTGCCCATTTCATTCTCAGTGCCGCCTTTGTAAAAAATATACTATGCAGGTGGGAATAAAGAGATAATAAAATGTCTTGCTTTACCAATTGAGGAAGAGGAAACAAAATGTTTCCCAGGGGTGCATCTCAGAGGGGCTGAATATGTTACAGACACCAAGTGCGTCTTGCCATCTGTTCCTGTATTTAGGTCTCCTTTGCACCAGACTGCCCCAGCATCAATGTCTGCCATGTGCTGGGCAGGATCCAGCTGGTGACATTCAATCTATCACTGGTCTCCAACGTCAAATGTCCTGGGAAGACTTCCCCAGGAATGCAGGCAGCCCCTGAAGATCAACAAGGAAATGTCTATTTGCCATCCAGCTCGAGCCAGAGCTTAGTGACTGAAAAATTTAATACCTCTTTTTCTCCATTTTTCACTTCCTCCTTTCCTTTCTTATCCATGAGCCCTTTCTTCCAGGTTTCTCGTATTTTAATTGGCCTTCAGGCTCTGCTGGATCTGCCCTTCTTCACTTTCTCTTCTCAGTTCTTTCTTTTCCATTTCTCTAATCAATTTTTTGCCATTCTTGTCCAAGGATATAAGAGAGGGGAACTGTAACAAGATGACCCAATTTACACTCAGATTGTTGAACGCATGGCTCCTGGGATCTTTCGAGTCTCTCCCTCTTTGCTGACTTGTTCAAAACCGTGGGTGAGCAAGCAGGCAGGCGGCAGGTAGAGAGAAAGTGACTCGGGACATCCGATAGTCAGAACAATTTCCGCTTATAGCAATGGCTTTGGTCAAGTCCATGGTGTGTGAATGGTGTTTGATTTTTTGACATTAAAAAAAGTGGTTAAAGCTTGGATCGTATCCTCTCAGGATCCCTCAGCCTTGCTGGGCATGTGTGTGTTAGTGTTTATGCTTGTTATCTGGACATATTTTTGGGTCAAAGAAATACCAAATCACAGAGGTTCTTTTAAAAGTCGTTTCCATTACCAGATCAGTGTATCTCAACTGGTCATTTAAAAAAGAATTTTTTTTTCTGTTTAACTGATCCCCGGTACTCAACCCCCAACCACAGACACAAGAGGAGAGTTTCAGGAGGCAGGGATCTTCCTGGTCTTGCTCATCTGTGACTCAGCCCTAGCATGCGCCTAGCACACAGTAGGTGTTCACTAAATGTTCATTGAGAGAATGAGTGAACGAATCAGCTGGGGTTGCCATGGAAGGCACTAGAGGATCATATGCAAGAATGAAGTGCTTCAGAGCATGATTCTCCACCTAGAAGAGAGGGAGGTTTTGCCAGGACAACAGGAAAAGACTGGAGAAAGTAGAAATCACTGTGGTCTTGCCCAGATACTTCGACCTACCTACCACCCAAAAAACACATTTCTGTTGAGTATACTAAATATTTATTGCAACTTTGACTATGTACCAGACACTATGCTAAACTCTAGGGATATCAAAATAAATAAGACATTGTCCGTAACCTCAAAGAACTCTTGGTATAGTAAAGAAAAGAACAATTTTTGAACTAAAATGTTATACACCTATGTATTAAATTTTGTACTGAACAGAACCAGTGTTTCCTTTTTTAAAAAATCTGATGAAGCAGCCTGTTTGAATTACCATTCTGTGTGTGTCTGTATTTCCTATGTCTTTGCTCTGGAATAGCACCAGAACAGCAGACCATTCTCACAGCCAGCACCTGAAGGAAACACTGTTTGGATGGAATCCATATTTCCTTCTTCTTTTTGACTGTTTGTCCTTTGCCCTTCGCATATGTCAGCATCCTTTCTCCCGAGCTGCACCTAGAATCTTGGATGAGCTGTCACCAGTAACCTAGCGACCCTTTGCATTCGTGTTTGTCACAGAAGGAGCATGCATCTCATGATGACTCCCTGACCCCATTGTTACTTAGGGAAAGACCCCTTCTCTAGAACTCTCCCCGGGAAACACGCTGGGGCTTTAACTGATGCGTCTAGAGAGGCCCATTTGGTTAAAAGCACTTTGATCAATGAGCTCGTGTGCTTGGGCTCCATTTCCACCCTGGTTACCGATGTTCTTAGCAGGCTCATTTCAGATCTGGCCCGTCCCAGAAACCCAGGGTCTTGGAGATGAATAAGACCTCAGACAGCTAGCATCCTGCCTGGTGCAGGCACTCTCTCCTCAAAGTCCCGACAAACGGCCATATAGTTTATGTTCTGGTCGATGACAGAGAGCTCTCTCTCTCTGGAGAGTGCTATTTCTGAGCACTTCGGTTTGTGAAGAGCTTTTTTTAGAAAGTTGTTTTCTTATATTGAGCTAAAAATCTCCTCCTTGCCACTTCCTTCCTTATTTACTTCCTTCTGCCCTTCCCTCGACATTTACTCACTCTTTGCTCCTTTTCTGTCTTTTACTAAAATAAAACCCATTCATTCCTTCTTCCTCACAACAACTCCTCTGATTTTTGAAGATAGTCTCTTAGCTTTTCTCCCTTCCAAGCTAAACACTCAGAGCCTCCCACCATTTCATGTCTGGGGTTGTTTCTAGAGCCCCCAGCATCTACACCCTTCTTCTCTGGATACATCATTGTATGTTATGATACATCCTAAATTACAATGCCTCGAATTGAACATATCTTTCTGTTGTCATCTGACCAACATTTAGTGTTACTATTACTTATTATCTGGGCACTATATTTCTATTTACTGAAGCCTACAATTATACTAGCTATTTAAAGCAATCACATCTCTCTATTGTGTCACATTAAGCCTTTGGCCAAAGAAAAACTCCAGGTATTTTGAGAAGAGGAACTGCAATTAAACCAGGTCTCCCCGTTATGCTGTTGTACAATCAATTTCTGGACCCAAATGTGTTGGCACAATACCAGCTATGTTGACCTAAGAGTATTGTTTTCTTCAAATGTGTCCCAAACTCATTTCTGGCTGTTCATCTACACCCGTCCCCAGCTCTCCACCTCTACCTGCCAACTGGAATGCGAGGTCTCCAGCCACAGTGGTCCCACCTGGGCTGAGACAACATCTCTGCTTCTTTTTTACCACGTACTGAGCACAGACCGTGGGAGGTGTTGATTCCTAATGTTTGTTGGATCACTGAACACATGCATTATACGAGGCTTTACTGTCAACAGTTTCTTCCCAGAACAATTCGAGTAGCCGTTTGATCCATAGACTCCTTGCCTGTTTCATGTTCTATTTCATTAGATGACTGTGAATTCATTCCGTCGTTGAGAAGCCCCATTCTTTCCAGAGGACTTTGAGAACTTTCTCTCTTTAAAGAAGGGGGGTGGGTGGCAACGCTTATCACTGGGAGGGAGGACAGATTTTATCGTCCATCTCTATGTCCATAATGGTCAAAGCATTTCTTTTTTGAAAGTAACGTGGCTCCTTACACCACCGCCCCAGGCCAGCACCACTGAGTGAGCTGCTGCCACTGATACTTTAGTGAGCCCTGGAGTCTGCTCCAGCCATTGGTGACCCTGAACACAAAAAATTTTTAGGGAAAGGCTGGTAATTGCGGGGTGGAATAATGTTTGTGCTAATACGATCCCTCGCCCAGGTTAGAATTGGGCTGCCCAAATTATTTCCCTTAGACGCCCAAAACTAACACACTGTTCTGCACAGTGAGGCTACTTGTCCTCAGTGGTCTGCACAGGCTGTGCCTTATCTAGTGATGAAAAGGCAACAGGGTATTCTCTTAAATAAACAGAGGAGAGAAACCCTTAAGAGGCCAAGAAAATGGATATGTTTAGCTCTCGGAAGAAACCAAAATGGTAAACAGGAACTGAGTTTTCATTTTGCTTTCCTTTAGCTGTGCAGGCTATTCCAAACCCTGGAATGGGAATTCTCAACATCTTGGCCACTTGGGACAGAGACAGGAGCTTAATTCCTCTTCTACAAAATTTTCCTAAACCTTAGAGGCTAGAAGACATTTGAGTCATCAAGAGATACTGTATCACTAACTTGGAGTAAGGCTTACTCTGGGTATGGCTCAATATCCCTCATTAAAAAGAAAGCAATGAGTTAAATAAAAATGTAACCTCGCCTCCTGCCCTTCAGGGCCCCTTAGACACTGTGAAAAGGACAGGGAGGTGCCGAGAGAAGCTGCTAGGAAGGGAAGGCAAGGGAGGGCGTTTGGACTCCTGTGTGTTGTGAAACAGCTAACCACCCTCTGTGCACTTCGTTGTTCCTAGCCTCTAGCAAGACAACGTTTAAGTAGTTAGACATACACGTTTGGCGTCAGCTGGATGAGGGGTGAAATCTCAGGCGGGCCACTTACTAGCTATGAGATCGTGAACAACGCACGTAAGCCTCAGAGACTTGGTTTTTCTTACTGCAAAATGGTGATAAGAATGATATCTCCCAAGTCTGCTGTGCAGAAGACACCAATTAATGCCTGTTAAGTGCTTATCACAGAGCCTGGCACACAGTAAAATTTTTGTGTGTGTGAGAGGAAGATTGGTCCTGAGCTGACATCTGTGCCCATCTTCTCTATTTTATGTGGGACACTGCCACAGCATGGCTTGACGAGCGGTGCTAGGCCTGTACCCAGGATCCAAACCTGTGAACCCTGGGCTGCTGAAGCGGAGCTCGAGAACTTAACCACTGGGCTACAGGATCAGCCTGTAAAATGCTTTTTTTTTTTTTTTTAATTATTTTCAGAGTAAGAGCTGAGATAAAATATCCTTTGGCAACGTGAAGCTATTCCCAAAGACCTGGATGTATTTAATGAGATATTACTATGTGCCCAATCCTGCACTGTGCGTCATTGCAGTGCAGGTACAAAGGAAAGAAGCGTCTCAGCATCCACAGCTCTCCTCTGGGTTTTCTTTGTTCTCAGTGTTCCATTCATAAGGAAATTGAAGGTGTAAACAGACACTCCTTTTCTGGACTAAGATGAATCACTCTTAGCATGGGTAATTGAAATCTATAAATGAGCCCAAACATCATATTTGGGTTATTACTTTCAAAATCCTCCAGCACCAAAACATTTTTATAAGAGCTGTAGCAAGAAGGACATGACTTTGCATGTTCCCTTCTCTCCCTGATCCTGTCCACTTGCTAGAGAGGTACGAAGCTGCTGGGTGAAACAACATGCTGTGGGGCCGCACTGAGTAAAAGGAGAAGGAAAGATCTAAATATTCCACACACCGAATGTTTGCCTCCAGGAGGATGGAGAGCATGAGGCTGTAAGAACCCACAGGGCCATGGCACACGGATTCCTAAAAGCTCTTGTGTCTGTTCGGGAGCTAAAGAAGTCTGGAGGCTTGGAGCAAATTGTGGGTGTTATTTTCAGTTGCTGTGTAAATTATTAACGGGAACTGTAAAGAGAATTAATATCTAATTCTAAAAGGAATTTAATATCTCACTTTCTTTAACAGTAAAAGTCTTTTTCTCTAGATCTAGGATACACAGAAATAGGTTCATCTTTGGTGGGAAACACCCCTCCTTTCTGTGGTCATAAACCACCATCAGGAGGATTGCAGAGCAGGGTAAGGTGGACACACACCCATTTGCCAGGCCTGGGTATGTCCGCATGGTGGAGAACGCAGCTGCTCATCGCTCCCAAAGAATGTTTGCGGTCTCCAAAGTCAGGGACCCTCAGCGAGCACAGACCCCCACACCCGTCCCTGGCCAGTGGGGCAGGGACATAGATCTTTGGGAGACCGAGGCTATAACCTCAGTGCTCAGGATAACAACCAAGCAGAGAACACTAATAATTTAACCCAGCAACTGAAAATAACACCCATAATTTACTCCAAGCTTCCAGACTTCCCCCAGCTCTGCAAACAGTCACCAGAGGCTTCCGGAATTTCTGTATGCCACGGTCTCCGTGTTTACTGTTTCCTGCCTGTGAGTCTTCCCTCTGAGTTCTCCTCCTGGGGGGCCAGGAGAGGTGAGGACGAGAAAGGTCTGCTTTCCCTCAACAGCTGCCTCGAGCACCCAGTCCTGCTGCGGCTGCTGCGTGGGACTTGGAAGAGAGGCCAAAATATGGAAATGCAAAGAAGGGGCCTCTTGGATGGTAATGCCTGTTTTCTTTCAAGGCAAGTCTCACTTGGACTAAAAACAAGAGACAGCCTCTCTCCTCTCCCTCCCCCAAAGCTAGATTTAGGGATGTCAGGTCTCCCCCTTCACAGCCACAAGCCAAGAAGGGCAAATGTGGCCTGCCTGGCCTCTCGCCAGCAGGGAACTGCCCATGATTCTGGTGGGAGAGACGCCCTGAGTATGTCCGGAGCCGGGGCTGCGGGCTCCTGCTTCCAGCACTGAGGGATCCACGTGGAGTCTATTTACCAGCTGTGTTAGGACATCTCCATAGAGTAAACACAGTGCTCCTGAATATGGAGAAGAAGAAACCCTTCCTGACTGTTCCTCAGGTTGAAGCTGAATGCTGTGAGGAACAGGACTCAGGGAGGGGACAAAGGTGGTTGCCCCAGCACGCTCAGGGTCCCCAGGCCACAGCAGATAAGAAGCAAGAGCCAGGCCACCCGCAAGGAACAGAGACACCCCTGACCGGTTCTGTGAAATCCCGCCTCTCTCCTTAGTCCTGTGACAGGCCCCAGGCCGGGCTCACAGCCTTGCTCACTGCTGCAGGGCACCCAGTTGCTCTTACTAATGTCCTCAGTCCCTCACTGTGGTGACCTATCCAGAGCACACTTTTGAGTCTCCACCTTTTGTGAATAAGATGTGTTGTTTAATATAGAAGCAAATCCACCCCGGGTCTCTGAAACGGGCGACCTGCCCCGGCTCCCTGCGGGGTGGGAGATGCAAGCCTCAGCCCCAAACTCATGCTCAGCAAGCACAGTGGGTGCTGCCAACACTCTTCTCCAGACCCCAGCCCTCCCTCACTCGGAGGAGACAGCCGGTTTCAAAGCTCCCTTTAAAATGAGTCCACTGCCTCTCTGCGCAGGAACATGGTTTCAACACAAAGCAAATAGTCTGTCTGTCGGTCAGTCATTCACCACGTGCTTCCAGAGAAAGCTGGAGCCCAGCCGGGCACCAGAGATGAAGAGGACACGAGAAGGCCCTAACTTACGATGCCCAGGGACTGTCCAGGAGGTGGCTGTGGAAAAGCATTAGCCCAGACACAATAGGAGGGGTGCACGGGGTGTCCCACTCCTGAGGACCAGACTTCACAGGGGACAGTGGGTGGACGGAGCATGGGCGCTGCTGCTGCAGGAGCCAGGGCTGCGGGCTTTGACCAGGTAGGTTCCCACCACCCCCCTTGTGCAAATGCCTCGAAAGCTGATGTACTTCTGGTGTTTAAAGATACCAGTAGTTTTCCCACAATGAGATATCACCTCACACCTGTTAGAATGGCCATCATCAAAAAGACAAGAGATGAGTGTTGGCAAGGACGTGGAGAAAAGGGAACCAATGCAAATTAGTGCAGCCACTAGGGAAAACAGTATGAAGGTTCCTCGGAAAGTTAAAAATAGAACTACCATATGATCCAGCAATCCCACTTCTGGGTATATATCCAAAGAAAAGGAAATCACTGTCTAGAAGAGACATCTGCACCCGCATGTTCATTGTAGCATTATTTACAATGGCCAAGACATGGAAACAACCTGAGTGGCCATCGATGGACGAGTGGGTAAAGCAAATGTAGTACAAATATACAATGGAATATTACTCAGCCATAAAAAAAAGAAAGAAAGTCTGACACTTGTGACAACATGGACAGACCTTAAGGGCATTATGCTAAGTGAAATGAGTGAGATAGAGAAAGACAAATGCTGTATGATCTCACGTATATGTGAAATCTGAAAAAAATGAACTCAGAAACAGAGAACAGGTTGGTGGTGGCAGAGGTGGGGGTGGAGGGTGGGGGAAATGGGTGAATGTGGTCAAAAGGTACAAACTCTCAGATACAAGATAAATAAGTCCTGGGGATGTAATGTACAGCATAGTGACTATAATTAATAATATTGTATTATATATTTAAAAGTTGCTAAGAGAATAATCTTGAAAGATCTCATTACAAGAAGAAAAATTGTAAGTAAGTATGGTGATGGATGTTCACCAAGCTTATTGTGGTGATCATTTCACAGTATATACACATATCAAATCATCATGTTGTATGCTTAAAACTAATACAATGTTATATGTCAATTATATCTCAGTAAAACTAGGGGAAAAGAGATATGAGCAGTCTTCATAAAACACTGTCCCTAAGAGCATCATAATACATGGGATGTTTAAGGGCTTTTCAAGGTAATACTGCCCAAGTGGCGTCTTTGCCTCACTCTCTCACTGATTCTGAAAACTAGCCATCACGGCAGAAATGACTCCTTTGTAGTCGAAGTACGTAGAAAGCGCTCTGGGCTCACCTTTAGAATTAAATTGATCCTGAGATGTGTGTGTGTCTGCCCAAACACATGTCTGTGCAGAAGAACAGAGGTCGCAAAGTCTCAGAGAGAAGGTATTGGAGCTGGACCTTGAAGCAAAGGTGGGACTTCTCTAGTCAGAAAAGAGAGAGGATGGAGACATTAAATTCCGGAGCTGAGAGCAAGGAGCAGGGCTGCCGGGCAGGAACGGAGAGGCTTTCTGTTACTGTGTAGTGCCTGCTTGGGTACACGTCTTCCATCTGGGAGCCTGACCAGGGAGCCACTTGGGAGCACACTTCGTTTGGCCATCTTTTTAGCGACAAGCAAGCTGAGGCTTGGAGAAGGTCAATGAATGTTCTAAGGACAGAAGGACAGATCGCTTGTTGTTGGTGAAGACAAGAGTGAGGTTATACAGTGCCCTGCCGTGAATGGGATGGACACACACTAACATGAATCTTTTTAAACACCTGTAGTGTTTTGCCTACCTATAGCACCTCACGTGGTCTTATAGTTGAATGAAAATATGACAGCCTGTTAGGATGAAACGATGTAGGGAGAACTTTCAGAGCCCTGGAGACGGTCTTTTTCAGGGTAGTTCACACTGAACCAACGATACAAAAAGTAGGGGGAAAACACTTCTGGTGGCTAAGAAAATCTGTCTCCTGAATTTTTATGCTGGGCACCTATGATTGGAGAAGTAAGTTTATGTCAGAAAAAGAATGGGAAAACATCTGTGCCTATAACTAATTTAAAAAAGTGTGATCAACAAACACCCTCATTTCCTACAACCAGGGAATGGCTCATTACTTTTGTTAAAAGGCATCCTGGAAACCTCCCTCCTGGGAAGTATGCTGAGCATTGACCATCTGCACCCACAACAGCCACATGCACGTTGTTTGCATTTGTTGGGAGATTCCAGTTTACTGGTTTTAGAACAGGTTTCCAGAAGAGAAAGCAGGGTCGTAGTCTCAACCCAACTAATGAGACTTCAGAGCCGTTACAACATTTCCACTACCTTTTCTGTCTGTTGGCACAAATAAATGGCACCAATCTTAATGCACTTTGCCTCAGACCAAATGAGACCAGGAACTTGGAAACCAGAAGCCAAGACATCAGCAAAGCACACCTTGAAAACGGCTTCCTAGGGGCCAGTCCAGTGGCGCAGCCATTAAGTTCACATGTTCTACTTTGGCAGCCTAGGGTTCGAAGGTTCGAGTCCTGGGTGCAGACATATGCACAGCTTGTCAAGCCATGTTGTGGCAGGCGTCCCACATACAAAGTAGAGGAAGATGGGCATGGATGTTACCTCAGGGTTAATTTTCCTCAAAAGAAAAAAAAAAGAAAATGGCTTCCTTTGGTCCAGATTATTACCTTATTCTCTAAAGGGTTGCTGTTTTCATTGATGGCATTCATAACACACTGGCTGGAATCTTTGAACCCTACAGTATATATGGGATCCATCTGCTGACAATAATGACATGTGACTTCCTGGTGAAAGTAGCAGAAGAACATGAGCTAAAGAAATCCTTAACATCTCTGAGAATACATTAAAGGGTTTCAAGAGTCAGAGAAAAGGACACAGTGGTCAGGAAAGGACACTCAATCACTTTTAACAGAAGTGCAGTTTCCCACTGGTGGAATGACGTGTGGAAAGCATTTGATAAAGGTGTGGGATGGAACATGGCCCCAGGCAGCTCCAAACAGCAGCCTACAGTGTGGGGCATCTTGCATTATCACCACCTTATTTCTTTCTTAAGATGTCCCAAGCGAGGTGACAGCCCTTCTTTAGCATGTCTCCAAAGCATCCAATTATCCAACCATCCTCGGCAGCCTCGTCTCCCTCTCCTGCGGCTGAGCACTCAGTCAGTGGTCGGGGACCAGAGCTCCCTGCTGAGGAAGGCGTGCGCAGGGAGGGGTGTTTCATTCATCTTTATTCATCTTCCCCTTCCCCACAGAGACCAGGAGAGTGTACTGCACAGAGAGTGTAATTAATATATATTTGTAGAATACATTTTGTTGAAGAAATGAATGAAGAAACACGGACTGGGTATGGTTTTTAAGTTTCCAGGTCGCGGTTCCCATTTTCCTCTTCTATGAGGTCTGAAGATGCTATTTCCGTTTTCTCTCAGACCCAGAGGCCCCGAGGCCCAGGTTAGAACCACTGTTTTCTCAACCACCTGGGAGCCTACTCTCCCGCTTCCCCGGGTCCCAGCTCCGGGATGTCCCTGCACCCAGCTCTTCCCGTCTTGGGAAGCTGGCCCCACAGCTCCACTCCCTCAGAGCTCCAGCCAGGCCGGCCTCTGCCTTCCTCTCACCTGCTCTGTTCTGAGTGCCTCACCATTTTTTCTTTCCATATTTCACTTTATTTTTTCAGGTCATAATGGTAACACACAGTCATCATAGAAAGTTTGGAAAATAAAAGAAAATGTGAAGAAACAAACAAACAAAAACCCTCACTGTTTCCAAAGGCCTGGGTTTCCCACTGGATTTCTCTGCCCTATTCGCCTCCCCCTCTTTCTCCTCCTCCCCCAACCTTCCTGCTCATAATCCTCTTTCGCGGAAGGGCTCTCACGTTAGCATTTTCAGGTCTCTTTATCTTAGGGGACAAATATTAGCATACGGATTAGCATATTACAACTCAATTACTTGTCAATCGTAAGCAACCCCAACCAGATTGGGGTTATTCTTAATTTGCATAATTTTGGCAAAGGGGTGAGAGGTGCACTGGGAAACTGTGGTGTTCTAATGTATCTCCAAGCAAGCACAGCGAAGGCTCGCTTTGGAGAGGACCGTGGTTTGGAAACAAATAAAAAGATAAGATGTAACGGGAGTGTTGGAGAGTTAATAGAGAAAGAGAACCGCCAGCTCTCTGCAGGGGTGAGTGCAGCTCTGCCCAGACAAAGAAGCACGAGCTGGATGATTTCTCACCATCTCTTCCAGCCTCATATAATGCAATGCTGCTTCAGGGAAAGAGCAGAGTTTACGGAAGGAGTTCTCCAGTGGCAGAGGGACCAGCTGCCAGCACCGTCTCCCTGCAGGTCATTGTGAAGTTCACCCAGGCAGCCTGCCTAGGTCAAGTGATGATGCTGAATAGCTTTAGGAGACTCTCCATCCCCATCCTCCCAGGAAGCTGTGTGGCTCCCAGGACAATACGCTGTAAATAACAATTCTGTACAGCTGGGCATAGGTGGGCTAACACATGAATGATCAAGGTATCAGAATACTTGAATCGCTACGATATCAGAATAGGCACACTGTTTAATGACTAGAAGATTCCAAGAATTCATTGTAAACCTACTATGTGAAAAGAGCTATACTAGGTATAGCTAATTACCTGAACTCTTTCTAGGATCTGTGGGAAAATGAGACCAAAAGCATTTCTACTGAGGGATTAGAATCTAGATATAGACAGCAGGATCAGCAGGATGTCCTAAGGCAAAATGGATTTCCCAGTGCTACCCGGGTGTCGGGTATCTATAGGTCTCTACCTCCTAGCCACCTTGAAGCAGGATTATATCCTGATTTCTATCCACCAAGAGAAAACCTACTTCACAAAGTATTAGTGAGCACTGTAGATTTTACTAAAGACTGTTAGGGGAATGAAGAGAAATTTATAGAGCACAACACACAGCATTTTACCCCAAAATTCCTTATTAGAGATCTCTCTCCTAGACACTGTTCTTGGCATTAAGTATTTCCTCCTTAAATTGTTCATTGACTTAACAATCTTTAATTGGGTTCCACCTCTGGTCCAGCACCGTCCTAAGAGCTCCTGGTGTTGCGTGAGGGCCAGATACACGAGTGGGTACAACCCAGAGGAGATGCAAAGTTGCTGGCCAGGCTAGTGGAGGCCGGAAGATGTGTGGCAGGCAGGCAGGAGCTGAGGCAGAGAGGCAGCCCCAGGCATGGGATTGCAGCAGGATGGCGGGAGTGACAAGAGATGGGGCCTTGCACACACTTCGATGGAACTTTGCCTCCGTCTGTAGGAAACAGAAAGTCATCAGAGGATTTATTGACTGTTCTTATTTCCATCTGTAGTTTTTGTCCTGGCCTCCATACACTCAGGAAACATATGATCAGTATCTTCCTGCCAAAAACCTGTCCTATGTTTGAAAATGATATTCCATCACTTGATCTTTCCTCTTTAGGTTAAATAATCCTGATTCTTTAACCTTTCCTCATGGGACCTCTTTTCCATCATACATTCTGTCTTTTCATTTGTGTCACTCTTTCTGGATTGTCTCAAGTTTTTCCATATCTTTTGAGAAGTGCAATAATCAAGAGGGCACGTGGCTTCCTGAGTCTAACAATGAAGCATAACAAAATGACAATTTCTCCTTCCCTTGGATACAATTTTCTTTTTAACGCATTCTAGAATCATGGGGGGTATTCCCCCACAACAATCCAGTACAGTTGGCATATTTCCCAGCTTGGGATCAGCGATGAATTCCAGGCCTCTTTCTCCCATATTTTTACCTGCTAGTCACCGGCCAGCGGGAGCCTGACTTTGGTCACAGGGCACCTGTTCACATTTGCCCCTGATCATTACTAGACATGGTCCATTTTGTTTAATCATCTTAGTTCATATTTTACTTCAAATCTCTCATAAGTCCTGGATCCCTTCCCTTCCACCCCCCAAAAATGCAGTTCTAGAAAATAAGGTGCTGGGCCTCTTCTTCTGATCATGATTTGAACAACTTATTGACTGAAAGTCTTTGAAATCTCTGAACGATACGCTCTCTGGATTCTTTATCTACTTGGGAATTACCAGTGTCAAACCTAATTTCTGATTTACGATGCAATTCCCTCTTTTCAGACTCCCAGCACTTTTCATTTCTTAATGGATATCTTGCCTCTTGGGTCTTTTCTGAATTGTTGTTGTCGGGATTTCTGGAGTTACTCTGAAACCTATCAAGGGAACATGACCTCCTGACCTCTTGATTCAGGATTTTCCACGAACCTCAACACAACTGTTCAATTGACGCTTTTGCGAGGCTGTCTCCTTTTTCTAATTGAGAAAAATTGATTTCCTTCCTGGTGTAAATTTAGTTTCTCTCACTTACCCTTGTTGGGAAACTGTAATGGTGTTAATTAAATTAAGGGCTTCACGCTGATTTGGAGGAGCTCACGGTGGGGAGGAGGAGTCGCCGAGAGGTTTTCTCAGAGACCATGAGCCGGCTCAGGAGTGGAGAGTTAAGAGTGACATGAAGACAGAAATATGAGGCTTTTTAAAATATGCAAGCAGCCATTCAGTTAAGAAAACTGGTTTACATACGGATTTTCACTCCAGACTGAGCCTTTCCTACAGTGTAAAGCTCGGTTGCTGAGGAACTCAAAGGATCATGCAGCCTATTCTTTTAATCCTAACTAGAGAAAGGTGGAGGAGGAAATGGCAAACAGATTCTTTTCTCCCATTTAAAGAAACAATGGCTTAAAAGGGAGTGAGAGAGTTTATAGGAAAAGCTGAAAGACTTGTACCTAGTAAAATTTCATTCACGAGAGAGCACATTTAAGTAGAACATTAAACTTTTCATAGAGCTTCTCCATCTGTCTCTCTCACAAGAACCCCACAGGTGGTGGTGGGGACGGGCAGCCACCTGGTCCTGTCCTGGAGGGACTGGGGCAGAGACGGCTGAGGGAGCTCTTCTAAGGCCCCGAGTGAGGCAGTAGGAGAACTGGAAACGAAAGCTTCTATCCGTAGGATCCAAGCTGCAGACCAAAAGGTCCACGAGGATGCAGCACAGACGCTGGATAACGCTTAGGAGTGGGGGTAACCGCTCCTTCGAGGCTGTTTCTCCCCTAGAGCCCAGGCAGCTGATGGCACACCAAATAATGCAGTGGGTGAAGCCTGACGTACGGCACTGTTAGTGACACCATGAATGAGGGCCATGCTGAGAGATCTGAACAATTCGAGCAAGGAAGATGGAGAAATCAGCAAGACAAATGAGGGAATTAGATGGGAGATCCGTAACTGGCACTTCAAGTTTCACACACCTGACTGACAATGGGAAAACCCGGTCACCATGTTCATTCATTTATTCATTGATTCTTTTTCAGCCAACAAATATTGAGCACCAGCTATGTGCCAGCTAGAGGCTAGGGTACCAAGGGGGATGGACATGGTCCCTGCCCTTAGTTTATGCCCAGAGCATCTTGAAGGAGAGTGGACGCAATGGCCATGGGGGTTTGGGCTGGGTCTCACCTGGTGACATCCTAGTTATTCCATCCTCTGAGTCCTCTCTCAAAGCCACCGCCTTCACCCCCTCCCTTCATCCCTCCATGATTTGCTTGACACCCCCTCAATGTCCCCCTCGCACTGTGTCACACACTCCTTTGCAATTCAGTTTTTAATGAATTTCTCCTGGGACAGAACATCCTCAGAGATACCGTGAGGGCAGGAATGACTCCTTTTTCCACACACGATGCCTCCTCTACAGTGGGGAGTTTGCAGATATTTTCATTTTTTGCCCCAAGCCAACTCATAGTCACAGATTTATCTTCTTCTTAATTACCTTTCCTTATGATTTTAGTTGATCCTCAAATCCCTGAAGATGGATCCTTTCTTTTTGGAGACTTTGCATATAGCATTTCCGTAATGACTATAAAAATGCTGGATGATTCCAGGAGTGTGGGCCTTCCTTTACAGGACTTAAGCAAGATCATAAGTCAGACCAAAGGTGTCTACCTGTCTGAGGTCAATAGGACACAGCAAAGCAGCCTGACCAAAAGTGACTCCTGCACTGACTTTCCATGTTATCTGAAGCTCCAACATCATAGTCACTCTTGACACAGTCACTGTGCAAGCAATCCTGGAATAAAAAATGGAGGGGCTGGCCCCATGGCCTAGTAGTTAAGTTCGGCACACTCTGCTTTGGTGGCCCAGGTTCGAGGTTTCAGGTCCTGGGTGCAGACCTACACCACTCATCAGCCATGCTGGGGCAGCAACCCACATACAAAGTAGAGGAAGATTGGCAACAGATGTCAGCTCAGGGCAAATCTTACTCAGCAAAAAAAAAAAAAAAGAAAGAAACAAGAAAATAAAAAGGGAAAAGGAAAACATCAGAATGCCACCACCTGAGCCAAGAACCTTATTCAGTTGTTTCCATGTCATGTGGAATTTTACATAGAATCAGGTTTCCTTTTAAAGACCATTGGGTTCTCCAGTCAGATTTGAATCTCAGATTCGAATCCCTAATCTGCTAATTATTAGCTGTGTGACTTTGGGCGAGTGACTGAACCTCTCTGTGCCTCAGTTTCCTCGTCTGTAAAATGGGGATAACAGTAGTACCCACCTCATAGGGTTATTGTGAGGATTAAATGAGTTAAGACAGATAAAGCACATGACATACAGTGAGCATTCAAAAACTCTCGGCTCTTATGATGAGGAAAGGTGGGATACCTGGGCAGGGAGACCGAGGAATGTGGCAGCTCAGCACATAGGCTTCCGCCATCGCAGTAACCGCTGTGTCCCAGCAGCGTGTGGCTGAGCACCGCCCTGAGGACCCGGGGCACTAACCGTGGTACACACAAGGAGGCCCAGGGGCAGGGAAGGCAGGAGAGGGGCTGAGGGCCGGGCCTGGCTAGAGCGTCTCCACGAGGAGCCTCCAGGCAGCACGTGGGGCAAGGAGACCCTGGGGGAAGGGAAACTAAAAGGAAGTGGGGGCATTAAAGAGAGGACCAAGGGGAGGGCAGGGTCAGCTTGGCCCGCTGGCACCACTGTGTCTCTGGCCCTGGCCACTGCCTCCCGTGCCTGTTACTGTTCACACTTAGGGGATCTGGGGGTGGAGAAAGTCTGGACACAGCCAGGATGAGACTGGGACGCACCCCTGGCTGGGTTGGGCTGGGTGATTAAAGAGAAAACGTGCTCTGGAACTCCACGGGCAGGGGGGCTTGCTGTGCTGGAGAAGTCACAGACTGAGGGGCGCCAGCTGGGCTGCGAGCTGACCGCCGAGACATTGCAGTTCTCACCTGAGAAGGTGAGGTATCAAGCCCCCAGATGCCCCTACCCCCGCATCTGCCCCTGTACCTGGTCAGCTGGAGGGAAGGGCACACGTGGACCCCAGATAATGCCACCTGCACTTCCAGCACGCCGTGAGGAAGCCATCAGTCTGTGTTCTCTGCCCAAGAAAAAAGAGACAAAGCATCCCAGGACTGACCTTGTGTACACGCTGGAACTAGGACAGAAATATATTTATGACAAACTTTAAATTTCTGGCAGAAGGAATAATTTCACATATATAAAGAAGGCCTAGTAGACAGGCCTACCAGAGGCTCCCAGAAAAGTTCTCTGTCCCCGGACACGTCCCTCCAGACGTGAACAAGACAGAAGACTTTTCTGGGAGCCTCTGGTAGGTCTGTCTTAGCAGGTGATGATCTTAGAGAGGAGCCTGGACCTGGGCCATTTCATCATTGCTGTCCATTTCCAGAACGTCTCCTGTACTGGGGACGTGTGGTTAGATAATAAAGAGTTGCCGGTGAAATGCTTCAGGGGATGGTTAGAGAAAAAGAAAGAAAGAAACACACACTATGGGGTGGGGGTGGGGTAACTTTGATTTTCAGCCTGAGAAGGAAAAAGGGAAAGGAGAAAAAATATAGACCGCATAGCCCACGCAAAGTGAGCCACGTTGGATTCTAAACCAAACCGCTTAAAGCAGTAAAAGCTGGTTAATTCAAACAGCTGTTAACCCAGAGGTAGGACCGTGTGGCACGGGAACGGAACATCATCAAGCTAGGATGTGCCCCTGTCCTTACGGAGCCAACAAGCCAACAGCAGAAGCGAGGGTCATTATCCTAGTCTTTCTAGTTTCTTGTTTATTTGGAAATTTCCCTGATAAAAGTTTCTAAATGGTGGGGAGGGCAGAGGATGGAAAAGAAAAGCTACACTTCTGTATTTCATTTGAGCAAATTTTGACCTTGTTAGTGGGGTGACCTTGAGTACGTTGGAGAAGGGCTAACCCTATCGGTTACAGACCAATAATTAATTAGAAATGGGACACGAGGGCAGAAAAACATTAAGAAGAGGAGACAATCACAGTGAGCAGGGGAGACGACAGTTGAGGGGCCTGGAGGGGTCATGAGCAGGGGCGAAAGAAACCGCTAGAAGAACAAATATTTGCCGAGTGCTTCTGTGTTTCAGCTCGTTCCAGGCCCGGGAGTACAGCATCAACTGAACAAAGGACATGTGTGCCCTCATGGCACTGATGTTCTCGGAAGGGGGTTGGTGGGAGGGAGCATCAGGACTCCAGGAACTTCCCACTCAGCCTCTGCTGGGTTTGGGGGATCCCAGCTCCCTAATTCTGCCCTTGTCGCTGCTTCTGGTCACTCCTTGATCCTTCCGTCTAGGAGGCCACGAGTGGACCAGAGAGATAGGACAACAGACCGGGTGAGGAGCTAAGTACCAGCCACCAGCGTCATCTTCCTTATACTGAGCATCTGAGCTCTTCCTCTCCCTTCCTTCTTACAGGTTCATCAAAGCCCACTCTCTCAGACTCGCCTAAAAAACTGACCAAATCCCGAAAGGTTTACTTCATGGCCCAGAACAACCTCTGATGTCACAAGCACGGTATTGGAGAGAGCCGAGCCAGCATGCAGGCCATATTGAGTTTACCACCAATCAGAGATTCACGCTTTCTGGTGGGAACATCACGGGGGACAGGCAGCTGCTGCGGGAGCTTTCCAAGACCTCCCCTCCACACCTCCACCTTGCTTAGAAGCGCTCTCAGCCTCACAGCTGCCGCGGCCCACCCAGCACAGCTGCTCTCTCCCCACTTCGCTGTGCTTTTGTCATCCCTACCTGGGGCTTCCCTATCCAGGGAGGCTGTGACAGAGCGAAAACGTGATCAGCTCCCAAAGCAGGCAGTTCGGAGAAGGCATCCGCTCAGTGTCTGCTCCCGTTGTGCAAAGGTCCAGCCAAAACACTCAAATTAGAGCTTGTTAGCTAATTGTTGAAAACTGCAGCAGATTCATTCGCATGCACACTAATGAGAAATCCCAGTATGGAAAGCCAGGTTTTATTTTTAACACTTCAGAGCCGACACCTCCAAACACCTATACAGTGAGCTGCTGGCCAGAGGAGGGAAGAGACAGAGCTGAGGGCGTGTGCACACGGGCTCCCATTAAGTGGAAGGACAGGAGGCATTGGGAAAGTGGTTTGGGGATGAAAGGAGCACGAGATGGGGCGAATGCTCAGTTCTCTCTGCTCTGTCTCCAACAGGATGAAGAACAGCTAAGGCACAATGAGTGTGTCAGGATACCACAACCCATTCTGGGATTTTGTAAAGAACCCCAAGGGAGACTCTTACCCTGTCACCTCGAGCGGCACCTCTGAACGCTGGGGCACCCGCAGTGTCCTGCTCTGCCGCCCGATGCTTCGCCACGCCACTGAGCTCGGCAGATGCAACGTGCTCTGCAGTCTTGGACCCCTGGCTTCCTTTCTGGCCGGGCTGACTCTACTGTGGGCATGCAGCCTTCACAGCAAGACTCCGGCCCTGGCTGGCTCCTGCCTCAAAGTCACCCAGGCACCTGGGGCTGCCCCAACAGGAACCCCATCTAAGGGCCTTTCTCACCCTTTCTTTCCCCACACCCGTTCTCAGGCTAACCACTGCTGCACACCAGCAATTTCTGCGGCATCCTCTCTCACCACTGGGCCACTTATTCCTCCCAGGCAGATGCTGAAGAGACATTTGGCTCTGCAGCAGAATGGCGCACTCCTATATTTAGCCACATTGTGTAATATGTGACAATAATACTTTGTACTCAGGGTACACCTTTTATCAGAGGAACTCCATGCAGTCTGCAAACATCCCCAGCACAATACCCCTGGAGTGGAAGGAACCTGCCAAGTGTTGTGATCTCAGTCTTACGGCTGGAGAGACTGGGTCCCAGGAAGGTGGGGCACGGCCAAGGCTTCCTAAGGAGTCAAGAGCCAGAAAAGGACCATGGGCTGCTCCCCTAAGGTTTGCATCAGACTTGTTCCTTTCTGAGCCATCAGAGCCTGCAGCTTCTCAGAGCAGTTCCTCTCCCTCCTGGCACAAAAACATTCCTTTGCTCATACAGCCGTTCCTGTGCTTAGACACCCTTGAAACTTGGCTTTAAAATCCACACATCCATCTCAATAGAAACCCAGATGTTCTGCTTCTCAGCGGCCCGGGGTTCACCAGTTCTGATCCCGGGTGTGGACATGGCACAGCTTGGCATGCCATGCTGTGATAGGCGTCCCACATATAAAGCAGAGGAAGATGGGCATGGATGTTAGCTCAGGGCAAGTATTCCTCAGCAGAAAAGAGGAGGATTGGCAGTAGTTAGCCCAGGGCTAATCTTCCTTAAAAAAAAAAAAAAAAGGAAAGAAACCCAGAAATGCTATCTGCACTGTGGCCAACATTTGCACCACCATAGTACCTCAATGCTGGGGAGAGACAGTTCCACCCAAATCCACACCTTGGCTGATTCAGGCTGTGGGGGTGGGAGCCCAGAGAAAGTGCTGCAGAACTTTGCATAAAGGGGTTAGTTGGAATTCCATCTCTTTTCTAACACTGAGTAGCCAATCCGATGCTCCAATTCAGAGAAGAGGCTGGATGCAGCCAGTCCTGAGGTGAGAGAGACAAGGCTGTAGGGTAAGGGGGCATCCAGCCAGACGCTCAGGGATTCCTTGGGCACAAGCAGGATCTATCTTCTCAGAAAGAGAAAACCACATCATATATTAGAAACTCAAAACCAATTGTGTTTTTTTTTTTTTTTCCATTCTATTGTCACTGATCCTCAACATTCTATTGCAGAAGATGCAGTGGGAGTGGCAACCGTTCTCACAGCTTCGCAAAGGCAGCAATGGCAGAAAGCAGTGCCAACCAGATGGGCGCTGGGTATGGAGCATTCCATGTGGGAGTAGAATAGTTCTATGGCTAAAGGCTAAAGTAAATAGTTCCATGGCTTTGTGTTTTGGGAAACACAAGGTTGTTTAGAGAAGACCACACCAATATATACCTGATTCCACAATTGAAAATTGACACAATTTCATGGAAAGGCAGGATCAATGTTCTCTCCCCTCGACCCCAGCCAGATACGAGCAACTTCCCCGACCACAGAACAGCCAGCCTCCATGCCCAGAGGACACTCAGCAGCCCTGCAGAGAAGGCCATGTGGGCAGGAGCTGAGGTCCCCGCCCCCAGCTACCAGCAGCTTCCCCGGGTGTGTGGGCGAGCCATCTGAGGGGCGCTCTATGGATGCTCTATGGATGGAGAGCCCTGTCTGGTCTCCAGGTGACGGCAGCCCGCCCCAGCCAACTTCTGACTGCAACCATTCGAGAGACCCCAGGTGAGAGCTGCCAGTCTGACTCCTTCCCGAATTCCTGACCAACAGAAGCTGAAATTATTGTTTCTTAAGCCAGTGTTTTGAGGTGATTTGTTATCTAGCATTAGATAACCAAAACACCATGGAAAGATTCCACGCAGAGGTGCTGTGAGGCGATTTATGTGGGAAGATTCAATCAGGCCATTCCTGAGAGAGTGGATTGGGGCGGAGCACGACTGGGGATGGGACGAGCAGTTATGGAACTTCACAGAGGCGTTGCAGATGTTCTGTGAGACAGTGGATGTGAAGTGCCCAGTGGATGCTACATTATTTAGAATTAAGTTTGGCCAAAGGAAGAGAAAACCCAAAATAACAGTGGCTTAAGTAGGGCAAATATTTAGGTCTCTCTATTGTAATAAGTCCAGAGCTAAGCAGTTCAGGGATGGTTTGGTGACAGAAACCCAGGCTCCTTGTGAAGTTTGCTTTGCCACATGCAGCTTCCATTCCAAAGGTCATCTCATGGTCCAAAATGGCTACTGGAGTACCATCCATTACACCTGAATTCCTGCGCTAGGAAGAAGGAAAAGAAAAGACATGTAAAGACCCTTACTAAATGTTGCACACGCCAGTTCCACTTGCATCCCACTGATCAGAAGTAAGTTACACAGTCACACTTCTGCAGGGGAGGCTAGGAAACACATGTGCACAGCTTAAAAACTGGGGGCTCCGTTACTAAGAAGAGAAAACAATAAGCGGTCAGCCACAGATGCCGAATTACCTGTATATATCACACTCAATGACTGAAGAAGCCATGTTTTCAGCAAAAGTTTAGGTAGAGGTTTGTATCAGATACCACTCATCAGATTCTCTCCTTCTCACGTCTCTAAAATCTTTGGCCATTTCTTCCTTTCCAGCCACTACTGTGCCGACCAGTTCTGCATGGAACCTGACCAACTTCTCAGCAGCTTAAGCATGCCTCCCACCCTAGCCATGCAGGAGCAGTTTCCCAGTGCCTCACCCCCAGCCCGGGGTTTCTCTATCGGGCTCTGCCCCGAGACACCAAGGGACCACACAGTGTCTACACATGTGCAACCAGAAGTCAGGGGGAGTTACTGCCTGCAGGACAAACCTTTGACTGATGGAAGACGGGAGCAAATGGATAGACTCTCCCTCCTCCTGCCCATAGAAGAGCTTCCTGAGATGCAATCATGCTGATGGACAACAAGCAGGGGCCAGCTCCACTCTGTTAGGCACCTCTTCTCGGCTCTTCCTCTTCCCAGCCTCTCTCCCCGGTTCCCTCACTCTTCTCTCTTAACAGAGCAGCAGCTCACCGTGCCTCTGCCTCAGGCTCGGCTTTCTAGGGACGCCTGGCTGAGACAAAGCCAGCATGCCCGAGGGTCTCTCCCTCCACCCAGACACCCTCCCTTCTCTTCCCCATTTCCTGGGGGCCAGCTGGGCCTGAGTGCATCTGTCTTAGGAAGATGTAAAAAGTTATTACAGAACAGAAATTGGTCCTCTGGCAGGTGCAAAACCCTGCTTTGTCTAATTACTTCCCAATCTTTTTATCCCAGACACACTCAGCATCCCAAATTTAACAAGGTAAAAAAAAATAGCTTTGAAAATTAAAAAATGCTTATCTCCAATCAGCTTCTTTATGAAGAAAATTCATTTGCAGAGCTCCTTTTTAATAGACTGAATTGAATACATGAAGAAATATGGGGATAAAATCCAGATAGTTTTCCCAAAAACTTCATTCAATTGCCCTGCCATGCCCAGCCCCTGCATTCGGGGTCTCTCCTTTGCTGGGCTCCTCATTTGGGCCCCTGGTGGTGTCTGGGCCCCCTCACCTGTGAGACAAGGCTGATGTTAATGCTTACTACTTTTCACTGCGAGTTAATTCTCAACGCAACTCCAGTTCCCAGGAAGGTAGACAATATTCTTATTTCTTGAAGGAGAAAACTCCATAGGAGTTCAGAAATATCAGGTGCTGGTTCCTTCCCCACCTTATCATTCATCAACCTACCTGTGATTTTAAAGCATTTGGGGGACATCTGGCTAAAAGAAAATAAGTTTAATGATGAAATGGTGCTATTTTACAGGAATTCCACTAAATGAGACCTTCTGTTTTCTAAAGAGAAGCCCAACTTGAGAGACCCAATATCTCTAGTCTCTATGACCCCTATGCAGGAGGCCCCCATGTTTGGAGCAGCTGAAGTGATAGGGTAAACCAGATCTGTTCTGAGTCGGAAACCCAAAGTCCAGTTCAACACTGACCATATTTCTGGGCCTTGCAACATCCTCCGATTGGTCTGATGTTGTAACCATCCCTTCTCTCTTTTCTACAAAGGCATCTTACAAAAGAGGTTAAAGGACTTAATGTTGTCTTAAGAGTTTTTTAAATAAGTTCTTTAAACCTATTGACAAAATTGAAACAACCGTGGGGGCTTATAAGATATGGATTGGGGATCACAGAACTCCATTTTTATTTTTACTTATTTTTAAAAATTTTTTTTGAGGAAGATTAGCCCTGAGCTAACATCTGTTGCCAATTCTCCTCTTTTTGCTGAGGAAGACTGGCCCTCAGCTAACATCCATGCCCATCTTCCTCTACTTTATATGTGGGATGCCTGCCACAGCATGGTGTGCCACGCAGTGCCATGTCTGCACCCGAGATCCCAACTGGTGAACCCCGGGCCACCGAAGCAGAATGCGTGCAAACTTAACCGCTGCGCCACGGGGCTGGCCCCTAAGAACTCCATTTTTAAAAAGTACCATCTTTCCCTAAACCTTTCATTACCTATCTGATTTATACACTTCTAATTTCACAGTGAAACTAAATTCTTTTTCTCTCAAAATTTGTTTTCTTAATTCAGAATAATCGAATCCAATTCTCTCTGTAGTGCTGCAGCTTGTAGATTCATTCTGTCATTCTATTTAAATTAGCCAACATAGCATTAATTTGAGAAGCCATTTCATATGGCATTGTCCTTGGTTACATTTGTTAGGTTTAAGCTGCGTTAAAATCGAAGGAAATTTTGAAGCCTTTGAAGAAAACATTAACTTTACTTCTCCCTTCTTCCAGATCTAAGGATCCCTGGTTACCTCCTGAATTATTCCCATCACCCAAAACTGCCGTCTACTGATCACGTATTATTTGAAGCAAGCACAATCATTCTGAGAAGTCGTGAACTACCCCTAAGTTACGTCTTTTCTAAACGTTCCTGAAGTTAAGAAGACTTTCAGCTTGGAGACTTTTGCTGTCTCCTCAATCAGGCTTGGTCAGTGGTGGCGTATTCAGAACATGCGTTGAAAATAAAAAGTCACATCGCAGCTGCCCGCTGAGGGTGGGCCTCGCAGGGCCGGCAGCAGTTCACTGCTTCACTTCAGGCCCTGGATGTAGAGAAAGCGGAGTAAAGCAACGTCATCAAGGTTAAGAGTGAAATTCAGCTCTGACTTTAAAAGTTCCTAGGGAAAAAATCTTGTCTCTCCTCCTCCCTTGGCTCTACTTCGCTGGTGTTTTCCTGAACCTGAAAAACGTATTTACTCTTTACGACGCCCACCCTCAAAACATAGTCTTGCAACTCAGCCAAATTTTCTGCTGAGCCAGCCAGTGGGAACAAACACCAGGTCCATGGCAACCACAGGCGCGTGTGTGTGTGCGTGCATGTGTGTATGTGTGTGCATGCTTTCTCTCTAGTCTCCTCCTCCAGAACCATCAGCCAACGCAATGCACACTTCCTAAAACAAAACCCACATCCCCACCCCAGTACAAGGAACTGGAGCATAAAGAAACCCTCATGCCAAGGTCTCTCCACGGTCAGAACCCAAGCAAAGGAGTTAGTTCTAGATTTAAACCTGCCCTCCCAGGTCTTCATTTTCAGAGGATGAGAGAAGGTCACCTTTATTGAATATCATGCTACAGCCTTTAGTGTGTGACTCACCTATATTACTCCAGTTCTCCTGCTTTATGGGGAGAAAACGCTTCTCTCTGTTTAATTAATGCCGCAGATTCAGGAATTTCAGAGAGGCGGGTCCTAATTAGTCAAGGAGGGTTTCCAGTACACAGAAAGCTTGAAAGGAAGTATTTTGGCCATTTCTGTATCACAAGCCAGAAGCCTGAGAGGGAGTAGATTATGGAGTGTGGTTTTGTTGTTGGTCATTGACAGAACCAGAAAAAGAGTTGTGAAACCTGGTCTAAACCCGGAGCAAAGACGCCTGCGGCCTCCGCCCGCCAGCCTCTCCCAGCCCAGCAGCCCAGACTGCCTGCTCTGTGAAATGAGCGGGTTGGACCCGAGTGCTGGGTCTGCACTGGCTCGCAGGCTATGTGACTCCATAACATTTGTCAGTATTTGGTCAGCATTAGGAAGTCCCTGCTGGAAACTGGGTCAATAGACAACTTGGAGGTAGTATTGAGAAAGCCTCATGGTATAGCTAAGGGGGATAATAGGGAATCCAGAGAGGAGAGGGAAGAGTCCTCCCACGTCAGGGTGGTAAATAGGTTTTTTAACGCAAGAAGGATAAGCCCCAGGCAAAATCATGAAGCAGCCAGAGCTTATGTCCAGCTCCTGCATAATCCCTCCTTCTTATCAATCTGAGGAAAGGATTTAAAATCAGTGGTGTCCAATTTAGATGGGTTTGAGAGTCACTGTTTTATCATCAAAAGGTTACGGGTATTTAAGTCTTATCTTCAGCTGTGGAGTGTAAGGCATTTTTCCCCCGAAGCAGGAGCTGCAGGCATGAAGGAGTGGCTGGAGCAAGCGGGGTGTGCGGGGGTGCTCAAGGTTCTCAGACCTGATTTCCTTATTGCTGGTGCTGGAGCCGTGCACGTCTTAGAGGCTCTCCCCCTCCCCCCTCCTCCTCCCCTCCCCTTCTCCTCCCTTTCCCCCTCCCTCCCTTCCTCTTCGCCCTTCCCTCCCCCTCCCCTCCTCCTCTCCCCCTCCCTCACTCCCTCTCTCCTTCTCTTCCCCTCCCTCTCCCCCTCTCCCTGTCTGCTGATAGCTTTTCCTCAAGAAGCACATACACACTTTCTGGGGCCACATCTTGCCAGTAGAACCGGTAACCCTGAGGCCCCAAGCCCTTCAGTCAGAAGGCGCCTTCCGAGGAAGGCTTTCCTCCCTGCAGACAGGCGCCAGGGAGCCCTGCGTCGCCCTGAGCCTTCCCAGTGAGCCCTGGGGCCGGCCCTGGAACAGGAGAGAGCATTATGAGCAAGCTGGGCTCTCCTCCCTCTGTTTGTTTGCATTCCATCTGATGAGACAGCTGGCAGAGCTCTCCAGCGTCTCAGCTGCATGGCGAGCAGACTGGCTAAAGGCTCTGATGTGCTCAGAGGTGATGGCGTGGAGCTCACGGGAGCCTCACCTGCCTCCAGCCGGGACTCATCTCTCCCGGTGGCGCCCAGGATGTGAGGAAAGGTTGGCTAGGAACCCAACCACTCCTAAATGAACTTCCTTCTCCCTTTGAGAGGAAGGTAGAGGGCAGCAGGAAAGGCATGGCATCACAAGGCGCTTGGCGTTTTAAACAGAGAGGCCTCTTGTAAAACAGGGAATGGAAAATCTTTGCATCACTATTGGATATGGCCGTCCAGGCTCATAGCACCGCTCAAGAGGAGGAAGAGGTGGTCACCAGCAGGGGGCACCGGACCGCGCTCGGCTCCTGAGATGAAGTAAATAGGAGGGTTGGGTTCCTCGCGCAAGAAGGACTTCAAACTAGTTCTGACTCAGGTGTTGAAAGGTGTCGATGAGAGGAGTGGCTAAGACCAGAGAAACCCTGAATCACGCTGGGGCACTTAGGTGGCCACGTAGTGCTGTAGTCATGCACTTAGAGAGATTGTGCCTGTGCCCTGAGCCATTTCCTGGTATAAAACAAATATTTGAGTTTGGAGAGCTGATTAAAGCTGCAGAATGTTTTGTAGGTTCTTCACATTTTCTCTACTGCAACGAGAAGCCTGGGAAAGGCTTCTCTGTGCCAGTTGATGCAAGAACCTTGTTTCCATAGGTAGTTTGCACCAAGAGCCAGTGACTTCATACATTAAGAATGTCCTCCCTGGCTGCTCGCTCTGTATCCTCCTGCTCTTCTGTTTTGTTTGGGTAATTAGTGCTCGACAGAATTTGCAAGTGTCCCCCAGAATTGAACAGCAGGGGGTTCATGGCCAGGAACAGTCTCCCTCCCCAGCCCTTTAAGCCGTTCAGACACTAGCCGGGTGTTCTCCAGCTCAGAGATGGGAAGGAGCAAATGCAGGGTTGTTGGAAGTTCAGGTGCTGCCACAGACCTGATACGTGATCTGGGTAACTCAACCTCTCTAGGCATTAGTTTCCTGACCTGTAAAAATTATATCCAAGGTCTCATCCAACTAAACTTTTAAGCTCTGGACTAAGTGTCTGGACTAAGCCCAGGGCATTTTTGGGTTGTGGGAACAGCTCCAAGTCTGATCTGGGGGGTGAGTCCTCTTGGGGTGGGTGTACCATGTCCTCAACCTAAACAAGAAGGAGGCTCTGGGGCGAATGGAGCCAGTCCTCAGAATCACCTCAACGTTTCATGGGCTTTCCATGCAGCCTTTCAAGTCACATTCCCGGGTCTGTTAGCAAAACAACAGCAACCACCAGACACCATCCAGATCTAGAGTCCAAGGGGACAAGGAAAGAGCATAAATTCCTCAGAGCCAGCACTTCACAGCAGTCATCTTACCATCAGACTTCCATTTTTCCAATACCCATATCTCCAAAACACACACATTCTCTCTCTCTCTCCTCAGAGATCACATTTCCCCCGCCTTTTGGCGTTCTCTGCCATGTCTCGAATTTAATCAGCCTTTTTTTCTCCATCTTGGCAGCAGAACCACGGGACTTGACTCTTATACTTAAGTTACATGAGTCCTGCAGTTCAAAGAGAGAATTGAGTCAGCAGGACAGTACTGACTAAGCATTCTCAGATTGGCCACAGTGGGGCCAATTCTCTGATCCTTATTTTGGCCTAATTCCCATTGAGACTCAATGCCCAGTAAGAACTACAAGCCTTATACATATAATTATGAACAAAGGTTTTTAAAAGGCTAGAGGGTAAGAAATAGGCATCTGCACCTCTGTATCAGCAATTACTCCATGCTTATTACTATAATAGCCCCATTGTCCAGGAACCCTCTGCTCACTTGGCACAGGCAGGCAGACCATTTCCTCGCGTGCCCTCTCCTAGGCCCTGCCCACTCATTGCTGATGGGACCAAGCCCACCTCGCATAGTGAGCTAGAGAGGAGAAATGAGAAATGGAGGGTTGGAAAGATTTTATGTGCTCATCATCTTCTATTGCTCATCACTATCTTATATTTTTATCACTTAACATTTTATGCAGGAAGTTATCTCGAACAAGCACTTTACTATCATGGACATAGACAGGAACTCCAAGAGATACTAAAATGCTGAGTCATCATGGGAGCTTAGAGGGAATGACCGGTGGTGGATTTAGAGAACAAGGGGAAACGTACATCTCTGCGTGTTAACAGTGGGACATTCTGAAGATTGGTTCCCAGAGGAGTGTAGCTCTTTGCCCTAGAAACAAGGGCTGATAGGGCATGTGACATGTTGACAAAAAATGTTCCATACCCAATCTATAAATCAAAATTGGGGTGAGTTTATTATGAGTCAGATCTGAGGACCGTGTAGCCTGGGGCCTCCCTTGGAAGGAAGGGCACCAAAGAAGTGTGGTATACAAAGTGATTATATACCATCTTGGAACAAAGAGCATACATCACATATGATAGGGATGTCCCTTTTACAACAGTCACGAGATTGCCCAGCCGGCACAGCACAGCTATTCACACAGCAGGTAGTAGGGCTGCTGTCTCAATGAACACAGCAGGTAGCAGTTCTGTTGTCTTGAGCTGGATGGTCACAGGGTGGGTACAGCAATCAATTCCTAGCCTAGGGAGAGATGCTTATCCTTAAGGAAATGCCGAGGTGGGGCAAGTTGCATCTTTATCTTAAGGGCATTTGTTCTTGTCTTTGGGACATAGCAGATGCTTAAAGCAGATGTAAAATACATGCTCAACGGCCATGTCAGGCCCTTTTGGAAAAAGAAGGTCAGGCTGAATTAGTTTTACACCAAATGGCTTCCTTATATACTCCAATATATCCTATTGTTTGCCATTTATTTATTAGACAGAAATGATAAACTCTAATGATTTGAGGGGGTTCTCAACACTGGCTCGTGATAAACACCCATGGAATAAGAAACAGTGATGACTGGGCCCCACCAATTGAAGCAGAGTTTCTGGAAGGTAGAGTCCAGACATCTGTTTTTTTCAAGGTTCCCCAGATGATTTTGATACACAGTGAAGGCTAAGAACACCAAAATATAGTAAGCACTGTTTTCCTCACTCAATAAGGAAGTTAGAAGATGCCATAAACGCTGAAAAGGACCATTTTAGTCTTAAAAGAATAAGGTACTATTGATATAACATTGATAGTAGTAGCAACCAACACTTACTATGTGCCGCACTGTGCACTAAGCCCTTTGCTTGGATCAGCTCCCTTCGTTCTGACACTGATCCCCCCCGAAGCACACATGATTATCAGACCCATTTGAGAGATAAGGGCTCCAAGGCTTAGGGAGACGCAGTGATTTGCCCAAGGCCGGCATACTGAGATGTAATAAGACGTGAAAGGCACGTGTGCACGTGTGCGTGCTTGGTAGCAGGAACAGTGCAAAGATGAGTAAGACATAGCCCTGACCCTCAAATTACTACATTCAAGTAGAAGAGGAAAGACAGACAAATGGCTAAGTGTCCAAAGCAGAGTATGACAAGCGTCATAGAGCTACACAGTGTGACAGAACCAAAGAGAGGGAGGATTAGTAAAGACTTCATAGAGGAGTTAAACTGAGCCTTCTAGAATGAGCCTTGGGTGCTGATAGACAGTGCTGGCTGCGGGTTGAGGCAGAAAGAGTAGATCCCGGGGAGAAAGCACAGTGTACAGAAATCCAAGAAAGCAGCTGAGAACTGGTAAATAGCCCAGTCTGATTAAGGTTCAAAAAAGAAGCAGTATAAGGCTAGGAAGGTGAGTTGCCCCAAATTGCGGGATCTTAAATGGGATCTAGGAGGCAACAGGGCATCCTCACAGGTGTCTGAACAGGATGTGGGATGACAGTGTTTCAGGAGGAGCCAGGCCAGCCTGGGAGCCTTTGGAAGCCTCGGAGGGGTCCTCTACAGGGAAGTGAAGCAGTGGATCCAGGAAGAAGGAGAGCATGCCACAGACACCCAGTGAGATACTGAGCATACAGTCCTGTTTTATCTTGCTGGCTTTGAGCTACTCTGTACTCTCCCACCTTATGGTCAGGAAGGGCAGCCCTGGCTGGCTTGGACCACGTCGCAGTGACACTGATGTGTCATTTATTCTTTGTTACCTGTGGTTGCTCTTATAGGTGTTTAATGTGAAACAGAGGGAGTACAGTATCTTCTCTATATATTGGGTTGTTGCTTGTGAGTTTATTTAGATAGTGTATGTTTTCTCAATGTCCATGATGAAGTGGAGGAAGAAGTGAAGGAAATGAGAACAAGGAAGTGGGCAGGCGTGACTTCCTTATATTTCCAGAAGGCAGAGCTTTTCAGACTTTCCACTAGAGAACTTTTATTGGGACCTAGGATTCTGCGGTGTGGCCAATTGTGGCCAACTGAAAGCATCCATTTCTTTGTGGTTTAGTGTTCTGCCTTAAAATTTCATGTAAATTCTGCACTCCCATAATATATCCATCCCTCCTGTTATGATGTACCTAGTTTACCCTGTGGCTTTGAGGACCTCCGGCTCACCACCACGGACTTCCCTCCAGCAAGAGGCCATCATGATTGTTCTGTCTAGGACTGGATTATTGATTTGGACGAGTCACTTGAAAGACAGCTTTAACCGATCTATTTCACTATGATCAAAGAAAACAGCTTGTAAATCTTCCTTGCTTTCTTTTCTTTTTGCTGCATAGGTTGGCAGTTGGCAGATTTTAACATATGTCTTAGTAACCACTTGGATGGGAAAATACTCTTCAATTAAAGATCCTTTTCTTTACAGAAAAGTCCATAGAGATAGACGGATAGTAAAGTCTAATCGCCAGCTTCTCCATAATGCGAGACCTACGTGGGGAGAATCTGAGGAGGGAAGAGGAGTTTTGGAGAGGAGAGGAGGACCTGGTCATTTGACTGATAAGGTTGACAGCAGGAAACTAGCCCTGGTTGATTATCTTTGTAAAAAAATGGGTACACTCTCTAGAGCTCCTTCCCCACACACCATAGCATCTCTTGCTCCAAAGGCTTATGAGCTCCAGGTATATGTTGCTAATTATAAGTTGCTTCTCTCCTTCCAAGGTCTTGGCTTCCTCTCAAATCTCCAGCTTCTGATCGCCAACATGCTCTTTTCAGCTCAGCTTTTCTATTCTCTTCCTCCTCTTGGGCATTCTGCAGCTCATTCGCCTTTATCCCATCTTGATGAAGGAGTTAAGAGATTCCGTCTGCTCATCCCATCTGTCACTTCCTGGTTTTCTCCAGAGAAATACCCTTTAATGGAGCATGAATGTCAGGTCTTCCCCAAATGCTGACCCTGTTGTTCACTTGGACTGAATGAGGGCCTTTCTCCTCACTGATTCTTGGCAGCTGGCTCACTCCTCTGTGGCAGGGTTGTGTTTGGCGGGGTTAAGCCTACCTGGGGAATCGTGAGTCTCCCTCCTGCGGCAGCCTCGCCAGGGTCTTCCTGCCCCAGACCCTGCTCTGGGGCACCTGCTCTGATCCCAATACAGCTCTCACAATGACTGCATAGCATGGGACCACTATGGTTGGTAATGGCTTAGGATTTAGAATGTTTTCGGTAATGGTAATGGAATGGTAATAGTTCATTCTAAATACCTTTCTTCATGTTCCAATTGCCAGCCCATCCATTTTCTTTCCTGGTCAAGCTAAGTTACAGCAGATAAAATACATCAGTCACTTGTTAAATATTCCTTGATATCGATATGCCTCTATGAGAGATCTGTAGTCACAGAAACTCTCAAACATGAGCCAAGAAGAAAAAACTGTGTGGCAACTGCCCAACTCTAATATCCTACCATCCACTTCCTGTTTATTGCTTAAGACTTGATGAACTTGTATGTGCCACTGCCCAGGGCACATGAGAGTCACCCAGAGCCCTGCTAGATGACTGTTTTCATATGAAGAGGAAGGAACTGCTCCTCTCAGACCTTGGGGACAGATTTAGAACCATCACCTGACAGGGTCCAGTTCCCCACCGCGGAGTTGGGAAGTAGCTGGAAGGAAAGCAAAAGAGAAATTACACCTGGATTTCAGACAGAAGCACAAGCAGTCTCTTAACACTCCAGTTTATGGCAAAGGAAGCATCTCTGAAGAGAGATGTTGTCTGCTGGAATTCCCTGAACATGATAAACTGTCCTGGGAGGGGCACTTTCAGGGGGCCACTTTGGGGACAGCTGAAGCCATAGTTGGATCTGTTACCTAACGTCAGGGTTGGATATAGGAGAATGGTTGAGGAGAGGGGCTGGAAGAAACAGGGAAAATGCTAGTCTCCAATGAGAGGAGTCTGGGGTACGGGGGGAAGGGAAGGAGAAATAAACTCTCCAGGTCAGCTCAAAGTCCCACGTCTTGGAGGGGGTTGAGGTCTGACCCGGGCCAAGCCCTTCAATTCCTTGCAAAAGGAGTGGAAGCCATTCCAGCATCTCAGCACCAGCCCAAGCTGCAAGCTCAAACAACAGCAGAGAGCGTGCCGAGCTCTGGTGTCGGCAGGGACGGCCGGCGGCCTCACTGTGGAGAGAGGAGCAACAGAGAAGGTCCTGGCCGGTAGGGCTTTCTCTAGACTCCATTTTCCACCAGCTCCCAGAGTTTCTGCCGATGACAGTTAAAATGATTACCAAAGATAGGATGGGGAGGAGGCTGTGCTATTTATACTGTAACTGCCCGCCATCAGCTTTTCTAGAAAGCAACTTCAAAGCTTTCTACCCAACAATGAAAAATTATGAGTAGTCATTTCTTTCCAAAAATAAATGTAATTTTGTGAGGAGCGTATCCAAACTAAGAAAGCTTTGTTTCTGAGTTCCATGCCTTTGCTGGATCGACCAATTAAATGAATCACATGGAGAGAGCCATTTAGAGCAGGCCCCGTTGATAAACACCCTTCATGAAAAGGGTCCTGGAGTGACATTGTACAAAGATTGTCTTGGGAAGCCAGCCTTCACTGACGCTTGTCTGAATGACTCACCATTCTCTACATGTGAATGAGATTCTTGTTGTCTTGGTTACAGCTAACAGTAATTCGTTTCAACATAATGACATATATATACATCAATGGTGACATCAGATTTGACCCCTTTATGTCTGAAAGGAAGCTCTGATGGTTCTCTTTGGAGCTTCTATTAGGGCATTTTGAAGCCCTAGGCTGCTTTGGGTTTTTATACAATCATTTAATTCATAGTTCCTGAAATCTACTATGTGGCAGATACTATGGTGGCACCAGAAATATTGGCATGAATAACTCAGTCCCTGCCCTTAAGGAGCTTAGAATCAGTGCAAAAAATAAGACCAATAGTCTACCACACAAGTAAGGGCATCGTGAACTGGAAGGCACTCAAAAGGCCCACCCTGCTGAAAGGCCAACCACACTGTTTAAATAAGCAGGTCTGATCTGAATTATGGCTAACGGAGTGTGTGAGTTTCCTATTCCTCTTATAACAAATCACCACATTAGTAGCTGAAAACAAATGTACCATCTTACAGCTCCATAGGTTAGAATTCCAACATGGGCTCAATAGGCACAATCGAGGTGTGGGCAGGGCTTGTTCCTTTTCTGGAGGCTCCAGGAAAGAAGCCATTTCCTTGCCCTTTCTAGCTTCTAAAAGCTGCTCACATTCTTTGGCTCATGGTCCCCTTCCTCCGTCTTCAAAGCCGGCAATGTCTCGTCTCTGCCCATTCTTCCACAGTCACGTCTCCCTCCGACCATAGCTGGGAAGAGTTCTCTCTTTTTAAGGATGCGTGTGATTAGATTAAGCCCACTTGGATAAACCAGGCCAACCTCACCATCTCCAGGCCTTGAACTTAATCACCTCTGCCATGTAAAGGAATATATTCACAGGCTCTGGGCATTAGGACATGGACATCTTTGGGAACCATTATTCTGCCCACCACACTGAAGAAAGACTTGTCATCATAGATAACTTACATACTTATTTTGTTTTGGATTGCTTTTTTGTTTTTGTTTTCCCAATCATTATCTCTTTAGAGATGCTGTTTGATATTAAAAGGCCATTTTCTGTACTGGGGGATGTGGCAATATGCTGGATGGAGCCAAGGGGAGCGTTGTTTCAAAATCTGGTGGAACATGAAGTTTGGAAAAGATAACCCAATTTTATATTTATATTTGAAAGAAATAAAAAAAAAAAAGTCGTGTTCTCATAATGCAAACTAAAGAAGGTCAAGCTCAACCACCTTCTCTTGGCCGGTGGAGCTACAAGGGGAAATGGGCCCTCGGTTCCCTGTGATTGGGCGTAGGCTGGGAGGGGTGGGGTGGACACTTCCCTGGACTTATATTAGACTCTTTCAATGGAGACTGAAAAGCACTGAATTGGGCCAGGATAAAAGGCTTCTAACTAGTCTCCCCACCCCCACACTTTCCCCAATCTAACCCATTTTCCAGTTTTCCCCCACTGAGTCCTGCGCTCCTATGGAGAGCCCTCTGTGGAAGCATCATATTCCTCACTGTGGCTCTCAGATTGTTCCTGGCAATACCTCACGTGGGGGAAGATCCTCAATAAATGTTGGTTGAATGAATCGAAAACATTGAATGACTGCTGTTCATGTCATTCCTGCTCAGAAACCTGCTATGGCTCCCCATTATCCACTGAGTAAAATCCAGTTGTTCCAAACATGCCCTTCCACCTCAATTCCTTTCCTTCAGTCCCTATCTCCCCAGGGTCAAATCCTCTCTTTTTCAAGCCTGTATTGGTTTTGTGGGGTTGCCATAAGTACCACAGACTGGGTGGCTTAAAAATAGAAATTGATTCTCTCACAGTTCTAGAGGCTGGAGGTCAGATGTCAAGGTAGCAGCAGGGGTGCTTTCTTCTGAGGTCCCTCCCCGGCTGGAGGTCCCTGTAGATGGCTGCTCTCTGTGTTTGCACGTGGTCCTCTCTCTGTGTCTCTTTCTAGACTTGTGCTTCTTATAAGTTCACCAGGCAGACTGGATGTGGGCCCACCCTAGCAGCCTCATTTTGACCTAATTACTTCTTTAATGTCTCCATCTCCAAAGACAGCCACATCCTAAGGTCCCGGAGATTAGGACCTCGACTCATGGGTTTGGGGAGAACACAATTCAGCCCATGTCAAAGGCCTGTCTCATTACTTTCTTTAGAAAATCTTCTCTGATTCCTCTCCTTTCCACATCTTCCTCCTTCCGTCTTCTCTCCACCAGCTTTTCCCACCGCGTACAACATATGCACACAGACAGCCTAGAAGTCATTTCTCTCCTCTGAACAGCTGTAGAAACAAATCTTTTCCTGTGGTACTTACCACTTTTTACCTTGCGTTATATTACCTTGCATTATATTTTGTCTTGTATTATACTACCTTGTCTTATTATATGTATTAAATGTGTTATTGCTGCCTCTAGAATGTAAGCTCCTCCCAGACAGGCTCTATTTCTAACTAATCTCTGTCTCCCTCACATGGCTTGATACAGTGCCTTAAACACAGTAGATGTTCAATAAATGTGTGATGAATGAATGAAGACAGTGGAAGAGCACTATGAAGTAGTCAGTCGAGTTAAATATATTATAGATGAATTTTTTTCTTACTTGAAAAGCAGTTCTTAGAGGTCAAGGAACCAGAGCCATGTGCAAGTTTGTGACTAATAATCTAATGATGCATACCAGCAAAGCTGACTGGTACCATAGCAGTGTAACTCCGGATGCTGAGAGACAAGAAAGGTGAGTACCATTGTTGAGAGCACCAGCTCCAGAGCTAGATGGCCTGGTTTGATCTTGACTCTGTGACTCTGAAAAACTTACAAAACCTCTCTGTGACTCAGTCTCCTCATTTATTAATTAAGGATTATATATATAGAGAGAGAGAGAGAGAGAGATCTCCATATCTATATATATCTACCTCATAGGCTCTTGTGACACTTAGAATAATGCCTGGTACATAGTAAGCATTTGGTAAATGTTAGCTATTATTATTATTACCTGTGATTTCAGATGTTTTTAAAGTGCCACCCCTTCTGCCACTCACATCTACCTCTTAAGTGGGGATCATTATATTTTGGTGCATAAATATGAAAAGTTCTTCAAAAACATGACACTTCTACCAAAGGACCTGCAATTAGCACTGGGTCTAATTCTCTGTGTGTTTCAGGACATGGTGTGGGGAAAGCAGGTAGAATTCATTCGCATCGTGGTTGGGGCTTTGTGAAAGGTGACAGCCAAGTCCTTAATTATTCTTAGAAATGTCAGAACTCACTGGAAGCAATTGGGCTTGACAGTTCAAGGGCTAATTAACTCCAAACCTGGCTTCTTGGGTTGCCTCATTTGCAATTCTTGGTCACTTATTTTCTTAAGTCTTTTTAAAAATTCCTTTTGCAGTTTCATAGAGGGCGAGAATGCTGTGTGCAACAGATCAGTAGGGAGGGGGCCTCCGATGGACCCCAGGGCCCTGTGGAGGAGAAGGTGAGTTGCAGGGGTGCGGGTGTCCCTGTCCAGAGTCTGACCTTGAGTTGAAGAGGGCAGCTGCAGGATGTGCAGGACATCCGCGGGAAGTCACGCCGGCCCAGGATCGAGTTCTTCCATTTCAGAGGAGGCTTCCTTCTCCCTTCTCCCCTGACCGTCTCAAAGGAGAGCATTTTCTCAGGGCCCACTTTTTTTAATCCAAAGCCCTCATTAAAAACAAAACAAAAATATGCAAAGTGAAATAAGCCAGCTACAAAAGGACACATATTATATGATTCCACTTATATGAAATTTCTAGCTTAGGCAAATTCACAGAGAGGAAGAAGGTTAGAGTTTCGCAGGGGCTGGGGGGAGGGAGGAGCAGGTGTCATTCCTTACTGCGTGCAGAGTTTCTGTGTGGCGTGATGTGATGAAAGTGTTTTGAAAACAAGTGGTGATGGTAGCACAACATTGTGAGGTAATTAATGCCACTGAATTGTACACTTAAAAATGGTTAAAATGGCAAATTTTGTTATATATATTTTAGCACAATAAAAAAAATGTTAAAGGCAAGGGAAAATGTCACCGTCCCCACCTCTTAGCATCACTTAAGGGACTGTCCATGCTTGAACTCCCGCTGATGCGCCAGGAGCACCAAATGACAAGTGGGTCACAAGGACACAAAGTGCTTGCTGTCCAGCCACCATACCTTCACACGTGCTGTTCCCTCTGCCTGAAATGCCCTCACCCTCCGGTTTCTCTGGCAACCTCGTGTCATCTGCAGAAACTGCAAGTCAATTACCACCTTCTCCCTCCAGGCTTCTCTGAACCCCATTGCCCGACCCTTCCAGGAAGAGCTGATTACTTCCTCTTTTGTGTCTTTTTGGACATGATGCTACTACAACACTGAACACATCCTACTGTGATTTATTTTCTTTTATAAATTATTAAGTTACAATACATACAGTAAAATTCACCCTTTTTAGCGTACATTTCTGCAAGTTTTAATAAATAATTAGTAGTGTAACCCACACAACACAATTTCATTATCCCCCTCAAGCCCCCCACTCCTCCCTAAGCCCCCCCACAACCACTCTTCCATTTTGGTCTCTCTTAGTTTGGCTTTCCAGAATGTTGTATAAATGAAATCATACAGTACATATCATGGTCTATTGTGAGTATTATTATTATTTTTTTTTTAGGGGAAGATACACCCTATGCTAACATCTGTTGCCAATCTTCCTCCTTTTTTTTCTTCCTTCCCCCCGACAAAGCCCCAGCACGTGGCTGTGTATAGTTGTAAGTTCTTCTGGTTCTTCTATGTGAGCTGCCATCACAGCATGGCTACTGACAGATGAGTGGTGTGGTTCTGCACCCAGGAACCAAACCAGGCTGCTGAAGCGGAGTGTGCCGAACTTTAGCTGCCAGACCATCAGGGCTGGCTCTATTGTAATTATTCTTTATTTATATCAGTCCCTGTTCTAGACTTGAGCTCCTAAAATCAGGGACCTAGTCTTACTCATCTTTCTCAGAACTAAGCCTGGTGTGTGGTCCATGGTAGTGCCCTGTGCCTGCTGGTGAAATGAGTGAATGAAAGCATGATGTTATATCATGTTTCCAGTAGTAACGAGCCCAGTTTGGTGTCCTGGGCTTGGGGATAAGTAGGAGGTTCCAGGCGGGAGCAGAAGCAGCTGGTAGCAAGACAGTCACGACCTGAAACCTTGGAGGGAGGCCAGGTTCACCCAGCCCTTCCTTCCAGGTGACTGACAGGCAGGAGAATGTGGTGAGGCAATCAGCACTTGGCTGCTTGGTCAGCACTGGTTGCCCTTGAGCCAGCCCTGGGAGGCCACACCTGTCAGCAGGGGCTCTACACTGGGCAGGCTGGTTCTGACCCAGGACACTTCCTGTTGCAGGGCACCTCTGGAACACCAGGTCGGCCAGCTTGGGAGCAGCCCAGAAGGTTCCAAAGCACACTCATCCAGGCTGTAATGAACATTAGCCTGGTGGGGCCAGAGAAAACCAGGAAGTGGAGGGCATGGCATCCTCAGAACCAGCTGACCTTTGCCCTCTCCCATACCCCCCTACTCCCACTCCTCCCCACTCCTTCTCCCACACACAGTCACACACATTCAGAAGCATCCTTTACCTGCTCTATGACCAGCCTGAATTCAAGGGAATAAGATAAGACATGTAGCTGTTGGAGTTGCTATTTTTCATTATGATTTTCTGCTGACCCTTCCTAGAAGACCCCGGGGAGGCCCCCATGCCCCCATTCCAATCTCATAACTACGGCCTCAATAGGAGCAAAAATCCTGCATTCTTATTATTCCTCTTCCTTTCCATGCTTTATTACATTTTTTATTAGCCCCTCAATGGGAGCTCCTTGAAGCCGGGGGGCATAACCAGGTCCTTAGGTCATTTTGCAAGCAGCATCTATTATTAAAGAGAAATTGGAACAGAGTCAAGCCCATGTGTAAATGCTAAATAAGTATCTGTTAAATAAACAGATTCAATAATTCATGATCAACAAGTACAGATTATCGAAGCTACTTCGTCTTTCTCAGCCCTCAGTTTGGAATGGGCACTGCCTCTGGATCATCTTCTGGGGCAGAGGCAGGGAGAAACAATTCACTCCTTACAGTACTAGTAACTTTGGGTAAATAATTAACGGGCAAGAAGATATTGCTTAAATGACATTTGGAGAATATGGCATGGATGCTAAATCTATTCCTTATTATTGCAACAATTGAGAATTGGCTTTAAAACAACTTTATTCATTTGTTTTTTCTGTGGAAGTGAAAATTTTTTTAAAATTCCTGTCATGGGTCAGAAGACTAAGAATATTTTCCAGGCTTTTCAGATTTGAAGTGACATTTCTTTTAAAATTTGTGTCCCTTGCATTATCAACCTAACAGATGTGTTTTCACTTTCTCTTTTAACTCTCAACGCTGTTTAGTCTACAGAAACAAGGAAGCGAATGGTCCCTGGAGCCGTGCTGGTGTTCCTGCCCCGGTTGTGCTGTTTAGAGGCCCTGCTCACACACACACTGCGCTGGTGGAATAGAATGCAATCTTCTGCTGCTCATGAGGCCACTGACTCAGGTCCTCTTCTCAGAACCACCCACGTGCAGGTGCATTTAATGCATTCTACCCATTAGATTTAATTTATTGATCCCACAAGCACATGCTGGGTACTAGAGACATACAACCCATAGTCACCATACTTGAAGGCTCCATAGAGGGAGAAAAGGCAGCTACCAGCAATAACTTGAGCTGAAGGAAACAGGTGAAGACAGGGCTGGGGGCTTTGCTGCCCTCCAAAGGCTTGGAACCATGGCGCCATGTCAGCAGGCACCCGTGGTATGACACAGGGGACTACAGGGCCATCTAGGCCAGCCATGACCCCCTGGCCTGAGGCTGTCACCATCAGAGGCAGCGTGAGGTTGCAAAAGAGCACAGGTTTCTTCCAAGCAAACTGAGCTGGAATCCCAGTTCCACTCTGGACTGGCTGTGAGATTTTCAACAAGTTTCTAGACCTCTCTGAGCTTTTTCTGGAATATGGGGCTAATATCCTGTCTCCCAGGATGCTCAAAAGTACTCAAGGCGCTATTACATATAAAGATCTCACAAAGCACACAGAAGGTGTTATTCCTTTCCCTCCCCCAGCATACCTCCAACGAATACAGAGGCCTGCCAAAGCACACCTCCGTCACGGGGCGGGGCGACACAGACCAGCACTGCCAGACAGCAGAGGAAGCACACTGTAATGGGACAGGAGATCAGGAAAAGTCTGGAATGCGGAACGCTGCAGGGAATTATGCTGCAATTTGGAGGTAACCAGAGTGTAGCCCAGAACAGTGGTTGTCCTCATGGGGCTCACTAAGACAGAGCAGGAGGGCCAAAAAGAAACGAGGGCATTAAAAATAAACCCAGTCTCACACCTTGGCCTGCAGCTAGCCCCGCATCTAGCCCCTGAAGCTGGACACGACGTGACACCCCGTTGATAACAGAGCTCTTGTCTCCCTAGTCAGTCCTGCCCTAGCCAGACTCAGACTTGACTTTCCCCTTGCTCCAATGCTCCCAGCCAGACTTCCCAGGGGTTCACCAAAAGCAAATCTGTGGCAAGCAGAAAGAAGAAACTCTAAGAATGCGCGAATGGAAGTCTACGGAAGGGGTTATTCATCAGGCCTCGGAATCGAATCTGAAAGGCCATCTGCCTTTGTCTTCCATCAGGATGCTGTGCTGGAGCAGAGAATTACCTTCGCAGGCGCATCTCCTCCACACTGGATGAGAGAAGCCAGCCATATGGTGACAAGGCAGGAGGAGCGCCCGGGGGTGGGGGACAGCCATCTCTCTGAGCCACACCACAGTGAGGGGCATGGCTTCGTGTCCATGATCGCTACAGCTCCCGCTCTCCTCATCGGGGCCTCATTCCTCAGTGCTGGACCAAGTGAGCGTTTTCACTCTGCTCCCTCCTGCTAATTCTTTGCTTTGTGCTACTCACTGCCTAACTTTTGAACACCAGGCCAACTGTTCAATGTCTGTATGTTCTTGGCATTGTTCCGTGGGATCATTTGTTGCACTGAAAGTAAAACAGAAGATTCTGCCTCAGGCTGGGATGCAGAAAAGCCCAAGGAGTGGGGTGACTCCCTCACGGAATCCTGGAGGTCATGACGTCACTTTGATTTACCCTAACCTCAGACTTGATCACAATAAACCAAATAAATACATGATTGATAGTCTCTGCACATAATTCAATCACACATCCCGGTAGCAGGGAAGCATGTAGACAAAGTTGCCGGTTTTTTCTCCTTTAACGATTCTGACGGGCTCCAAGGTAGTACCAATAAGACAGTGATTTCCCTGGGGAAATTTTCTTCTGACGGTGCATATTGAGCTTGAAGCCTTGAGGTATATGCAGATTCTGAGAATTTGGTTTTTTTACCTGAAGCCATTTTTTTGGTTTGTTTTACTCTGGCAGTTCAGAGTGTTTATTACATCAGCTTGAGGAAATTTCCCCCACTTTCTACACTTATGTCTTCAGTCATTTTCTCATAAGACAGGATGTGATCGTCCCACTACCTCTGACCACAAGAAAGCAAGAGATGGCAGCTTCCAGGGCCCTCCTCACCCCCAGCCCAGACGCGAGGACGTAAGAAGAGGCCCTCATGGGTTAGGATGAAATGCAGGCCAGTCAGTCTCTTCCCGCCCAGCTTACAGAAAGGCTTCTCCTTTCAGGGGGCATTTTTAAGGGATAACGACTATTATTGTCCACATAAATCCCAGTCAGAAGCTAATTACTATGCACCTGCTATCACCTCCAAGACATACTTTTGCTAGACAGATAACATGTAGCTAGTTAGAGAGGGGAGAGTCCGACAGAGACATACTCTTCAATCTATACAGCAAGAATAAATGGGTGAAATATCATAAAATTTTCAGAAAATTAAGAACTCCAGATATAAAGCAACTTTAGTCAATATGAGCCTCTACAGTCCTTCAGCCTTTGGCCCAGAGCGAAGTCCAACTGTGAGATTAATGTAAACCTCTGCCACCTGGACAATGGGATTTACTGTGGGAATTTCCCCTTGTATTTGTCACCTGATTTGACTTGGTTTGTGCCACTGGCAGCGAAGCTGAATGTGTGTGAAATGTGTCTGGGAGCAGTAAGCAATCCAATGGGGCATTAGGGTCTAGGTGTGTGGAAGCAGCCCGTTCCAGGTAAAGAGAGACCCAAATCAGGACAGACAGGCGAGTCTGGTGCCATGTAGATTTCTTACAGTTTTCAATAGGTCCATTTTTGGTCATCTTCATTCTCATAGTGCTGATAGCGTTGCTTCAGCATCAGCTTAAAGAAGGGAGAGGCAGCAGAGAGTAGTAGGGGGAGCGCTTGGTGACGAGTGGGCAGTGTGGGTGCTTGTCCTGGTCTGCCACCCCCAAGCTGGGCTGGCCTCTCTGCAAGGGCCTGTTGGCTTATGAGTCTAAGTGATTATCACATGTTTAAAAATCAGCTTTGTCGATGATCTCTCTCCAATTCATTTGCTATATCATTTGTTGCCAAAGTTTAGTAAGTATTTGTTTGTGACTGAATTGTATTCCCCAAAAAGATGTGCTGAAGTCCCAACCCTGGGCACCTGTAAATCTGACTTATCTGGGACCTAGGATCTTTGCAGTTAAGATGAGGTCATAATGGATTAGGGTGGGCCCTAATCAGATGACTGATGTCCTTACTAAAAAAGGGAATCCAGACACAGACAGAGAAGGCCATAGGACAACGGGGGCAGAGGAGGCAGAGATTGGAGTGACGTGTCTTCAAGCCGAGGAACACCAAATATTGCTGGCAACCGCCAGAAGCTAGAAGAGAGGCATGGAATGGATTCTTCCTCAGATTCTCCAGGAGGAACCAAACCTACCATCCCTGTCACAGGGAATCTGTGTCGTCGTAGAAGGAACAACACCTCGATTTCTGACTTCCGGCCTCCAGAACTGAGAGAATAGATTTCTGTTGTTTAAGCCCCACAGTGTGTGGTGCCATGTTACGGCAGCTCGAGCAGACTAATACAGTGGTCATCTCACACACAGGCCAACGTAATCGAAAGAAGCTTTGTTAGGTCCTTCACGTGTCAAGCGAACATTTTTTGGTCTCAGTAATGGCAACTTTATTTTGATAGGACTATTGTCCTCAAAATTCTTTACTGGGTGTTTTTGGGATGCATATTTATTCTATGCTCTTAAAAAGATTAAACATGCACATGCATCCGCACATATATTCATCCACCAAGTTGTATTTCATTTTTGAAAAAATATATCTGTGGGTTTTTTTGTATTAGAAAGTGAATTGAATAACTCATATTTTTCCACAAAAAGGTGACCCATGTTTACAGTTTTAACACCATTTTACCAGCTATGGTGCAGTGTTACTGCATGCTGTAAGAGTGCTAGTCAACCCCCAGCCAGTGCCCTGTGCTATGAGGAATGTCTGCTTACCAGCTCTCCGTGGAGATGGAGAGGTAAATCGCACTCTGACGGTGCTGATGAGGCAGCACTCTACTCAAAGGCAAATTGGGGAGGGGTGGGCATCCCTTGTGTGGGAGTTAAGGCTTAGACTCAGATCCACTGGAAATGACACTTCTCCACCCGAACCAGAGGACATACCCACCCATCTTGGTTTATGCTGCCCCAGAAGTAGATATCTGACGACTATTTGGTACTTTGCGTAAATGAAGACTTACCAAACTTGATAACTTGGGCCTCAAAGGTGATGTTATTTTAGACTTAATTATCAGGCTTAAGGATTAATTTTTAAGATTGGTCTAATTTTCACACTCATGATGCCATTTTTCATCGGCTCATTGGAACAGGACTTGTGCACTAAATAGAATTCAGTGCTGCCGTTCACACTTTCTGTCCTACCATTGTTTTGGTTTGGTCTTTGATTTTGTTTTTTTCTGGCTATACCTGAGGTAAATAAGCAGAGTCAAAGGGAAATTTTAAAAGTAATTTACAAAGAGTTTATATTATCACTGGGAAATACATGTAACATTCCTTTAAATGGAAAGAGTAGAACACAAAATCAGCTTATGATTCTTTCACTTTTTTTTAAATTAGCTTTTTAAAATGGAAAAATTTTAAATCCACTTTATAAAATCATTTTTTAAACTAGAAAGAGAGAACTTTGGGCACCTTCACAGTTGAGAACTTCATGTGCCCTGGAATTGACAAGAGTGAATAAACTACCCATTGACGTTCAGTTGGCAGGGCAGAATGAAAAGGATAATCTTTAAAAACAAAACAGCCTTCCTTTTCTGTAGAAAGCGTGTTTTGCAGAAGATATATACACATGTGTATTCATCACATACATTCATCACACATATATTAAAAACAAATAATCCTGAGCATAAAAACTGAACTGAAATGAAATATACAAAATGTCATTGTCAACAGGGTTATTTTTAGGGCGGTAGGAGTATGTGTGATTTCTCCCTTTACACTTCTGTCCTTTCTATAGAAATACGTCATTCTATCACAATGGTAAAATATAATATAATTAATTGTTAGAGTGGTCTAAGAACAAACCTGATGCTACGAAACATGCCTACAGACGGCTGGGAAACAACCACGGTTGACAGAACCTGCTGTTCCACTGTTATCAAGGATGAGGAGTGGCCCAATTTGGGTGGGAAATACTCATATCAAGGCCAAAACCTAGGCCAGCAGCAGCAGGCTCTCCAGGTGAAGTCCCAGCTGGCCAATGGCCCAAGACCAGCCTTCTCAAGGCTGAAGTGTCATGGAGTCCAAGCTGGCACCATTTTTGTAGCATCAGGCTCATTTGTCTTTAATCCTAGCCTGCTTTGATGTGTTCAAATGAAATGCTGAGAATTTTTAGAGCAGAGAAAGCAATGAAGAGTCTGGCTCCCCAATCTGTCCATCTGGATAGACACACTTTGAATCTAGAGAACTTCTGGCACCTTCACAGTTGAGAACTTCATGTGCCCTGGAATTAGCAAGAGAGACTTAACTACTTATCATAGGATATTAGTCCTGGCGAGATGAAAAAGACTGTCTTCAAATAGAAAAAAAATAGCCTTCCTTTACCATAGGAAGTGTCTTTTGCAGAAGATATACCTATAGGACAAAAACGTTAATCCTAACGAGAGTAAAGAGACTGCTAAGGAGAACTTTCGTCCATTCATGCATTCATCACTCACTCATTCATTCATGCAGCCAAACATTAACACCAGCTATGTGTCCTCATCCTTAAAGCAGTGGTTCTCAAAGTGTAGGCTTGGAACCAGTAGCACTGGCATCAGCTGAGAACTTCTTAAAAATGCAAATGGTCAGATTCAACCCCAGAACTACTGAATTACAGTCTTGTGGGGTGGGGCCCAGCAATCTGTGTTTTAACAAATCCTCTACATTATTTTGAGGACCACTGGTCTCGTGTATGGGTGGTTAAAGTTTGACGACCACTGGTCTCGTGTATGGGTGTGCTACAGTGGGGGGAGGAGGAATTACTGACAAGTATTTCAAGTGAAAGAGACAAGAATGGCGCGTGGAAGGAGTTCATCGTTCTAGGTGAGCACCGTGTTCAAGGCGGCCCCTTTCCTGATGCACAGGGCTTTTCAGAGGCTACTTCCTTGCACAGAATGTCTGATTCTGTGGCAGCTGCAATGTTTATTTATGTGAGATGTAGTAATATTACTCTCTTAGGATGTCACACAATATGCAGTCTTCTCCAATCCGATATGGTATTGATTTGAAGTATTTTTTTCATTTGGCTTCTAGAGTGAAGTCAAAGGGCCCAAATTACAAATATCTCTACTCTTTCTTGCTGATGTTTTCTGATCGGAATGCCTTTGTTTGTGCTCTTAGGAAATGGCTGTACTCCAGTCCTCATGGCCCAGCGTAAGTTTGGCAAAAGCTATTCTGGGAACCCTAAATGGCTATCAAAGATGTCATCCCATAGGTAGCTAGAGCCACATGACTCAGAACAAATCCTTCTTGTCTACTTACAAGGACATCTACTTATTGTCTATTTTCATCTTCCCTTCTTTCTTCTTCACTGCACCATCCTTAGCCAAGAAAGTAGTAATTCTGCAAACTAGCCCTCCTGTCAGATTTAAGGGGCCTGGGCACAGCTGCATGGGTAGCAAGGCTGCTGTGACATGAGCCGCCTCCAGGAGTTCCTGTGTCAGAAGGACTTGTTCTCACAGGTTTTCTGCTTCTCCAGAGAGGAATGTCCAAAGGGGTGTGGCGGAGAGGTTAACACAGCTATGCAGCAACAGCTGGCTGCTGACTTCATTGCCTCCTAAGGGCATAGTTTGGATCCTGTCCAAACAGCCCTGTTTTGGATAGAAAGTACAAAAATAATCCAACTGAGGTTGCTATCATTGCCTACACCATGAACATCCTCCTTGTAGGTTTCAGCTGGAGCTCTGAGGTTATCTTCCTCATTATTAATGAACATCTTTATTCGAATTCCATCACAGGAGAACCTAATACCTACGTCTAGTCACAGTAGTTGAAAATAATGTAACTACTACCATTTATTGGGTGCTTGCAGTGTACTGGGCAATATGTTAATATTTCCTGACGTAACCTCACAACAACCCTCCGAGGTAGATTTTATTATCCCGTTTTCTAGCTGTGGAAACTGAAGCTCAGAAAGGTTAAGTAACTTGTCATGATTTATAAAGCAGGTAAGCTGCAGGACTAGGATTTGAATTCAAGTCTGTCTGACTCACTCGTGCCACGGTGCCTCTCTGATATGCCTGTGAGACATCCTATGGGACAAACTATGACAATCCATTCAGCTAAAGAACACGCAATTCTATCATCAGTAAATGTGCTCTGGCCAGGGCTCAGACAAGGCAGTCTAAGCCAACGACTGCATCGCTGAGATTTCTTATCAGCCTAAGATTAACCGAAGGGGAATTTACAATAAATGATAGATTCCAGAGCTGGCAAATAAGTTACATCTCACTAACTAATTCTGATTATTAGTGGTGCCTGGCCTGCTGTGTTGAGAAAGGGTCTGGCGCCATATGTGAGCCCAGGAGCAAGGAGTGCTGTGCTGTATGGAGAATGTGGGGCCTGGCCTCAAGAGAGGCAACCACCATGAATTTGCTGCAACATACTTCCTCTCTTCGATGCATCCTTTTGGGTGCCAGGAGTCTTAAAATGCAGGCTTAGACTTGAATTTAGATCATATGCTGAGTCAGTAATTACCATAGAAAATTAAGTATTATGAAGATGGGTTCAGTACACTGTGGGGGTGTTCACCAGTTCTGTGTGACATGGTGACAATGGAACAGCACAGTAGATCAGATTGGAATCAATGGTACAGACATGCCTCATTTTAAGGAAACCTAATTTTGAAACCCTGAACTCATAGAATTATAAAAGATACGGTTCTCAATTTTACAAAAGAATTGCTGGGATGCTTTAAATAGTAGCATCCTACCACCCCATACACATCTAATGCTCACACGGGGTTATTTACAGTCTCCTCGGCTACAGAAGAAGGAGGCAGGGTAAGAAGCTTAACTAATGCCAGACATCCCTTATTGAAGCGCGAGCAGGAATGAACATTTATAAAACTGATGCTGGAGTATTAGACAAGGGGACCTATGAATCAAGGTATCAAAATTTAATGGACATGGCTTTTCAAGAACACATCTGTCAAAGAAAGGCTTAGCTATCAATATTCTTGAAGAGAAGGAAATTGTCAGTGGATCTTGACGCCAAATCCCCGCAGTCCATTCAATTACGCTGATTTTTACAACATGTGCTCAGATAGGATGATGCTGAGTCCGCGGTCTAATCGGGCATCTCCAGGAAGCTTAGACACATCGGGACCACACCTGCCTCTGCAATCAAATCAGTGTCCCAGGGGCTTTGGGCCAAGGATGACTCAAGGGTTATTAGAGTTAGGGTTAGGGTTTTCCTAAGGGCAGAGGCTTTCCTCAGACCACTGGGACCTCTTTGACACACATGCGGCCATTGCCTGAGATGAACTCTCAGGGACGAGACTAGAATTTGATATTATCTATACGAGTGTGCAGGAATTAAGAAGAGTTTTGTGTAACTTTGCTCAGAATTGTGAAAAATTCTGAAGCAATTGTAAAAACTTGCTCAGTTCTCTATCTGTTTCTGATTATCAAATACTTTCAACTGTTAAAACTTTGCAAGAGTCACTGTTCAATGATTAAAGCAATAAGTTCATATTGAGAACATCTTGTACATTCAAAATAATTGGGGGTACTGTTTATATTTAATGAGCTTTCAAAGTACATCTGCAATGTACTTTACTACCAGAAGAAGAGGTGACCAAATGGCACACGATCAGAGTTTGAAAGCATACAAAACGAATGTGACATTTCACTTATCATTAGTATTGACTTTACAGAAGCAGTTCCCTTCTGGGTAACCATGGTGTTTCATAACATCCTGCATCTACGCACTGGGTCACTGAAGTAACCCTCTGAACCAGCCCCTGCAGGGCCAGGAAGTTCTCACAGGGAGAGTAGATGCTGGGATGGCTATGGAAATCTGAGAACATTGATAGCTATACAGCGTTGGTCTCTCCTACTCATTTGCAAGAATAAACTTACAGGACGGCTATACACACCTATAGAAATTAATTCGTGCTCTATATAGTATTGCACAAAATGCTAAGAAGCATTAAGTTTGCAAAACTCCCGTTTGGTCCACCAAAGTCCTTATTTATCCTCCTCCCTAACAGTCTCTCCCTTCTTCTTCTTGCGCTGTCCACATCTGTAGCCAAAGATAACAAGAACCTGTCCCTTTTTAGAGGCTTTACTATGACAGATGGTGAGAAATACATTTTACACTACAACCAAGCACGCATTTCCACATATACATTACTGAAACAAAAGACTCATGAAACAATAGTTATCCTTATTCTATAGATTGTACTCTGATGTTTTCTATTTTATTTCATTTTTTGAAAAATTCTGGAAGTCAGTTTGGTACATCAGAGAAAGAACATGATGGACATGTTCTCTCTCCACACTGACCATACAGTAGCCACTAGCCACACGTAGCTATCGAGCACTTGACATGTGCTGGTGTGACTGAAGAATTGAATTTTAAAATTTTATTTTAAGTTAACTTTAAATAGCTACATTTAAATTTAAATAGCCACGAGGATAATAGCCATGAGGATAGCCTACGTCCAGTGGCTCTCACATTGGATAGTTCAGCTTTGGAAAACTGTTTGGGAGTATTTACTAAAACTAAACACGCCTCCACCCTAGTTCCCAGCAATTCCAGCCTGGGGAACATACCCAAGGAAAATGAGTGGATGGATCTACCAAAGGACATGTAAAATAACGGCACAAAACTGGAAAGAACCCAAATGTTCATCAACAGTGGAATTAATTTTTTTAAAGTGTGGTATACTCATACAACAAAACACTACACAGCCATAAAAGGAAAAATGAACTGGTGTCATATGGACATGATGTTTGGATGAAAAGCCAGACAAAAGAGTGTAACTGATAGTTTCTACTTATATAAAGATTAAGAATATCAAGACTAACCTATGGTTATAAAAGTCAAAACAGTGGTTGTCTCTGGAGGGTGGGGGAGTACTGACTCGGAAGTCACATGAGGGGTGACTCCTGGGTGCTGAAAATGTCCCGTATCTTGACTGGGGGGTTGGTTTCATGGGTATAAACAAATGTAAAAAAATTACTGATCCATACATTTAAAATTGATGTGCTTTATTGCATACACCATACTTCAATTAAAAAAACTTTAAAGGATGCTAGTTCTCAGCCCCTAAATGGATCACATGATCCCCTAAGGGGTCGGGACCTGCAATTTGAAGAACAGTGTTGAAACAGATACACTCAACATCCCTCCCACAAGTGTGATTCTCTCAGGGAGAGGAAGGACAGAAAGTATTAAAGGGTGTTTTCTTATTCCAGCCTGGATTTCTTTAAATTTGCTGCCTGGTTCTCATTCTGATGTCTTTTTGCCTTTGGATAGAAGAGCTGATATAAATGTATATGAAATCAAATCAATTCACCCATCACCCCCAGGCCCTTTTCTCTTATTTTATATGAGTCTCTCTGTTCTGCTTCCCCCACCTTTATCTGCGTTGCATGGCCCCCATGTGGCATGGTTAGAATCAAGGAGATAAATGCAGCACTAAGAAAGGTCCTCTGCAGTCACAAGCTGGCCCTTTATTTCCCCTTCTCCTCCTCCTGCTGCCAGGAGAAGAGCACTTACATGCAGGCAGAAGCTGGACTCATCCACACATCCACAGACACAGACCAGGCTAGTGGCAGGAAATGCTGTCCTCCCCGCCTGGCCAGAAGGTAGTGGGTCCACACCACACTTGCCTCGTAGCTGACCTTCTTCATGGCGTTGCCCACTTGCACACTGTGGACCAACAAGGCCGAATACCCCAACACTACAAGAGGCACACTGGTCACCTGAAAGAAGCCAGAGCAGAAACGCCACAAAATAGTTGCCCATGAAAACCCTGGGATGGAGAGTGCCGGGAAGGAGAAAGCAACCAGCAGAGGAGCACTTCAAGGACCAAAGGGAAAAGAAGCAGGGATGTAGAAACTAGGTGGGAAATGCAAGACTTGTAGGCATAGAGCCCAAGGAAAATGGGAGAAGGGTTTGGGCACATGCACACAGTCGGAGACCACCAAGAGATAAAACCACGGGGCCAGTCAGGGGGACAGTGAGAACTGTCACTTACTGAATGCCTATTATGTGTACATTCTTTAACACTTGTGATCTCATTTAATCTTCACAATAGCCCTGTGAGATAGGCGGCCTTCTACCCACTACAGAGATGAGGAAGTGGAGGCGTATTCATGCTGAAGACCTTAGCCAAGTTGCAGAGCTAATACAAGAACCTGTACCTGTGTAATTGTGAAGTCCATGCTCCTTCCACTCTAAATGAGTGACCCTCTTGCCAAAGTAGTAACGATCTCCACCCCGGTCCTCCACTTCCAACCCTGCCTTCTCAGATCACAAGGGGCTTTGGACAGGGAAGTGGTTGCTTAGCAAAGTAAGAAGCAAGCTCCCTGATATTTGGCAAACAAGAGATGATCTTGTGTGGCTCAGGACAACCAAATGCATGTCACTCCAGCAAAGTCACACCAATAACATTTCTCGGCCTCTGGAAGCTCATTCTAGTCCCAAAACATCCCAAGGGATTCTTCATTCACTGCAAAGAGGCCTGAGAGTCCTCTTCAATCCTAAAGCGTCTCTGGAAGGGTAGTAGGAGAAGTTTCCAGTCCAGTATGAAGGGTATTGGCATTCTAGAAGGTGGAGCAAGTTCCTCTTCCAAGGTTTCCCAGAGACTTCTAAACCAAGTCGTGTCTCCCTAAAATGTGATGCCTGGAGACCTTCTGCCTTTCACTGGAACTTCCAAAGTTAACTGGGGATCAAGAGAATCTCTGCATTTTCCAGGATGCAGGCACGCTCCTTTCGTCCAGTCTGGCAACAGTGACATTGGTTCAGTGTCCGGTGATTTTGAGTCCAGATTCAGATTCAACTAATGCTTATTAAGACCTACTACGTGCAGATGTACTCACATATATTATCTGATTTCATTTTTCCAATAAGCCTAGAAAGAACATGTGATTATCCCCATTTTATAGATGAGAAATAAGAAAGATCAAAAGATCTGTCCAATATCAAACCACTCAGAAGTGGTAGAACTGGCATTTAAGTCCAGGACCTCTAGCCATACATTCTGAGTCTGTTCCATCGCTTTGCTTAGCTTTACATGGGGTGTCCAGTTGAGGGACGTTCACGATATCGTCATGGTCCTTACTTACCAGGCACTAACAGGATCGTGGTAGCCTGATAAAGGAAGGAAAAAATGCATTTACCTCACCAAGAGTTCAAGCATAAAGACAGCTTAAAATAACTACCAGAGAGTGATCAATGCATGGCAGTCCTGCACCGTGACCCTCGGTCCAAACAGTAGATCGCTGACATGGCTCAGCTTCAGGATAAAGAGACAAATGGTAATATACATAGAGTTCCCGCCATGTTACTCCTCAAGCTTTTGAAACTTACCATACCTTTGAGATCAGCCCAACAGAATCGATAATATTAGAGGGTTGTGCTGAGAATCACTTCATTCCTGCTGATTGTCACAGGTCTCCAAGAGATGGCATCTTGAGTAGTATTCTCGTCCCTTAAATCGAAAGAAGTTGTATTTTAATAAATATTTGAAGAGTGAGTCAGAAAAAGAATATATATATATGTTTTATCCCTACCTGAGAAAGCTTTGTAAAATAATATAACTCAGGTTATTAAAGTATTAACTGAACTTCAGTGTTTTCATCTCAATTTTCTCTAGAGCATCTGGCGACCAGATGACAAGCTTTTCCAGTTTTATTCAAGCATGTTTGAGGTAGATTATTAACCAGGTACCAAGTTAAATCTGCTCTAGCACCGAGGCTGTCCAGGTCGTGTGGTCAAGCCTGATCGTTCCTGAAACGTGTTGAAAGATGGTGAGTGCTTCTTTTGTAAAATTTCATTGACTCCAACAGGCCCTAAATGATCACCTCCAGCTCAGTAGTGATCATGAGACAGATGATTAATGAAGGTCAGAGGGAACGCAAATGTTATTCCTTCCTAGCCAATAAGTAATTTTTCCATGAGGCTCAGTGATAAACATTTCACTTGCCACACCACGGAGGAAGCTTTAAGTGATTTTTCCATTTAAAAATACATAAAATATATTTTTATATATTTAATTTATAATTAAATGTATTAATTTAATATAATTTAACTTACAATATTTAACTTATAAATATAAATGCTCTTACACATAGGAAATATATATTATATATTATTACAATATAATTATATAAAATACTAGCCCCTCAATGTGGACAGTGAGTTATCATGGAAACTTCTAATAGTTTCATGAAGACAAAACCAATGATCTACTTATGTCAATGACAGTTAATCTATGCAGAACAAAGAAAACTTGAATTAATTTAAGTAAAACAAACAAAAAAAGTCTTTTATCTTCTCTTTAATGTTCCATCAATAAAGACTCAACGTACAAAATGTTGGCAGTAGAATTTCATGGTGTTTGCCATTCATATAATAAGGCTTATATAGTTAAAATCTTCTAAAAATGTAATCCAAAAAGCTGCCACCTGAAGCATACAAGTTCTTGGTTTTCATCCTTCTTCCTTTGGTACACTTGGGTGTTCAATTTTGTCATTGATGCTGCCAGTTCACAGTGGTATTTGTGGCATATGTGGGGAGCGAGAATGGGAGAAAAATAAGGATAATGAGTTTAAAGGAACTTGGCATCAATGATAACTGTAGATCCTAGAAAAATGTTTTCTTTGCCAAGAAAAGAGAAGCTATTAAACTGAATAGATCTCATATAGAGTGTTGAAAACCAACCTGAAGTGGGGTAATTCAGCTACAGCTAGTTGGGAAACCAGGGTAGTTGCTACTAACAGACTCAGTGTGGGCAATGTGCCATCAGCTAGGTCTAAGGCCGTGGTTACAGGCAGCAATAGGCCCTTTAAGCCAACAATGAACAATGTTGCTTAAGGAGGCTTCCCAGAAACCATGTTCAGCAGAGGGTTCACGACTGATTTTGAACCTTGCTTCCATACTCATAGGGCTTAGCAAAGCCAGGAGCATCCTGTTCTGATCAGAACATCCTTTTCTTTAATTCATGATTTCCATCATTACTAAAGCAATACTAGGAAGAGGCAGGCTAGCAATTAATACTGCATCCTTTTCTATTGGCATTCTCAAAGGTTTGGTGAAGTCTTTATCTTTCAAAGGCAGGAAAGAGCTTCTCAAAAATTAAAGATTTTAAAAAATTCATGTGAAGGTGCAGGATGGACTGAGACAAGGAAGTACTTCTCATCTTGGTAAATGACACAGACTACGTCTATACAAGACCGACCATATGGTGGAAAAGAAGAGATTACGTCTTCCAGATGTTTTATCTGCATAACATGAAAAACTTCTTTGATTGAATTTCTCACTTTCATTCATGTGTTTGATGTTGTATAGACAAAGTCACAGATAGGAGAAAATGAAAGGTGTGCAGAAATACATCATCAAAAATGCTTTTTGATGGTAATAAAGTTCCCCTTTAATGTTTTCATCTAAGCAATATTTGATGGGTTTTATATTTATATAGGACAAATATTAGCATGTTTTCGGCCTTTAGGAGCTGTTGGTCTCAACGTCTAAAAACCAAAGAGGAGAGAGCCACAGACTGAATTTTGGATTGTCCTCGTCATAAAAAAGCTTGTTCTTGATGGTTGTTTTAGACAATAAGTAGTTAAACCAAAGTAGAAGCTAATACAAGAAAGCATAAGGAAATAAAGGAGGAAAAATCATGAATTCAGAGGAAATGCATACAGGAAAGCCAGCAGAATTAGGAAAATAGAGAAACAAAACTCTGGTGGCCCTGAAAGTTCTATTGATTCAAGACCTTATTGCAGAGAAATTTGGACGCCAGGCTGGGGAGCACGTGTTTATTTGACTAGGCACTGAGAAGTCATTCAACAGTTATTTTCAAGTTTTTGTTTATTAGTTGCCAACAACAGAATCCACTCTGCCTAGTCCAAGTGGAAAGAGAATTTATCAATCAATATTAGCTAATTTATAGAATCTTCACGTGAGCTAAACAGCCAGGCTCTGAAGGTAGATAACAGGAGCTACCGCTGTGAAAATACATACCCCCAACACTCCTGAAGATCCAGAAACCTCCCACGCTGCATTTGACAGAAGAATGGGTCCCCGTATGCAGCCACATTCTCACGTTACTCACTTTTAGTTCCACTTCTCTGGCAGGAATCTGAACTGAAATCATAAACCTGAGCCTTAGCTGCAAGGGACCCTGGGATATGAGGCTTCTACTTTGGGAAGGCATGACCCAAAATACGGGAGGCTGCTCAGTGATATTGAGCAGTCACCAATGATAAATGTTCCCTACAGGAGTGAGATGACTGTAGCTGTACTTCAGGAAAATGAATTCAGATAAATTTTGAGGAAGGATTCGAGTGAAACAAGGCTGGACGTGAAGAAGACAAATCAGGAGCCTGCTGCATTGTCAAAGGAAGCAGTAATGAGGTATTTCTCTACACTGTTAGTGGTGGGAGCACAAGGCAAGGGGAAGATGCTGGAATCACTAAAGAGAGAGAATTGACCACATTTAGCCGTGGTCGTTGATGTCATCGGCAGAAATAGGGAAGTCAAGAGGAGGTGCCATACTGAAGGGGAGGGTTGAGTCCAGTCTGGGACACATTCAGTTTCGGGGGAGAGCAAGATGACACCTGGGAGGACAAATCCAGCAGGCAATTGGAAAATTAGATCCAGAGCTCCAGAGAGAAGTAGCCAGACACAGGTATCTGAGTCACCTACAGAGAGATAGCAGTTGAAAGAACAGGACTGAAAGCATGTAGTTCAAAGTTAGTGTTTTCATTCCTTTTGAAAATTGTTTTCTCTTTTTTGTGCCAATATTCCTGTTTTTCTGCTCTAGTGATTTAAGGAGACCTCAACTGAGAGTCGTTTTTTCTCAGCAAAAAAGGACAAGTTGAAGTTTTACTCTTCCACAAATAACACATTCTTTTCTGTTTTGGGGAACTTTCCACCTGTCTTCAAATGATTCCCCTATCCCTTATATAACTGTGTCTCGCGGGGTTGCAGGCTTAGTCGTTTGTGTCCTGCTGACGGGTGCATCATAAATGAGGAAAGCCAAGCCTTGTTTTTATTGCCGTCATTTTTCACCTGGTCTGAGGAAAAACTAATGACACAGTTGGTAGATCAAAAGAGTCTACAGCACAAAAGAGAAAAGTTTCTGAATCCCGAACTTGAACAAGTCTCTCTCTGAAAGGAGAGGGCGGGGCTTGTTTCCGAGAATTTAAGCGCTCCCAGCACGAGCCTCGCTGTCCTCCGTTTCCATTTTCCAGTCTCCTAACAATGAGGCCTTCTCTGAGGCCTCAGAGAAAGAGACCCTCTGGAAAGTGAATGGGAGGCTTGTTAACCACAAAGAGTAAACTAAGGAGTTGGGACCAGCATTTTCTTTTAAATCAAGGGGCACTTTTGTTTTAAGGGACAAAACCGTCTCAGAGCAGCCTGAGCTGCTCCAGGGGGAAGGAGAGTCAGCCACCTGCTCCACTCTGATCAGGACCGCAGGGCCCAGGGCAGCGGCCAGGGTCAGGGGCCCCATCACCCTGGAAGGATCCTGAAGTTGCACTGCCCTGGAAAATGGGGGCCAATCACCTGCTCCGAGTCCGCAACTTGGGCACAACATCACAGGTACCCTCCTTCCTTCTGAGAACCACCCCCTGTTGTGGAATCCTCCTAGAGCATGCTAGAGAAAGATGGACCTACACACACAGATGGATGCCCTGCTACAGAACCAACACTCCTAACATGCCATTTGATTTCTGAAAAGGAAGAGGATCTGTAGTCGCCCAGCGGGGAGGGAAACCACTGACACCCAGTCGTTGCGCCCCGCAGGGTGCTGCTCCTCTATGCGGAACCATCCAGTCCTCTCCACGTGAAGCAGCAAATAGTGGAGTCAGTCTTCGGAACTCCCTTCCCAGAGAGCATGAGGAGAAGCAGGGCATTATCATTTCATATCTTGGAGCACCACAAACGTGCCTTATTCTGAACAGTAACTGCCATTGTTCCTGAGACAGAAAGAGCCCTTCGCCCAACTCAAACGACACAACAGGACGGCTCTGGCAGGGCAGGGGCGGGGTTTCCTGTAGGGCCTTGGATGACCGAAGAGCGTCAGGAATGACATCTCTGCTCTGACTAAACTCAAACTTTACACTGTCTCCGTGAGGGGCCTTCTGCTGTCAAAGGTTTTACAGATGGTTCTAGATTATTAAAGGGAGAAGCAAAGACTTATTTACTTCTCAAGTGTTGATGTGGGTTTTAGCTTTCACAACTGTACTTTCAGAGGTCATGGGACACTCCCGGAGGCCGTCTTGGAGGGGTAGGAAGACACAGAAGGAGGTGCTGTGGACTCAGTCCGCAAAGCTGAAGGCAAGTGGTAAGACATGGGGCAGAGCACCAGGAACAGGTCAGTTAGTGGAGTATGAATTGGCCTGGATTCTTTTCCTTCCCAACTGGGGCATATTCTCAGACCTTTTTGGAGGCCTCTAGGGGCCCCAGTAGTGGCTGCATTAACAAGTTGGCCCCGACAGTGTCCCCAGGCACCTGAGACTGAGGCTCACAGTGCTGCCATCCAGCAGAGCCACGGTGCAGAAAAAATGTCACGTTTGCTGCAGAAACTTTCAAAATCTCCCAGCAGCAGCAAAAGAGCCAGGCTCAGTTCTTCTGCCCCTTAGGCACTAAGCAAGCTACAGGAAGTGAGTGCCAAAGATTTTATCTGGTCTGGCAAATAATGAAATGTATCCCAGATACACTTGGCTGCACCCTTAGAGGAAAGTCAGGACTACAAAAGGGACTGAAGGTGTCAGGAGAGAGGAGTGAGAAGCCTGAGCTGTCAGCTTGCTCAAGGATCATCCAGGGCAAAAAAGAAAAGGGAAGTCTGGCGGGGCTCTGGGGCAGAGCCCAGGGTAATAAACCCCTGCTGCTCTTTGCTTCCCACCAGCCAGCATCAAAGATGTCATTTACCCACCAGCCACTGAGCAAACATTCCTTCACAGGTGGTCTAATCCAGTCCATAGGTGGAGGTGCAGAGAACAAGACAAAGCACAGGACGTCGTGAGCCCAGTGACCTTTCACCTTATCATGTATTTGGGGGTAGCCTGGTTCTCACCGGGCTTTGGAAAAACCTCGGAAGTCCCCTGCCCCTTGGAAGGATTTGTCTTCTTGCCAGGACTGGCTGAAAGCCTTGCCTTCATACCTGCCGTTCTTCCTCTGCCAGGCTGCTGACCGCGGCATCCTAACATCTATAGAGGCATTTACAGACCACAGAACGAGTATCTGTTAACCCTGACCACCGCCCAGGGACTAGTCACTGTTGTCCTCTTGTTCTCAGTGTGGAACCTGAGGTCCAGATAGGTTAAGAGACTTGTCCAACATTACAGCCTCTAAAGAAGAAATGACTAGGATCTAGCGTTTATTGAGCACTTACTACCTTCCAGAGAACTGCTTTACTTGGATTTATGATTTCATCCCCATGACAGCCCACAGTTCCAGGGATATTATTGTCCCCAGTGGACAGATGGGGAAGCTGAGGCCCAGAGAGCACACACACATCTTGCCCATGGGCTCGGCACTCGTGGGACATCAGTATCCCATGAACCAGGCAGTCTGGCTCCAGAGCCCTGGTTCTTATCCCAGGGTGCGTCTCTGTTGCAATGAGAAGCTGGTGAAGGCAGAATTTGAATGGAGGTCCTAGACCACGTTTCTCACTACAATGGGGATCTTATTGAAATGCAGATTCTGATCCCACGGGTCTAGGATATGGCCCAAGGTTCTTCATGTTAACAAGCTCTCAGATGATGTTGATGCTGACGGCCTGCAAATCCTACTCTGAGTAAGTGCAGATCCTACCGTTGAGCAAGGACGTTCTATATTACAGCTGCTTTTTATTGCTATCTGTCTGCCGAGATCCATCGCCCCTCCCAAACACACTACTGCCATACTTACTCCTAAATGTACCTTTCTCTTCAAATCTGACCTATTCTATGGTTGCGCTGATTAGGACAATGGCCCTTTACCAAGAATGAATATAATAATAATTGGGGAGCTCTTTCAACACAAAAACACTCTCACCTTGATGGTAGACATTCTGATTCAGTGTATCAGGAGTGGGGCTGGGGGTTAGCCCAGAGTGATTGGCTGCCCTTTCCAGTATAAATCAATTGATCCTTTCTCTTATCCTTTCACTTTACCCGTTACCTGAGTAATCTACACAACAAGACCCAGGAAATAGGCTAGCAAAATCACAGTGCTCCTGGGTGGTGAACACTCGTCCTGAATGGTTGTTCCTCCCCCCCACACCTGGACAGGTCAACTTCTCTGCCAATCATACAGTGTGCATGCACAGGATTGGCTCTCCTGCCTCCACCCCACCCCCAGGGACACAGCTTTCTAACCAAAGACTTTATTCTCCTGGCACATGTTGGCTTGGCCAATAGGCATAAATTTGAGCCTTTCTGGAAGAATCAAAATCACTTCTGATCCAACAATTATAAGACTGAAAAGGTGTTTTTCTTTCTCCTCCCAAATCCTGAGTCCGGTAATCTAGCTGTTCAGAGCCTTAGGTGAGGAATAAGAACTTTTCAAGAAGAGTCCTTTCACTTTAAGGACTTTCAAAGACCAGCTCCCTACGTGATGACGTTTTCCCCTGACTTTTTTCTACAATTCCAAAGAAAGCCTCACATTGAGGAAAACTAGAAAAGCTTGATTCAGTGATGTCAAATGGTCTCAGGATTCCTCCTTCCAAAGTCTTTGTTAATTGTACCCAGTATCTATAGTGATAAATTTAAAGACACATGGAACAGCGGGATCTCAAACACACTGAGCTATTGTATTGTCCGATTAAGTTGAAACAATGGAGCAGAGTCTTGAGCCTGTTTCCACGGCAACTGAAAATGCCAGTCACAGTCAGGTGGGCTTTCCGATGAATTTTTTTTAATAGAATTTCACATACTTTGTTATTTTAAAGATGAGAAAGTTAACTCATAAGTATTTAGATAAAATTACAAACAAATACTTTAAAATATATGTCTTTGCTTTAATCCCAAGTTTTCTTTTTTGGTATTTTGTTGATTTGTGGAAAAATAAAATATCTCACACCAGGAGGAAAAAGACCCCATGGAAAACCCAAAAGTAACATATTCGCAAAAAACAAAATTTTATTTAAAAATCTGTTTTAGTATTTAAATATGGCAACATAGGGTAATCTGCTGGCATTCTGAAATGTGGTCTTGAAATCTCTATTTATTGCCAAAGTACTTCACTCCACTCTGGACTTTAGGCCTGGTCCTTCTACAAAGGCCAAGGCAATCAAATGCAAGTTAAGAGCTCTTGAAAATACAGCTGTAGCAAAGGGCCCCTGAGCCCTGTCTAGGGGAAACTCAGTGTGTCCCGTTGGAGACTCTGCCCTCAGTCTCTGAGTCTGGCCTTGTGGCTGTCTGGCCCCAGCTGGTCCTCAGCACTCAGCTTTGATTCCGTGCCATTGCCTCTCATGCATGACCACTCATTTTGGCAGCATTTTTCTTGGCTGACGTCAGCATTCTCCTTTGGATATGATTTTAAATCCTTGCTCTCCAGACACATTTGTGATGTCTAGGAATAAAAAATTCTTGGAGCTATGCTATCCAATAGGGTAGCCACTAGCCACATGTGCCTATCTAAATAATTTAAAATTAAATATGTAAAAATTCAATTCCTCAGTCACACAAGTCACATTTCAAGTGCTCATAGCCATATTCCTTTCATTGCAGAAAGTTCTGTTGAACAGTGTTGATTTGGAGATATTCCTACGCATATCCCAACCCCAAGAAGCTGACCAACTTGACTTTAGTGTCTTCTCCAAATCCCCTCAATCCAAGTAAAATGAAACTGAAATCACTGAAGTCTGGAATTATCTTGGTAGCTTTCTCTCTCTCTCTCTCTCTTTTTTTTTTTTTTTTGAGGAAGATTGGCCCTGAGTTAAAATCTGTTGCCTATCTTCCTCTTTTTTTTCCGCTCCCCAAATCTCCAGAACATAGTTGTATATCCTAGTTGCAAGTCATTCTAGTTCTTCTCTGTGGGATGCCACCACAGCATGGCTTGATGAGCAGTGCACAGGTCTGCGCCCAGGGTCTGAACTGGTGAACCCAAGGCCACAGAGGATGTGAACTTAACCACTACACCACTGGGCTGGCCCCAGCATTCTCTTGAGATAGTGCCAGGAGTGGTCCAGAGTTCCTTCAGATGACTCCAGAATGCCTATGGTGCCACTTTGACTACCTAGATCTCCAAAAAGTCACAAACAGCAGGTAGTTGGATCATCAGTGAAGAAGATTTCGGTTGAGGAAATCAGAGCAGCATGGAATAGACGGTTCTAGGACAGTGGAATGCCACTTTCATTACAACACATTTAGGCAGAGCCAGACTAGTTTGCTGCCTACTTGTCTCTTTACTCGGCAAGGTGCCTGACATTCCACGATTCTTCCTTTGGGTTTTACAGGTGTCTCCTTTAGTCTTCATACTGGGACAGGGTACATGGACTACCCTGGTGGGCAGGAGAGAAAGAGACAGATCTGTAGGGTAATAAGGGTAACTGTTGATGCTCTCACTTGAATTCTGCCACCTCAAAACAACCCTGTAGGTGAGACAGAGCAAGAATTAGGCTCCAGAGCCCCTCATCATCTATCACATATCATAAACGAGAAACTATTTTAAATGCTACCTATTCCATACCCAGCATAGTGCTGGGCCCATAGGTGTTCAACATGCACCTGATGGGTTAATTACAGATATTCAGTCTTAAGAGTAGTTTAAGACTACTTTAGCATTAGAATCACTCTGAAGCATGTTCATCCATCGTGAATTTAAAATTATTTAAGTACTCAAAGGAAGTTTTCTCATGCACTTTTGGCTTAATGAACAAAAATCATCCCTTCCACATTCTCCAACCCAAACAAAACTTCATTTTATTCACTCATTTGTTTATTTAGTCATTCAGCAGATATTTTTGAGTACCTACTCAATCATTGTCCACTCTGTGCAGAAGATATAAAGTTGAGTAATACTCCTTGGTCCAGAAGCTTGCCAAGTGACTATGCAATCCCAATCTGGACCTGCAACTGCTAGAACAGGCCTTGCTGTCTCTCATTTGTATCCTCCATCCCAAGTTCCCGAATCCCAGGCTAAGAGTTAGAATTCATCTTGGAGCCTGAGGAAACCTCAATAGTAGTGGCTTATGCCAGATGGACCTTTATCTCTCTTTCAGGTGAAAAACCAGCGTTAGCCTGCAGGGCCAATACAGCAGCTCCTCCGGAATCAGGCTCCTGCGTCCTCGTGTTTCACCACCCTTCCTCCATCACTTCATGATCTGAGAGCTCATTCCAGATGCCAGAAGGAAAGGAAACAAAAGAAGAGGATCCCTTCACTTTTTTAGGAGGCTTCCTCTTAACCTCACTGGGCAGAGTTTAGTCCTGTGGCTGCACTTGCTACAGAAGAGAAGGGGAAAGTTCATCTTTTTCCCCTCAGGCTTCTGATCCAAGAGGGCAAATCTAGAATGGATGGCAGAGTAGACGCCTAACAATCTCTGCCACCTGCCACAACTGTGCCTAAGGCATTGTTCTACTCTAAGTACACTACCTTCCTAGGCAAAGATAGTAATCCGTGCCCTCTGGTGATGGAAACAAAAGTCATTGAGCTGGAGTGATGTTCACATCACCAATGTTCTTTCAGCTGTGTCGATTGCAAAGTTCTGATCTCATCGTTTCATGTGGACTTGTTACTGTGAAACAGGAGTGTCAACAGACACGACTATTAAAAACTTTCATCTATATCAAGACAAAACCCTTGCAGAGGCAATAACAAGCCATCAAACACTGAAAGCTATGAAATTAGAACATCTAAGTTTTTATAAAAAAGAAAACAAAACATTAAATCGGTCACATTGACCATGGTATTTTAAATTTCCAATTATCCTGCTAATTGCAAAATCTTAGAATGGGACATGGAAAATGGGGAAATAAATTAATGTTACCATGAGAACCCTAATTTTTTAGACCATAAGTTTGAAATAGCTTTGCGTCTTTAGTTTTTATGCATAAAGGAAGAAACGGAGCAGAGTAGGAAACGCCAGCCTGTGCAATGCTCACAACAACAGAGTCCACGGAGGCTTTGATGTTCATATCTGACAGAGTGAGAAAAGGACCAGATGACACCTCACCTCCTGCTGATGTTCAGTTGGGGATAATTAAACCACTGTCAGGTTTCCCAAGCGGAGAAGAGACACCTTTTCTCATGTGAAGAAGAGTGCTTCTCTAAGTTCTGCCCTAAACACACAGAAAGAACTTTTTAAATTGTGATTTATTGAACTTAACCGTTTGCAGTCGATGTTTCCCTGGCTTTGCCCAGTTATTGTAGGATCCAGGTCCAGAGAGAAGCCGCCTGTCCTGTCCCTGAGCATTTCCCAGAGGTCTCTTGGGCTCCACATGCTCGTGAAATAAGCCGAGTTGGATGTCAAGAGGCAGCTGTGGCGTTCCTTCTTTTTTTCAGGCTTCCTGGTGTCCTCGCCCTCTCCTTCCCATAGAGTGCCACAGCTGCAAGCCAGTGACCTGTGGCCGTGTCTATGAGTGCTGTGGCTCCCCCGGCACCCTGTCAGCTCTGCTGGTCGCTCATGGGCTCCCAGTCTCCCACTTCATGGACACAAATCATAGATGTCTGGCCAGCACTGCCTACAAAATCGGTGGAAATCCTGAGTCACGACAGCGGAACCAGCAGAGATGGGAGCTGTAATCCTGTGGCAGAGAGTCTTGTCTCCTAGTATCCTTTCTCCTCTTTTTCCATAGTGATAGAATCCATAAATTTTGTAGCCCCAAATAAAGACCGCACTTCCCAGGTTCTCCTGTAGTTAAATGTAAGGGAACATGTCTAAGTTCTGGCCAGTGAGAAATAAGTGAAAATGGAAGAGAAAGATCACATCCTTCTTTTCTTCTGTCTCCTCTCCGTTGATGAGAATGTAGATGCAATGGCTGAACTTCAACAGCAATCTTGAGCCATGAGATAACCTGGATAATGGAAATTATGCATACAAAAACAGACAAACAAAAAAGAATTTGGGTTCTCCTGTCACTGTGAAGTAAAATCTAGCTCTGAACTCACTGCCTCTGGAGTTACAGAACATAACGGAAAAATAACCTTCTTTCTTGCTTAAGTCACTGTTACGTGTATGCACAGTCAATTTTAATCCTAACCATATCCTACAAATATAGAGATAGGCATAGTCAAAATAGTGACTAGATGAATTAATTTTTCACCTTCTGGGCCCTCTTTTATGATCCTTCTCCCAGAGCTCGCTGTCCTCTGATGCCCTCTATTCACCTCTGCACCAATGCCTCCCACAGAAGCTTCTATACTCTGCAATTTTTCTAATCACTCATCTTCTATCCAGATTTACCAATCCCGTATCCCATCCCCTCGGGATCTGGCAGCTGGCTGTCTAGGTAATGTGTTAATTAAATTTATGCTAAGTTATTTATGGGACATAATGGGGTGTTTTTATTCGAATATAGCTTCTAACGTGGGCTCGGGTGACCAGACCCAAGGAATGACTAACATGGGCACCCTGGCAGGTAATTAGGGTAAGTATTTTTAGACAGGCTTTTTGACATTCGATATAGGAAATACAGTTCTGCTAAGTGTCAGTCAGCTCCAGGTGTACCTACATAGCATGTCAGATTCAAATAGGATTCCCAGATACTTATCTCAACTTTCTCTTTATCTTGCTTTCTTGAGTAAAACCATACGAGTGGTCTTCATGATAAGATACATGGAGCCTGGGTGTGAGGAAGGGTGGAAGTTAACAGCTTGAAAACTTTTCAAGTTTCCAGAAATTATATTCTTTTGATTTTCCTACCATGGAAATTGGAATCAGTGTTTGAAAAAGACCCCCATGTCCAACATAACAATGGGTGTTGGAAAGTCCTAGGCTCCCCCCGTAGTCTCCGTCTCCGTCAGCGAGCCCTCAACCATCCCAAATAAGCAAACAATCTCAGTAAAAACAGAGGGTGTCATATGGAAACACTGCTTCTAGATGACTCCTTTGGCTGCTGTCCTTCCAGCAAAATTCTGACCCCAACACCCTTCCATTTGGAAATTACAGGGCAACCACTGATTGACGATATCATGTTTCTTACTTCTTCAAACCATCAAAGCTAAATCTACTAATTATTGGTGAAACAGTAATGTTTCACAATGTTATTTCAGTAGCTTATGTTAATGGGCTTTCCTCTAACTTCCTATAACTCACAGCTAGCTAACAGTCAGGAAAATATATAACAAGGAAATACAGGAGACTGCCTGAGTCATCAAATACTGCCTGAAAAAACATCCACTTTTTCTTAGCATCACTTCCAGTAGAAATACAGTAATTTGAACCTGTGTCCTGGACCCCAAAGCAACAGCTTATGATGGACGTGTAATTGTAAACCAACTTCCTTGAAGATAGCAGTGCCTTGAAATGTGAGGTTGGTCTTGGAAACTGGGGAGGCAAGTAACCTCATGGTGACCTCTTATCTGTCCTTTCAGCGCCCCTTATCTTACCATCCTCTTCCTTCTCCCCCTCTCCTCATCCCACTGCTATCTACAATGGTGGACCCCTGGCAGGAAATGAGTTTAAAAAAAAAAAAGCTATCAAAATCTCGTTACCCACAATAAAAAAAAAAATCTTGTCACTTTCCCCCTCCTCTTATTTTCACTTTAAGCAATATCCCTCACTCAGTGAAACTAGCAATTCAGTGTAAGTGTGAAATAAAGGCATAATTTTATACAAGCAAAGTGTACTTCTCAGATATATGGACTCAGGCAAAGCTAGGGAGTAAAATCGGAGAGGAATGTACGAAAGATGGTCCGGGAAGGAGTGTGTCAGAGGGCAGTGCTGAACTCTAAGACAAAGCAGTAACTCAGAGGGAGCACAATGGAGGGTCTGAGAGCAAGGTCACCAGGAAAAAGAGGAAATTTGAAAATGTAAATGATCAGATGGAGCATCTGGGGAGCTTACTACACAAGGGAGGCGGTGAGGCAATGTGAGACTTCAACAGAAACCCAGAGCTGTGTTATAAAGACATTGTCATTAGGGTCTAAGTCTTGGCTCTGCTGTGTACGATATTTGTAGAATCATGACATATTTGTAGAATTAGGACCTTCTTAAGTGCATTGAGAAGGTGAAAGAGGAGAAGTAACTGTAAAGAGGAGTAACTTTCTATCTGTCAAGGAAGAAACCATTAGAGAATGTCTAATATTGAGTAAGTAAATATATGAATATATAAAAAAATCCCTTACTATATATAATTATGGTTGCTGTTTTAGACCTTACCACCTAAGCTCTCCAAGTTAGAGATCCAAGACCTAGACACAGAGCTTGGAGCTGGAAGCACACCTGTGGATGGAGCAGCACCCTCCGAGGCCCTGTGGGGGAGGACAGGGCATCTTGTGACATGACCGCCACAATTAACTGGGAAGTCTTGATGTGAGAGACAAGACAGAATGGATGAAACAATTAGAGAACAATGTCAATTGGAGATAATTAACAATGGTGTCATGCTATAAATCAGACCTCAAAATAACTACATATGTGCCTAAAAATAGAGCTCAGGTGAGTAAGGAATTGGGCAAGTAGAGAGGTGTAAGAACTGGAAGGGTCCAATGAGGGCCGTGTGAGTCACACCAACCTCAAAGAGAGTTTCCAGAACTGCTAACGGCAATTGTTTTGGCCAGAACTTCATCCCATTAAGGTCTCTTGTGAATCTTCCGTTTTGAGGCATTCAGCCCTGGTTAAAAGGAAAAGGACTCTTTCGTGTGCCCCTTCTCCACCAGCGGGGAAAGCCACTCAGGTCGCTGAACAGGAGTGTCCGTCTGCTCTCTTCCCTCCCTGCCTGCCAGAGAGCCTGGGGTTTTCTTCTCCAGCAAAATCCTTTGGGATGCAAGTAGAGGAAGGAAAGAGACACACTTCCACTGAAAAGCTATGAGAGGAAATAAGTGAAAATGAAAGGAGGTTTTAATTTTACTTCTAAGCCATATTATGCATATATAATGTCTAATTCTAATCTTTTTGCAAAATGAGCAATAATTTAGATTCACTAAAGTCAATATTTAATTACCCATGAGTTCAACATAATTTGTCCCTTTGCAAATGTAAAATTCTTACCATTAGGAAGAAAAATCCAGTCTAAAGTGAGGAAGGTTTTGCTTCTAATTCTGGATTTTAAATAAAGGTTGTCTTTAAACATGGTTTAAATTGTTGGGTTCATCAATTTATGACTTTGTGTTAAATGAGATAGAGAGAAAATGCCCAGCACACTCCCTGGCCATGGTGTGTGGTGCTCAAAAACTGTTAATTTATTATTTTTAACAAAACTGTCTAATTAAACTATAATCTGCAGTAATACAGATTTAATCAAGCATTCCAAATTTTTCATTAACCCACTTCGTGTTTTCCCATTTAGATGAGTTTAAAACGCACAATGGGAACTGTCTGAAAATGTTCACAGTTTTTAAATTATAGCTGACTCTCCCTAAGACACTTATCTCAAAGTTCTGTATTAGAATGAATTCTCCTTTGTGTACTTTAGTAACCATGTTATTGCAGCCAAGATCTCAGACTTACAACTTATAATTATCTCACCATGTCAACCAGGTCTTCACTGACGACAAAACCGTTCTGCTTCTCCAAAGTAGGGACGTTTTGTGCATATGTAGTGGATGTCTGTGAGTCGTTCAGTTTAAGGAAACTGCTGCTGCCCTGTCGATCACTGTAGTGGTTTTAACAGCTGTTCCTTTCAGGCTGTCCTTGTTAAGTGGCTAGCATCTTTGGCCATTTGCAGCCAGCATTACTGGCTTTACCCAACAGAAGGGCTCTTGGTATAAATTAAATGTAGGTAAACCAAATTGTTTTAAACGCGACAGAGCTTTCAAACAAATCCTCCAGTTCCTCCTTTGCAAAGTGAAGGATTCTTTCACAGAGCCAATAATCACTTCCTAATGCACGGCTTTTGCAAATCGGGAATTTAATCCAACAGATTTACTTAAAACAGGTAGACCTTTCTTTATTTGCTACTCTGAGAGTTGGTCTTTGGCTTGATTTTAATTTAAAGAATGAAAGAATCAAGACCAGGTTGCTCCAATCACACTCTGGTTTTGGCAGCGTTGGTGATTAACGTGTAAAGAGTAATGTGGTGAGAACGGCAGGGAATGTAGGGTATGGAGGTGAGACGGGGCAGACTGTGCTGCAGAGCGGTGAGGTCAAGACCCTAGCACAGCCCAAGTTAGGATACTTTTGACCTTCCTTTTTAAATTTACCGGGCTGTTTTGGAGATTACATCCTAGAAAAACAAGTAAACAAAGAAAAGCGCAATATTCCACATAGCTTAAAAAAATAGGCATAAATCTACAATTGCTACTGTTCACAGAGTAGTAGCAATAAGAATGAATGAATCCAGCACAAAGAGATACGCAGGCAAAGCAAGGAAATACCTAAGTTGATGACGTGAAACAAAACCACGGAGATGGAGAAGCACAAAATTAGTCGGAGAAGAATGTTTTCCTAATCTGGAGAATAGAAAACTAAAAATAAGACCCCCTTCCTATCAAGAAAGGCCAGACGGTGTCCTTTGCGTTGATCTTTTGTGCCCCTCACTCACACGCTTCTGCCTTGAGTTGCCGCCATCCAATCCTCCAGGGAGAAAAAGAATCTTGCTTTGTCCCCGCCAGACCTTCAAAGCAAGCACAGCCCCTTTTTTCTGAGCTCTTTCACCTTCACAAAATGCTGATACAGTTTCTGCAAATCAGAGGAAATCTGATGGTGGGAGCCGGGGCAGGTTTTGCAGAAAAAGAATTTTCCTTCCTGCAACCAAGACAGGATACATTTTAGTCATCTCCCCTGGGATAAAGACTGCTGTGTTGGTGGCCTACACCCCACATGCTTTAAGGGCTCCTCTCTGGGACTCTATGCCAAGAATGTAGGAATTGGAGGGGGGGGGGGGAATCTATCCCACCTAAATGCTCTGCCCCTCTGGCTGTCTAAATTTTTCTCAAGATTGTAGCTGAATGTTCTTTAACGTGATGCATTTTCAAAGGGAAACCCCTAATTCTGACTGCTCAGCTCAATCAACCTCCTTCAACTTTCCTTTCAGGTTCTCTAAATCCTCAGTGTGTTTGACCGCTTGAAATTGAGCAAGAGGGCATTTCAGGGGGATCAATCAAAGATAATAGGAGGGTTTTGAGCTTTTATAGTTTAAAAGAATGCTGTTTTCAGAAGTCGTGAACAAGAACACTATTATAAGCATTTAATTATTTCTATGAATACATTACAAACTCCTCCATCACTAGAATGTAATAACTAGAAACTGCCTTTAATTAAATTTAAATGAATTTCATTCCATGAAAATGAGACTTTAATATCAGCCAGGAAAACAATGGCATTTATTTTTTTTCCTGTTGGCTCCTCAAAACTGTTGCTCCGTCAAAACACAAGAGGAATGTTGCTCCTGTCGTGTAAGATGTGATATTAACATAACTTTCATCAGAGTTCCAAGACCCTCATTATGTAATATTCCAGGGCAGCTCCAACTACTTCAAGGACATTGTGAAATCCCTAAAAAAAAAAAAAAAAACTAAACTAAAAGTTTAATACACTTCAACTGAAAAAATAGACAGGTGGCATGGCAAGAAGGATTTTTGGTGTTGGAAGCATCAATCATCAATTATAAAACTATATTTGCTCTACTGTGTACATAGTTAAAATACAAATCTTTGCTAATTGCCAAGAGCCCAAAGGCCTGGGGTATAAAGAATGCTAGATTGAGCTTTAAATATCAAAAAGTAACAAAGTAAATGAACTTTTTTTTAAAAATCAACTTAGACTATTTAAGAGTTAGTTATGCAATTTACGAACCTTTTATTTTTCTTCCCGATTATACCTAGGCCTTGGGCAATTGTTCCTTAGGATCTTCCCAAGGTGCTGAGTTTGACAAGAGAGAGGATGTGGGAGTCATAGTCAGGTCACTGTTCTGGCTCAGGTAAAAATGTTAAATGGAAATATATATGTTGTGATATGGCCTTATGATGGACCAATATGTGGCCACGATATTTACAGAGTTGTGATGCTGTCAAGGTGTTTTTGTTCATGAAAAACAAAGGCAAGATTCCAAATTTTATATATAGTACGAGTCCAAATATTTAAAAGAAATGTAGAAAACAAGACTAATTGGGGGGTAGGGGTAGGGGCTAGGGTTATGGGCAGAATTTGTTTTTCTGGCTTTATATCTTTTCACATTTTTCTAAAGAGGATGTATTACTTTTGTATTTGTGATTTTTAACCAAGTTTTAAAAGACATTCATTTCTATGCCTTTTCTGTAGTCAGTCATTCTTAATTAATCCCTTTGTTATTCTTGCAAAGGCTGGAGTTAAAGAAGCCCTGTAGGTATTGGTATAAATAGAGATTCCAAAGGACCATTGCAGTCACAGCCAGTTTCACAGAAAGTGCGGATCAGGAGGCTAACTGAGGCAGGGTCTGTCTAGACAGTCCGTGGTACAGGGTATGTATCTGTTAAATGGCTGTCATGATTATTAAGGGCTACCCTTTAATAGGTAAAGAAAAGACATTCTTTTCATTCCTTCAGGAAAAACCAGATGGCTTAGAGTCTAGTGAACAACAGCTCAAAGGGGAATACAGGCAGAAAACAGAGGACAGTTCCAAAAGAGAGACTCGGTGCTTATGTCAGTGGAAGCTGAGCATCAGAAGACACTCTTTTTTGGGTCACAGAAGTTTAACTGGGAACTCAGCCAGAACTGGGACCAGAATCGAGGCCCCAGCAGAAGCACTGCTCTGGCATTCAGGAAGAACAGCTTGGCCTAGTGAAGAAGTGGGCAAAGAAGAGTGGGACTTTGCAGGAGTCGGGCAGAAATCAGGAAGACGGTAGATGAAAAGAGACCTGAGTCAGAAGACTGGACAGTGCTCTCCACACCATGGGAGCTGAGTCACCTGAACCTAGGCTCCATCAACGATGACCACCTGCCTGTCGACGCACTGTACCCTCGTCAATTATCACCTGGAGGAAACTGTTTTCATCACCGTTATCCCAAAGACTGGCCTGTGTGTGTGTTGCTAGCATGACGATGACTTCTCGGGGTGATACACTTTCGGCCAAGGGCAGAAAGAAGAATTTCAGGCTCTTCAGGAGATGAAAGCAAGGGCACAGAGGTCTGTGCGGCTGCCCATGCTCTGGACGCCCCTGCCGTGAGCAACAGTGCTAATTAAATTGGCGTTCCTTATCGCCACCGCTGTAGTTCCTTGGGAACATTCCTATTTTGACATATCAGTTTGTCCCTGTAATAATATGACTGTCTTTTTGGTAATCCTTTCCCTTATATGACCACCTGCCATGGCCGCTGAAGGGGGGCAATTTGGCTCGTCCCGTCAACTCTACCTTACAACATATCCTGAATGCGACCACATGTCCTCCTCTGCTCCCTCCCACCGAGATTGTCCAAGTCATCATCTTTTTTTTACCTGGATTATGGCAAAAATCTCCAGATGGATCTCCCTGCTTCTCCTCATGCCTCTCTATAATCCTCTCTCCACGTAGCAGCCAGAGCGATTTATAAAGCCTGAGTCAAATGTTGAGGCTGTCCTGCCTGAATCCTCCGCGGTTTCCCCGTGCAGTCACATCAAGCCACACTCTTTGCTGGGTCTCCAAATACCTGTGTGAACCCCTTATAGCCAACCTCTCTGTCATCCCCCGCCACCTTCCACACAGCTCAGGCTCAGACTACTCCAACCCTCTGCCTGTCGCTTGAGCTCACCAAGCCTGTCCCCAGATCAGAGTCTTTGCACTGGCTGGTCCCTTTGCTTGGAAAACTCTTACGCCCACTTTTTTTTTTTTTTTAGTTTAATTTTGTCCCAGATATTTTTAAAAACTACAAGTTTTCAAGTACAATTACCATACATAAAGTCTATATAAAATCACAACATCGTGCTAGGCAAAGAGGCCCCCAGTGCTTTGCAACAAGTTCAAAGTCTGCAAAAGTGCACAAGAAGGGGGCCTCAGGGGTCTCGCCTGGGGAAGAACACAGCTGACTGGCCCCCCAAGAGGCCTCTGCAGTGACACTTCCTTGGTAACTTTTCCTAAAATCCAGGTTCTGGACTTCAATTTTCCCTCTACTCTTTATGTGGCTTTGTTCTTGCTATCAACACTCAGCACAAATATCCCTCCTTAGAGAGGCCTTCTCAAACACCCAATCAAAGTTAACTCATCTTCCTGTCACTTCCCGTCCCATCTCCCTGTTTTGTTTTGGGTTTTGTTTTTTGTTTTTTGTTTTTTGCTGAGGAAGATTTGCCCTCAGCTAATATCTGTTGCCAATCTTCCTCTTTTTGTGTGTGAGTCGCCACCACAGCATGGCCATTGAAGATGTAGGTCCATGCCCGGAAACCGAACCCAGGCCACTGAAGCAGAGCATGTGGAACTTAACCACTAGGCCACTGGGGCTAGCCCTCCCTGTGTTATTTTATTCATAGCACTTAACACAATCTGAAGTGGCCGTACTTATTTCAGTTGTTGTATTTGTTTTCAAGGGTTGCCATAATAAAGTACCACAGACTAGGTGGCTTAAACAACACAAATTTTTTTCCAGTTTTACTGACATATAATTGAGGTACAGCACCATGTAAGTTTAAGGTGTACAGGATAATGATTTGACTTACATATATTGTCAACAGAACTTTATTTTCTCACTGTTCTAGAGGCTGGAAGTCCAAGATCAAGATGTGGGCAGGCTTTGTTTCTTCTGAGGCCTCTCTCCTTGGCTTGCAGATGGTGGCCCTATGTCTTCACATGGTCATCCCACTATGCATGCACCCCTTCTGTCTCTCTGTGTGTCCTAATTTCCTCTTCTTATAAGGTCACCAGTTAGATTGTAATAGGGACCCACTCTAAGGGCTTCATTTTTAACTTAATTCCTTCTTAAAGGCTCTGTCTCCAAATGCAGTCATCATCTGAGGTCCTGGGCGTTAGGACTTCAACACACGAGGAACATAGTTCAGCCACAGCAATTATCTATTTGCTTCTCTGCTTACCTAACATTTTTTGTGCCCTCGTACTAGAGTTTCAGCATCACAGTAGCAGAGATTTGCCATTTGCTCACAGCTGTAGCCCTGATGCTAACACCATGTCGTCTCATAGGAGGTGCTAAGGGTTTGTACTAAAGCAATGAGCAGTCAGTGGTTTTGCATAATTTTTTACTTACAAGTACCTTTCCCCATTAAAATGTACCCTATTTTTATGAAAGATTTTAATCTCCTAAACTGCAACTATTAAATTTTTATTAATATATTTTCCCATGAGATAATACCATCACTTTCTAGCCCAAATCCAAGAAAGCTGACATTTAAATCCTCTGAGCAGCCTTATTGATCATAAATATACAATTTCCATCAATCACTTTTAAAGTGTTGAAATTATCTCGAGGATTCCTCCCTCCTCTTCCTCATTACCATCTTTTCAGATCCCCCACATGAAGAAACCCAAGCTGGAAACCTGGTGGGTAAACCCTTATGGGCTTGCCACTGTGAGTTCCTCTGATTCTATGAAGCACTAGGATTCATTGGCTGATCAAAACCTAAAAATGTCACCCTCCACTCAGGATCATGTTTTCCTTTACCTGTCTATGTGGGTAAAGTGAATTCCAGATCCGCAGCCAGTCAGCTTGGCTGACGTAAAAACAAGGGCTGTAAGGAGACCACCCACTTTAGTTCAAGTGTCCGTGGTGAATGGTCCCATAAAAAATGATCTGTTCCCAAAATGGTGGGTCCCTGTCCTTGATATGAAAACTTTGTCCTATCTTGCAGTCAGCAAAAAGTTTTTACAAGAATGAGAGTAAACACACCCATGATGCTGTAAATAAAGGGTGACTAGGGAGCCAGCTCAAAGGCGTCCCAGCCATTAAAGCCCGGGGCTCCATCAGCAGGTAGCCGCTCTGAGAGCCACAGCTCACCTCTGAGGGTGCAGGTACTGCTGGCTTATAGTTCAGAGTTTTAATCTCATACTTGGCCTGGTAGCAGTTCTTGCTAATATGATCTGTTCATAAACTTAAGGCTCCATACATTTGATTTACTACAGGAACTAGCACAAAATAGCACGCGCCCGTGTAAAGAACGTATACATACTCGAATATAATTGGAGTTTAAATTTTTGGAAGAAAAAAAAATCCACCTCCAACAACAATAACCTCCCCAAAGTATTTTTATGACTGTTATTTGGCGTATTCCCAAGGAATAACCTTACTCAGAGTAAACTAGTTTGTTAGTTTGGTGACCATGCGGTACAAGCCCCAAAGAACCACCAGGCGAGGGGAAAAGCACATTCAGACTTCAACAGAATCATCCTTCACTTTGTTCAACGCGCAGCTTGGAAGAAAATTTGAATTTGAAATTTGACAAACACTTCTCTAGAACACGTTAAAAAAAAAAAACCAAAAAACGAGCTTTGGGCTGCTTGCTTACTTCCTAAAGAGATGAGCTTGCAAGAAAAAGAAGGGTAAAAAGTCATGAGATCTGTTCGGGCCTCCACGCATTTTATAGTGTCAGGAGATGTGTTTGAGCTTGCCATCATTTTAAACTAATAAATGTTAGTGTGTGACTCATCTTTAAATAAACAGTAAAATTTGATTTTGATATCTTTTACTATTTCATGATGCAAGCTACCTGTAATCACATTTGTACAGAAAGTAGGAACACCCTTCCAGGAATAAGACAAACCCAAGAGTGGATTTCATGGATCAATTATATCCTTAAAAGAAAGTAAATTCAAAGTCCAGCATTTTATTAAGCCAGTAACTTACTTCTGGGCCTCTAAAGCTGCTTATCTGTTTTTACTGTTTAGGGAAGAAAAGTGTACACGCATGAGCCAAGGAAAGTGAAGCTTACGTTCTTCTAAGGTTTAACCCAACTATGCATTAGTGAGCTGGTGCGAACTGTCACGTAGTTCCCTTTCTGATTGTTCCCTGCCCTTCTCCTTAATCCTTCTCAGAGTTAAGCAGACCTGAGTACGAACCCCAGCGACCTTGAGAAATTTATCTAACTTCTGAACTCTTTTCTTCATCTGTAAAAGCGGGCATAATCATGTGACCTCAAGGGGTCATCGTCAATATTACACAAAATAAAGTATGTAAAGCCCAAAAGGATGCCTGACACATGGAGGTCACCTGGGGAGTGCTAATGCCATCCAGCTGCCCTTCTGCCACTGCTTCTTTTTCTTTCTATTCTCCTCTTGTCTTTTCCTTCTCTTGTCCTCGCCTTCTATATCCTTAAAACAGGCAGATATGTGGTAGAGTCAGGAAGGTTTATGGGGAGATATTCCACGTTCTTTGCCCATTCTGCTACCTGATTAAAGCCCCGTGTGGTAGGAAAATTGCAAGTAACAGAGCTTCACAAATTCATTCATGGCCATGACTTTGCAATTGGTGTAATTCCCCTTGGGCAAGTTGACTAAACAGCCCAGGCATTTACAAATGCAAGTGTTGAGAGCTACCAGGCACTGGAGAGGGTCAATGGCACTTGCCCTGGGGTCCTCAGGGGAGAAGTAGAGCCGCCAAGGGGAGTCCCCGCCATCCTCTGCCTCTTGCTCAGGCCATGGCCTCTGTGCTTGTTGCTCCCTTTTTTCTGTCAACTTTCTCTTGCAAACTTTACATCTGGGTGCACTGCTTCTGTTTCTTCTATTTCTCTTTTCTTTAAGTTTGACTTGTATTCTATGTAGCGCATAGAACTATTTGGGGTGAAGTATGCTCTGAGCGCCCTAGGATTTAGGGAAAAGATGACTTTGCTAAAAGATAACCAATAATGGAGATTCTCGATGACTACTATCATCATGTACTTTGTGAACACCACCAAGGACATCTCTGTTTAGATTGCTGCCATGTTTTGAAGTACTTACAAAATGAAGTATTTTAGGGAAATCCCACGTTACATTTTCTTTGAGTAGGAAATAATCTTTTTTCTCCACTTTGAAGCTGCTTTAGAACTCATGTGTGTTTTAATTTTCAAGCTAAATCGCAGTGTTTGTGATTTAAGTTCTGTGTAAAGATGGTAAGTCACAAATTCCACTAAGTAGAATTATGAAATGTGCTTCTGGAGCTTTAACAAATGAGCAACGCGACTGTGTTACTCTCTCCTCCATGGGATCCCAATCTCGCTGAAGTACTTATATTCCTACTTTAATGTCACTTGGGTATCAGATCAGGGATGGAAAAGTGACAGAGGAGAAAATAACAGTAGGAAATGTACAGAGAAACATTTGATGAAAAACCTACCCACAGAGACAAATAGAAAATTCATCTCCTAATCCCCATAGGATCTAGAAACTGTCAGAACTGGCCATACTGAGGAGCCAGAGACAAGGTTTGTTTACAAGTCAGAAACACGGTAATTCCCCATTGACTCTATCTTCCCTGCTAACCTGAGACAATCCGACAAATCTTGTAAAGCAATATTGTCCCAACAGGGGGATGCTAGGAGAGTCCTAAGAGACACACAGCTCAGCTGCTGAGCCTCCCTTGTTTCTTCAGCTTAACAATCCAACACATAGCATTTATCAAGCAACTACTATGTGCTGGACTCCGACAGCATACCAGGTAAGGTTACGATTTTAGATGTTTATGCACCATACTTCCTTTAAGTGAGGAATACCTGGAACCTTCTGCCCTCTAGCTCTTCACTTGGAGGGCTCCTTCTTTTCATTTAAGTTTCAGCTCAAATGTCACCTTTTCCAAGACCTTCTCTAACCATCCACCTTAGAGCTGTCCCCGGCCCCTGCATCTGTCACTCTTCATTTCTTAACCTCATTTTATTTTTATTTTCTTTAAAGATTTATGACTGCCTGAAATTATCTTGTATATTCATTTGTTTATTTTGGGGGTTTAGTAGCAGTGTCTCTAACTAAAATACAAGCCACAAGAGAGCTGGGCCTTTCTTGTCCTGTTCATGTACTCACCAGGTGCCTGACACATAGTAGGCAAATGGTGGCAAAAGCAGAGCACATACCTGCTAAGGAAGCATCAATCAAGGGATGCCACATGGTCAAGGCTGTCCTCAGTCTTCACTTGGTCCTCCTAAGGCTGGAACTATGATCACAGCTTGGGGAGGGTCAAAGACTACTTCCGGGAGGGCACTGAGTTTCAGAGGATGAGTAGGAGTTGGCCAGCTGATGACACAGGGGAAATAAACACCAGGTGGAAGGAACAGCTCGTGCAAAGGCACTGACCCCCGAGAGAACTTGTCGAATTCTCCGATTTGCAAGTTTTTTGGTGTAACTGACGCAGGCATTGAAGGGTGAAAACATCAAAAGAATTAAGTGGAAGAAAGAGAGTGAGCGAAAGAAGAGAACAAAGACTAAGGGAGACAAACTAAGGTATTTGGGATGTGACTGAAAGATTTTTAAGCAAAGAGGCAAAAAATATAGTAGCAAAGACCAATCAGCAGCTTTTGAATGAGACGAAGCTGGGTCCAAGTCCCAATGCTGCTACTTACAAGCTATGTGACCTACTGTCGGTGTCATCTCTAAGATGGATAATAACAGAACCCACCCCATACATTTGTTGTGAAGATTAATGCATGCAAAGTTATTTCGCTCTGTGCCAGGCACGCAAAATTGTTCAATCGCTTTATCTTTGTTGATGATTATTGTGGACAACTTGATTATTTATATGGTTTAGAAAGAACCCTCTGGAATCAGCACAGAACAGATGTGATAAGCTTTCAGATTTCATGACCTGGAAAACAGCTTGTTTGTTTTAAACCTTATTGAAGTATAGATAATGCATAATAAACTGTACATTTTAAGTACACGATTTGGTAAAACATTTTTAAGAATATTTGGAGACCAACATAGGAATGTTAATTCATAAAAACATAATAATGATGATCACCTATCAATCATTTCTAAAAAAATCTTTTAAGGCCAAAAAAGTAGAAAGAACATTTTTTTCCAAACAAAGGGTGAACATTTAAATTAGAAAACATTGCATTATGAAAAACTGCATTATTTTCAACGTTTTCCCGCAGATCAATGAAAACTCCATTCTGCGCTGGTGTTTTGGAACTTCTGACATTCAGACTTTATTAGAGGGTCTGAACCTGGATGCAAAGAGGCAGTCTGGTGGCAGTTGGTCCCAGGAAGAATCTGTGAAGAAATGAACTGAGGTTGTGAGATGGATACAGAGATGGGGGTGACAGATTCAAGAAGTATTAAGAAGGTAGAATCAGTAGGAGTTGGATGTTGGGGTGAGTGATGGGAAAAAAGTCAAGGATGGACCATGAGAAAAAGAGGTACAACACAGGAGGAGGAGGTTTGGTGAAGCAGCGTGTGGTGCTCGGGTTGGTAACGTGTTAACTTTGGAGTTCCCGTGGGACATGCCGGTAGAGAGGTCTAATGGGCAGTAGGGATGTATGGACATGGAGCCCAGGAGCGCAGTCTATACCTGAGATACAAACTTGGACATCGTCAGCTTCAGTGAGGTATTTGAAGCCGCTGGAATAGAGTGTGTGCAGAGAGGTGAGGGAAAACAGGGGAGGAAGAGCCATTGGTATTTTTTTAAGCCTCCGAGGGAACTTTAATGAGCAACCAAGGCAGAGAAACACTGTAGGAGAGAGCAGGTGAGATGTTAAACTTCCATAGGAACACCTCATATTTGTAGAGGGATTCAGCGTGCATGGAATTCTTTTGCCTGTATTATCCTATTGAACTTTTGCCATCATACTCTGAGGTAAGAAGTGTTCCCAGGTAGGGAAACAAAGGCCAAAGTCAACATTGAAGGATCAGATATGGTATAGAAATTAGTGAAGAAGATGGGAAGGGAGCAAAGAGGTAATGGGAAACCAGGAAAGGGGGGTATTATAGAAAACTGTGTGTGATTTTTTAAAAGATAGTGATAATGAGTATTTCCAGAGTGCCTGTATCTGTCAGGTGTTGTGTGTGCCAACTGCTTTAAAAACTCTTTCATTTGGCCCTCAGGACAACCCTATGAAGAAGATACAATTATTAACCATATTTTACAGTTGAGATGCTCACATTTTACACAGATCAGGTAAACTCGCCCACAATGCTGAGTGGTGAAGTTGGAATCCACTCCCACGAGGTCTGACGCCAGAGCCATCCAAGAGCAAGGGAGTGGCCGGTTGCATCAAGGACTCAGAGAATTGGTCAGGGATGATCAGGCCTGAATTGTGTTGATGGTATGGCTGCTAAAAATCTCAACTTGAGAGTCTGGGTGAAGGCCATATTGAAGTGGCTAGGGCCACCATGTGTGGTCTGGATAAATGTGTGTCGCCCAGTTGCAGGAGGCACCATTTGCCTCGATTACGATGGGAGTCACTCCTTCTGGAGTTGTGAGGTGTACAACCTGCACAGCAGCCCAAGTGAGGGTTAATGGAGGATATGGGGCACACTCCCATACACTTTAAAGAAGCTGATGTTAAGGGAGGAACGAAACAGGGTAGGAGTTAGAGAAGAGGGCTGAGAAATGAGAGAGCCGGTTTGTTTTTTTTAAGACAGGAGAGATCTGAGCACTCGTCCACGGTAGGGAAAAGTTTGCCTGGGATAGTCCCGGCTTCTCTGCATAATTATCAACAGTGTCCCCTTTCCTCTAACTTCCTGGTTGGGACAATATAGAGAGAGAAGTGTTGTTAGAACAAGGTTCTGGAGACAGAAGGAGTGGCTCCTGGGCAGGTAGTGGGCTGAGTCTTGCAAGGAGGGGCATAGGGCTTCCTCTGAAGTGGGAGGGTGATGAGGTGAAAGTAAGTGTGAATGCTTCTGGTTACGGGCTGGATACAAATTTGTGAGATTTCTTACTTGATCCCTTTTCTCTGTGAAGTAAGTGGCCATGAGGTCACAGTGTCAGGTTCAAATTCCACGTTCAATTTGCTTTACTCTGTTAGCCATGAGACCAGCCTCTTCAGAAATGTGGTTCCGTTGGTCTCCATAACAAAAGGCAGACAGTGTGGATAGACCTGAGCTGAGCACGAACAAAATACTGAAAACACATCTCCTGAGAGAAGGTGGGTTAGTCATGTTACTACCACATCTGAAAACGCTAACATAGCAGAATAACAGTGACAAATCTACACCACTGAGGCTCGAAGCATCCGTCACCATATCCCATTTCATTCTAACAGTAGCATGTTATTTAGAGCTTATTAAGTGCTGGAAATTGTTCTGTTTTAAATTTATATACTTTAATGTAGTATTCTAAATGTATGCACTTTTCTACTTTTACGTGCCGTTTTTTTATAGAGGAGAAAATTGAGTAGCTTGCCCAAGTTTACACATCTAGTAAACGGCAGAGCCAGGAACTAAATCCAGGGCCCACACTCATAACCAATATATGGTATTTTTCCCTCTCTCACTTGCTATAATCTGTTGATTTAAATTATTTCAGGCCTTCTCTTTTATCTGTGGCATTAAGTCAAAGGTTTTCATTGTGATAAATTAATCATGTCTGACTCTCCCCAAAAAGATGAGATGGTAATCTGATATGAAGGCTCCTGGCATGCTAGACTGGATGCCCAGTTAAACAGCATAATCAGTTCTTTGACTGTTGCTACCCCGAGAGCCAGTTAGGCCCTGCTCCTCTGTCAGATCTCTAATGGACAAGCTGGAGGAGGTGCACACTAACTTGGTTATTTAGTTTAGGAAACACAGTCTCGAAATTCAGCCATATGGGCAGTGGCCCAATAAAGGGCCAACTCGAGCACTGAATCAGTGAGGACGGGAGCTCCTCTCTGGCTCCAGCCATTCCCCAGCTGTGGTGACCTCCCTGTCAATGCAGGAAGCCTTCAAGAGCAAACACAAGCTTTGGAGAAATCTCTCCTTGGTTCTTTATTCTGCTCTCTCAAATATTAACATAATATGCAATATGTTTATTGATAGACAGCACCACTTTCTCCTTTGGTGAATAGAAAAACACAATTTGAACAGTGTGGAATAATTATGGATCAATCAATCAATCAATCAAAAAACTAGTGTCAGAAAAATGACTACTGTAGAGGTTAATGGAATACAAAAGAAATAGAATTTACAGTTCATGCCACGAGACTAGTGTGAAGGAGAGTTCTCTTGCATACACTGATGCAAATATGATATCTATATAGGATTTTTTCAAAAAATTGGATAGAGTTTTATTACTTTTGGCATTAAAAACTTATTTTTCATTGAATAACCCTATAATGGTGGGCTGATTTCTATGACAATGAAAATCAAGAATAACATGTTTTGTGATACCAAGTTGATAGTACATTTTATACTTATTTGGTATATTTGTCATGACTTAACACAAAATTATGTAATAAATTCAACAATTACATAATGCCACTAGGAACCATTCTGTCTTTTTGTTCCTTGGAACATCTTAGAGGAAACTCGTTCTTAGGTACTTTTGAAAATTGCAGAGAAAATGTGGCTGCTTCTCAAGAAGTTTCTATTTCCTCATTTGTTAAAAATTATGGAGGTGATATTATCTCTAAGATTCCTTCCAGCTTTAGCATTGGATGATTCAATAGTGTGGGCAGAAGTGGGGACTGATCAGGAGGAAAGGCATGGTGGGACATCAGCAGGAGGCAAAACACAAGTATTGCTTTCCTGGTGGCCGATGAATTCTTAGACTGCCTAACTCACATCAGCATATGTTTGCAAAAAACATGCTAGCATTAAAAAACATAACTCTTGTTGTCTCAAAAGTGAACTCCAGCCTTCACACAAAAATTCTCTTCCTTTCTGTTGGCATATTCCCTTAGTAACGGGAGAGCGATTGAGCTAAACCTTGCATATCATTTCTGGGTTAGTGAGACCTACCTCTAGGCCTGAAGACAACGTTGAAAGGCAATCCCTGACTTTACAGAATCACGGAACTGGGAAAGGAATTTAAAAGCTGCGTCTCTTTAACGCGCTCATTGACAAGACTTTTGGGTGCCATTCATTTACTATGTTAAGCTCTAGGGGTACAAAGATGAATAAAACCCAGCTCTGATCCTGAAGGAGTTTACAGGTAGTTGGAGACTCATGGCACAAACAGATGGAAATGTGGATGCAGCCTAAAAGATGGATAACAAAGCTGCCCATCCGTAGCAAAACTGGGTGTTGCCTCTCCCATTCCTAAGTGGTGGCCCAGGGGCTGTATTATGTCAGTGAATTATTTGCAAACGAGAAAATAATTTCTGAATTTTATCAGATTGATATTTGTACTAAAATGACCCTTAAAATTCCAGGGCCTGGACAGAGAGTCTAGAGCCTGAGAGCAAGCTCCCAAATGAGTGGTCTTCCGGAGGAACCAGCAGGTGAATGGAGAAGGCTGCTGCTGGCCTTGCACTGTGCCCTGCCTCTCCCGCCCACGCCCAGCTTCCCCCGGACAATGCACCCACCCCACGTCGGGGAACATCCCGACTGCAACTCAGGCCTCCCGGGCGTAGTCCCACAGTTGCTCCAGACCTTACAGCACTGGCTGCACTTGTTCTGCTCACTCAGGGTTAGTTCTTCAAAAATGTTCATTTCTTATGCAAAGAAAAAAGGCTCAATCCGCTGGAAATCATCCAAATGCAAAATGAACAACTACGAAGTATGGGGATTTTTTTTTTTTAACCTAATAAGTTAGTATATGTAGACAAGGACAGCTCCAAAATTTCTAAATATGAGGGGTTTTCTATCTGGTTGGAATGTGTGTGTGTGTGAATGTGTTTGTGTGTGCTTGCATAGCAAACACTTGTTTTTACTTGAATTGTATTCTAGTAGGAGGAGAGAAGAGTTGGTGAGATTCTCGGAGGGGGCTCAGACCTCTCCTGTCACCATGGTGCGTTAACACTATATCAAGGGTATAAGTATATACAGTACTATAAACGGATAGATACAGCTATAGATAAATATAAGAGCTGGGGGGGTGGGGAGTGGTAAAGCTGGGATTTTCATTCATAGGAGCATTCTAACCAGGTTTTCGTTTTGGAAAATAACTTGGCTGTGCAGTTCAAGAGCCACAGGAATGCTCACAGACTTTGACTCAGTGACAACAGTTTCCAGACTTTTACTTAAACAGGTAACTTAAAATGTGGAAGGACATATGCACAAAGAGTGAAAAACTGCAAGCAATCTTTGCGTCCTCCAAATAGAAAATGATTGTGTAAGTAGTAGTACATTGAGGCAATGGAGTAGTAGGCAGCCCTTAAAAGTGAGGAACAGGAAGATTATGCAGCCATTTGTAAACAAGCCCACCTTTTTAATGTTTAAAAAATGAATTTTTATTTAACATTTAAAAGAAAAATTTATATATACCATATGTATACCAGAAAACCTAGAAGGAAATATGCAAAAAATGAAAACACTTTTTCTGATTTCCCAAATTTCTATAATTTTTATATTTCTTTTTATTTTAAAAATAAAAGAGAAATGCATACTGGGTTGAATATATATTATGTAGTAGAATGACTAAAAGTCCTCCCCGTTTTTGTAGAATGTTGTTGGCAGGAGAGGGAGTAGTGGAATGAGCCCTGTATTAGGAGTCAGCCCTGGTCTCCCATTAAATGTGCATGTTTCCTGATCTGTAAAATGAAGACTTGGGGTTTGATCATCATCAAGACCCCTTGAAAATTTTTAAATTATGTGAGTCCAAGAGGTCACACAACATGACAACTAACCCAAAACATACAGACAAAAGGTTGTTATTGGAGTTCAGAGGCCTTTTTCCATTCTTCTACGAGAAGAAACCATATCACAACACTTCCCAGTTTGACGCCTTTTGACAGCTCCTGTTTGCTATCAGAGTAAATCCAAACCTCTTAGCCTAAACTGTAAAGCCCGCGGTGATTGGCCTCCAGTTTCTCTCTCCCGCCCTTTTCTTACCCCACCCCACCCCCAGTCCCAAGAAGCAATCTGAGCTTCAGCCCCGCCACTCCCTGCCCCCCTCCGGCCTCTAGTCTTGGTCTTGGCCCGTGTGATCTCTTCCTGAGCACTCCACCTGCTCGACTGGCCATCACTCTTTTCAACCTCAAGGCTGAATTTACTTTATTTCCTATGTGCTTTCAAAGTGCCCAGTGCTTATTCCCATGGTGGCATTTATCAACTCCTTGTACGGTATTTTAATTTTCACCTTACTTATCTCTCTCTCTTACTGGACTCTGAGCAAAGAGATAAATGTCTTGAGACAGAAATACTGGGGCTCTATCAGAGAAGAGGTCAGTGTCTTGGTTACTAAATAAATACATCGGGGTGGAGGAGGAGAAAACAGTGTGATACGACTATTCCTTAAGCCACCGTGACTGTGGCCACAGGTCACCTACACAAATCACAGTACCTTCAGCTTGTCACTCTAATCATAAAGGACACGACTGGAGAAAAGGAGGGAAGCTGGACTTGAAGGAATTTGGCTTACAGTGTTTCTTAGTGATGGCTGCACATGAGAATTACACAGAGGAGCTTTGAAAAATGCCAGTGTCAGGTCCAGCCCTGGAGAGTCTGATGTAGTTGCTCTGGGGTAGGGCTTAGGCATCTGTCTTTTTAAATGGCTCCTAGTGATCCTTATGGGAAGCGGGTTGAAAATCTCTGGTTAGGGGAGTGTAGGATTAAAGGGGCTGGGCATATTTGCAGTGTGTGAATATGGGGGCTCCTCAGGAGTAAAAGTAGGTCAGCCAGTGCGTCCTATCTATTCCCTCACCTTACACAATTTAATTCCATTCTTCATATCTTAACCTCCTTCGGAGCACGGTCCTCAAATCTACAAACACTCACATTGGTTCTGCTCTGGTGAGAGTAAAGACTGAACGAGGAAAGGCCATTACTAAACCAGTAAGCAGATTATCTCTAGTTTCAAAAGAAAGGGCCTTGGCCAGTTGTGTTAGGGAGTTAACACTTCTTGAGACTCTTTCTATGTTAGGGGTCTTCACACAAGTGTTAGGGGACTTCACACAGATTTTCTCATGAGAAAGAAATATAATATAATTTTACAAAGTAAGCCTTTGAAGTGACTCTTACATTGGAACCAAAGAGGACCAGGCCAGCCTTGAGCAAAACTGGATGGAGGTGGCAAAGGTCATCTTGAGTGCTTCTACTTCCACTTTCTGGGCAGTGCATGGTGTATCCATGATCTTTGCCCCCACCCCCACCCCCCAGGCATTGCTACAGACCTTTCTCTGCCTCTCGTGACATTATCCTACTCCCAGATTTTTAATAAATGACAAGGAATAGCATAATGAGATAATCAACCAAAGTAATATTTGATTAAAGGTTACTGGTCTCATAGAAAATAATGCTTCTATCTAGTTTAAATTCATGAGTTTCCTTGAGAAGACACTTAAGGAATGATCCTGAGATAGAGGAATCATTTCAGACCTTTTTCATGGCAGATGAGGGAGATATAATTTTTAATTTTCATTGATATATAACATATATCATAAAATTCACTCATTTTGCACTAGTCAAAACGTGGAAGTAACCCAAGTGTCCATTAAGGGATGAATGGATAAACAAAATGTGGTATATACATGCAATGGAATATTATTTGGTCTTAATAAGGAAGGAAATTCTGACACATGCTACAATATGGACGAACTTTGAAGACACTACGTTAAGTGAAAGAAGCCAGTCACAAAAGGACTAAAACTGTATGATTCTGCTTATAAAGGGACCTAGAGTAGTCAAGTTAAAAGAGACAGAAAGTAGAATGGTGGTTGCCAGGCACTGGAGGAGGGAAGGAGGAAGCGGTGGTTGTTCATTGGGTATAGAGTTTCAGTTTTGCGAGAGGAAAGAGTTCTGTGGATGGAGGGTGGTGATGGTAGCACAAAAAGTGAATGTACTTAATGCCACTGAATTGTGCAGCTAAAAACGGTTAAGATGGTAAATTTTATATTATGCATATTTTACCATAATTTAAAAAAATAAATTCACCCATTTAAAGTGTACAATTCAATGGTTTTTGGTATATTTACAGAGTTGTGCAATCATTGCCATAATCTAATTTTAGACCATTTTCATCACTCACTCCACCCTCCCCCCCCCCAAAAACCCCCTTATACCTATGAGCAGTCACTTGGGAGAGATATTTTTAACAGGCCATGGATGTCATGTGCTATTCTTCCAGGACTTGACACTCATAGACTCTAAGAAGGGACCTTAGAAACTTAGTCTAACCTCCTTAGATGAAGAAATTGAGGCTCAGAGAGGCAAAGTGTCTTGGCAAAGGTCACATAGCTAATTTGTGACAGAGCCAGGTCTTTTGATTTCCTGTGAAGTAATTCTTCCTAATACAAAATGCTGTGCCACTCACTTTCCTCATATTGATGCTGACCATAGATTAACAGTATCAAGAAGTTGTTATCCTTCCCCACTGTGGACAGCTGGCCTCTTTCTCCAGCCTCCCACCTCACCTGCCTGCATCGGGAAGCAGAGAGTAAAGAGAGGAGAGTGGAAAAATCTGCAGCTGTGTTCAATGAGTTCCCTCAGGCCTTCACTCTGTTGTTGTTAGTGCCATCCAGTCGATTCCAACTCCTAGCGACCCTGAGTACAGAATCCTGCCTGGTCTGTCTGCACCATCCTCTCACCGTCTGGCACTACATCAGACGGTGCTCTGCTGCTATTCACAAGCTTTTCACGGCCAGTGGCATAGCTTTCAGCACCACAGCAACAAGCAGCCGGCACAGTATGACAGCCAACAGACGGGTGGTATGGTTCCCTGACCAGGAAAGAACCCAGACCACGGCAGCGAGAACCCCAAATCTTAACCACTAGACCACCAGGGCTGGCTTAATTCTGTTAGGAAAGAGTTATAATGAGTTTTATTGAGAATAATGTCTCAGCTTCTTTCAGAAGAGTGATTGGAAACACAGCTGGGTGCAGTGACTTTTGAAAGATATGGCCTTTTGCAGTGGTGGTAGGGGTAACTGGCAGCAAATAGCAACATCGTGTGTCAGAAATGCCAAGGTCTTGGGCTGGCAGTGGTCATTACAGCCCTTGCTGTATGGCTGTTGGAAAGCAGCCGAGGAAGTGTGAATTGATATTTCTATACATCCTGCCATCTTCTGTTGCTTGCCTTTCTACTTACAGTAGCATTTAGGCCCTGCAGAGCCTTGGCCAGGGCAGTCACTAGATGAAAGCGGGGTTAGAGGAGGGGTGGGGGACTAACTTTGTGAGTGGAAGCCTTCAAAATGTGTTCCAATATTCCGTCTGAACTCATTGGTCGATTGAAACATTTTCAGCTGTCCTTATTTCCTGGAGGGCTGGCAGGGAGGGCCCTGTAGTTGCCAAAGATGGAGAATGAGCGACCAAGCAGCAGAGGCCATGGAAAATCATGTAGCTACAGACTCAGAAATACCTAGACAAAGTCCTGAAGCCTAATCGTGGTGAGATTTGGGCCTCTTTTTTCTCTGTCCTTTGGTTTCCCTGGGAATTTGATCCATCCTCCTCCTCCCTGGTTACCACCCTAACTCCCCACAGGATGAGGCAGGCCCCTAGGAGTGCCTAGGATTCCTCCAGCCAGGCTACTCAAGAGCCAGGTACTCTAAATGTCCTGGGAGTGTCCATCCTCATGAGACGAACCTGACTGGACAGATTGCTGTGGGGAATGACAGAGGCATCCAGACAATGAGGTCCCCGAGGACAGTGCCTGGATTATTCATCTTTAAACTCCTGGTGCCTAGCAGAGTGCCTGGCACATTTGTTTGCTGAATGAATGAGTAGTAACATTTCATATCAAATGATGCATTATTATTTACAAAGTAATTTATTCCCCACACATGAACTCACCCTTACAACTGCCCCTACTTAACCCCTGGAAGGTAGGCAAGACTGTTTTAGAGATGAGGTCACACAGCTGTAGGCTGGAGACTTCCAGACTTTAAATCTGTTGGGATTTTTATACAGGTGTCTTATTGAGGCTGCCATTCCTAAAATACTCGGCCAAAGCACTAAGAGAGAGATGAATAGGGATTCAGATGGATCTTGTGGTTTCTGCATTTTGTTCCTAAATCTAGGGTAGACATATTCTTCATCTGAGTCTCTCACTAATGGTATTATTTGGTGCTATTTGTTAATCACTGCAGGTGCATAGGTTTTTAATTAGATTTTGTGTTAAATAGAATTTAGGGGCTAGCCTGGTGAACTGGTGAATCCCCATTTAGTCTGTAGTAGCTATTTCCTAATATAGATTTGGCCTGATACGCTATTGTATCTAATACAGTTTTTGGTAATTTCAATTAACTAGATTGTAGCTTTATGGCCCCGGGTCTGCAAGAAACACATGTTCAAACATTCTCCCTGCTTAATGAGACCCTTGTTCCTGTTGAACTTCTGTGACCTTATTGGAAATCAATGATTGCTTCTGATCTTCCAAATGCAATGTTGAGGAGACTGAGATGAAATCACTATACGAAATGCTCTGAGATTGCAGGATGTGGAGAGCTTGCTGTCATTAAAATGAATGACTCTGCTTGGAGGTAAACCATATTTCAACTCTGCGTGTATATTGTGCATGAGGGAATTTCTCTGTGCAGAATTATTTTCCCCAAATAATTCGCACGGTCACAGCACTGCTGGCAGCAGGTATCACCTAACTCCGGGGCGGCAGCTTGACTAAAGCGAGCTTTCCTTTCCTAGCAACTGTTGCTACGAGGGGCGTGGCCTCGGAGTGGGGCCAGGACGCGTTAGGTGGCCGGCTCCCCCCGCCGCGTAGACTACACTTCCCGTGATGCTCGAGGGTGGTCTCCGTAGTGACGCACTTGGTGTCCGCGGAGGGGGGGCCGGGGGCGGCAAGGCTGGGGGCCGTGCTCTCCCCGTGTCCCCGACTCGCGCTCAGGCAGCTGCGGCCGCCGCCGCCGCCATGTTGGCTTGAGAGGCGATGACAGGAGGGGGCTGCGGCGTTTGGGACTGAAAAGTGGAGGAGGATAAGAGAGAAAGCTCTGAGAGGAAAGCCTTCTCGGGCTGAGGAGCGGGCGGACCCGGCCTCTTCCGGGCACCAGCCGGAGTCGGCGTCGCGGGGAGCTCGCGAGGCCGGGGAGGGGAGGGGAAGGCGGAGACGGGGGAGGCGGAGGCAGGAGGGGAGGCGCCGGGAAGCCGAGGCGATGCGCCCCGAGCCCCGCTGCTGCCCGGAGGCGCCCGCGGCCTGAGCCCCGAGGGGCCGTGGGGTCTCCTGCCCGGCCCGAGCTCCCCGCGCGCCCGCTCGCCGCCTGGACCCGCGCCCCGGCTTTCGCTTTGGCTCCCAAGTAGTTAAATGCCCTTGAGCGCGGGTTTCCGCGGCCCGGCTCCCAGCCCCGGCCGCGCCAGCTGAGCCCGCTCCCAGCGCGTCGGCCCGGCCGGCCCGCGCCCGCCGCCCGCCGCCCGCCGCCGGGTCCATGTGTGGCTACATAGTTATCTGTGTACATCCACACTCGGGCATTTTCCGCCTGCTTAATGAGGACTTGACTCGGGAGCGAGTGTGAATCATTGCCGGGCCGGGAAAGGAGGAAGGCGGATTTAACCCCCTCCCACCCCGCTCCATGTCCGTGTGTCACTCGGCTCGGTCCACCTGGCGCGGCAGGTCCTGGAGCTGCTGCTGCTGCTGCTGACGACGACGACGACGACGGGGGCTGCTGCTGCCATCCCGGGAGTTCCTCCCTCTCCGGCCACACGGCTTCGGGGATTGTTCCTCTTCGCGCACAACCTCGGCCAGGCGGCACTTTGGCTCCGAAACAACTTAATTTTTTGGCGTTAAGGTTGATTTCTGTAGCTTGAAGACTTCTGCTCTTTTTTTGTTGTATATATTTTTTTTTTTGCGTACACATCTGGGTGTATATCAACCGGCAAGATGTCCAGTAATGTCCCGGCGGATATGGTAAGTGAAGGATAAGTTACGACACCCTTTGATTTAATTGTGGTTTCCAATCTTATTTAATCAGAAAGGATGCAGGCGTCGGGTGAAGGTTTGCGGGGGGCTGTTGAAAAGCCGCGGTGCTAGGAGATTTGGAGAAGTTGGAGGTTCTGGTTTCCTCCTTTGCGAAAGTGCTGCTCTTAGTATGGGTTTTCTCATTTGGTTGTGTTTTCTAAATCATTAAAGGCAATGGAGAAGTAGGGACAGTGTAGCAAGGTGGCTGAGGTGGGGAAAATCTCTCCCTCTTTGCTAGAAGCCTCTGGACACTTGTGTCTTCAAGCTTCTGAAAACGTCAGTGACAGTGGGCAGAGCTGAGGACGGTGTCCCCACTAGATCCAGAGGGAGAGGGGCAGACGGGGATCTTGCTCGGTGACACCGACGAGCTCTTTGATGCAGTAGGTACAAACTTGAGGTTTGAGAACAGGACGTGTGTCTCTTCAAGAAAAAGTCTGCTAGAATTTGCTCTGAGCTTTTTGAAATGTCTGGGTGAACAAGTAGGGCAACAGAAATGCTAAGATGTTTTGGCATTTTCACAAATGTAGGCTGACCGTATATTGGCACTTTTTATGAATATTCCAGGACTTTTAGTACCAAATATTTAGTAGTATTACATCGGTGGACGTTTAAAAGCTGTTAAAACACATTATTGAGGCTTGATCCTTGATGGTTGAGAACCTGAAACAAAAAGTACTGTTGTTTATTGACACTGTTCTTTTAAAGGTTGAGCTTGAGTCAGTTAGCTAACAGTAACCGTGTAGGCTTACAGTGCCGCGAGGGGGTTTGTGTTTGTGTGAAATTACACTTTGCAGTCTTAGGGACAAACATAATGCCATTAGCAGGAAGAGGAAACAGTTCTTGCTTATGAAAGAATTGAAGTTAACATAGTTATGCTCACTTACATTAAGTTAACATTTGAGTGTGCGTGTATTCCAGCAAAAAAACAAAATTAAACTTTGCTGATGATTAAATTTTAAAATGTCAGATGTTTCTATAGGAGCAAACCTCGTTTATAGGCTTAAAAGTGAAAAAAAAAAAAATGAAAGGACTTTAAATGGCACATTTTGACCTTGGTTTAAAGACATTTTGCTTATGTTTGATTTCCCGTTTAATGCGCTGTTTAAATGCAATGGAATCATAATGGTCTGTCTCTTAGGTGGCTACACAGCAACCTTACACTGTCCTTCCTGACTCTTAAAACTCATGCATTGTGCTTTTAGTTTTCCCTTCCCTCCCTGTGTGCACACGGAAGAATAGTCTCCTGCAGGCTTAAGGATAGCTGGGCTTGGTTTCCTCTGCTCTGTTCTCCAAGTTGCCTGGAGAGGTCTCTGGACTGAGCTGGGAAATGCTATCTCCCCTGTGTGATGAGTGCTCTGTGGGCTCGTCACCTCCAGCAAAGATTTGCTCTCTATAAAGCCTCCATTTTATATCACCACGCATGCTGCAAGATATGTTCACCCTAAGTACTATTTATTCTGTCACAGAAGTTGTAATGAAATAGGTTTGTGTCATTAAAACAGTGCCACTACTTTCCTTAGGCCCAGTGATAAAGAAAAGCTGGAATGTGCGTAGCATCAGTCACAAATTGAAATGATTTGGGGAATAGTGTTTCCAAATCAGAAGGTTTGGAAGCTAATGTTCAGATCAGGGGACCAGGAAGTAATGGCAAGATTTTATTAATAGCTACAATTATAAAATATAACTATTTCTGTTTTAGACTGTATTTTAAGGCCTTGATGATTCTGTGGTGCTTTGAGATCCCTTGATTAAAGGTGATATGCAAGGGCAAAGCAGTATTATATAATAAACATATAATGCCCTGATGATGCTATTTCAGAGTGTGTCTAAAGTACAGCTCAGATTAGATTGTTCCGAGTATTTTTTATGGCTCGTTTTCTAGCAGTTCAACTTGTTGAGGCCTCAAGGTTTTTTTTCCTGTGTTGAAGCCTTTTAAACCTTCATTTACTATCACTTACTTAGGTTGCATTTTTGCTTAAAAAGTGCCTTCATTTGATATGTGCCTAAGATTCCCAGCTCTTTGAAATATAACGTGATAAATACTGGTTAAAAGTTGTCAGTTAAATGCTTAGTATTGTTAAACTCTTCACATCAGTAATTGGCAATAAATTTGCATTTACAATAATGACTTAAAGTGAGAACAGTTTCACCACTCACTGAATCTTGAAAAGCCTCATCCTCCCCACCCCCGCCTCCTTCCACTCTGACATTTCCCTTGCAGTATAACTCTAAATCGATCAGGATGTGCACTCTTGCAAGTGTGAATTCATACATTTTTGCTAGGTGCAGTAAAATTGTCAAGTTTCTAAGTGGTGACAGCTAGTCTGTGTTATTTAGAAACAAATACTGTGCTCTTTTGCATGTTCATGGTGCTTGTCAGTTGTATAGGAAAATCCTGTTTGGGAGATGAGGTGGGGCAGTGAAGTTATAACCCCTGCCATGTTTTCATCAGAGATAATTTGTTCTCGAGCTACAGTAATTGCTAAATCAATAGATGTTTTTTGGTAGTCTTCTTACGGCAGTGATTGTGACTCACTTTAAAATCGACTTTTGAGCGTCTTTTTTGTTTTGTAATTATAACTCACATTCAAAGTTTATTTTTAAACACTGAATATATTTTTGTGTTTACCATAAGGAGTCTCTTTTTTTTATAATCCAAATTTAGCAAGTAGATCTTTTTGGAGGGGGAGTGGTACCCCTAGTGAATGGGTTTGCTATACTCTTAAAAAGTAGTAATTTGCAGTTGACACTTTTCCCATTAACATTCTGTAAATATATCCTATAAATAATATAAATATATTGACATAAAATACTGGCTTTTATTTTGCTAAGAGTGATAGAGTTTAAACTAAGAAATTTACCAGGATTCCAGTGTAATAACTTGTTTCTGAAAAAAATCTGAAAATATCTGAATGGAGTATCATAATAATAAATTGTCTTTAAATGATTCATTTCCTTTATTTTGTCTTAGCCCAAATCATAGTTCATGATAGGGCAATATTCATTGTTTATAGTTGTGGTGTGAATTATCTTAATGACTGTAGCTCTTCTGAAAGAAAATGTTTACTCTTTCTGTTAGTAATAAGGCCTGAGGCTGGGAAGATAAGGTGGTAATTTTGTTTTCTGTATTGGGAAAATTATCAAGAAATAAATTATTGTATTTATAAAATTATTATGCAAAACATTTGAAGTACTATTTAGAGCTTTGGACTAAAATTAAACTTTACACTATCTGTAAAATTGAAAACCCTACCTAAGATAGAAATTGACAATTAGTGTGAGAATAATAGCAAGGCAGTTTCGGTATTTGAAACATTTTAGATGATAAAACGTTTGAAGAAAATCTCTGTATCTTTTTAAACTGTTAGTGTAGAAATTGTAGCAGTTGTAACGATTTTTAGTCTTGGGTTGGATGAGAGAATGATAATCTGAGTTTTTTCAGTGCTTGATGAATATTTTTATTGTTGGGTTATATCTCTTCCCTTTGTGGAAGAAATATTGGAGCCCTCTGGTGGACAGGAAATTATTAAAATGAATTTCCTTTCAAAGTGAACTTTATCACTTTTCCAAGTTAAAGTAAAATGACAGATGTAGAGTATACCAAGGGAAAATGTCATGCTAGAAAAAGGTCCAGAGAACAGAAAATTTTTAACTTTGAAGAAAGAGTATAATATCTAATACCCCAAATTTTCTCTTTACTTACAGTTCCTTTTAATTTTTCTCTTGCTAGAGCTGTTATTTCAACTGTAAAGTGGGAGGTTTTATGAAGCTAATGAGTAGATAAGTGCCATTTACATATATAAGTGTGTGACTTGATGAACAGCTTAATAGATAATATATCTGTAATGGAATGTTTCTCTAAATTGTTTTACTTGAATGTGTCTTATATTGGGTGTTCTGAATTAGACATTTTTATTAAGAAAACAACTGACAAATTATTTTCCTCAGCTTTGATTGTCTTTTCCTCTCTAGCTCTGAACCCTACTCCAGCTCATGTCCTTCTCCTGTAAAAATGGTTTTTCATTCATTCTAGCCCACAGTGATCTTTCCTTTCTGTGAACCATTTTCTTTCAGTTTGAGATTCTTCTTATATGATGTCAAATTTATATGGATATGTGTCATATTTATTGTATCTCCTGTAATTTTTAAAACAGAATAGATATTTAAAAACTGTTGAGTGATTTTCTTGACTCGTGAAGCTTTACTCTCTTTGTTACTTATGGAAAAAGTAAATATTGTTCCATACTACTACTACTGATAATAATAATGGTGTTAAATATGAAGCTGTGATGTCTGCTTCTATTACAACTTTGAATATGAAAAATATATTTTTAATATTAGTGCTTGAAGTTATTTTAAATTAGTGGATGAAGTACTGATGGCTCTAGTAGTGTTCATGATACGGAACAGTAAATGTATTTTAGGAGACTGAAGCATGTGCTTCTTTAATGTGCTCTTTAAAAATTCCTTTCATTCTGGGGGAAAAAACTGAAAGTGACTGTAGAATTCATGGTAACTGGAATCTCTGGGTAGTAAGTTATCCTAAATCAATAAATTTTCTGAATACATGAAGGTTGTTTTTGGAAATATCTCAATCCAACAGTTTTGAATTACTGTCCTGTTTGCTTAAGCATAATATACTATGCATAATTTTACTTATTTTTGCTGACTTTAGAGCCATGATTTGAATAGCATAATAATAACTGATTCAGTTCAATGAGCATTCACTGAGTTCTTCTGTGTAACGTATCATTATTCTATAAGTTACAACTGTCTTACTCTCAGCACCTCATACAGATTGTGAAGCTTTCTGTCCCTTTACTAGATCAGCACTTTACAAAGTGAGATGAGGCAAGTCTGTTGAGATGTGAAAAGAAAAATATTAGAACTTGTATTTGTTTATTTTGTGCTCCAAGAAGGGGGAGGAGTTGAGCTTTTGTGTTAATACGTGGATGGGCTCTGAGGCTTTTCTAGGTGCACAATCAGATGCTTACAGTGTGGTTTGCTGAGGGAGACGTGGGAATTCTCTCATGTAGAGGCCAACAGCAGCACCGTGAGCTTCGCAAAGTTTTTGCTTTCTGTTATAGTATATTATATAGTTACTTTAAAAAATACTTTTTAAAAAATCTTTGATACTTTGTATTGAGATGAGGAGCAGAGGTTTACTGTCAAAGTATTTAAAACAGTTGTAGAGCTCAAAACCGAATAATGTACTTTTATTTTACAAAAGATGAATGGTTCTACATGCTGATCTTTTCCATGATGACAAGAAGCTATCACTAGTGTGTTGAGAAAACCAACACTAAGTTGTCTCTTCAAGGCAAAGTTGGCATTTTAACCAGTAAGTAAGAAAGTACTTCCTTTTCAGAAGAAACTAATGTTATGGCGAGAACATTCTGAAAACATCTTTAGATGTTTCCAGTGTGTTGAAAAATCTTCCATACAGAGAATTTTGGTGGACTTTGGACCCATTTACTGGAAACATAAAAAGCAACACATTTTACTTAGTTTGCAAAAATATCTGACTGACATCAGGAAAAATAAAACTTTAATATCATTGATAACAGATAACTGACGTAACAAAAACTTGTGCATATTTGATAATAGACTAAAAAAATATGATTTAGTAAACCAGGAAATGACATATTCTTCTATGTGGATCTGTGCTTCTTTGTGAAGTAAGTTTTTCAGGTATGACTCATGACACCTCTTGAAACCAAGCATTGAAATACATTGAACTTCAGAAATTGGGAAACCAAGATTTTAAAAAATAAAGAGGCATATTCAGTAACAATGTACTCAATATGTTAATAGTAGTAATATTTTTAGTGATTGTGAGGTTAAAACATTAATATTTAAAATGTTTATAGTTGAAATTAAAATGATATTTTAATCTTTTAATTTCTGTTTTAGTATGTTTTATAATATACATAAAATATATGATTTATAAATGAATATACACGTGTTGCAGGTATATGCTCAAGTATTTTATAGTTGAGATATTCAGTCAAAAAAATTTAGAAGCCATTATGTAAGATGACTTCATATTTCTGAGCATTTCAAGTTCTTGTGTTTGATATATATAGTTTTTCTGTCTTGTTGGGCAATTATATTTTTCTGTGGTCAGTATGCCTACCTGTCCCTCTCTCAATATTTACACTTGCTGATTCTAATTTGCTATGGGTTTGGAAACCAGATTTTCAAAGTTGATTAGAATAAAGTGTGTTAAAAATTAGCAAGTGGTGTTTGAGTAGGATTTTCAGGAGTTGCCCTATAATAAAGTGCATGATCTTTATTTCACGGACTTGATCATGTCTGTTTTGGTTGCTTAGAGTTCTGTTTACTCAAGGGGGCTTATTTTCTGGCTCTTAACTCTGTTTTGCAGAGATGTAGATTGCTGATAGTGAAGAACAAGGCAGATGACTAAAAAAATAAAATGACATAAATAGCTTTATTTTGAGCTCATAGAAGAGAGAAGCTAATATTGGGTACCTGCTAGTTATCAGGCAGATACTTGGCATTTTACGTGGTAACATTTCATTTAATCCTCACAGTGACCCTGGATAAATATAATTGGTATATAGATAAAGAAACTGCTACTACCCACCAAGTGAAGACCACCAGGAGTGCATCTTTAGTGAAACAAGTTAGGTTTATTGACTGGTGCAGCAAGGAAGAGCACAGGCTTGAGGAACCAGGCGGAGTTTCAGTAGGAGAGAATGGGCGAAGTCTGTGGTGTGGGTTGAGTTGTGCTGAATGATTCTAATGAGATACTGGGCAAGTGGAGACGAGCTCTGGATCACATGCCTTGGTACTGGAAGCGGAGGGGACTCAGGAATTGGATCTCTCAGCAGTCTTTGTTTAGGAGGCAGGAGAAAAGAAGGGGGCTTGGGGAGATTGTTAGTCGTGGAGCTGTAGTGTGGCCCAGAGAGAAATTTCGTTACCCGTTGGTCTTCTGTTGGTCTTGACCCTGTCTTTTAGAGACATCCCAGTGTGATTATCAGCAGAGCTGATTTTTTCTTTCTCACAACGTGGGTTAGGAGAAGGTAAGGAACTTGTTTGAGGTCATGTAGCTAGTAAAAAGTAGAGCTAGGAGAGGAATTTGGGTCTGATGGCATACCTGAGCAAACACTGCTGCATCCCTCAGGCGCACTTTCCTAAGCGTGATACCTCACACTCCTCCTGCCACCTTGCTCCAGGCAGTCATGCGAATTGGCCTGAGCTGGTGTGGTGGAGTAGAGATGACATCTGTTTTATCTATCTTTGCAAAATACTGTGTAACTGCTGGGTTGGAATGATTTTCATGAAGGTAGATTGTCTTATTAATTGCTAAAATTAAAGGGAGTTTTCTTTAAACTTCTTGGAACTTTGAGTCCTCTTCTACATATATAATAGATTTTTTTCCTATAAACTTGCCACTTTGAATGCTGAAACTGCCATTGCTTTATATATGTAACACATAGATTGATTTGTAATGGCTTTAGTGCTTTCAGGGAATTTTGTTTTTGTCTTCATATTATACCTGATAATGTATGATGCAGATTCTCTACTGATTGATTCAAGTCTGGTAGTATTTTTTTTTATGGTCTAAATGAAATATATACGTGGGCAATTTTCTGTGACTAGATTTTGAGAAGAAAATGTTCTTTCTGCTGAAGAAAATTATCTGTTAGGCATTTTATCTGTTTATGAACTTAAGATGGCAATTCATTGTGTCTAGACAAAATGTTCTCTTATGATATGTTTAATTTTCTTTATTTTCACATAAAGTTAGTGTTTTTGCCTTAGAAGAATATTCCTGCTTTTGTATCCTGCTTTTTCATTCAGTCCTCTATCATGAACGGGATCCATGCAAATAAGTGTGGAACCATATTATAATTTTGAACTGATTCTGATAGATGTACATAAATTGTTTAGCTAATGCCATATTCATGGGCAGTTAAGCTATTATAAACAATGATATAATGTATGTTTTAAAACATATCTCTGTGCCTTGTCTGATTATTTTCTTAGGATAAAGTTCTTAGGAATGTATTTGCTATGTGTTAAATGTGTTAAAAATTTGGGGATTTGGAGGAGGGATACATATTTACTAATTTGAAAGCATCCTTAAATTTCTGGATAAACTTTTTCATTATACATTATCCTTTCACTATGCTAAATATTTCCTTTACAATGTTCGCTTTTTTTTTTTTTTTTTTGAGGAGGATTAGCCCTGAGCTAACCTCTGCCACCAATCCTACTCTTTTTGCTGAGGAAGATTGACTCTGAGCTAACATGTGTGCCCATCTTTCTCTACTTTATATGTGGGATGCCTGCCACAGCATGGCTTGACAAGCAGTACATAGGTGCATGCCTGGAATCCGGGCCAACCAACCCTGGGCCACTGAAGTGGAGTGTGCGAACTTCACTGCTCTGCCGCTGGGCCAGCCCCTACAATGGTCACATTGTTGTTCATGAAAAAGATTGACTAGTAGTTTTAATTTTTTGTAAAGTCTTTGACAGATTTAAGTATCAAAGTTATGCTGACTTCATAAAATGAGCTGGGAAATGTTTTTTATTCTCTGGAAGAGTTTGTGAAGATTGATTTTATTTTGTCCATAAGTGTTTGGAAGAATTCACTGGTGAAGCCATCTGGAGTCATCTTGTAGGGATTATTGATCCTATTTCTTCAATACTTATGCCACGATTCACAATTTCTATTACTTCTTTGTCAGTTTTAACAGAGGGTTTTGTCAAATCCCTTTTCAAGGAATTTGTCCATTTTATCTAGATTTTCCAATTTGGCTTAAAATTTTTCACAATATTCTTTTATTATCTTTTTGATGTTTGTAGTATTTGTAATTATGCCTGCTTTTTAAATCTGCTTATTGGTAATTTGTGCTTCCTCTTTATCTCAATCAGTTTTCAAAGAGCCAATTTCCAGATTTATTTTCTATTGGATTCTGCTTTTTTTTTTAAATTTTATTGTGGTCATAATAGTTTGTAACATTTTGAAATTTCAGTTGTACATTTTTATTTGTCAGTCACCATGTAAATGTGCCCCTTTACCCCTTTTGCGCACCCCCCTTTGTCCTCTGGTAACCACTAATCTCTTTTCTTTGTCCATGTGATAGTTTATCTTCCACACATGAGTGAAATCATATGGTGTTTGTCTTTCTCTGGCTTATTTCACTTAAGGTCCATCATTGTTATTACGAATGGGATGATTTTGTCTTTTTTTGTGGCTGAGTAGTATTCCACTGTATGTGTTTATACCACATCTTCTTTATCCAGTCATCAGTTGATGGGCGTTTGGGTTGCTTCCACTTCTTGGCTATTGTGAATATTGGGTTCTTTTACCTTTATATTTCTTTCTATTTTTTTTTATTTAATTTGCTGTTCAAGTTTCTTCAGATGGATACTGAAATCATCAATGATCAATCTTCTTTTTTTAGTGTATGCATTTAAATCTGTGAAATTTCCTTATAAATGCAACTTTAGCTGGACCTTACAAATCTGATATATATTTTTATTTATCATTAGATTAAAAATATCTTAAGTTTTCCGTTTTGGTTTCTTTTTTGATCCACAGGTTACTTAGAAATATATTGCATAATATCTAAATGTTTGAGGATTTTCTAGCTATATATATAATTTTTTTTTTGAGGAAAATTAGCCCTGAGCTAACATTTGCCACCAATCCTCCTCTTTTTTGCTGAAGAAGACTGGCTCTGAGCTAACATTCGTGCCCATCTTCCTCTACTTTATATGTGGGATGCCTGCCACAGCATGGCTTGCCAATCGGTGTGTAGGTCCAGACCTGGGATCCAAACTGGTGAACCCTGGGCTGCCAAAGTGGAATGTGTGAACTTAACTGCTGCGCCACTGGGCTGGCCCCTCTAGCTATATATTTGTTGTTGATATTCAGTTTAATACTACTATGGTCTAAGATCATTCTTTCTGTGATTTCAGTTGTGGATAATTTGTTGATGCTTGCTTTATGATCAATATTAGAAAATTGAGTATGGTATGCTTAGTATCATTTAAGTCACATTTATCAGTCATGTTCACATCTATTATATCACCACTGACATTTTGGTCTTTTTTGTCATTCAGTTGAGAGAAGCATGTTAAAATCTCCAACTGTGTAAGGATTCGTCTGTATGTTCTTTTAGTTTTCTCAAATTTTGCCTTATTTATTTTGAGGCTAAGTTATTGGCTGCAGATAAATTTACTATTGTTGTATCTTCCTATTGGATTCATCCTTTTATCATCATTATTGCTAGTAATAATTTTTGTCCTAAAGCCTGTTTTTTTGGATATATATAGTATACTTTTCTTTTGGCTTCTCTTCCCATCCTTTTCCTGAAAACCTTTTTGTCTTTATACTTAAGATGAATCTCTTTAAGTGTCAGATAGTTAGGTTTTATTTTTTATTAAGTTTGATAATCTGTGCTGTTTTATATTTAATCTGATTACTCAATTACATTGTTTGGGTTCAAATTGACCATTTTATGTGTTGTTTTCTACTTGTACCATCAATCCTTTAGAACTTTCCCCTCTCATTTCTTTGGGTTTAATCAAATGTTTATTTCATTCCATATCTCCCCTCTTAGCTTGTTATAAATTCTTTTATTATCTCTTTACTGGTAACTTAGAGATTATAATGTTATAATTTTTTACTTACTTGACTTGAATTCTGTTTTTGTTTGCCTGAAAATGTATTTATTTTACCTTCATTTTTAAAGGGTCTCTTTTAGCACCTTCAAGTTATTTTATAATGTCTGGCTCTCACTGTTCTGTTAAGTCAGCTTTTGGTCTTACTGTTGCTCCTTTGAAGTCAATGTGTTTTCCTTTGGCTGCTTTTAAGATTTCATCTTTGTCTTTGGTTTTCAGCAATTTTACTATTACGTGCTTATGTGTGGCTTTCTTCCTAAGTATTCTGTGTGGAGTTTGTAGACTGTCTTGAGTCTATGGCTTGCTGTATTTTGTAACGTTGGGAATTTTCTTAGCTGGTATTCTTTACGTACTCTTTCTATCCAATTCTTTCCTTTCCTTCTGGGACTACGGTTACATATGTTAGGTCATTTCACAGTTTCCATTCTTTTTCCCCCCTCTGTGTATCAGTTTTGATATTTTTTACTGACCTGTCTTCAAGTTCACTTATCGTATCTTCTCTGTCCAATATCCAATTATACCCTATTATTGAGTTCTTAATTTCAGCTTTTGTGTTTTCAGTCCTAAAATTTCTACAAATTCAGGTTCTCACAATGTTTTTGTGTATTCTCTTGAATATATTAATCATTGCTGTAATGTTCCTCTCTGATGACTCTTAATACCTAGATCACCCTTGAAGTCTATTTCTGTTATCTGGTTTTTGATCATTTGATGCTTTTTCCTAGGATGCCTGGTCATGTTTTATTAACAATGTGATGAAAAATTATAGAGGATCTGCATGATGTTGTCTTTCTCCAGATAGGGTTTAATATTCTCTGGCAGCCAGTTAGAAAGAGATTGATCACTTTGATTCATCGGTGATTGAGATGACATGAGGCTGAATTCAGGGCAATCAGGAATTCCAAATAGCCTCACTCGTAGTGCATAGCTCTTTTAAGGTCTCACTTGAAAATTTGGAGTATTTACCAAAATGTCTCTTCCTTGGCAAGTCCTGAATTTCAAGTATTGTGAGGCTGTTGAAAGCTCTGCTTAGCTTTTTAGCCTCTTTGCAACATCTTTTTGCTGGGTTTTCTGCATTTCAGTCCATGTTGTTTATGATTCAGCACATGTCTGGATGGCAAAAATCGAGCAGAATGTTGGGCTCATTCTTTGAGTTTCCTTTTTATCTGGGATCCTCAATTCCTGGCTACCTTGGTAGTGGAGAATTCCAGTTTTTGTCTTCCCACCCAGTGAGACTCATACAAGCTCCGGAATGATGCTCTCTGCTTGCTCTTTATGCCCTGTACTGGTAATTGGCGAATACCTCAAGGGGAAAGAGTGGGGATCTTCTCAGTGTTTCTCTTCTTTATGGGCTTTTGGCTTCTGATGTCTTGACTCTCTTGATTGCTCTCTCTATGCCTTCAAATAGTTGGGGGTTTTGTATTTTATCTCACTTTTATTTTCAGTGGGAAATTTGGTCTAGTATTGCTATTCCCTCATACCTTAACCTAAGTGCCCTTTCTTTTTTGTGCTTTAGTTTCATTCTTTTTTTACTCTTTTGGCTATAGAATCAGCAGTGTCTGTCTTCTATCCTAATAGTAGCTAAGAATAGCTAAAATTAATTAAATACTTAACTATGTTACTTACTATGGCACCGTCAGCCAAGTGGTTGCTTAAGTCAGACATCTAGGAGTCATCCTTGATTCCTGCCTTTGCCTCATCCCTTGAATTCATTCCATTTCAAAATATATCTGGAATTCGTCAACTTCTCTTCGTCTCCATACTGCCATCCTATTGCATGCACCGTCTCTCTCCCAGACTATTGCATTAGTCTTGGGACTAATTCTACTTCCATTCACATTCCCCTATAATACATTTTCCAAAAATAGCTTGAGTGATCTTTATGAGACATTAATTGGATTATTTTTCCCTCTGTCAAACAGGAAACTTCAGCAGCTTTCCAGTGAAGAATAAATTCCCATAGAATAAAATCACAAATCCTTAGCATAGCCCTTCAGATTCTTGCATCGTCCAGCTCCTGCCTGTCTCTATGATCTTATCTTATTCGGCTTACTAAGCTTCAGTTATACTGCCTTCCTCTCAGTTCCTCAAACAAGCCACAAGCTCTTTCCCACAGCAGGGCTGAGCCTTTGCACCTATCAGCCCCTTTGCCTAAAACCTTTGTCAGTATACGTCTATACCCTGTGTAGAGGGGTAATGCCTTCTTAACTTTTCTGTCCTCGAAGACACTTTTCCTGACCACATCTAAGTTGAATTCCCTCACTCCCTTGGTTTCTGTCTCAGGACCCTGTTGGCTTCCTCCATAGCACTTGTCACTCTATAATTCATTTGTCTGTCTTTCCCAGTAGGCCTTTGATTCTAGGAGGGTAGGTATCTAGCTGTCATTTGCCACTATAGCCAGTACCTAGTATAGTGCCTCTTGTATAGTAGGTTCTTCATAAATATTGTGGATTAAAGGAGTAAATGACTGTTATAGGCACTGTGCCAAGGTTATTACTTGAAACATTTAATCCTCCAAAAAACTCTCAGAACAAGCCTATCAGGCAGGTAGATGCTAGTGTTAGCTGCATTTTATTGATGAGAAAAGTGAGGCTTAATTATGTTTGGTAATTTTCCTGAAGCCAGCCAGCTAGGTGGGATTTTTTATATTCTTGGATTTTTCTTACTTTTTAACTTTTTGACCATTCTTTATCTTCTTATTCCATATTCTCTTCACTGTATCTTAAAGCTAATGGCTGTGATGATACTAATATTCTGGTATTTCAACTTTAGCTTCTTGCCTTTGCTTAACGTTAAATAATAGCCAAAATGTCACAAAGGAATTAGAAATTTGTGATGTAAGTTGAGAAAGTTTTAATAGGACTTAAGTACTTGAAATGGTAGATTTCCTGTATGGCTGTTAAGTACTGTGAATGATTTTTCAAGGTATAGAATCTCTGTTTTGTGACAGTAAATAGAAAGACTATGTTCCAATTAATTGCATTTATTTGAATATATTATATATATTAAATTCATATTTGAAGAAAACATTTTTGAGCCTTTTATATTTAAAGGACTATTTACTTATATAGATTTTTAATTTTAGCACTCAAAATAGTCAATAAAATTTCCATGTTAGGTATCATTTTATATCCATACTTATTAGTCTACATGTAATAATCCTACTCTTTTCATTTCTTTGCATTTGTCATTCAATCAGTCAGCAAGTCTTTGTTGAGCACATGGTGTGTGCCAGGCTCTGGTGTACAGTGGTGAATGAAACACAAAATTCCTTTCCTCATGGAGCTTACACTTAAGTAGTAGGGAGACAGACAATAAACAAAATAAATAAAATATATAGTATATTAGATTTTGATAAATACTACAGAGAAAAATAAAGCAGGAAAGGGGGTTGGAGAGTGCTAAGAGAGTATGCCTGTGTTGATCAATTTTAAATTGTGTGATCACAGAAGAGTTCACTAATGTGTTGACGTTTGTGCAAGGGTCTGAAGGAGATGGAAAGCAAGCCCTCTAGATATCTTGGGGAATTGCATTCCAGGCAGAAGCAATATTACCTCATTTGATCTCTTCGTTCTTTTTCAGTTTCTCTCACTGTTTTTTCTGCCAATCCTTCCCTTAAATTTTTGTGTTTCTTGTGGTTTTTGTTTTCCGCCCTTCTGTGTGATCTAAGGGATCACTATCTTCCTCACTAATTTGTGCAGCAAACATTTATTGGATGCCGGTGTGCCAAATAGATCCTGTCAGTAGTCAGAGCCAACCAGTTTTCCCTAATGTCTCTCAAATCAGTTTCCCCATCTTTATCTCCACTATCTTCAACCAGATCTTCATCCAGATATTGTTCCCCTTTATCCAGGACTATCTGCATTTCACCCTTTTCCCAGGGTTGTCTTGGAAAACACAGATCTCATCATTTGACTGTTCTACTTAATAATGGCTAGCTATCACGTACAGGCCTATCCAGGCCAAATCCTTAGGTGGTGGCATGAAGGCTCTTAGCAGTTGGGCTGCGATCCAGCCTCATCTCCTGCTGTTGCCCCCTCGTATGTACCCTATGTTTGACTTGTAATGAACACCCCAATTGCCCACAGATCTTTCCGTTAACTTTTATGCTTGTCTCTTTCATCCTTGCTTGTTATTCTTCCCTTTCTGCTTGGAATGAACCTCTCCTCTCCTGTCTTGCTCCATTCGCACCTGAGACTTGTTTTCAATTGCAGTGTTAATTCCTTGATAATGCGTTATAACTTTGTCGGGTACTTTAGTCACTAGAAGTACAGCACGTGCTGGGAGCTCCACACCAAAAGTGACAGTTGAGGCAAAGCTGTCTTCTAGGAGGGACCAAGGGAAAATAGCCAGAGTGGCAGGACGGCTTTTCCTGCAAGGGTTGCCAGCAGTGTAAAGCACCAAGCCCAGAGGGACAGAGCTAACTTAAATCCTGTTTAGGTCTTAGCATCTCTGGTTCTGACAGCCTGGAGATTTCTGTGTGGTGGTGAGTCTCAGCATTACTTGCCATATCATCATGACAGCAGATGAACAAGAAAGCTAAGATGAGGAGAAAAGCTAAGTAAAAGGATTGGAATCCAAGCTAATTGGTGTGGAATTCAGAGCTGGGCCCCTTAATCCATTACTGTATCATAAATGTCATTACTTCTACTCTAGCACTTGTATTTTTATTCGTTTCCTCCACTGGACAGATGATGTGCTCTTTGAGGGCAGAGAGAGGCCTTATCTTACTCATCTTTCTATACCCCTGTACCTAGCACAATGCCTATTACATAGAGAACACTCCAGGAGTGTTGAATTAGTGCTGCAGCTTTGTCCACTGGAACTTCCTGCCCTGATCAGAATGTTCTTTGTGCTGTCCAGTAAGGTAGCCATTAGCTACACACTCCTATGGAGCACTTGCTCAGTGGCTAGTGTGACTGAGGAACTGAAATTTTTAATTTTATTTTAATTAATTTAAATGTAAATAGCTACATGGGGTAATGGCTATTATCTTGAACAGTGGAGTTATACAGTTCATATTATTCTCTCAGTGGACTAAAAAGATCTCTGATTTTTTTTTGCCTTGTATTTCAGGTTGTCCCAGATTGCTAAGCTTTTGGTTTCACTTTTCTTGATTTCTCTGCTCTCTCAGTGTCAGCATCCATTTGTTGCTACTATCATTGTGTATACTGTCATTGGCCTTTCTTTTAACTTTTTGGATTTTAGTCTACATGACATGGAAAAACATGTAATCAAGCTTATAGAATTCGCTTAGAAAAGAACAAATAGTATAGGAACCTGGGAGTCATCTTTGACCTCTCTTTAACCCCAGTAAGAATGTGAAATTAGCCCTCAGGAAAGAAGAGAGGGCTAAAAGTATAAATTAGTGTGGGCATTCAGCTGAAGAAAAAATAATATCAATATGAGATTACGTGAATTCACCAAGAGAGGGGGGACAGCCCAAAAATACAACACCTCTGTTTAGAGGTAGGGGAATTTAAGAAGTGAGAAAAGGAACCGATTTGTAGGAAAATTAAAAAAAAAAAAAAAGTTTGATTATCGTGAAAACCATGCAGGGAGAAACCTGAGGAGAAAGCGTGGTGGGCTGCAGCAGGTGTTGCCGGGATGTGACAAGTGAGGACTAGTTAAAGGCCATTTTGTGTAATTTGATGAAGGTTGTGTGGGTCTTAACTCGTCAAATATTTCAATGTAGTCAAAACAGTGTTTTCCTTATAAATCTCAGAATTTTCTTCCGTAGTGAAGTGCTAGGCATAGAAGGATTCAACATCCTTTTTTTGAAGTCATTACTATTTTTCAGTTTCTGTGTTCATATCTACCTTTTCTCAACCCTATTTGTCAAAATGTTTTGCTTTGCTACTATTATATATAATCTAAACAAGGATTAATGGCACTTGCTTTTTGCTCTGAAATTGATCCTTTTTAATCCTGTACGGGTGAATTTCTTGGTTACCTAATAGTAGGTTTGTGGGTTCAGTAGCAACCATTCAGTTCATGCTTTGATGCAGAGTTTACTAAGAGATGTTGTTTCTTGTTAAATTCTCCATACCCAGAGAAACACAGTTTTACTAAAAAATTGGGCATCTTGCCTCTCAGAAGTGCTGTCAGATCCCAGCTGGCATAGGAAGCAAGCAAATGGCTCTTTGATTTGCCATAGTACAATCTACCTTACTCCTTTGAAACTTAGGACAGGCAGCCAAGAAAAATAAGAAACTGGGGAAATATTTTCCCTAACTATCTTTATTCTGAAGTAGAGATGGGTGCAGTCTTGGGTTGTATAGTGCAGAGTGCAGATGTAAGCTTATTATTATATTTTTCTATTTTCAAATTATGCCAGCACATGAGTTGTTTCTGAAATCTCATTTCTCAATTAGACCCACTAGATATACAGCTGAAGTTTTCCTGAAATAGTTCAGTGGCCATCCCAGTTGGACAAAAGGAGAGCAGTCTGCCCTGAAATTGTAAAACTGTTTTCTCGTTTCCCAGATGACTTAAATAACTTATATAAGTTATGGTTATCTGAGAAAGGCACCAAAGATAATGACAAGTGCAAAAGGAGAAGCCCCAGAATAGGTACGTCAGATAGTGCAAAGGCAAGCACAGCATTATCCCCTTCCTCTCTATTTGAAAACATAGTCAGTTTATATGTGGTCGTCTATTATTAATTTTAGCTAAACAGTAACTTTCCTAGTTTGACCAACCTTATTTTGTTAGTCTTAGCATCTACTATTTTTAAAAATAAACTATTTAGAAGGGAAAGTAATCATTATTATGCATTATCAAGTAAGTTAATGTGACTGCCACTCAGCAATAAATGATATGTAACTTATCTTCCATAGTAAAATGAATGACATTTATCCCTTCTGTGATCTCTTGATGTACTTGACCAGTGTTTTCTAAAGGGAGATGTTTATCTGGCTTGTCTTATTTTGCTCTTTCTTGGCCATAGTCTGTTTATTTTATGTATTTGCCTTTAAAAAAATCTCAACTTTATTTTTTATTTATTATTGTTTTATTTTAATTTTGTAGCTGATTAGAAAAGCAATAGGATTATTGTAAAACTTGTAAAATAGAAAACCTTTTAAAGAAAATATCATTTATAAAATTCTGTTACTTAGATATAAATGCTGTTATGTTTTTGCTCTCTACCCTCTAGACTTTTTCTGTGTGTGATACATTTTTTGCATATGTTTGTATACAGTTGATGACTCGTTTTCAAAGGTTCTGATTTGGGGAGGTCTTAAAGATCAAATTTAGCTATGTGTAGGCAGTTTACATTCACTCATAAGACAACATTTAAGTCTTTGAGTTTTTCCAAAGAATAAAATAGGCTTCTTTTTTTTTTTTTGGTGAGGAAGATCAGCCCTGAGCTAACATCTGCTGCCAATCCTCCTCTTTTTGCTGAGGAAGAGTGGCCCTGAGCTAACATCCATGCCCATCTTCCTCTACTTTGTATGTGGGATGCCTGCCACAGCATGGCTTGATGAGTGGTGCTATGTCCACACCCGGGATCCGAACCAGCAAACCCTGGGCTGCCGAAGCCAAATGGGTGAATTTAACTGCTGCGCCACTGGGCTGGCCCCTAGGCTTCTTTTTTTAACACATCATATCTGTACCATTTTTCGTTTTTAAAATGCAGTCTTCTTTCTGGGGATTCTGGAGTCTAATATGGATGTGCCAGTGACTAGAAGAATTTTGCTGATTTAAATTCAATAATTCCCCTATAGTCAAAGAAAAACAAAACCAGAATTTTGGTTTTGCCTAAACCAGAGTACTTTATTTCAAAAAATAGAATCAAAAGGAGGAGGAGTTTGAGTTTATATTTAAGATTTACAGGAATGGTCATTTCGAAGTCTTTCTGATCTTACAAAAGGACTCCTTTTTTTTTTTTTTTTTTTTAAAGCTTTTCCTCCTTCCAATTAGTGCTTTGATTTATCCTATTTCTAGGTTTGGGAATACATATATGGTATATAGAGAATAACATCTACATACATGTTTATAGTACACAAAATTTTTTAAAAGAATCTTGTACTTTCAGTTTTACTTCTAGTTTATTTACTCCTCCATTCTCCTGTCAAAAGTAAATAAAGTAATAACAGTTCTCTAAATATATGGTTACAAAATTCATACATTCTGTTTACTTTTCAGAAATCACATTTGTGTAAAAGTCATTGATGTACTGAGTTTGGTCTTGGCCAGTTTATGAGTTACTTTACCTGCCAGATATATTCAACCAAGGCAGCATATTCCACTGATGGTATTGTTAAATTATGTCAAAATTAGGAACATTAACATGATTTCTCAGCAGTGCTGAATGGGAGCAGATTTCTGCATCTTCTAATTTAAGTATTTCCACAAAGGGCTTTGAAAGACCCAGTTGCAATTACCTGGCGACTACTTATAAAACATTTAATTTCATCTAAATTCCTTGAGAGCCATTGTTTGTTAATGATTCTGTTTTGGGAATTTATGTGCAATCAGATAATTCAGATTATGTATTTCTTTACAAAGTCAGTACAACACCATAAACCAAAAGTGAGTTTAAAGAAAGTCATAGTTTTTATATGGCCTTACGCTAGATAAATATAAAGCAAGTCAAAAGGTTTTTATTGGCATACTAAACTTTGCTGTCTGTGGATTACATATCCAGTGAATAAAGATTGTGTGGTAGAAAATTCAACCAAAGAAGTTAGTGTGTTCCTTTGGAAAGGACAGAGTCTTCAAGTTCCAGGTGAAATTTACTGTCTTCAGAGCAATAGTAGCACAATCTCTTATTTTATTTTAAAGGTTTTAAAGTTAGATTTACCAATAAACATTTACAGAATGGCTTCTTGAGCAGTTTGGTTAGTTACCCAAGAACCACGATTACTCTGAAATGACATAGTGCAGCTGAAAATAATAAATACAAGTTCAGTCCTCATATGTGTACAGCTTTGCTATGTCACAAGGAAAGTATTTATTTTTCTCTGTGATGAATTTAATGTAATAAATGAGATATATAATCTGCAAATAATAGATATAAAAAGCATAAATGTCAGATACATTGACGCATTTCTCAGATTTCAGTCTTCTGTAACAAGGTCCTTTTGGAGCCTAAGGCAATAAGCCGCTGTGTCCAGTTTGTGTTTTTTTCAGTATGTAGATACAATTTAGCTTAGCAGGTATTGGGCTTCCAGATGGGCACTATTCTAAGTGTTTCACACATATCAATTCAAGAAAATTTCCCTGCAATGCTATGAGTTAGGTATTATTGTTATCCCCAGTTTACAGATAAGGAAACTGAAACATGGAGAAATTAGCAATTTGCTGGTAACCGATATAGCCAGGATTCAAACCTAGGCATTCTGTTTCCAGAGCCTATTACGTGGCAATGTAGCATCTCTGGAAATCTGCGAAGGTGTATTGTGTTATTAAATACCGCATATTAGAAATGAAACAGTCCATTTTATGTACACACATGGTAAGATTATAGAACAAAAGGCAGAATTTAACAAATAATAGCAAATAAGCTAAAGGATTGACTTTAATATCTTTAGTATACAGTTAAGTTTACTGTTTATATCATAGTTGTAACTTATATGTTGATTTGAGCAATGTCCAGAATTGAGTCTTTAGACTGAAAAAACAAAAGTAGAGTGGAAGATAACTCAAGAAAAATAACCCCTTGAATATAATGTTTTTAAATGTCTAATACCATTTCAAATATAGGAACCATGATTGTAAAATAAACTCCAGGACCGCGGGGAATCTGGGAGTAGTCTAAATCTAGAATTCGTTCTATGTTACTATAGAAGTCTAAGGACCTCTCAGTGAGATTCTGCTAATCTCTGGTACATCTCTTTTGTAGGGTCACTAACAGACCACTATCACTAGGGTCTTCATTAGAGAAGCTTTTTAAATAAGTAACTTAAAAAGCAACTTAAATAAGTAAATAAGTAGCAAGCTGTTTTTGAAAGGCTAAGAAAGTTGCCTCAAGATTTAGAAATAGTTCTTGAAAAGAGGACTATCCTTCAGGTGGTTGATTGTCTTTAATTTGGGAAAGCATTAGGTTGCTATCTTCCTCTTCTATTGAAAGGAAAAGGAAGAAAATAAATAGTATTTGTACCTCTGGTCAAGTGACCTAAATAGTTTGTTCTCTTTTTCCTTTGCTCTGTAATAGATTAGCAGTTATTTAAATAATTGATGTTAAGTGTCTCTGAATTCCTGTGGTTTGAAGTCTTACAGATACTGTTAACTTTCTCTTCCTGACTGAAGAGGATGTGTACAATAGTCTTTTTTCCTTAGTCTAAATTTAGACTTCTGGATCATGAATTAAAAAGCTTATGAGTATATGTGAACTAGAGGTAAATTATGGCTGTTTTCTTATTTTTGAGCTGCTTTTTTTTTCTGAAGAGAGAAAAATAAACATTTGCAAACAGTTCAAGCTAGAAGTTATTTTTCTATAACTCTTGAGCTGAATAAAAGCAAAAGTTAAAATTCTCTGAATCGGATTTAATTTGGAATGCTTGGATTACAGAGAAAGCATTTCTTTATGTCTGGTTGCCATTACCCAGCTCTCTGCTATCTCATCTCTCAAAACCCTTGCCCGGTTCTGGATCAGAGTAGGGATTGGTCACCTGTGCCAGTCTATACATGCATGTACACATCTACATGTTAATTTGCATTGGAGTATTCTTTTTAACAAACTTGATGATCTTTTGTGGACTGGAGATTTTTTTTTAAATTATCTATGATTGCTTTCTACTTTTAGACTTAGATCACAGATTGACATTTAAAAAGTTAAAAACCTCTAGAAACCCTGTCCTTTCTAATACATTTAAGCTATTCCCACTCCCCCACCCCAAGGAAGACCAGCCCTGAGCTAACATTTGCCGCCAATCCTTCTCTTTTTGTTGAGGAAGATTGGCCCTGAGCTAACATCTGTGCCCATCTCCCTCTACTTTATGTGTGGGATGCCTGCCACAGCATGGCTTGATAAGTGGTGCGTAGGTCTGTCCCCGGGATCTGAGCTGGCAAACCCCAGGCCTCTGAAGCAGAGCATGTGAACTTAACCACTGCACCACTGGGTGGGCCCCCATTTAAACTACTTTGTTTGTGACTCTTTTCATGTTCCTACCCTGACCCATTCTCTCATTGCCATCCTTGCAACTAGCCTTATCATCATAACCCTACACCCTGCCACCTCCATGGGTGGGGAGGGGACTACAGCAGTCATTAAAACAGAAGAGCAAGCCTGGGCGGCTTAAATCATATTTTTAAAAATTCAAAGTTTCTGCTACCTCTACAGATCTGTCAAACAGGAGGCAAAATAAACAGAGAAACTGAAATTTAGTTATTACAGTTGATATTTTCATTTTAAAAACACTATAGCATACTGAGCTATAGTAACTAGTAGCCTTTCCCCATATTCACATTCAAATCTAAACTAGAAGATGCTTTTGTTTGTTTTACCCAGAATGAATAACATATAGCAGACAAGAAATTAAATTCATGTATTCACCTTCTGTACATGATTTTAGAGATTGAGGTGGTTCAGCATTTAGCACTATAGCTTGGAATTGAACAGTTCTTAGCACAAAATGTCTGGGGGTAAAGAGAAACAGCATAGCAGCGTTGCTACAGTTTTTTGTCTTGCTCTTGAGGATTATTGCATGCAGTCAAGGTAACTTGTGTTCTATATCTTGAATCAAGATGTGATACAACATAGGATGGGTAAGCCCTCATTTACCTAGTGGTTATCTGTACAGCAATCTCAGCTCCCTAGAGCTTAGCCAAGACTAGGGAAATAACAACAAAGGTCTCCCTCCAAACAGCAAAAATATCACACCAATTCTTATAACCAAATTGGTAAGCTTTATGCCTAGAAGATTTCCAGAGTTTAACACTGATAGCATGGTTGCTCTTATTTTAGATACAGTTTAAAATTGAGCAAGAGATGTGTTCTCTAGGTAGCCACAACAGGCAGCTTCTCTCTATGATAAAAACTCCTCTATTAGTTGGTTGCAAAAGAAAATTCCCTAAATTCTATGATTATATTTCACGATCTGGACAATATCTTCAATACCACATTGCTTTAACTGAGAGGGAGAAGGGACTGTACAAGTAACATCATAACAATAAGATTAATATTGTTAAATAATACCAGTGAAATTGCAGTATATTTACAGAGTGCTTTACAGTTAACAAAATGCTTTCATTCATATTGTCTTATTTAAAAATGGACTATTTCTTCTAAGTCAGAGTTTGCTGACTGAAAAAAGAAATCCTAAAAAGTGGTAGAGTTGTTAGCATAGCATCCTGAATTGAAAGTTTAGGGAAAAATGTCCCTGAGCATCCACCTAATAGGTCCTAAAAGTGTCAGTATGTGATAAATGATATATATGATGACTCCATGCAGAGACTGATTTGGTAGATATTAAAGGGTGCTAAGCTTATCTCCATTAGAACTGTATAGCTTATGCAACTTTTCACCAGTTGAGTTGGACGCAGAAGATAAAGCTCAGATAGAACTGCATGGGTTCCATTTCCTTCATCGCATTAAGAGAGTCCTCCAGACATCTACCATTGAGTGCTTTTCTGTTTGGATTGGAATCCATTTAATCCAACTGTGAATGATAAAGCCAATTGTTTGCCCAAGTATGGAATTCATCTGGTAACTTAGATCTCTCTTCAATTCAGGAAGCACGCTGAGAATTTCCACAAAATACCAACAACGTTGCCTGAATTTTTTTTTCTTGAAGATTGTCCTTTGGGCTAACACCTGTTGCCAGTCTTCTTCTTTTTTTTTTCCCCTTCCCAAAGGCCCAGTACATAGTTGTAAGTCATTCTAGTTCTTCTATGTGAGATGCCGCCACAGCATGGCTTGAACAGTGTGTAGGTCTGACCCCAGAATCTGAACCAGCAAACCCTGGGCTGCCAAAGCAGAGTGCGTGAACTTAAGCACTTGCCCACGGGGCTGGCCCCTATGTTGTCTGAATTTTTGTTTTGTGGTTCTGAGTTGAAAAAATAGTACATATTTGGGGATTAAATGGCATTCAGAAGACAGAATAAAATGAGGGTGTTTTTAGTTTTGCTATGGGTTATACATATTCCTTGGCTTCTGGCCCTCACAAATTTATTTGTTCAGGAAATTTCTAAGTCGATAACTTTAATGTTACTATCTTTGATCCCTTTGATCCCTGGCAGATTGGTAATTCATAGCAATTTAACAAAGTAGATGTTTTTATAATTTTATAGTATCCAGACTAGAGGATCTCAGATGTTTGAAGCAGATTTATTATAAATATTTTCCCCATGCACTTCCCACTTGACTAACTCCTATTTGAGATCTCAGTTTAGGAGCCCCTTTCTCTGGGATGCTGTTCCAGACCCTTTCCAGTCTGCAGTGGTGCTTGCTTTGTGTGCCGGGTGACATGGGATTTCAGATGTAGTACTGAGTTATGCTGGACTGACATTTCAGTTGCTGTTTTGTTTTGCCCAGAGTTAGGTCAATTCATGTGGGTTGGGAACTATAATAATAATCTTTAAATATTTGCTCAACATATATTTAATAGAAGAAGGATAAACTGATTTTCTTTTCATAACATTTCTATATAGAAGCAAATACCTTACTGCTTCATTTCTGCTGGCTGAAGCAGGGTCAGTTTTCTAAAAATAAACAAAACATTTCCCAAGTTTTGGTAGTTTTAATTCATGATCTTCTTGAACCAGACAACTTCTTAAAGGGCATTTAAAATTTATATAATAACATTGATAAATCCTGGTAAAAATCTCTATACTTTTCCATTTTGGAACTTGAGCTGACTGCAGCTGTACATGGCCATTATATTCCAGTGGTGCTTCTGTCCCTTGTAGACTTGAATTCCTTGAGCACAGCCCACCTGGGCTGTGCTTTCCTCAGACTCTGGTGTTTCCAGTGAGAGCACGGGACATGTATATCTTCCTCAACTTTGTATCGTGGGCCTGTTACAGTGCTTGAAAAAGAGTGAGTGTTCAGTAAATATTTGATGAATTGTTGAAAGAGTATTAGTTTTTCTCCCCTCTACTCATGTGCAAAATTTGGCTTGGAATCTCAGAAATAAAATTTTTATCATTATTTCTCATTGTGCAGTTGGTGTATATCTCTGTATATTAAGTGATCTGTTCATGTGAAGTATAGAAGCTTTTCCCAGACTTTCAGGTTGTTACCTTGAGTTTCTTCTCTAGATTAAGTTTTCTGTTGGGTAGAATATAAATTTGTTTTCTTTGATGACATCTGTAAGCTAGCGGGTAGGCCCAGTTTTAGTTAAGGACTGATGGGTAAAATATGTAACTGCCGAAAGATCTTGTTGCTGCTTATGACATTTGAGGTAATTAAACAATCTATGTTTATTCATATTGGCTGTAAAATAAATGAGATAATTTCACAAAATCTATAGCCAAATAACATTACATACTTTTTTTTTTTTAAGCTTCTAAGTTAGACCTGGAACTGCCGCTTCCTCTTAAGTGAGACTTAATCACTCGTAATGGAAATTAACTCCCGTGAATAAATTCAAGGAGCCTGATTTGGATTCCTTCTTTTTGTGACTCTAAACATTATTTCATGAGATAAGCAGAATAATGTCAGTAATATTCACTAATGACACCTTTTTCCTCTAAGGACTTTTGTCTTATGTCTAAAGTGACTCTGGTTCTCCTTCTCCAAAGTATATGAGATTATTGTGCTGTGTTGTTTAAAAGCTGCTTTATTTTCATTGAAAAGAACGAATTAGACAACGAGAAATAGCATTTTGAGGCATTGAATACAATTTTTTATATTTCACTCAACTAAGTTTAAGTTGTTTTTAGTGTTTATCTAGGCTTTGCTTCTTTTTGAAGATTATTCCCTACCTCATTGCAAAAAAAAGATTTGTGACTTTCAAAAAGAAAAATAAACTACGAGCAAAGAGAAAGTAAGGTAGAATACTAAGTAGGGCTTAGGTAGAGAAGTGTTCCTGAAGATTCTATACAGTTACTAAAGTTTGGCTATTTTTTGGTTCTGAGCTTCCTATGGGCAAAGCAAAAAGATAACTATTTATAATAAGATTAACATTGTTCAAAAAAGTAAAACTATAACAGTTGCTTAGGAAAAGGAAACTTTGTTTCCTGATACTGAAGTCTGAGAGAAATTTCTTACTTAGGCCTTTATAAAGGACACATCAAGTAATATAGTAAATAGCTCTCTCCAAGGAGGTATAATAGGGTGTTTTGAATGGCGTAACTCCCAGTCACAATTAGACAAAAATGATTCTTTCAGGAACAGCACTGTCCAATAGAAATACAATGCAAATATATATGTAGTTTTAAATTTTCTAGCAGCCACATTAAAAAAAGTAAAAGAAATGCGTGAAATTAATTTTAATAATATATTTTAGCAGTTTGTAGATCCAGTATTTCAAAATATTATCATCTCACCATGTAACTAATATAAAATTATTAATGGTATTTTACATTTTTTTCATACTAAGTCTTTGAAGTCTACTTACAGCACATCTCAATTCAGATGTTATATTTTCATCAGAAATATTCAGTCTGTATTTATATTTCATAAAATTTACAGTTGAAAAGTAAATTCACACACCCAAGTTTCAAACATACTTAAAGTTTTCCAATAACAGAATCTCACATATCAGATTTTAAATTTAATTTCAAGTGCTCAATAGTCATATATGGCCAGTAGCCACCATATTGAACAGTGCAGCTGTAGAATGCCTAGAGTAGAAAAATCTTTCCGGGGTACACATCAAAATCACCTGGGGCCTTCAACATAATGTGCCCTTGGAAATGATTCAGTAGGTCTGGGGTGGTTCCTCAGCATATGTATTTTGGAGAAGTTTCCCCTATATATTCTGATTTATACTTTGGTTAAGCATCACTGTCCAGAAGAGAAAACGAGTTGTATATACTTACAGTAATGTAACCATTAGTAGTTGTTCTTGCAACTAGGCTTTTGATAAGAGTTCAGCAACCAGAGCAAGGGTGCAGATATTCTGCATTCTCAGCTTGAAAAGTCTTGGAATTGAATTTTGAGTTCACTAAATGCTATGCCAATTTGAAAGGGAGGGTTTACATGGGGAATAAAATAGAGGAGATGGAGAAGGGTGAGTGTCAATAAATGAACAGAGAGAACTGTGGACTTGAGGACATAATTCCTATGCCTCTTTTAGAAAGACTCCTCAGGGATACAGGAATTAAGCTGTGCCCTTTAAGAATTGATAAGATTTAGACAGAGGAGGATTCCAAGGATGGGGACATTGGTACAGTTTCAATCTACATTGAAGAAGAAATTTTGAAATGAGATGCAAAGCTAGAGTAAGGGAAGAAATTTTGTTTATTTAGAGGTTAGCATGAAGACACTTGGATAACTGAGAGAAAGTAGAAATTCTTTTACTTGAAAAAAAAGAAACCACCCTTAAAAATGTAATAATAGTGACTTTCTCAGTAAAGACATTTAAATATCTCATATAACAGGAAATCTGGAGAAAGACAGTCTGTGTCTGATTTGGCAGCTTAATGAAGTCATCAAGCAGCCGGGGTTTTTTCATCATTGGAGATGGGCTTTTCATCCTTGTGCTTGTGGCCCTGTGGTTTCAAGATGGCTGTGTGGCTCCAGATATCACAACCAATTCAAAGACAGGAAGGACAGAGGGCAAGAGATGGAGTGGAGGGCATTGCAGGGACAGCCCAACTACCATTTCCTTCAGCAGCTTTCTCTTATCAGCAAAGAATTAAGTTTCCTAGAAGCCCCCATCAGTCTTCCTTGTACCTCATTGTTCAGAACTAGATCACATGGCCACTCCTTATTGCAGTGGAATTTGCTATAGTTGTAATGTCCTCTTGTATTCAACATTGCTTCATTTAAAAATACTCTTACAATGAACATGGCATGAATCCATTAATATTGTGTTTAGCTATTAGTAACACAAAATCATACTTAGTTGGCTTAAAACAAGTAAGCGGTTTACATGCCGCCTGTAGCAAGAAATCTGGAAGGTGACTGTGCAAGGCTAGTAGAGAGAATGAATGCCCTCAAGGTACCAGGCTCCTCCTGTCTCCCTGCTCTTCTTTCCTTAGCCCATGGATTTCCTTCCCATGGTCCAGAGAGAACTGTAATCCAAACATCACATTATGTTCCAGGCAGTGAAAATGTGGAAGAGCAGAAGGCTTTTCCCTAACAGTGTTGTATTTGAGAAGGGACCCTCCCTCCCAAGGTTGTTTAACCTGTAACCCATTGACCTGAAGTATGTCAAAGGTCCATGCGTACATAGGTGCTGCAAATCTGAGTATCTCTTTCAGAGCTTTATTGTAGAGGCTGGAAATTCATAAATGTTAACAGTGAATGAAAGAACACAGCAGCAGCACGGTAGCCAGCCTGTCAAACAGTGTAGCTTAATGTCCCTCTATGTCATGTGTGCAGCTACTTTTTCCTAAGCAGTGTGCTAGTTCCAAACACTGTTGGTTCAAATAAGGTAAATCATGTTCTTTAATTAAATTAAGAATATATAATTCACAGGTAGAAAACTCACTTTTATAGAAAAAAATGCCTGTATTTTCACTCAGTGGAATATTAAGTAGTCATTAAATATTTACAGAGTTTGTGCATATCACTGGCACTGTTCTAGGTTATTGGTGATCTCCAGGGTACAAATGCAAGATGCTTCTCTGCTTCGTCTTACTGGGCCTTGCAGAAGCACTTAAAATAGTAGAGCATCTGGCCTTCCTTTCAACACTTTGGTCTCTTGGTTTCCATGACCCCACGTATGTAGTTTTCTTGCTCTCTTGTTAGCTACCCCTCTCCGTTCCCTTTGCCAACTTTTTATTTGCTTTTTAAATGTTAGCCTTCTTCAGGGCTCGGTCTGGGCTCTCAACTTGTAATCTCATTAGCTCTTTTATCCGTACAGCAGCCAAGGTGATCTTAAATGTAATTTGGATCACATGCTACCCTTTTTAAAACTTTAGTGGTTTCACAGTACACTTCGAGTGTTACTCAGACTCCTTCCCGGGTTGTGAGAGATCTGGCCTGGGCTTGCTCTTCAGCCTCATTTATGCCACTCTTCCTCAGTTACTAGTCTGTCCTCATTGTTTGTCTTCTCTCCTCAAATCTGCAAGGTTTTTTCTTTTCTTCCTTGAAGTCTTCATACATGCTGTTCCTACTGCCTAGAATGTTCTACTACCTACTGTTTGCATTTCTGGCCCAGTATAAGTCTCACCTCCTCAGAGAGGCCCTCAGCAAAGGCCTTCCTAAAGTTCCCTGTTGTACAGCGCTGTTGTTTTCTTTATAGTGCTTTCCCACAGCTTGTTTTTTGTTTGTTTGCTTGTTTACATATCCAGTATGTCCAGGGTCGGTGCTAAAATACATACATATATATATATATATATATATATATAGATTGATTGATTGATTGATTGATTTCTGAATGCATGATTAATACCCTGGAGAGATTCTTATATATTTTGAGGAAAAGAAAGAAAATTTATATTCTATTGAGCAAGATCATACTGTGTTAAAAATGTTAATAGTCTTTAGATAGTGGAAATCTTTTTTTAATTAACTCTTCTGATAGCAAAAGAAAACTTAAAACTCTTCTAACTTTCAGTTTTACGTCTAGACATAACTTTAGAGATCATCGAATATAATTGCTACCTGCCTGATAAGGGAACGTGGATAATAATATGCTACTTTACATTTTTACAAATATTTTACAGTTTACAAAATACATTGACATACATACTGTCTTTTTTGAACTTCAGACTAAGTAGGGTATTATCTGTATATAAGTATGTGACCTTGGGCAAGTTATCTGTAAAATGAGAAAATGAGGGTGGTGTGGGTATCTAGTCAATTAATGTATATGAAATGTTTTGCAGACCCCACAGTACGAAACAGATGTTGGTAGTAGTGGTATTATAACTGAGAAACTTAGCTCCCAGAACAGTCAAATAGTATGTCCTGGATGTCACAGCTATTAAGAGGTAGGGCTAATAACCAAACCCAGGCTGTATAGTAAACTGGAAAATCTAGTGTTTTGAGTAGTAACATATTAGAATGTCTTCATGAATCTTCTGTGTGTGTGTGTGCACACATGCGTGTTTGGATAGGCATTCTCTACTTTTTTACCATGTACTTTTCTAGAAACCAGGCAATAAATTGGAAGTTATTTTCCTATGATAATCAAGTCGTATTTGGAGGCACATCTCCAATTAAGGACTTGGCATTAAGTAAACAAAACATGGCCAGCAATATGTCCTAAAAGCAAATGTATGAAAGTTGAAATTCTATAATTATTTAAAATAGTAAAATCATGCTTTAGGTTTATTAAATGGGCACATTTGCCCTGTTTGCATTGAGTATACATAGAGAAGAAAGAAATATTTCTATACATAGAGAAACATACCATAGCATGTTTTAGTAAATTTGATACAAAGTTAAATTGCTAGCTAATATATTAAATAGTTAATTAATAATATTTTTTCCATCCTAAAAGTTGTAAGGGCTTTTGGAAGATTATTTTAATGGTCTAGAATAGATCATTAATGAAAGGTGCCTACACGGTGATTTCTTTTCCCTCAGTTTTCCCTTTAACAAACAGGCTTTCAGAATTTCATCATATACACCTGATACCTCCTAGAAGTCCTATAAAAGCTGTTTAATGCATGTTTATTAATGATGATTGTGGTTTTTACCCACTACAAAGAATTTATGAAGCAGATTATTAATTCCATAATAATACTTTTATTCATTAAAAAGCAATAGATAATTCTCTTAAAATTTGGGAAATACAGAAAATTATTTTTTTAAATTTTTTTGAGGAAGATTAGCCCTGAGCTAACATCCACCACCAATCCTCCTCTTTTTCCTGAGGAAGACTGGCCCTGAGCTAACATCTGTGCCCATCTTCCTCTACTTTATATGTGGGACACTTGCCACAGCATGGCTGGACAAGCGGTGTGTAGGTGCACACCCAGGACCCGAACTCGTGAACCCCGGGCCACCGAAGCGGAACATGCAGACTTAACCGCTGCACCCCAGAAAATGTTTTAAAAAGGCAGAAAAGTCACCCCTATTGTTTCTATCCCAAAATGACTAGTGTACATATTTTGGTTTATTTCTTGCTAATCTTACAAGCAATAGTTAAAAGTAAGTCTTGAATCAACCTTTGCCATCTCTTCTTTAGAATTCTCCTTTTTTCCAGAACCATAGACAAAGCTGAATATTGTTAGATCAAATACAGCCCTCAAAGAAGCAATGATGCTATTAAGACTCTCTCCTTGACACTATGTTTACAATTATTAGACTAATTAATACTTTAATGAACAACAATAAAAACAGTTCCTGGATAAAAACAACTACTGGAGAAAACAGAGCTTCAAAATTTCATAGAGTTAATATGGCCAACTGGATGTAGACTTGTGGTTAAAACCACTTATTTGTTGAGAATTAGAAAATGAAGGGATAAAGGCAATGAGAATTGAAGCATGGGGTGCTAGAATCCTAGAACTCAGGAGCAATATAGGGAGTTAGACTGGCAATATAGATTCTTGTCTGGCTTTCCATATTGTGGGCTGGGAGTCAGGCCCCTAGCGTGAAGTGATTTATCCAAGGTTGTATAGCCAGGTAGTATAAAAGCCAGGAGTGGGAGAATCCAAGGCTCCTGACTTCCAGTTTGTTCTTTCTTCTGTTATACACAATGCAGCTAAAAATGGCCCTGACTAGACAGTGAATTCTACAAATGTTAACGTCCATTATATGAAGTTTGTGGTCCCATATTCTCTTTAACAGTAGTTAGGTCTCTGTGGAAAAGGAATGAAAATACCATAAACTTTCAGATTCAAATACCTAAATTCAAATTCTGACCAATTCTTTTTTGATATCATTGATCTTTCTTTGTGATTTCATCATGTTAAAGTATACTATATATTAGAATCATTAATAATTATAATTGAAGTGATATAGTATGGTATATGTTAAAATAGTAATTGGGAAATACAGCCCGACAGTTGGAAAAAAAGAAAGATGATTTTTTTTCAAAGATTGGCACCTGAGCTAACATCTGTTGCCAATCTTTTTTTCCCCTTCTTCTTCTTCTCCCGAAAGCCCCTCAGTACATAGTTGTATATTCTAGTTATAGGTCCTTCTGGTTATGCTATGTGGGACGCTGCCTCAGCATGGCCTGATAAGCATGCCATGTCCGCACCCAGGATCCGAACTGGTGAAACCCAGGGCTGCCGAAGCAGAGCACATGAACTTAAGCATTCGGCCGTGGGGCCAGCCCCAAAGGTTATTTTTGTAACACCTAAAAACACATTGACACACAAGCTACTGAATAAAGCCCTACCAATCAGAAACAAAAAAATGTGTTATGAGTATCCAGCTATATCACTGGGTCAGGAGAGATGACAAAGCCAAGGCCAGTATAACTTTTCAGTCAATGGCCGTGTGATACACAGAAACAAATTTTAGAATAAAGAAAATGTTTGCTAATACAATCTGTATTTAAGCTAAAGAACTTCACATTTAATATTCATAATGAAGCAAAGATCTTGGTATAATTAAAAAAGGCATTAGACTGGAGTCAGTAAATATGTGGCACCCTTGCGCCTTAGCTTAGCCCACCTGTTTGGTCCTCCAGCTGTACCCTTTGCCCATGACAGACATGGATAATTAATCACAACTCATGCTACACTGAGCCCAGAGACAGCTTCAGAATCCTTCTTAATGGAGCATTTTGGCAGCCACTATAAAATCAATAGGAGTTGGCAAGAGAGAGACATCCTGTTTTCCACCCTAGCATTAGATATTTTCTGGTTATTTTCTTTTCTAAAGTAGACTAATGTAAAGGTTAGTAAGTCAGTCAGTAATCATGAAGGAGAAAATAACTACCTACAAGCTGAGTAAAAAACTTTTTTCCTGCCTGACAATTTTTTCTAACTGAATGACTTGCATGTAATTTACTAGTATAGATACAAGATGCTGCTTAGGGTATATACCCCAGTTGATTCTAGAATGGCATTTCTAATGCCCCTGATTTTCTATAAACCCTTAGTAATTTTCGAAAGAGGTAAAATTGCTTGTTAAGAATTTATTTTTAAATCTACCCTGTGTATAATTTAATGTTTGGTTAATTGCATGAAAATGGTGTATAATGAGTATTTAAAATTGTGCTCTATCATTTCAGCTTCTTTAATATTGTGAAGTTTCAGCCATTCATACAATAAAAAATATGGGAGGGCAAATTATCTGAAAATATAAGGGTAATGAAATTCATAATATTCCTTCCAGTTGTACTGAGGGAGTGATTTTTTTCTCAAAGGAGACTAGTTTTTATGAAAAGATGCATAGTATATGTGACCAGGTTTCTCAAAGAGAAGATGATGTTTAAGGGCCTTTTTCAAAATAGAGTTGCCTGTGATTTCATCCGAAAAGACGTATGGCAGTTCCTCAAGTGGGGAGTCTGGGCCTATAAGTATAGTTTGAAAAAGCTGCCCAGATGATTCTAAATTTTCCCTGCCCTGAGGGAGTCCTGAGATTTGGAGACTTTAAAAGTTTAAGTGGAAAATTAAAATTTGAGTTTGTTTTTCAGGTAGAATTCTAAAGTGAGAATTACTGTGGAAAGCTGCTGGACCATTTAATTCTTCTGTTGTCATAAAATGGCAGACATTCTTAGTTTGATATATAAGTATATATTTTACATAAATGTTAGTATTTGAAAGATTTTAAATACCTTGTAATCATTGTATAGTCTCTTTACAGAGGTTTTTTTTTTTAATTGTTTAGCTCAATTGAAATGGTCCCATGCTTCTGAATCAGATGACAATTTTGATATTTAATATTCTGGTTCTTTCAAGTTAGTTCTGATGCCTGAAATACAAGATTATATGTAACCAAGTTGTTGTGTGTATGCATATATACGTGAGGCCACATACACGTGTTTTGTATGATCAGCAATGCAATGTGGAATGAATGAATGTATCATAAACTCCGTTTTCATAATCTTTGCTTATAAATATAAAGGTTAATCGTGCACATTGTAGAAATTTGAGAAAATGTGGAAAAGGATAAACTAGAAATTTAAAATCTCTCGTTACCTTATCACAGATATCCATAGTATCACAGATATTCATGGTGTCCCAGAAATAACAGCTATTAACATTTTACATGTTCCCTTATTTTTCTGTCTGTCATGCTGTAGATATAGTTTATCTTTTGCTTTTTAAAATTGCATTATGGACTGATCATTTTCTCAGGATATTAAATATTCTTTAAAAACACAATTATTGAACCTTATCATTATCGTAGAAAATGTATATAAAATGTCTAGCATAGTGCGTGACATTACTAAGCATTCAACAAACACGAGTTCCCTTAGAGTTGAAAGGTCTCACAGGATATCTTGAGTCTAGTCCAGTCTTTTACCCAGTGTATCAAACGAGTAGTTATCTGGCGCTCTGCAAACATACTTATCAGGATGGGAAACTCATTTCTTCATAAGCTACCCTGTTTCTTTTATTTTCAGCTCTGATTTACTTTCTTGTAATCAACTCCCATTAGTCCCAGGAATGCCCTGAGGACTACCAAGAATTAGTCTTTATACATTCCTCAATGTGACAACCTTTCAACTCAATATGAAGGTAGCTCTCATGTCTGCTTTCCCCTGAGTTTGTGCATCTCTGAGTGTTTTTCTCTGTCATCTTTTATTTACTGTATAAACATATTTTTTTTGAAAATCACAATAAGGTCAGTTAACCCACAGTCTCCCCTTTTCCACAATAAATATTCTCTTTTATAGGTTTTAATTCTTTTCACATAATTTTAATCATGGCTTAAAATTTAATATTCTGTTTGATCCCAATTCTAAGTTATAAGGTTCCCCTTCTCTTCTACCCTTCTTTCTTTGCAGAATACATCTTTTTAAAAATCATAATTAACTATTACTTTTAAAAGATCTGTGTTTAATATCTGTAGCTATTTCTTAGTTTTACTTTCAAAGACTTAAAAAATTAAAACATACCCCACAATTAGAAGGACCCACAACTAAAATATACAACTATATACTGAGGGGATTTGGGGGAGAAAAAAAGCAGGAAAAAAAAAATTGGCAACAGTTGTTAGCTCAGGTGCCAATCTTTAAAAAAAAACACCGGAATTCAATTTTTAGTTGAAAATTTCAGTTTAGCATTTTCCTCTTTAGTACCAGATGAATCTAATTTGGTTCTAGCCTTTTCATTCATAGAAAGTATAAAAATAAAAAAAAATTTCTAAACCTTTTTTTCTCCTACGTTGTAGTAACTTATAATAAACTAGTCACAGAATTTTTATGTTCAAATTTTTAAAATCTTGCCACCTAAACATACACAATGTAACCGTCCAGTGGGAGTTCAGGCTGCATTTGGTCAGTTTCAGGTTGATTGCTGAGTGCTTTCATCTGTTAGAATTTCTAACCCATGCTCATTACACAGATACAGATCACGAAATGTAAGTTAACTATGATCATAAGCTAAAGAAAAAAACTAAAAAGAAACCTAGTTTTATAACACCAAAAATATATGATAATCTTTTTTTTGGTAGTGGTCTTTGGTGTCTGCCTAGAGATTGGTATGTGAGTTTTTTCCTAAGCCTCTCCTTGTGCTAAGTGATAAAGCATCATTGATTGGAATGAATGTGTGTCTGTAGGGCAGTGTTGCTCGAACAATTGGACAGACTGGCTTGTACCATCATATCGAAAGATAGGCTTGACTTCTTCCATCCATATTTTATAAATTTTTATGGCTACATAATATTCCATCAAATTGGTCTGCTGTATTTTTCTTTCATCTTTTTTTTATTTAACCCACACTTTTTCATTGTTAGAGTTTTAGAAGCAAACATTTTTATGTCATAGCTTTGTTTCTTCTGTTTTTTTTAATTACTTACATCAAATCAATTTCTAGGAGTGGAATTTATCAGTAAAAGAGAGGGAACGTTTTTTACAGCTCATGATATTAATCACCAAACGACTTTCAGAAGAGTTTACACTCTCTAAGCTCCTGTCTCTCCTGAAATATGTCTACCCGTTGTCCGTCAGAGCTCATTCATTCATTCAATTAGTGTCAGAAAGGGACATAAGAGGCTAAAATTTAAACCTATCAGTCTTATTACTTTGTTGGTCTCTCTTGTTGTATATACAGTAGAGGAAGATGTCAAAACCAGTATTTCAAAATGTATTTTAAAATTATTTGTGAAATTCAGTGATTTATTGATTTGAATTAACTGTAGAGTGTTTAGAGAAGTAACCTTATATAATCATAAATATAAACATGACAAGCAATGACTATTCAGCAATTGAATTTTAAATAAACTCTTGAAACCTTTAGATATTAGTATAGTCATTCCTTCCTCTCCCCCTAGCCCGAGAGTCATTTTAGGAAACTTTATCTGTACTCCATCGATTCTGCCATTGTATAAAATACTTTCACTCTCTGGACTTCTTCCTTCCATATCTAGAATTATGGCAAACTTTGTCCTTTAGGTTTGGGCTTATTTTGAAAACAAGCAAAACATTCAAAACAAAGTCTGAAATAAGTAAACTGCGTAATATTGTTTTAGTCTTAAAAGAAAAAGCCAAATGTGATTTGTAAATTAATAAGGCAAAGTTTGTATATGTATATGATGTGAAAAGGAGTTGATGAAAAACGAAAGAGGAAAGTAGTCCTAAACTGGGTCTGAAAATACTTCCAAAATGTAAATTTTGATTCCTTGTCCCCTAATGGCAGCAATTGTGTACAATTGGTCAAAGGGACTACTGTATACTCATCTGCATGTAAAAAGTTCTATTTTTTATTACAGACTCATAATTTTATAGTCTTTGCATGTATGGAAGCAAAGAAAATAATTTATGATTGTGTAATTTATTGAGTTTAGATACCATTAAAACATTTTTACTTCACCATACAGTATCTTCAGTTAGTCTTATTTCAGATGATTTGAAATATCCTTTTTTGCTGAGTAGTTTAAAACATGAAGTTATTTTATTGCCCTCGATTTCTCCAAGAATGTGATCTTGATGATTCCACAAGTTAAAGCGCTCAGCCCAGTGATTCTCAACCAAGTCGATTTTGTATCCTAGGAGATGCTGGGCAATGTCTGGAGATGTTTTTATATGCTGTGACTTGTTGGAGAATGGGCTGCCACTGGCGTCTAGTGGGGAGAGACTAGGGACAATATGACACATCCTACAATGCACAAAACTGCCCCCCACAACAGAGAATTATCCGGGGTAAAAATATCAATTATGCTGAGGTTGAGACACCCTATCTTAGCCCAAGATCTTGGGCTCAGAGATAGTCAGAGTTGTATTCAGTCTTCCACTTAATTTTGGCAAAATGTTTAACCTCAGTTAAGCCTCAGTTTCCTCATCTGGAAAATAAAGATAGTATCTGCATTATATAATTGTATTTAGCACAGTTTCTGACACATGGTAAGCAGTCAAGTCTTATTATGATCGTCACTGACAACAATATCAAGCATGTCAAAATTACTAGAATGGTAAACTTGGATGAAAACTTATAAGTGTCTTACAGTTTTTTGATTTCTTTGCTAAATTCCCTCATTTGAGAAGTAATTCATGTATACTTTGTGTTATACCGTACTACAGCATAGTAAGACCACTTAGAAGTTTTTATTTTCCACATATTTTCTAATTGTACATGCTTTGGGCTACCTTATTCAGATTTAAATTATCAAAATAATAATGGTATAAAGACTGAAAAATTTGCGGAGTGGTTGCAGACATTCAGAGGACCTTAAGTCTTTGGAATAAGGATTGTTAGTAAACGCATGGACTGTAGCTGCTGCTTTTTAGGGTTAACTCTTCCATAGTTGCTATGGCTGGTTAGAGACTGCATTGGTGATCTTGCTAATCAGGATATTTTTCTCTTCATCTCTAATGGCCCCCTGGTGAATTTATTGACGCACTTTAGGGAGGATGATCAGCTGGTTGAGTCCTTGTACCATGTCTTCGTTAAGGATATTTAATAATGCTACCACAAATACCCACTCTGTGAAAAACGGGCTAATGGTGAGAAGTAGCAGAAGGAATAGAAGGCATTGTGATTCCTGCCCTTGAGGAGTTTACAGTCTAATTGAGAAGATGTAACTTACATATTTAATTAATACTCAAAGGATTTATAGGCCTGACTGTATGGTAGACCTCATATATAAGGTAGGAAATAATTGAGCAAAGTTAGGATTTGAGTGAAGCTAATTATTCCTTAAATAATAAATTTGAGACTAATAGCCCTTGAGGTCTTAGAATTTACAGTAAATGCTCATATTTATTTTATTTGATCTTTGCAGTAGCCATAAAAGGTAGCAAATGCATGTGGGTAATGTATGTAATGTAAATTAAATTATAGATTTGAAAATATATTAGGGAATGTCGTTGTGAAATTAGAAGAGTAACGATCCTCCCCAGCTCTGTGCTAGCCAGTGGACATAAATGTGTTGGGAGACCTTAAGGAAGATCAGGGTTGTTCACTAGATAACCAGATCTTGATGAAGAGATCCTGTAGAGACATTGCACTCCCTTTACTTCTAAGATGCTGTCTATACTCCAGCATATTTTACTCACCAACTAAGCCGTTTCTTTGACTGCGAGTGTCATGTCTCTTTCACAAGGTAGCAAAGCATCTAGCACATACTCTTCTCTCTCCTTTCCTTTTTCTGATATGAAGAAATGTCCAGTTTTGATGGAGAGTCAAAAACAAAAGCAAACCAACAGAACGCAGTTGCTAAAATATGAGGAATAAGAAAGATACATTAAGAATTTTTTTCTTTAGAGCCTGTTTGATAAGGTTGTGTTTTCATAACATTTCTACTAATTAATTTGTAAATAATTAACTTATAAATACATTAACTGCTTATTCCATGGCGCTAGAATTGAAATGTCAGTGCTTAAAGAAAAGAGACACTTAACAAACCATGTTCTCTTTACTTGGCACAGACTTCCTGCCCTCAAGTTTTTTCCTAAAATCTCCCTGTAATTTTCCTAAATCTAGACTGAAACCCTTGGGGAATAGCAGCTGAATTTAGAACAGCACCTAATGAAAAAGCTGAAAGAATCGTGAGTAATACCTTTCAGTAGAATGGCCTTACCAGTTGTGATCAGAATTCAGACCAGGTGATGAGAAAGATCCAAGATTAAATTACTTATTTTATCACCTAAAAGAGTGGCTCTGAAATATAGGAAATACATGAAAAGATGCATATTCTACCAAGTTCAAAGTTCTTGTATAATTATATGGGAAGACTTTTGCCCATCTTAAGATTCAAATAAATACCAAATCTAATCAATGTTGTAGCCACCTGAGTAAGAATTACAGACTTCTGTGAGTGGGCAGAAAACCTAGGTAATATATACATCAATAATAAACTTGAATCTAAGGGTCACAGTTTCTACACAGGGTTATTCAGGTTGTCCCAACCAAGGTGGGAGCACCATTCATATCAAATGGATCTTTGATTATTTTGAAAGTTGTTTCATATTTTTATTATAATTGTTGGCTGCAAACATGGATGATATATATATTCTTTTTCACAACTTTGTTTCAGATGACAGTCAAGTGTCTTGCTCGAGGGTCAGTAAGATATTGTTTAGGTTGGAGGCAGGCTGCTGAGGGACCTATTTCCTTCTTTAAGTTAGGGAGTCATTGATAGAACAGCTGTAAAACAGGTTCAGCCTGGCAATTGTAGTTGCAGGCAAGAACCATCCTTGTCCCACCAGGGCCTCTCTGATCTTAAAGAAAACTTAGCAGCTAAGAAGGTAACCCTAAAAGTTTCATGGGAAAGTTGTCCAAAAATTATTAGTGATGATGTAATTGTTTTATTAGACAAATATCTTTTACTTCCTGGAAGGTTTTAAATTAAATTTAGAAAGGATGCACAAATAAGTAATCCATACTGGCAGTTTATGTAATTTTCATAGTTAAGAGAATTTGACTTCTTAGAGTAATGAGACTGCCTTATCATTTTAAAAACTTTTCATTATAGAAAGTTTCCAACATTCATAAAAGTCGAAAAGATCCTCTAAAAGACTCCACGTGCCTATCACCACACTTCAACAATTAACTATGTATACTATTCTTGTTACACCTGTTCACCACCGTCTTCCCCCACCAGTTATTTTTAATGGAATGTTTTAAAACAAATCCCAGATATCTTGTAATTTCCCCTTAAATCCTTAGGTATGAATCTCCAACAGGAAAGAATATATATAATCATGATTTCATTATCACAGTAATGCCTTAGTAACATTTAATCTGCAGCCCATATTCAAATTTCTCTGATTTTACTTAATAGTTTATTTGTTCAAATCGAGATATAAGAAGGGCCTGTGTATTGCATTTGATTATGTCACTCAAATATCTTTTATTCTCTTAGTTCCCTGTTTACCCCTTTCTCTCTCTCTTCCTATGCCATTGATTTGTTGGAAGAACTGGACGTATGTGCTGTAGAATGTACTACATTTTGGATTTGGTTGTTTTGCTTTTTCATGTGTCATTTTATTTCTTCCTCTATTCCTCGGTTTTCTTGTAAACTGGTATTGAAATCTAGAGACTCAATTAGATTCCAGTTCAATGTAATTCTAGTTCTTAAAAATTGAGATATAATTCGCCCCCTTTTTTTTTTTAATTTTTACTTTTGTAAAGATTGGCACCTCGGCTAACATCTATTGCCAATCTTCTTCTTTTTTTTTTCTTTTTGTCCCCAAAACCCCCCAGTACATAGTTGTGTATTCTAGTTGTAGGTCCTTCTGGTTGTGCTATGTGGGACGCCACCTCAGCATGGCTTAATGAGCGGTGCTAGGTCAGCACTCAGGATCTGAACTGGTGAAACCCTGGACCACTGAAGCAGAGCATGCAAACTTAACCACCCAGCCATGGGGCTGGCCCCAAAATTCACCCTTTTAAAGTGTAAAATTTAGTGAAATTTTTGGAATACACAGAATTGTGCAAGCATCCGTTTAAGGTGCAGTAATGCACCGCATAATGACATTTTGGTCAATGATGGACCGCATATACGATGGTGGTCCCATAAGACTGGTACCATACAGCCTGTGTGTGTAGTAGGCTGTAACATCTAGGTTTTTGTGGGTGCACTCTATGATGTTCGCACAATGGCAAAATTGCCTAATGATGCATTTCTCAGAATGTATCCCCATCATTAAATGACACATGACTATATCTTTAACAAAGTACACATAAAACAAGGTTATGTATTGATTGGTTGATGAAAATGTTGTGACCAGAGGCTCACAGCCTAACCCTATATTTCCCCTAGAAGTAGGGGTTCAGTATTCTCTAATTCAGTATTCACGGGACTTTGTAGAACAGAACTACTGTGAATAATGAGAATCAACCATACCTAGGATTGGAATTGCTGGATTGTAGGAAAACTCTACGATCATTTTGAGGACATGCCAAACTGTTTTCCTGAGCAGCTGCACCATTTTATATTCCCACCAGCAGTGTTTGAGGATTCCAGTTTCACCACATCTTTGTCAACGCTTGTTATTGTCTGTCTTTTTGATTATAGCCATCTTAGTGGGTTTGAAATGGTATCTCATTGTGGTTTTGACTTTTATTTCTCTGATGACTGACTAAAGGATGCTGAGAATCTTTTCATGTGCTTATTGGTCAATGTACTTCCAATTTAAAGTATGTAATTGAGTTGATTTTGCTTGTGATTTTTGATTTAGGATAAACACAAGTTTATTTACATTACTGTACCATTTATGAGAATTTAAGGTTCACAATTTTTATAAGTTTAGCTTATTAGTTTTATAAGAATTATTAAGTAATTGGGAAGATTTGCCATCAGCTAGCTGAAATATCTATAAAGGAAAAAGAGTCTATTCAATTTATAATTGCAGTTTAAAATCTAAGAAATTAGTTGAAAGCCACTGTCATAAGTGATACTTTTTGATAGATTTGTAAACTGAATAAAGATTAAAGCTAACTTTAAAAGCTAGGACTAACTTTTTGAATTTGTAACTTTCATAAATCAAATATTAATTTAAAAGTCCAAAACCCAAAATAAACTTCCAAATAGTATTTTCTGTGTACAAAAACTACCCCTGGCACAAAAGCTACTTTCAAGGGCTCCAAAAGCAACTCACATTCTTACCCTTTTAGCACATGGCTTAATTTTTATCATCTAATTATTTCTATTAGACCAGCTCTAACATACCTTTCTTCCTTTGCAATGGATTTTTTAAGCTTTATCTTCTGTTCTTTTTCCTTTCTTTTCTGTCTTTCTATCATAAGAATTGAATAGCAGAACTAAATCATTTTTGATGTCATTGAATATAAAAACTTTAAAATTATTTCTTTTAAAAAATAAAACACCTGGGGGCTGGCCTGGTGGCATAGTGGTTAAGCTCACACACTCTGCTTTGGAGGCCTGGGGTTCACTGGTTCAGATCCCAGGTGTGGACCTCCATACTGCTCTTCAAGCCATGCTGTGGTGTCATCCCACATACAAAATAGAACAAGATTGGTGCAGATGTTGGCTCAGCAACAATCTTCCTCAAACATAAAGAGGAAGATTGGCAACAGATATTAGCTCAGGGACAATTTTCCTCACCAGAAAACAAAAACAGAAAACAAAACAAACAAAAAAACACCTACCACCACTACCGTCACTCACACACTTTTAAGAAATGGTCCTCAGTGTTGATTTTACATCTAATTGGAAGCTTTGACTTGGTAGAGACCTTGGAGTTTTAGTTTAACTTGTGTTTGGACCAACTGGCTTGGAGCAATATTGCACAAGTTATTTACTTATATGAAGTGAAATTTCAAGAATATCAGTATGATTCACAAGGAGTTACATATTGTTTTTAGACAGATTTGATTACCCTGAAGTCAAGTTGTAAGTCAAGGGAGAAGGAGGCATTGTCCCTAATTTGAGGGTTTGTATAGTGTGATCACAACCGTGTGTCCACTGACATCTTGGTTAAGGGCAAGATTTTTCTTTCACACTCCTGCCCCCACACGAGATAGCCTAGGTATCCAGGATTGTTGACTTCAATTGTCTGCAATTATCGGGTCAGCAAATAGTCCACACTTCAGCCCTGGTCTTTGAATCAAAGACTCTCTTCTTTCCCTCTCACTCGGACACTCTGTCTCTTCATTTCTTTCTCTTTAGTTTGAGTCATCACTGAGCTTTCTCTCCCCCCTCTAGCCCTTCACCGCTGCCCCAGTCTTCTTGTCTTCACAGAAGACCTAGTCCCAAACTAGTCCTGTACACATGTTAATGAATCTTTTGATTTGAACCTATGTTAGTAGTTTCTTTGAATCTTCATTTCTTGGGGCCAGGAGATTGTGCTACCAAGATTGGTATTGCCAAGAGCAGTGGTAGAGACACATTACAGAAAATGACAGATGGAAATATCAAGCTATAACCCTACCCCTGGAAAATATAACATGCACGACAACTCTAAGAACTGGAAGTAAAAGGTAATTCAGTGTATTTAGAAGAAGTCATGGCAATGTTTGCACAGTTCACTTCCTGACAGAGGTTTTTGTTTTGGTTTTTGTTGTTCTTTTAAAAGCCAAAACAACTTGGATTTATTTATTTAGGAAGCATATATTTTGGAGACAAGTGGGTGGTCCAAGTGCTTCAGCTTACTCAGAGGCTCTGACCATATAGACAGATCCCAAAGTAAGTTAAATTCTATGTATACATATGTGAGCAATTCATTAAATAACAATGATTGAGTAAAGTAATGAAACCATTAGACTTCAGAAGAACTTTAAAGTATCAGATGAGTCCTTTGAAGTAAAGCTATGATGTACTTTAAAAAGTTTGGATGCTCTGCAGGCTAAACTAGCAAACTTTGAAATGGTTCTAGGCAATTTAACATGGTGACTAAAAGCACAGACCTTGGAGCCTGGGTTGGACTGAAACCCGGCTGTGGTACTTCTCAGCTGTTGGAGCTTGATCAGGTTATTCAGTCTCTGCTTTTGTTTCCTCCTCTGTAGACATGGGCTTAATAACAGTAAGTTTCCCATAGGGTTGCTGTGAGGATTAAACGAGTCGGTATACATCAAACACCTGAGAGAGGATCTGTCACATAGTAAGAGTTATATATGTTTGTGATTTTAATAATGTTACTACTTTTCACTGCATATTAGGTATATTTTAGTCATATTATTAGATTAAATAGACTCTTAGAAATTCCTTGGGAAACTAACTGCCATATATAGCCTTTTTTCCATGGAAATGGAATCCAGGTTACAAACAATGGATTTACAAATGAAGCCTTAGGACCTAAAAATTTAAAAATTAGAATTGATAAGGATCCAAATTATAGTAGAATTGTTCCTGGAAGGTCTTAGGTCCTGTGCACATAAAAGCATATGTATATGTGATCAAAATCACTAACTGTATTCATGAGTGCATTACCTGAATACTTGAGTGTGAAATGAATGTTTGCAGTCTTATCATTTGGAAGTGCCAAGTGTTAAATAACAAAAATTCAACTGAGTAAATTTTTGGGGGTTCTTTTTGGGGTTTTTTTGCTGAGGAAGATTTGCCCTGAGCTAACGTCTCTGCCAGTCTTCCTCTGTTTTTTATGTCTGTCACCACCACAGCATGGCTGCTGAAGAGTGGTATAGGTCCATACTCAGCAACCAAACCCAGGCCGCTGAAGTGGAATGCACTGAACTTAACCACTAGGCCATGGGGCTGGCTCCTCTTCCTCTTTTTTTGCTGAGAAAGATTTGCCCTGAGCTAACATCTGCTGCCGCTCTTCCTTTGTTTTGTATGTGGGCTGCTGCCACAGCATGGCCACTGACAAGAGGTGTAGGTCTGTGCCCAGGAACTGAACCCAGGCCACCGAAGTGGAGTGCACTGAACTTAACCACTGAGCCACCAGGGCTGGCTCAACTGAGTAAATTTTAAAGATCTAATTGGCTTTATTGAGTGATTCATGAATTAGGCAGCATCCCATCTAGCAAGTTAGAAAGGAACTCCCAGGAGCTGTACCTAATGGAAGGCTTTTATCTGCGGAAGGAGGACAAGAATGGTTTGTTTCAGGCTTAGGTAACCCCTATAGGGACGGAAGGGGGCTGTGTGGCGGGTTACCTCATTGGTGCTGACCAGAAGGTTCCAGATTGACCTGTTAAGACCACATTCCTGGGGGAGGTTGTAACTGCAATCAGGGTAGGTATTAAGTTTTGGGTTGCTGATGTGAGGCTTAGCACAAGTGACTCCATTTTGGGCCTCTTGTTTCTTTTTTAATACAGGAAAACAATTTTGGCTCCACTGGGCAATAATTGTAACAGTAACTTTGGGTAGAGTTTGGCCTCTGTTATTTTGTAATCCTCATGCATCTGCTTTTTCCCCACAACTGCTGCAAGAAAACAATCAAGCGCATAGCCAATTTCACGATCTCCAAGCACATATTGAGGCATAGCTGCTATTTTCCATTGCTTTGTCAGTCTTGAATATTTAAGCATTCACATAGTAGGCCCGATAAATGATAAGTACCTGATAAATATTTGTTGCGTGAATGAGTTACTGTACACAGGATTAATAGAGCGAGATGCATGGGAAAGAAGAGGGCACAGATGCCCATTAATAGATTACTTAACTAGTGATAAGAGTCTAAACTAGGATGTTGACAGATGAATGAGGGAGAAGAAAGAGTAAATGCAGTAAACACTGCAGAAGAAAAATTAATAAAACTTGATAACTGAGTACCTATGGAAAAATGTGATCAAAGTACCATTTAAAATCATATCCATTAGCAGCCTCTCTTGTTGGAGAATCCACGTTCTTCCTATCTTCTCACTTCCAGAATCATTATTACATTCCCTAAATTAAATTAACCTTTACCTAGGTACTTAGTTTTCACCTGACAAACATACCTAAGCTAGGCCAGAAAGAGTCAACATACACATGCGAATATATGTGTGCGTGTGTATGTAGTGTTATTACAGATTCCCTCTTAGCATTGTTGAATTGCTTTTGAAGAAAACTGGGAAAAAATAATTTTATTATATTCCCTAGAAAAGCAGCTTTTGTGCCATAGTCATGCTTTCTAAAACTTTAAAGATAGAGTAAGGACAGTACCTTAGGGATTGGTAATTGTTCAAGCATTAACATCATGAATATTCTGAAAATAAAAGAAAGTCGAATGTAAGAAATGAAAGTGATAGGAACACTGTCATTAGTTTTTATAATGAGAGGTCCGGAGACCCATTAACTATCTTTGCCAGACTTTTATATCTGTTTTATGGCGTTAGTTAGTCTGAGTTATTGTTAATAGAAGTTAGCAACTTTTGAAATTCCTCACATATTCTTGTAGATTGTGTTTAATAAACATGAGTGTAGTATATTTTATTGATTAAAAGAATAGAACATTGCTCAGTGTATGGTCCAAGTCAGCGGGTTGTCATACTTAACTGACCTGCACCAATTTATTTGGATTCCTGACTCTCTTCTGGTTTCTTTATAACCTTAGTCAATTTTTCTTTAACTCTGAACCAAAGTTACTAAATTTGCAAAAAGTATAATGTGATATTTTCTAGTTCAGTGCCAGGGGTCCTGTAGTTCTTGGATTGTTTCTCTGGTAACGATGCTTTCTGCTCTTTTCATGTCCATGTCTTTAGATAATTGTCTGATCTGCTCATAACAATCTTTCCTGTTTATAAATATTTTTTCTTTTGCTGTCTGTTAATCATTTACTTTTTCCCAGGAGTTCATCTGTCCTTTTCCTTAACTATTTCTTTGTAAAATTTTTCCTTTTAGTTTTCATTTATACTTTACTACTCTGTAATTCTCTTCTTTATATTCCCTCTTTGAAGCCATCTGCTGCCATTTATTTTGCTTTCTGTGTTGTAATACTAAATCTTTTGATGCTGCTGGATTTATATTCTATAACAACTTTCTATGAACATTCAGGATTTTTTTAAAAAAATTATGATGCGTTCACCTCCAATGACTAGCACTCAATGATTATGTTAATTGATATTCTTAGCTTAGATAGAATATCCTGCATAGATGCAGAATTTTATGCTGTGTTTTACTGATGATTGTGTTTAATATTATAAACTGACATTGATGCATTTATCACATTTGCCTATCTCATTCCCCGTTATGCAGAGCTCTCTTGCTGAATAATTTGTCTTACTAATCCTAAGTAAACTAATAAATTATTTACTAGGATTTTAAATTTTAATAAATAGTATTAATAAAACACAATTGTATTCAGGTAGGAATTCATGAGTATTCCAGAGACTTTAATTTGTAAATGAGAACCTCAATATTAAGAGCACATGAGGTCATGGCTATCTGGGGCACCACTAAGTGACAGTATCACTAGTCACAGGTTGATGCAGATTGTCTGTGTGAGCTGAATAGGACTGCAAAGCACAGGCTGCCTGAAACAATCGTTTTCTTCATAAACAGACAGAATGTATTCTTCTTAAATAGGAGAGCTTACTATCACTTTTGAATAATGAGTTGACTGACAAATGTATTGTAAAGAATAGGATGATTTTTTAAATGTCTTTTTCTTTTTCCCCTCTTCAGGGCCACTGTTTTTCATTATCACTGTGGTCTGTTTCAGGGCTTGTATTCCATGATAGTTGTGTGTGCAAATAGTGTGTCTATCACCACCTAACTGTATGTAGGAGTAAAGAATATTGTAATACATTGTTTCTTGGTAATTGTTGTTAGATTCACTTCCTGGTTATACTTAAAGTATCCTGTTACACATACATTATTGAAATATTTTAGGTATCTTGACTATAGTCTGATATATTCTGGGACATTATTCATTCATCTTCCAATATATACCTACTACTCTCAGGCACAGTGAACTATATGAACTAATTTAAACTGCATTTTTTTCTTCTTTTGATCTAAAAGCAGAATTTAATTGGGAAATAAAACACAGCCAAAGGCACCTCATCTCCAAAATTTTTCTGTGGCCATGTACATAAGAAACTGTGTTTGTTGATATGTTAGCAACTTCTGAAAGAAGAGAATTATTAAGAAGTTTTAAGATTGATTTTCCACACTCCAAGACCATGATTTAATTGGAGAGTTAAGACACGTACATAAACTGTATCTTGCTACAATAAATAATAAGATATATGTAGGATGACCTTATAATTTATTGTCTAGGTGTAGATGCTTTTGAGAGTAGAAGGGGGCACTGTTCATCATAATAGTGAGACAACAAACATGAATCAGAGTGTCTCAGGCAAACGTGGACCACAGGCTCACTCCGTTACATGCCTCTGACTGGATGGAAGCTCCGAGGGAGGAATGAGCAGTGCAGGTTAGCGTGGTCACCTAGGCTCCAGAGGAGGCATTAGAGCTGAACCAGAGGAATCAAGAAGTCATTCCTGTGATTCTGGCCAGGATAGCATTTATAGTGAATATGTCACTTTGGCTGGAATTGAAATTTGGGTAGGGAAATAGTAGTAGTTGGATTGGCCTGAGAAGTTTAGATTGTGAATGATGTAATCTTAAGAAAGTACTTAACTTCGGCGTCCCACTTTGCTGTCTGCAACATGGAGATAGAAATACCTGTCTCATAGGGTTGTACGATGATTAACTGTGGACCTCATGCAAAGTACTGTGTAGTGTTTATAAGTGATCAGTATATGTTAGCTACCTATAGCACGCTGGCAAAATTTTAAATTGTTGACGGTGTTTGGCAATGTGCAGGATCAATTGGGGGTGAGAGAGGCAGCAGAGAAAATTTGAAAGAATTTAGTAATTGAGTGAGGGGAGATGAGAAAAAAGAATAGAGTAAATAATGACTCAGCTTTCAAGCCTGAGTGGGAGACCAGGAGAATTTAGCAGAAATAAATGTCGGAAGGGATACTTGTTATTTAGGAAGAAGTTCAAATTTTAACAAACTGATTTTGAGGGGACAGCAGGCTATCCAATTAGAAATGATCACCTGGCAGTTGGAGAAATGAAAGTGGTGATCCCTGGAGAATTAGTTTGGAGCTGTTCAAATAGGTGGCAGTTGAAGCCTTGGCTGTGGACGAGATCTCTTAAGGATAGAGTGTAGGGAAAGTAAAGATTGATGACGGAAGATTGATGAGTGCAAGAGGAAAAAGAACAACTAAAAGAGAGGATCAAAGAAGCAGGAATAGTATTCTCCAAAGTATGTTTTACCAGACATAAGATCTGTAGGGTGGTAACAAGTAATATGGGAAAGAAAATTAGTTCTGTTGTTAAATACTACAACTGTGTTAAAGTTAAGTGAACTTGTTGACTGCAAGAATTCTCTGGGGTTTTTTTGTTTTTAATTTTTTTTAAGTTTTATTCAGGTCATAATAGTTTATAACGTTGTGAAGTTTCGGTTGTACATTATTCTTTGTCAGTCACCATATAAATGTGCCCCTGTACCCAATATGCCCACCCCCCAACCCCCTTCCTCTCTGGTAACCACTAATCTATTCTCTTTGTCCATGAGTTTGTTTATCTTTCACATATGAGTGAAATCATGTGGTGTTTCTCTTTCTCTCTCTGGTTTATTTCACTTAACATTATACCCTCAAGGTCCATGCATGTTGTTGCAAATGGGACAATTTTGTCTTTTTTTATCGCTGTGTAGTACTCCATTGTATATATATATATGCCACATCTTCTTTATCCAATCATCAGTCGATGGACACTTGGGTTGCTTCCACGTCTTGGCTATTGTGAATAATGCTGCAGTAAACATAGGGGTGCATAGATCTCTCAATATTGTTGATTTCATGTTCTTTGGATAAATACCTAGTAGTGCAATAGCTGGATTGTATGGTATTTCTATTTTTAATTTTTTGAGAAATCTCCACATTGTTTTCCCTAGTGGCTATACCAGTTTGCATTCCTACCAGCAGTGTATGAGGGTTCCCTTTTCTCCACACCCTCTACAACATGTGTTATTTTTTGTCTTGGTGAATAGCCATTCTAATGGGTATAAGGTGATAGATCATGTAGTTTCCATTTGCATTTCCCTGATGGTTAGTGATGTTGAACATCTTTTCATGTGGCTGTTGGCCGTCTGTCTTGTCTTCTTTGGAAAAATGTCTGTTCATATCCTCTGCCCGTTTTTTGATCTGGTTGTTTGTTTTTTTGTTGTTGAGTTGTGTGAGTTCTTTATATATTTCAGAGATTAACCCCTTGTCAGATTTGCAAATGTTGTCTCCCAATTGGTGGGTTGTCTTTTCCTTTTGTTCCTAGTTTCCTTTGCGTTGCAGAAGCTCTTTAGTCTGATGAAGTCCCTCTTGTTTATTTTTTCTTTTGTTTCCCTTCCCCCAGTAGACATGATATTCGAAAAGATCCTTCCAAGACCAATATCAAAGAGTATACTGCCTATATTTTCTTCTAGAAGTTTTATGGTTTCAGGTCTTAACTTCAATTCTTTGATCCACTTTGAGTTAATTTTTCTGTATGGTGAAAGATAATGGTCTACTTTCATTCTTATGCATGTGGCTGTCCAGTTTTCCTAGCACCATTTATTAAAGAGACTTTCCTTTCTCCATTGTGTGTTCCTAGCTCCGTTGTCAAAGATTAGCTCTCGGTAGATGTGTGGTTGTATTTCTGGGCTTTTAATTCCGTTCCATTGATCTGTGTGTCTGTTTTTGTACCAGTACCATGCTGTTTTGATTACTATAGCTTTGTAGTATATTTTGAAGTCAGAGATTGTGATGCCTCCAGCTTTATTCTTTTTCCTCAGGATTGCTTTAGCTATTGAGGGTGTTTTGTTACCCCATATGAATTTTAGGATTCTTTGTTCTCTTTCCATGAAGAATGTCGTTGGGAGGCTGATTGGGATTGCATTGAATCTGTAGATTGCTTTAGGTAGTATGGACATTTTAACTATATTTATTCTTCTAATCCATGTGCATGGAATATCTTTCCATTTCTTTATGTTATCATCGATTTCTTTCAATAATGTCTTACAGTTTTCATTGGATAGGTCTTTCACTTCCTTGGTTAAATTTATTCCTAGATATTTTATTCTTTTGTTGCAATTGTAAATGGGATTGTATTCTTGAGTTCTCCTTCTCTTAGTTCTTTATTAGAGTATAGAAATGCAACTGATTTTTGTAAGTTGATTTTGTACCCTGCAACTTTACTGTAGTTGTTGATTATTTCTAATAGTTTTCTGATGGCTTCTTTAGGGTTTTCTGTGTATAAAATCATGTCATCTGCAAACAGCGAGAGGTTGACTTCTTCATTGCCTATTTGGATACATTTTATTTCTTTTTCTTGCCTAATTGCTCTGGCCAAAACCTCCAGTAGTATGTTTAATAAGACTAGTGAGAGTGGGCACCCTTGTTTCGTTCCTGTTCTCAGAGGAATAGCTTTCAGTTTTTCCCCTTTGAGTATGATGATGGCTGTGGGTTTGTCATATATGGCCTTTATTATGTTGAGGTACTTTCTTTCTATATCCATTTTATTGTAGAATCCTCTGGGTTTTTAATATGTTAACATACATGGAAAACTCCAAGAGGGGAATATATGAAGTAATGTTTTATTTATTTACAGGTTTATCTGATCACTGAACCCTTTTCTCCCCCAGAGTACTTCATGGAGGCTGGTATTCCAGAAAACATACTTTGGGAATTGTAGAAACCTAGTGAGGAAAGATTTTCAAGAAAGAAGGCATTAAACTGTGTCAAATGTTGCAGAGAGAGTAAGGCAAATGAGAAATGATAAGAAACTGTTTTATGTTTTTTATTAGATGGTCGTAAGTGACCTTTAAAAGTGCTGTTCGGTAATGTGGCTTCAATAGGCACTGGTTTATAGGGAATTGAAGGTAAGAGTTAGTGAGGAGGAAATAAAGGCAGTGGGTTCACATCATTCCACCTCTATTAATTCAAATTTAAAGCGTGACTGATAGGTATAATTTGGTCATTACTGAATGTTTATGTATCCTATATATTTTTATTATGCATAATAAAATTGTTCTATTTCTAAATAACATGCCCTTTTTATTTAATGTTAATCATATGATGTTAGAGCTAGAAGAGATTTTAACAGTCATCTAGGACAATCCCTCAGAGAACCATTAGTGTCCCATAGGGCAAAGGCACACATTAAAATTATTTTCTTTTCTAGCCACAGCCATGTTTCCTTTTCTAACCACAGCGATACCATCAAGTCTAAACCATTATTTTTTAAGTATGTGGGAAAGGTACACCTTATCAATTGTGCTTTTTTAAGGTATCCATCTTATATGAATTTTAGTCTAATATTAAAGACCATCTCTGGGTATATCCTGTCCTTTCATACAACAGTGTTACAAATATTCAATTCACAGTTATGCTAAAAAGAGGAAAATCATTTTGACATCCTCCAGCAATAGATGTAAATAGATTATTTTAATTGCAACTATTTCATCATTTTTTATGATAAAGTATTTTGCTATAGGACTGATGGCTGATTTCTATTACCTGCAAATCCAGTTCCACATCAACACACCGGGCCCAACAAATTTGAAAATCAGTAAACAAACTTGAATTTCAGTGATCTGCTTGTGTCAGCCCTGCTGCCTCCCGAGGTGATGGAATGCTTAATAGCAAACCCAGAATACTTGTAGAGTTAGTGATTGTGTTTCGATCATCCTTGCATCTTCTATAGCGTCTAGCCCAGTACCTTGTTTAACAAACATTTGTGTGTTCAATCTTTGGAAGTATCAGCTGAAATTAGAACAATCTCGAACACTCTGGTATAGGCCCCTGTTCCCCTTGGAGATTCGCAAATTCATCTTGGTATATGAAAGATTCTGAGAAGTTTTGCGGTAAAGAAACCTTGAATTTTTTGGGTGAATTTTTTGGGTAAATTTTTTTGGTTTTTAGATTGTAGTAAAATACATGTAATATTTACCATCTTAACCGTTGTTAAATGTACAGTTCAGTGGTATTAAGTACATTCACATTGTTGTACAACCAGCGCCACCATCCATCTCCGGAACTCTTCCAACTTGCAGAACTGAAACTCTGTGCTCATTACAAGAGCTTCACTCCCCTTCCCCTCAGCTCCTGGCCGACACTGATTGAGTTTGTTAACCTGGCATTTCCAAATTTATTTTACAGTAAATAAGAATTCTTTCTCTTACCATTTATTTATATTTCCTAGAAGTTCCATTACTCAGAGAAATGCAAGATTAGTTTTCAGTTAATAAGTAGCAAATTAAGGAGTATTTTGTCTCAAAAGTTCCATGAATCCTAAGAGAAAAGCAAGCCCTTTTGGAGTGGCTATTGGAAGAAGACAGAAATCCAATATTTAGAAGTATCTAGGGGGAGGTTCCAAGGGGGTTTTGGGGAGACATTGAAGAATGCTGGAATAAACACTGACCTAGGAGAGGGAATACCTGGGTTCCTGTTCTGCTTTACCACTAACTAGCTAGCCTCTCAGGGCCTCTTTTCTCTTGTCTGTTCCCTATGTGTGAACTGGATGAATTTCTGAGACTCCTTCCAATCTTAAAATTTGAATGAGGAATGTTGTAAAAGGTATGGAATTTAAAGTAGTACTGAGAATTCGATAATAGCATAGAAGTAGTAGGAGGGAGAGCACCTAGGAATTGAGACCCACAGCAAAAGGGCAAACACTTTCTCAGAGAAGGAGTAGGGCGGAAGCCTAAGTCATGGCAAAGCCAAGACAAATATAAGTATAGACACCTAAAAGATTCACCCTGTCATCCTGGATTTATTGGAGTGGCTAGGCGATAGAAGAGAAAGTACTATATAGTAGGTGCCAAAATAGGATGTGCGCTTGAACTATTCAAATGAGATAATATACTTAAGGAATACTTCTGGTCAGAGTTGGTATTCAATAAATATTAGTTTCCTTCCCCGTGATTTCAGGTGCTTAGCCAAAAAACTTACACCATCGTATTTTCACTAATGGGAGGTGGGGCCGAGAAAAGAGAATTGTCATCTTTCTGAAATATGCGAAAATATGTTATGAATATAGAAAAAGCTACTCTCTCCCTTCCCCAGTGTCCTCCTCACTGTTGCTTTGCCTTTGCCAATTCCCTTTCTCCTGTTTATAATTTAATATCTTCAGTACTTGGTTGACAGAAACAATTGTACTGAACTGCTGTTCTTGATTAAGTGAGTCATGAGACCTAAAAATCCTCCTCAAAACAAAGATTTCCCTAGATACAAACCCAGTGTTCTCGAGAGAGCGCTTGGTTTCATTCAAGTTTACTATTTAGTCAATAGGATGTATAGGAAATTAGACTGTTACTATTGCTTTTTTTTTTTTTTTAAGATTTTTTAATTTTTCCTTTCTCTCCCGAAAGCCCCCCAGTACATAGTTGTATATTTTTAGTTGTGGGTCCTTCTAGTTGTGGCATGTGGGATGCCGCCTTAGCCTGGCCTGATGAGTGGTGCCATGTCAACGTCCAGGATCCAAATTGGCGAAACCCTGGGCCGCCGAAGTGGAGCACTCGAACTTAGCCACTTGGCCACAGGGCCGGCCCCTACTGTTGCATACTGAAGTCTGATTAAAGCAGCTAGTTTGTATCTTGTGTGCAAATTTTAAAAGGATATCCTGTAGTCAGATTTTAAAGTGGTACATAACCATAATTTAATTTCAGAACTGTGTTTTCTAAATTTGCAGGATTTGGCACTTGAGAAAATTATAATTTTAGAATAATTTGTAAGGATCCTCAAGAATATATATTGTTCAGTCTTCTCATGGAATTTTAACTTTATCAGTTTCTCAAACTTATTTTAAAGTAAATGTACGTTATAACGTATTTAAAGAAAGAGCATTATATAGTTAGTATTGTGCGATTTACTAAGCTAATGATGGTTATGATGATAGTGATAGATAATTTGTGATAGTAGCTAATTAGGCACTTACTATGTGCCAGGCACTAAAATGCCTGTATACTAAATGCTGTATAAATTTTGAGCTACATTATTTAGTTCTGAATCATACTTAGAAGAGCCCAACGTTCTCTTTGTTTCTTCACTGATGAGAAAAAAAAAATCAATCTACATAGAAAGCAAGTAGGCTAATTCACTATTACTGTTAATTCATTTTTATAGCCCAACAGCTTCTTGTTCATGTTCAGTGCTCAGAAAACAATTTAATGAATAAATAATTGATAGGTTCATATAATTCAAAAAGCATTAAATGTTGCTTTGGAATGTAGTTCTCCACCTACATTTTAAAATGAGTTAAATGTTCTGGAAATTCACATTCCAAGTAAAATGAGATGTTATAAAAGTTTTACTTGGGAACTTAAGCTAGAGAACTCTCTGACCTCCCTTTCACCTGTCTTTCAGGTTAGGTAAGTGTTTCCACAATTAAAAATAAGGAATCTCACTGAGTTCTTACCTATAAAGATTTAACATTTCATATATAATAGGATTGACATCATGCTAAGTGCTGAAAAGAATGTAGAAAAAGATCTCATAGTTTCAGTCCATTTAGTGAACTATTCAGCACCTTAGTTTACGACTCCATTATACAAGTAAATTCATAAATGAGAATTCAGGTGTGTTTTCTTAGAGGTTAAAATCTGTTTTCATGGATGCCTCATATAACTTCTTCACAAATAGAACTGCTACTCCATTCCAGTGGGCAATAGGAATGTTTTCTTGGCTTCTCTAATTCTATTTTCTTTTCTTACTCTTTTTTCAAAAATTCAGTTTCATTATTTCATCTAGGATGATTAGGCGCAAGAGGATTTGTTTATGCCATCTCCTCTCAAACATATGTAAGCTGGGGTGGGTGTGGACTGGAGAGGGGAGTGCAGGGCACTGAGCATTCCAAACAGAAGGGACAACCTGTGGAAAGGCATTGAGGCAAGTAAGAACTTGGCAGTTTGGAGAAACTGAAAGAAGACGCCTGTGGTTGGAGCATAGGATGGCCAAGAGTGGCACCCAATCCAGGCACCAAGCATAGTGTCTGTTTCAGAAAAATGTTTGAGGAAATGGAAGAATAAATGAACTAACAGAAAGTTTATGAAATATATAATTACCATATTTTAGCACTGCAGTTGTTTGAATAATTTGTTTTAAATTAGTCTTATGTAGAAAAATGAACACATTTCTCTGTTCCTTCATTCCATTTTTCTTTAACATTTAACAAAAAGTCAAAATATGCCATTTACAAATCCGTAACTCTAGAAAAAAGAAAATAAGCTTATCTATTTTCAGATTCATACCTTATCTTAAAATAAGTCACTGATAGATTTATATATGTTTTTTTAAAAGCACTATTCATCTTCAAATGCAAATAAGAAAAATAAGTAAAGACAGACATATAATACCGTATAAATTTTTTGAAAGTTGAGGGCTTGCTTTTTTAAAAAAATCTTTTTATTCTGAGATAATTATAGATTCACGTGCAGTTGTAAGAAATAGTACAGAGAAATCCCATATACCCTTCGCCCACTTTCCCTGATGGTAACGTCCTTACCTAACTGTAGTACAATATCACAACAGGAAATTGATGCTGATAAAATTCACAGATTTTCTTGAGATTGCTCCAGTTTTACATGCACTGTGTCTGTGTATTTAGTTCTGTGCAGTTTGATCACTTATGCAAATTCATGTGACCACTTACCACAGTAAGATGCAGAACAGCTCCATCGCAAGGATCCCTTGTGCTTCCCTTTTATAGACACAGCCACCCCTCTCCCTTACCCTCTTCCTAAAACCTGGCCACCACTAATCTGTTCTCCATCTCATAATTTTGTCATTTCAAGAATATTGTATATGTGGAATCATACGGTATGTAACCTTTGGGGATTGGCTTTTTTTACTCAATATAATCCCCTTGGGATACATTGAGAACTTTTTAAAAGTGACTTTAAAAGAAGTCTGACATCTTTCTCACTGGCAACTTGCTTGTCCTTAGTAAAAAAGGCAGGAATGAACCCTACAAAGGCAGAGGTGCTCCACTCAAGTGTGCAAGAGAGTATCCTACTCATTTTATTCTCAAGAGACCCTCAGAGGAGAATTGGGGAGTTCCTTTTCTGATCAACATGTTGATCTCTTGGTAGAAAACAGTCATGTTTCTTTTAAAGAGCATAGTCCATCTCCATAATTGTCTGTTTTATTCCCAAAGACCATTTCAATTAATTCTATCTTCCATTCTCCCTCTTTCTTTCCTTTAATTTTTTCTGCCTTGACCCACTGAAAACAAATTGTTCTGTGAATTAATATCTAGATGAGATTTCTCCAAATTGATATAATCTAACAAATAGAAATGGCAATTTGACTGAAAACTTTTTTTTAACTTGAAATTATTCCATATAATTTCAAGAGTTCTTGTTGTTTCCATTGGCCTTACAGGAAATGATCATGATAGTTCTAGTTCACTAATGGTCTTGTTTTGATTTGTTTTGCCTCAAAAGTAATTATAAAATATATAATTCATTTGGATGATCTAAATGCCTCCCCTGGGAATTTTATTACATAATCGGAGTTCCATTTCATATCTAGTCGTTCAGAGTCCTGATTAACAGCTTTCTTTTTAGACAAGTCTGTACGTGTCACATTTTAAGCTGTAAATAAGAGCCTTGTTTTAACCCATTGTTGATGTGTCAGGAATCTCACTATCTCACAAGCAGAAGTTTTTTTTAAGATATTTTATAGATTGACTTACCTTGGCTTCAAAGAAGTAAAACGGTCTTTCACTAATAAATATTTAAATAATTCGTACATAATCTTTTAAAGGAAACTAGCTCACATTTATAGGAATTGCCATACATTTACTTAGAGGAGCTATGATTAACATTATTTATCTGAATAAGCCTGAGAAGATTCTTACTGTAATATGGGAGCAATTAACTACTGACCAACCTGTGTATCCAGATGTTTATCTGGGTGATTGCTTTCAGGTTTTTTTCTAAAGGAAATTACGGGAATTTACTGTTTTCCTCCATTGTTGTTACAGTCCTAGGACACCCCTGACTGCATCCTAAGGCTGATTCATGCTTCTAGTCTAGGAGCAAGGTTGTCACATAGATAGAAGCATAGGAACGAGTCCATACTCATCTGTTAATCTTCCATATCAATAACCCAATCTTTATCTTCATTTGAAAACTGGGCACAAAGTACATGTTAATATGGTAGCTCAGAGTTAATTTTACTTTTCAAAATGCCTTACTAAATGATAGCATTTATATAAACTGTGGCATGTTGCTGACAGTAAAGACCTAGAGCCTGACAAATTAAACACTGAGGTGTTTACGCGTTGGAACTGTCCACATGTTCGTATCACTGCTGACAAATTGTTATTATCCATTCCCATTCTATAGACTACACTGGCCATTTCATAAAATGCCCAGAACACTGAAGCCTGGATTTGAATCTTAGTGCTGACCTCTTTCCAGTTTACATTTCTACTTGGATCTTGAAACTGAAGAAACTGAAATATTAGTCAGTCACCAATCATTGGTTGAACACCTATGTGCCAGGCACTGTTCCAGGCACTGGAAGTGTCTCAGGCAATGTGTTACTTTATTCAGCAACTTAATTTTGTGGATTTACTGCTGTTATTTTTTATTTTAGACATAAGCTTCTTTCCTGAAGAAGTCTTTCACTGTTACTGTCAGTTTTAGATAGTTTTAACTATAAGATTTGATAAATTCTTAGATTTCTGTATTTGTAGACTTACTCTTGCAGTTGTCATTGTCTCCCTCTTCCCCACTCAGAGGAGTGATTTTAAAATCTTGCCTGCCTTTTTGTCCTCATTTTGTAGCTCAAAGCGACTTTCAAACTCTACCCTGAATTACAAACTCAGACATTTTCTGGGCCAGGCAGGTATCAATAAGTGCGTGAAGCAGGCCAGGACAGGTCAGTAGGGATTGGCAGGGTCTGTGTCAAACTGAAAAGTTCATGCCCCCCTGTAAACATTTTGTGTGTGTGTGTGAGGAAGATTGGCCCTGAGCTAACATCTGTTGCCAATCTTCCTCTTTTTTTTCTCCCCAAAGCCTCAGTGCATAGCTGTGTATCCTAGTTGTAGGTCATTCTAGTTCTTCTATGTGGGACACCTCCACAGCATGGCCTGATGATCTGTGTGTCGGTCCACGCCTAGGAACTTAACCACTCGACCACAGGGCTGGCCACACCTGTAAACATTTTTTAAAATATTTTTTTAACCTGGGTCAGACACATCTAGAGGCCAAAAGTTTCCAACGTTTTGAACATCTACGTAAACGTGAATTCTTTAGACTGCTGATTTGGAAATATGAAAGTGAGTATCGGTTTATTGGTGACAGTGATGTGTATCCGTTTTAAAATAGGAAATGCTGAGGTCTTTTAGTGTTACGTATTTATGGGTTTGCGTGGGTGTATTGTTTTGTTTAATATGTTGTGGAAACTTTCCATGTCAAATCATATAGATCTATGTCTCATGTCATTTAACAACTGCGAATTTCCAGAGTAAGGATGTTCTGTCACTTATTTTTCCACTTCCACACTGACGGATATTAGGGAAAATCTAATGTATGCTTTGGTGTTGCCTTTATAGATTCTAAGGGTTAAGTCTTTCTTTCTTTTTTTCTTTATTATTTTTAAATATTATAATTTGAATAAAAATCTCATTAGAAATTAATTTTAAATTTAAAAGATGATTCCACGAAATAGTAGGTTCATATCATTTACATAACACTTAGGAAGCTTGAATTTAGTTGTTTTTCTTTCTGGTTAAACAAACACATGTGGCTGAGCCATTATAAGGGGCATAATTTCTTGGGTATTAATGACTTGAAGGATCCTCATCCAGTAGTTTGAAGCCATTAAAAGTTACCATATAAATTCAGAGCATAATATATATTTATCAGTATTCACACATAAAGAGACAGCCATAAATAGTGATGTACTATGAGAAGTGATATTCACATTGTATTATGTAGATGTTAGGTTTTGCTGTAAGAATCACTCATTACTTATTTGTCACAGGAAATAAATAAGGTGATGCTTTCTTACAGTTTAGTCATGCTTGCAAATTACTACTTGAATTTTGTTCAAATGGAGCTTAGAAAGTTTTGGGATCCTATTACTTCTTTTACAGCAGTGTGATTTCATCAGATCTCTTCCTGTATTAAGCTCTTTGGTGTAATTTCATTCTAATTAGGAAAGGCAGGAAGAAATTCTTACTGGAAATTTTGAAAGGACTTTTCGCCTGGAATATAGATTTCTTTTTATTTATCTTTTAAAAAGCTTTTTATTGGGCTATAATGTATATACACTTAGAATACAGTTTCTAATGTGGAATCCAATTTTACTCCATCTAATATGGAATCCAGTCACATCCCATTGAATGCAGAAGTGATTGTGTATAGCAGTTTTCTAGAGAAGGTATTTTATAACTTTCAACACATTTTCAGAGTAGTGAGGCACTGGGAGTGGCATTGGCCATGGTGGTGGTAGCTAGTAAATCAGTGGCCTGGTATCTTGATGGTGCTGCGGTAGGCACCTATTCATTGTAGGCTTTGCCATCTTAAAGATTTTCTGGTATTTTTTTATAAGAAAAAAACTGTTAGTAGCTGAAGAGGAGAGCTTGGGTAACCTGGGACCTGGCACAATTCAAAATGGTACAATGACATTCTCTGTTCTTTATATGTAAAGAAGCTAGGCTGGTCTCAGGGCTCAGCTCTGGACCAGACCCAACTTTTAGGAAGGTCTTATTTGCTCTCTTAACAGAGGTCCAGAAGTATAGAAACCGTGCTTGTATGTCTGTAACTGGTAGGGAAATGAATGGATATTGTGGTTTTAAAAAATAACATCAGGTTTATTATGGATAAAGATAAAAATTAAAAAGTGAACATTTGGAAAATGTGTTAACTATGGTATAAGCAAATATATGTTGACTTGGAGATGTAAATCCAGTGTCTCTTAAAAATTTTAATTCTGTTAGGTTTTTCACTGAAAAGTGAACCTGTGTCCTTTGTCACACATGGCTCCTCCTCCTCCTCCTCCCAAGAAAACAAATGATCATGCAGTTGGGATTAAAGTAACTGTTGTTGATTCCTTCATTAACCATAGTAAAGTTTTTTAAAATTATAATTTCTGGTTAATTTGTTTAGGTTTGGATAATTTTTATATGATAAAAAGTTGTATGTAATTTATTGTTTTCTCTATTTTTTCTAAGAAGTAGATTACCAACTAAATTATATTTCCTGTTTAGTAATGTGATCTGCATGGTCACACTTTTATTAGTTTTTCAAGGTAAAATATGTCTTCTATAGTAATAGTGACAACCCGTAGAAGTCCAGTTGTGAGCATTGTTGGAGCAGTTCAATTTCAAAGCATAAAGAAGTTCGGTTTCCTTTATTCATTTATTATGGCAAATATTTATATGGGGCAAAATATATCTGTTCCCCCTACATATTTATTAAATAATGGAAATAAAATCTTTTACCAAAATCTCATTCTTCAAACAAATCTTTACAGAATTTAGGTAAATAAAAACCAGAAAATGGCATTAGTAATAATTTAGAATGTGATTGAAATAAAAAACTTATGTCATTTTTTTACTTTAAAAATTTCAAGGTTTATATTAAAAGAATCGTTGTCTTCTTTCAGATAAATTTGCGCCTCATCTTGGTAAGCGGGAAAACAAAAGAGTTCCTGTTTTCTCCTAATGATTCTGCTTCTGACATTGCAAAGCATGTGTATGACAACTGGCCAATGGGTGAGTGGTGTTTTTCTCTTGAGAATGAGTAATGTTAATTCTTTGCGCCCTACCTTGTTTGACAAACATTTTGAAAAAGTTATAAACATATAAAATATAGAAGAACAAACAAATAATTGAGGGTATAAGGCTTATACAGGGGCTGCCTAGATTTTGCCCTTCAGCCTCACTGTAAAATAGTAAAGAAGCCAGTATGAAAAGTCCCTGTCTTTGCCTTAGAACTGTTTTCATGTAAATGAAAATTATTTTTTAAAAGAAAAACAAAAGGTTACTAACTCATACACACACACACTCTCTCACACTTTCATACCAGTAAAGCTATTGATACCAAAACACAAATAAAAGAAAAACTATGTTTAACAAATTATAATGCATTCTCTTTGGTCTATTCTATACATAGCCTATTTAAAATTGAGTTTGACACAAAGTTAATTTCTAATTCAAGTGACTTCATGTGTTCTCTGAACCTACTACAAGGTCAAGAAGGTATAAAATCTGTTTATACTTTGCATTTTCAAGCCAGTATCCCTGAGGAACAAAATGTTGGCGTGTGCGTGTGTATTCCTTCCTTTCTCTGCTTCTTTGCTGTGTAATAAGACTCTGTCTTGCCATGCTAAAGTGAGTCTTTTGCTTACGTTCTTTCTTTGAACTTTCCTCAAATCATCTTGACCCTTTTTATGGCATGTACCATAGTGATATGACTGTTTCAGCTGATTTCACTTAATTTCACTAGCCAAAGCAGTTTGGACTTTTAAAGGACTTGTTTCAACAAAGAACACAGTGTATACAAAATGAATCAATTAGATTAGTGTTTCTCAACCTTAAATAAGATATGGAACTCTTTAGAAGAAGAAATTTCTTGTAGATTGCCTGCTGCTGACTTAAATTATTTTTATTATAACATTATTTTTAAAGATAGAAACATAAAACCCAATTAAAACTATGTCCTTATTAACTTGTATACAACCATAAAACTAAAACAGATCTACAAAGAATATGCAAATGTAACTCTAAAACCCATAAGGTTAAAATGAACAATGTTAATGTGCCAGATGATAGATTTTTGCTAAAACCAACTCAGTGCTTGCAGCATGAATATGGTAATGCTGATTTGGCGTGCCCGTGCTCCTGCTTGCTGTGTGAGGACCCAGTTATCTGCAGATTCACCATAAAACCCTTCATTCACACAGCACACCAGATTGTTATTCAGCCTTCACTTAGCAAGAATGCGCTGTGTATGTAGTAAGTCAACCTCTGTTCTTTGCTCCTTAGCCTCTTGACAGTTAAAGAAGTGCTGCTTGGCACCATTACAGTCATACACTTAAAGGCGTACTTGGGCACTGAAATCCTGAGGCTGTACTTGGTTGTAAGGTGATTATTTGAATTATCTAGATAATCTTTTCCAGGTTATTAAATTGAAAACACAATTTAATAATTCTTGAAGAGGACCTTCAGACCCTAAGAACGTGTCTTTGTGGATTCATAGACCTGAGTTTAAGAAACAATGATTTAGACAAATACTTTCAAATGACTGGATTTTTCTTCCTATTGGTAACCAAAGGACAAGTCAATGCTAGGTCCTAAATCAGGGAGGGACTGAAGCTAGAAGTTATAGGTAAGAAGGAATTTCAGAAAAGCTGAAGTAGACTAAACTTGGGCTCCCTGCTTATTGGATTTTCTTCATAGCTAGACAGGATAGATAACTATCAGTATGAAAAGCATTCCCCTTTTTTTATGCTTTTTGGTGAGGAAGATTGGCCCTGAGCTAACATCTGTTGCCAATCTTCCTCTTTTTTTGTTTTTCTCCCCAAAGCCCCAGCACATAGTTGTATATGCTAGTTGTAGGTCACTCTAGTTCTTCTATGTGGGATGCCGTCTCAGCATGGCTTGGTGAGCGATGTGTAGATCTGCACCCAGGATCTGAACTAAGCAAACCCCAGGCCACCGAAGCGGAGTGTGTGAACTTAACCACTTGGCCACAGGGCCAGCCCCCTGAAAAGCATTTTTAAATACCTGTCTAGTAGTGATATACTAAGTGTGATATAAAAGGTTACTTTTGTGATTTTGACGGAGAGAGGAGTGTCCAGATAGCTTTGACAATCCAATATATTGTAGAAAAGATACACAAGACAAAAAGGGGTAATCCCTCTCAAAAATTTATTTTATTTGGGCAGCATTATAATGTGATGAAAGAAATACTTTTACCTTCATAATTGTTTATCTTAAATATTAAAATTAGTTTTAATTCCTTAAAGTATCCTAATTAATGGTAAACAAAGGTAAGACTCAATTGCAGGTCTTTGCCATAAGTAGTTTCCTAAATGAGTGAACCACCTACCAATATTGGAAATGGATTGTATCAACAACCCTGTGTTTCTTATTTTCACAAAAAAGTTTTTGAACCCAGTCTTTCCTCAGGTTTCCAGTTCTACTCAGCAATTTTAGACAATGCAGGGAATAAAAATAAATAATGTAATTTTTATTTTATGAAAAATATTTAAATTAGAAATCTAGTTCTACATTGTATCGCATGATGCACTAAAGGTCAGCAAATGTAAATATTTGTTGGTGCTAATAAAAGTGTAGTAAATATTAAATCAGTAGAAAAGATACTTTGTGTAGTATATTTTTGGAAGGAATTACTTTTCCTTTTCTTGTACAGTTTAGTGGAATATTGTTAATAGGTGGAATAGTCAGACACATAGCTGTTACTGGGTCAGAGGTCCAAAAATAACCTGCTAAATATATGTGACTTGAAGGAGGAATAGCTAAAGTTCCTCCTTCAAGCATTGTTCCACGGGTCTCAATCTCAGCTCCTCTGAGAGGGCAAGGGAGATGGCGTATTAACCAATGAAATGCGTGGAAATCATGGCACTTGGTATAAGATAAAGAAATACGTGGCGTCAAGCTTCTACATCTCAAAAAAACAAATATTTCTAGAATTTTTTTTCCTGTGAATGAGATAATTACTGTCATTTGTCTTTGTATCTCTGCAACATCTTACATCTTGACCAGAAATATTCTAGTAAACAATAATTTTGTGTGCGATGAATTCAAAGTATAACCCATACTAAAGCGTTGGAGGCTTGTTTGATCTTTCTTCTAGACGAGGGACCTGAGAGCGCTAGAGTCAAGAAGGCAGCAAAGGCAGGCCAGGAGGAGCAAAGAGGGACAGGAGAAAAGGCACAAAGGGGCTGGCGGAGAGGGCAGTGGGAGCGGGAGAAATGACTGAGGTTCCTTTCTTCTATACCGATTTCCATTGTGCTGAGTCACTCAGAAGCACTGGTTTTCTCAAATTTGTATTCATCATTTGGAACACTCAAAAAAATGGCAAAGGGAAAATTTCTCTACTTACCTCCTTTCTCTTCTATCACTTACTCTTTAGGCTATTTTAAACTAGTTTTTGTGTTGACAGTTATCATCTCCTGATTATAGGAGCTTCCATAGGAAATAAACACATCATACTGAAATTCTTGAGAAAGATGATGGTGGAATTCTCAAATCTTGATCAAAATCAGAGCTTAACTTGTGATGTTTACAAGCTAGTGAAAATCATCCCATACCCTACCAGTGTCCTTAAACCATTATTTAAGAGTGGTGTCTATGTTTTACTATAACGTAAGTGGTACGCTGAAGTGAAATATTCTGTTACCCATCCTATCCACCAGTTTGTCGTTTGATTTTCTTTGTGCACTTTCCTAGCTTTCATATTTGTATAATACCTTCTAATATAAGTTATTTTTCGAGTTTCTTCTGGTATTTTGGGTAAAGCAAACTAAAGTTTTGCCTTCTATAATGTTTACCAATTGGCTTCAAAAAGACAATAAAGTAATAAATCAACATCCAAATTAAGCACTGTTAATTTTTTTTGTTATTCTCTTTTTTAAATTTTTGTTCTCCAATTTTACTGAGGTAGAGTTCTTTTGTTATTCTCTATATCAATATATTAATTCTTTCAAAAATCTTTGTTAAACCTGTTGTTTCTAGCCTCAAATATATATTTTAACAGGTACAGATATTTGGAACATTATAGTATTCTCTATTAATTACTGGTAATTGAAATTAATTTTTAAATGACATTTCTCTTTACCTAGGATTAGATTTTTCCTACTCATTTGTTTTAATTTTAAACTTTAGGACTCTATTTTGGCACGTTTTAGTGTTCTTTAAGTAGGAAGAACGTGCCTTTCTGCAGTTGTTCTATTTAATGAGAAGAACTAGCAAGACCCAAGGCTGCCGCAATCGCATGAGTAGTGACTGTTTCAAGTATTAGGAAGCTCCAAGTGTCCTCTTTGATGAGTTCTATCTGATTTGGATCTGAATTTTTTTTTTTTAAGATTTTATTTTTTCCTTTTTCTCCCCAAACCCCCTGGTACATAGTTATGTGTTTTTGTTTTTTAAGTTGTAGGTCCTTCTAGTTGTGGTATGTGGGACGCCACCTCAGCATGGCTTGATGAGCGGTGCCACGTCCACGCCCAGGATTCAAACTGGTGAAACCCTGGGCCACCGAAGCAGAGCGTGCGAACTTAACCACTCAGCCATGGGGCTGGCCCCTGCATCTGAATTTTTAGAACAATGCAGTAATATCTTAATTTTGTGTTGAAATATACCTAACAAGTTCACTGGTTCTTTTCAGACTGGGAAGAAGAGCAGGTCAGCAGTCCAAATATTCTACGACTTATTTATCAAGGAAGATTTCTGCATGGAAATGTCACATTAGGAGGTAATAGTCACCTTGATAATGGGATTTAATGTCTCTGTGGCAGCATTATTCATTTGTTGGTTTAAATGCTAATATCTGATTTTACTAAAAAATTAAAATTTCAAACTCAACATGAATTCTTCCTATTTTTTGATACATCTACTTCTTTACGTTTTACTTTCTGTTAAATTTAATTTTAGCACTATGATAAGTGTTTACTGCCTTGTGAAATAAATTTTATCCCATGAGAGGTAGGAATCCATACCTTTTATTTTATAAATGTAATTTTATTGTACTTCTGGATAATACCATTTAGATATTTTTAAGTTAAACCCAGACCCACAAACTAGAGAAAGGTTATGGTAATTGGTTTTCAAGTATAATAATGAAAGAATGTTTTCAGTTTGACTCTAACTGATATAATTGCTAGTCATGCAAGAATGAAGATAAATGAGTGACGCTAGAGAGACAGTAACGTTAGTGATCAAAAGAGTAGAGTTTAGAACCAGAATGTCCAAGTTGCACCCTAGCTCCACTACTCACTGCTGTGTAACCTTGGGCAAGTCACTTACGTGCTTTGTGTCCCGGGTTCCTCATCAGTAAAATGGGCTAACGGTAGTGCCTGCCTCCTAGGTTGGGAGGGTCAAATCAGTTTATATGTTCAAAGCAGTGCCTGGCACATAGTAAACCCCTTGTTAGCCATCACTGCTCTTTACGTATGATTGGAGAAATGAAGCTCGGTAGTGCCCCCTGTGGGGCATGTTTCCTACCATCTGCAGGGCTGGTTTTGTTTTTAGTACATGTATTTCAAATATATCCTAATAATTAGAAATTTGTGGGCAAATGAAGTGATGCACTTTAATATATCTTTGTTTAAATATAGTCAGACTTTTTTTCTCAAAACCTAACAATGAAATATTTAATCTGTTTCTCCTTAAACGTGGAATATTTTCATTCATTCATTCAGTGTATATTTAGTTATATGCCAACACTGTGCTAAACGACTGGAGAAAGAAGTTTGAACAAGACAGAATCTCTTCCATCCAGGTGCTCAAGTATTACATAGTAGAAACAGATAAAGTCCACTATTCGAATACTGTGTGATGCGGGCTGGAGTGGAGGATTACTCTGACAATGTCAAGTAGGTGGGGCATTTCAGGATACAATTTCACACATAACCAATGAGGCAGTGTTGTAACTGGTCCAGAAAGTACTGCTATCTACTAAGAGATTATCTGCCATTTAAAATACAGCTTTTTTGTCTTTTGTAGGTTTTTAAATAGCTAAAAAAGCTTTTTAATTTTTTAACTAAAGTGGACCCACTCTTGACATAAGAATTGACTGTTAGCTCCCTGGCTCTATTGTACATTCATTAAGATGGGGCCATGTTTCAGTCTCTTTTTGATTGTCTGTGACTCTCAAAAGCTGTTGTAATGTTGATCAGTAAGTGTTCACTGAATTTAATCTGTTGACTGCATGAATGAATTTTGAGACTCCATTTCCCTTTGAGTATTGATCTGTGGGAGCCCTTTCCCTCCGGCTTAATCTAATTATCTTTCTGTTGTGGCCCCAAAGTTCCAACTTCATATTAAATATCATGAAATTTGTCTTAAAATCAAACCTATTGATTCATTCCCTTTAAAGTATAAATTTTTACCAGTATTTTTTTTTGGAATGTGTTTTTGATTAAGTAACAGATTGACTTGTTGTTATTGTCATTCAGTGTTGCTGTCAGTCTTTTCAAAAACAAAATGAACCATCTCTGGCCTTAGTGATTTAGACGATAGCATAGGAGTTTAACTTAGGCCTTTCAAGTTGATCAGTATATCTGGGTGTTTGATAAAGGTTGAATAACATTCAGCTATTTATTTTTTTGGTCACAGTTTTTCTTTTTCATCTTCCTGTGTCCTTGCATGTGGACCATAGAGGAGACAGCACACAGGGTCATAGCTCTCTCCTCACATTTGAACGGCTGGCGTGGAAGGCTTAGGCTTGCTTTGTGTGGCTTGAGGCTTGCTCTGTATAACCCTGCGAATTAGAGTTGGGACCCACAGCTGGAAATCAAAGGCAGACAGATTTCTGTTCAGTACAAGAAAGGATATTTGAACATGCCAGGCTGCCTAAAGAAAGAATGGACCACCATGGGAAGAGAGTAAGATCCTTGTTATTGGTCACGTTCAAGCTGTGGGTGAATACGAAGTGGGGATACAGCCATGAGTGGGGTTCAGTCATTCTGTGGATGGTTAAACCAGGAGACCTGGGCATTCTCTGCCACTCTTGAGATTTTGTGGTTCAAAAAGTTTCAGGTTTAAATTTTTTGTTATCTGTTTTCTTAAAACATAGTCCTGAATCCCCTTTTTTGATATATAACCTTTAGTTACATAGATTGCAATCTACTATAAGAAAAGTTGTGATAACAGCCTTACTAATTGGAGAATAAAGAAGATCAGCTACAAGTTTGATCTTCAGTACATTCCATAACAGTGTTTCCAAAAATATGGTTCAGGGGGAGGCATGAGAATCACCTAGGATACTTATTTAAAAATGCAGATTTCTGCATGCCCTTTCTCCCCATCCGCCATCTCCCAATCTACTACTGAATTGAAATCTGGGTGATTTCTATGTGGAGGCTGAACCTGTTCTGGATATTGTACAGTGTCATAGTAGACAGCAGAAGCATCCACAGTGATGGAAAGAGAAAGCATTTTAGGTTCTTGTATCCCTCTTCCTTCACCTTCTTTGATGCTGTTAGTAACAATATCTACCGTTGCTAGTTAAAATTCAAATAGAAAAGAAAAATAATAGTCCGCATCAATCAAATTTGTCGCTTCAAACAGTAAGCCACTCAGTGGCTTTCCAAGCCTGCCCAACATTTCTCTAAACTGACGTCTCAGTTCACTTACCTGTTTTCTGAGACCTGTTTTCCTTGCTGTCTCAAAGTGAGGATGGGTAACGATGATCACAGTGATAGTATATTCTCTGAGTGCTCTCTTTGTTCCAAGCCCTGCACGAAGCACTGTCCTTGGCTTATCTCATTTAATCAGTGCAGCTTAAGGGGCAGGGGATAGAACCAGTCTTAGGTGGAGGACACGGGGGCTCAGGGAGGGAGAGATAACACGCTCACAACCCATGTCACAGTTGGTAAGTAGCAGAGAGGCAATTTTTAACCCAGATCTGGCTTACTAGAGTCAAGAAGCTAGTATGAGAGTGATACACAGCTTGGTATGTGTACATTTTAAATTCAGTACAGCTTTCCCAAAACATTTAGTGAAGGGTTTGGTAATACAAACTCTTGTTTGCATTTTAACGTTAAATCAGGCAGGGGAGACTATCCAAAACAGGCCGTCCTCTTTTTTCATTCTAGTTGTGTATTTATGGGCCATCTTGTTTCATTTGAACTTCAGACGATAAGAGAATAGACCAAATAATGGCCGGCCACCTTTAAATAAGATGGAGACTAACCTTGATTACATGAAATATTATTAATATTAAAGATATCTTTTTTAATCTACGTGTTAAGCATCATCCTGTAGAGCAAGATTTAAAAGCAGGTAGCAGGAGGGTCAGACTTGCAGAGTAGTGGTCTCAAGCCTTAAGTTTGTCATTAGAGAAGGAACTAAAACCACAACTATGGAGATAACTCCGGAAGTTCGATATACCGGCTGCTTCTGATTTTATGCAGAGTAGCAAAGCGATTCACTGTGAAACTTGATGTCTGTGTTTGCTTAAGTGGTTCATGAATACATGGGTGTGTATTATATTCTATATCTGAAATATTTCATAGTAAAATTTGTATTATTTACGAATGAGAAAAACTTGATTAGAAAACAGTGATTATTAATAATGCCAAGATAGTGATTCTTTTAAAGTAAGCTTTTAAAGAAATTATTTCCTAATGGAAGTATACAAGGTTGAGAATAAATATTTAAAATTGTTTGTCCTTCTTCTACATTATAGTAGCCTGTTTGGTGCAGTAAAGTTATTAGGTGACATATTAGAAACAAATGTCTCTTAATCTAAACTTTTCCCTAATCCAGAAAAAGTGTTCTTTTAAAAAATTTTTTTTGCTTCCTTTTCTTTTCTTATCTAAAGATGATCTCCAATATTAACCAATTATGTATTTTCTCTTGTTGCCTTCCTTAAAAAAAAAATATGTCAAGCTAGTGGCCATAACTGGGAAGAATGATTTCTGAATTGTAAAAATTGTTTCTGATAATATTAACCTAATTTCATTTTGTAAGAGATGCTCCATCTGGTAAGAAGTTCGCTCTCTTGAGGAAGTCAGACAAAAAGCAATCAATTTCTTAAATGCTTTCAATTCTGGTTAGTGATTTCAATAGGTTAACGTGTACGTAACGAATTGTCTTCTACTTTTCACGTAGCGTTAAAACTTCCTTTTGGCAAGACAACAGTGATGCATTTGGTGGCCAGAGAAACGTTGCCAGAGCCAAACTCTCAAGGTAAGCCCTGCGCTGGGAAAGCGCTCACTTGAGCCACAGAGACAGGCGTTCAAGAACGGCTCCGTTTTTCTTGGACCTTCTGAGGGAAAGGAAGTTTTCATAGTTTATGAATAGAGCTTGTTAAGTAAATAACGAGACATTTTGGAAACAGTCTAAAATTAAAAGAGCATTTATTATTGCTTTTTAATTTAAAAAATGCAAACATTAAAAAAAAACATTTCTTATTATGCTTGGGTTCCTCTTTTAGGTCCCCCCTCCCCCCCACACCTCCAATTTGGGCATTTTTGTAAACGAGACTTCTCTTCATTTTCCCTAGGTCAGAGGAACCGGGAAAAGACTGGAGAGAGTAACTGTTGCGTCATCCTGTAAATGCGGTTTGTGAGTGTGCTGTGATGTCTTTGTCTGTCATGCTGCGGGGACAGAAGAGACCCCGCATTGCTTCAGAAACCTTTAGGAAGAGTCTGCGTGTAGACCATAGGACGGAATTACCACTTGAACACTGTCATCTTTGCTCATAAAAGGAAAAAGAACCAAGAACATTTTTCACTATGATTTTTATTTCTAGTATTTTTGGTTATGTTGAGCAGTTTTAAAATATATTGGTTTTTGAATGCAGTCAATCTCCAGGGGAAGAATTAACAAGTTATCTTTCATAGCAGAAACCATTTTGCTGCCACAAAAATTTTCATCACCAGAACTAACAGATAAAGTGTTCCAAATACAGTTTGCACTAAAAAAGATTGACATTATTTTTTCATCGGCAGAATTTATAACATGATTTATGGTACCTAGAAATAATGATATATACAATTCCACACTGGAAAACACTCAGCAATTAATGAAGTTAATTACTGGGCCAACTGGAGAGGAAAAAATGGAAAAGAATCTAAAATGTTGGGTGAATTCTACCAAAGTCAGCCATGGTGGCTGCACTGGCACAGAATACTAACCTGAGTGTGACCATTTTCACTGCAACAAATGAGAAAACAAAATGTGCCTGTTGTTGAAACACTCAGCAGAGGGCTGATGACACGAGTTGTTTTTCCTTTAACACACGCACTCTTCCGTCTGCAGTACCTGAGTGCTTGTCACACAGCACAACGAGCGAGCGAGGAGGGTGCGTTCCGAGCCTTAATGTGGGAGGGGTCAATTCCAGTCACTCATAGACTTCATTGTTGTGCAGAAATGTTAGAAAACCTCATTTACTGATCAAGTGTGTATGTTTGAATATCAGCAAGTTGAATTTTTCCATGATTACCGCTCATCAGTAACTGTGTCCAGTGTCACATTTACTCATTAGAGGGTTCAGATGAATTCTTAAAATTAAAAAATTCTCCATAGTAACTGATTTTGTTTCTTTATGTAGTTTGCATTTGGTATTAGTGCTTGCAATTGTATTAAAATCGAAAGCTGATTTTTGAAGGCATACATGATTAAAGATGCCATTCTTTTGTTTTGTACCAATAATTTAAAAATCGATATGCTAAACACAATTTGCACAGCACTAAAGCATGAGCTAGTTTCATCTAAACCTGTAAAAATATAAAAGATTTATATTTTTTCACTAGGAAGAAATTCTTCCTGGATGAAATTACAAATATGTGTAGAATATATTTAATAAAAAAACTTATGAAATACCTAACTATAGAACTTAAATATAGATTGGCAAGTAGTATAGAGAATAATATTCCATATAAATAACTTTAGCCTTTATAAAAATGAAGTTGCAGGCTGACATTATGTTCTGTACTTAAATAAGCGTCCATGACCCTTACAAACATTACATGTAAATTCTTTCAAGGTAATCAGGTTGTTTTATTCATTGTTCATGCTCTGATGAAAAGGCTTTATATGCAGTAGATCTACGAAAATATTGTTCATACTGATCAGAATTAAATTTGTATAGACCAGAGTTTTAAAATGAATGTAAATAGCACTAAACATTTTCTTTCTGCAACTTGTACTTATAGATTCTTTCTGTAAACAAAATTAAAGAAAACATTGTAGTGCATTTCGGCAGTAATTTTAAAGGTCTTGATTAGGTCGATAATTGTTTAAGCACTGTCTCATCCGTGTTAAAATTGTTTTTTACTTTTATTTCTGAATCTTTTAAAAATTTGTTTAATTCATATTCTATTGTTAGTTTCGGGAGTATTCACAATGTATCTTTGATATTTAACCTGGTTAATTTGTGCACAGTGACAACAATGGATAGAATTAGTAGTCTCTGTTATCACTAAAATGTTATATTCAAGAGATGTTAAATATTTATATGCTTTGTTGACTAGCTCAAATGTGAATTCTGTTAGTGTTGACTAAAAAAGATTCTGGTAGTTACTTAATTGGGCAATTAAGCCATTTATGGCTCTATTCTTCTTTTGTAAAGCAAACTACTGGTAATTATTTTTAATACCTATTTTAATTCTAATTACTCTTCTGTCTTTCCAAAGTTAAAGACTATCAGTTAATTATGATTGAATTTTTATGATAGTTAAAGATATTTTCTATTGGTTTTCAGTCTATTTTTCTGTGTGTTCCCACATTATAAATTTCCCTTTCACAAGACCTCAATTTAGAGTTTGCAAAATGGAGAAACTGGTTCATTAGTAGAGAAAGAATTGTCATTTAATACCTAATATCATTGTTATGCAAAATGAAAAAAAGAATAAAAAGCAGTAAAATTATATACTGAAAACACCAAAAATTTAGATGCCTTAATATGTATACGTCAGCTCTCCCTTCACAGCAGCTCCGTGGACTGCCTGGTGGTTACAGTCTGACACCGCATCCACGGCTCCTGTTGGAGGCCCCTCTGCCAGAAGTCGCAGCTCCTTCCCCAGGCGGCGCTGCCGAGCCCCAGCCCTGTAAATAGTGCGTCCCAGCTGTGACCCTGCCCGGGGCGGGCTGTCTCGCTCACCTCTTTCACCTAAATTACCCTAGACTTGGTTAAGTGTTCTGGACAAGGCAAAGCTTTTCTTCTTTATTGAAACCTCGGCATGTCTCATTGATCTGAATTATTTGCTTTCTCTTCAAGATAAGTTGTATCTTATCCTCTCATGAAAAATAATATCTAACATCGTCATTCACATTAAATGAGGTTTTCTTATAACAAACATTTATCCTTAGTTTTATGTCATCTTGACCAATGTTATAATAATTTCTGTTAGCTGATTGTGGTAAACAATGTTTAATGTGAAAAGAAATTAAAACTTTCTTCATCAGTTGTAGAATATTTTCCTTTTTTTAAAATGACTTCTATTCATAATTTTCGTGTATTTTCCTATTCTTTATCTCTCTACTACTTTTTTCTTTTTTCCTTCAATTTATTTTATTACATTCTTCAGTCAAATCAGCACTGTGCCAGCCTTTATTCTTCTATATTTTACCAAAATCAAAGAGAAGTGATACAACCAAAATTTAGCGTGCCTTCATACCATCCTTTTTGGTAACTGTCACAGGCGTGTCTTCATTTTTTTTCCATTACCAGTTTGTGATATAGTCACTTGTCAGCCAGAGTGACTAGGTGTGGGAGGAAGGCTTGGGAGAAGAGTATATAACCTGTAATTACAGTCAAAACAAAACGGCCGTTCTCCAGGCGGTTCCCCTGGCCTCGTGGGGTGGACTTCTTAGATGTGGGCAGTGGGTGGTTGCCTGTGGCTCCCCTTGGCTTATCCCTGCTGTCCCGTCCGCTTGCTGTGCCTTCTTCAGAAGACCGTGCCATATATGAAGCTCTTTCACAGACGGGGGGGCGGGAGGAGGATGTCTTCTAAAAGAGTGCAGGAACGAAATTAAGTGAGAAACATCTAGTTCTTAGATAGTAACGTTTAAACCAGTACTAGAATATGAAAACAGATTTCAATTACTATTTTATGGTCTTTGACAATGCTGTCAAATGTTTGTCCTTTAATATTATTCTTTATGTTCTGCCTCTTTTTCAAAATAACAACTTTCAAGAAATTTAATGTAGTTGTGGTTAATGAACACTTGGGAAAAGGAAATGTCAATCTCTCCAGTGATTCAAGCAATAAAAAAGGAGTAAGGTAAACACACACACACACACTTCTTACAATGGCTCTGGAAGTGATTTGTTTTTGAGTCTTTTTGGGCAGAGAATCTAACTGGTTTTAAGGTATAGTTATCACACATTCAGTCTGATTTTTATTGTCTACAAACATTTCTTGAGCCTCATTTTGGTGTAGAGAAGTCTGCAGTGTCGTGAGAGAAACTGCTGTACTTACAGGAGGGAACAGACACTGGAGGGGAGCAGCGGCTGACCGTAAGCGGAGCGGGAGTCTCAGGCTCCAGTTGGTGCTGCCTGTAGACTGTGCAGACGTTCCGTCTAATAACGACATGGGGGGTCTATTCACTTCTCAGTTGTCTGCCAGATCAGATCGTTTTTCCAGCATTCTCGAGCCTGGCGCCCCCATGTCCTCCTTTCTTATCTCAGTGTGTTTTCCTCTGGGCGCATCACTTAACTGAGTTCCACTAATTTGTGTGCTACTCAGAAGCATTTTTAAAAATCTGTGAACAGTCCGTTTTGACTGATATTGTCACTCAGTCCTCAGATTTCAGAATACCATGAGAAGGGCTTTGGAGTCAGGCCTGCCTTCAAGCTGGCTGACTTTGAACAAGTTACTTCATCTTTGGGCTTCAGTTTTTTCGTATATAGAATAAGAATGCCTGTTTTGTAGGGTTGTAAGGATTATTTTAAAACAAATATTTGGAGCACTGATTTGCCCCAAAAACTTATTTGACAAACTGGCAAACTTGTCAAAAGGCTTTATGTTGGAAATTAAGTGCTAGGGAGCAACGTGTACTCTAAACTCAAAAATAGCTTACAAAATGTCAGAAACGACGTGGATAATTCTGTGTTCAAAGACTCTTAAAAGGAAAACAAGAAGAAGTTGGGAAATCTTAAAAATAAGCCTTGGATTAGAAGAAAAATAAACCCAGTAATTCACCAATAAGACATGGCTTCAGATATAGATACCAGGTCATAGAGCTCCGACAGTAAACAACTGGGCATACGAACACAAGGACGTAACGCTGACTGTCAAAATTTGAGCTGGGATTTGTTAACGAAGATAGGAAATACACGTGCATATTGTTCAAAAGAGACAGGTCTGATAAGGGTGGAAACAGCACTATGTCAAGAAGACACGCATACGTGGAACTGGACAGACCTGAGAGGTGAAGTGGGTGAGGAGTATCTGAATAATGTGGGAAAAAGAGACAAACATATGGGATAATACTGTTTGTTTCTTCAGATTTGGGCTGTTGATTTCTGAATCTACATCAGGAAGACACTGAGGCAAGATATTAGAGTGATAAAATGACCTTGCTGGGTGTCATTTGCTGAAAGGATCTATGACTTGCTAGTAATGCCATAGATGAACAAGAAGTAACAAAAGAAAACTGCTCTTCTTGGATTTATTTTAACCCAGAGAGAATGATCCTAGTGGAAATGTTGGGAAGCTGCAGAGAAAATACTGTGTCCTCTTAGTTTCTGTGGTGATAAAACGAAGGCAGACACTGGTGATTTCTTCTCCAGTGTGCTCCCGGCTTCCTTGCTGGCTGAGGGGAGGGGACTGTTCGCCCTTCCCCCGTGCAGCTCAGGGAAGTGTGGCCTATCCTGCTCCAGGGGGAAGCCCATTCCCCTTGGTGTGGTTGTTTGGCATTGGGCATGGGACCATCCCGGCAAATGAGACTTGCGGGGACCCTGCTGACGGTGAAAGGTGGACTTTCTGGGGAAAGTTCTCACTCCCAAGGAAACCTCAGAAGAGACTTTCTTTTTGCCTCTGCACATTGTTTTGTCTGGATGTGTTGAGTGAACCTGCTAGAGCCACCTTGTGACCCTGAGGGGAGCTAGCCTGAGGGCAACGCCAGCACCTTGAAGTTGAAGAGTAGAAAGAGAAAAACCTGGCTCCTGAGGACTTCCCAGAGCTGGGGACTTTGCCCAACGTGAATCCCCGATGCTCTAGACTTCTTGATAGGCAAACTAATACACTTATTGGAGATTTTTTCCTACTTCCACTCAAAAGCATCCCTAATGACACATAGAAGGGAGTGCTAGATGTCAACATATACTCCAAACTATGAAATTAGCTTACAAAAAGATGAGAAAAAAATATGAAGATTCTGTGTTCACATCTGTCAAAAATAAATCTCTGGTCACAAATTATCTTGATGAAGAAGGAAATGACATCTAAAGAGACCATTGTGGCTACAAGTCAGCTCTCCCATTTGAGAATTTCAAAAGGCATGAGCAGTAGATGAAAGTTTGGATATATAAATCAAAGATGAATGCAGGAAGTGTCAAACACTTCTGAGAATAATGTTGCAAAGGCCTGGAATGAGCTGGAGTTGACAGAAAATAATGAACATGTTTGCTGTATTCAAAGCAAAAAGAACAAAGCAGGGGCACACACTGGTTGTCAACCCTGGCTGTGTGTTAGAATCACCTAGGGAGCTTTAATTGTGTAATTTTTTACTTTTTAATATTGATGGCTGGGCATCTCACATTGGCCGAATTAAATCTGAACACTTGTGGCTTAGAGCAGTTGCCTTAATTTTTGCAGATGACCGAAAACAGAGCACTTAAGTACAAAGAATACAGGGGAAAACAGTGGACAGATGGAAATAAGTATAGTTCAAATGGAATTGGAAACCAAGCGAGATGATGGAGACAGGAATAAGGTGCCCAGCTACTTTGGGTTCAAGTTGCCAGACCCAGATAACTTATATTTCAGGATTCTAAAAGAACTGTGCACTGAGTGCAGTGGTCGCCCCTTATCCAAAAGGGACATGTTCCAGGACCCCAGTGAACGCCTGAAAGTGCAGATAATACCGAACCCTATGTATACTGTGTTTTTTCCTGTACGTACATACCTATGATAAAGTTTATAAATTAGGCACAGTACGAGATTAACAGCAATAACTAATAATAAAATAGAACAATTATAACAATACACTGTGATAAAAGTTGCCATAGATCTTAGCAACCTTAGCTTACAATTTTTTTTTCTTACAAGGTGAGAACTTCCAGTTTTTCGCTTAAGGGGAGCATTTTACTGCTGCTCTTTGGTATATCCGAATTGTCAGCATCAGTACTCTTGTGTTCTGGGGCCATTATTAAGTAAAATAAGGGTGACTTGAACATAAGCACTGTGATACCGTGACAGTCGATCTGATAACGGAGCAGGCTACTAAGTGACTAAGGGGCAGGTACCATATGCATCGTGGACATGCCAGACAAAGGGATGAGTCACATCCCGACAGGACAGAGTGGGAGGGCGTGAGATTTCATTACACTACTCAGAACGCGTGCAATTTAAAACTTAGGAATTGTTTCTTTCTGGAATTTTCCATTTAATATTTGTTGGACCATGGTTTACAGTGGGTAAAACCTATGCGAAGCAAAACCAAGGATAAGGGGAGACTACTGTAATATTGTCCCTCTGCTCACCTCCATTGTCCCAGACCCCTCTCCTGCCTACAGGCCCTGGCACTTGTTCACCACCACCATCAGCCGTGAGACCACAAGAAGGCCCAGACAAGCATGTCCCCTCTCAGTATGCTCACCGTCATCCCCATGTGGCCCTAGGACATCCACCTTTTGTTCCTGTTTCCTACCACACACTCTCCCCCTATTCCCAAAACCCTTTCCCTCTGCCTTCTGGGACTCAAGATCCAGCAGAAAACTGCCATACGGCCCCAACCTCCTCCCTGACAGCTGCTTTCATTTTCCTGCTCTGATCCCTAGCTCTCCCCTGAGGGTACCACCTCCCCCGAAGTCCTGGGAGTGTTATGTTTTCAAAAGCTATCCTTTATTGAGTACTTACTTGGTGACAAGCACTCTTCTGTGGTCATGACAGGCCTGTTTTACAGGGGACAACACAGGCCCAGAGAAGTGCAGTTTATTTTTTGGACATGGGAAGTTTCATTTCCCCAGGCGGAGACTATCCTTGAAATTATTCTTTGTTTTTTTTTTTTTCTGCTTTTAAAATTGATATTTGCTCATTGAAGAACATCTCATGATTACTGATAAATGTGAAAAACTAATCTCATCACCTAGAATCAATTATTAGTATCTTGCTGAGTTTCTTCTAGTCCTCTTTATTAATCTGTACAGACTAAAATAAAGGCAAAAGTGTACCATATACAGAGTTTATGTATTATTTTTTATCTTTAACGTATCATAAGCACATCCCGCAGAACATTAAATCTTCTTTGAAAACACACTTGTTTATAGCTAATACTCCATTCTATAGCCTATCATTTTCATTTATGCGTTTAATAAATGTTTCATGTTGAAACTACAATGGAATAGCACTACACCCTCACCAGAATGGCTAAAATGGAAAGGATTGATAATATCGTGTTAACAAGGATAGGAACCAACGAAAACACATATATTCCTAATGAGAATGTAATTTAGAACAATTGTGTTACAAACTATTTTGTAGTATCTACCGATGCTAAAAATATGTATGTCCTGTGACCCAGAAATTCTACTCTGGGTGAATATCCAGTAGAAAAGAATGCATTTGTCCACAAAAGACATGCACAGGAATCTTCACAGCCACTTTGTTCACGAACAGGAAGCAACCCGAATGTCCACCAACAGTTGAATGGATTTTTAAATTGTGGTATAGTGAAATATTCATATAATGAAATATTACAAAGCCACTTAAAAACAACAAACTATTGCTACATGCAACAACAATATTAAGGGGAAAAGCCTGACATAAAAGAATACACACTGTATGAGTTCATTTAAATAAAGTTCACAAAGAGGCAAAACTAGTGTATTGTGATAGAGTCAGAATAACGGTCACCCTTTGGTGGGGAGGAGTGCTATTAACTAGGAGAGAGAAAGGGGCCCCTTCGGGGGTGCGGAAATGTTCTTCTATATCTTGAAATGGGTGCTGGTACCATGGGAGTATACACACACACGTAAAAATTAATCAAGCTGTGCACTTAAGATGTGTATACTTTATTGTATGAAATTTCTGGATATAAGCTAGATCTCAATAAAAACCAAGGAAAAAGAAAGAAATATTTAATGAGCATCTACCATATGTCAGGAAATACACAAGTCACTGGGGATATGTGGGCACTAGCCCAGGCCGTCTCTGAACTTACTGTATTTCACCAGTCTGCCTAATTTTGGACATTTAGGCTATTTCAAACATTTCTATACATAAATCAATAGAAGAAATCATTATGAAGGTGTCAAATGCTTGACTATATGAAGAATGTAAATTTAAAACATTTCCTCAACTTTGTATTTGAAAAATTCCAAACATACAGTAGAGTTGCAAAAATAATCTAATGGAAACTCATATACCCTTCACCTGTGTATTTGTCGTGTGTTAACATTTTGCCACATTTGTTCTCTTTATATATATGTAGGGAGAAATACACATATGTACTATGAAGAGAGAGAGACTGACCGGGTGAGAGCCGAATCCTTTAAAAGTGCGGACCCCGTGTCACTTTCCCCCTAAATCCTGTAGCATATATTTCCTAAGAAATAGTCAGGAAATTCATATTCAGGAAATTCACTTTATATTCAGGAAATTTAACATTGATTCAAAGTATATTATCTGAAATACAGCCAATATTGAAAATTCCTCAATTGTCCCAACAATGTCTTTAAGCTGTTCGGGGCTTTTTTCTCCAGTCTGGGATCCAGTCACGTATCACGCATTTCCTTGATTGTCACTTTAGTCTGCTTTCACACAGGGGAATCTCCCATGGTTTTTGTCTTTCATGACACTGATATTTTTGAGGGGTCCAGGCTAGTTGTTGTGCAGCCCCTTGAGAGGCTTCGAGCCTTTTCATTTGTAATTCCCTGTCCTGAGGGCCCCTTCTCCACCCCTAGCTCTGAATCTCATGTCATCCGACAAGAGCATCCATTAGCCTTTTTTCTTGTAGTCACTGCCTGACCCCACACTACTCCTCATTCTTTCCGTTTTAGCTCTTAGTTCTCTGTCACTCACTCTCTTCATCCCTCCTGTTTTAATTCTTGGTGATTTCAAACTCCATGCAGAAGATCCTCCCATTGCCTTGTCCTGTCTTCCCTGCTGCCTCAACCACTCACTCCATTCCCACACTCTGCATCTTTTCACGACCAGTAAGGTCAACACCCGGTAATCTCAGTGTGAAGCCTCCTACTCTCCAGCTCACTCCATCCCCACCCAACACCGACAGTCTCCACCCTCGCCTCGGTCTACAGTCCGTTGATCCTACTGCATTTTAGCTGTGCTTGACGCCTCATGCGTTCACTCCCTGCCTACACAGTAAGATCCAATGGGCCCTCCTTCAAATCCTTTTGCATACCCTCTCAACTCCCTGTCCCTCTCCTGATTTGCTTGGCCCTGAGCCTGACAACTCTTCACCTGCTCTATACTTGCAAGTACAAGACTAGAGGAAAACACAAAGTGTGCTGACTGGTTGTCTTAGCCGTTTCAGCCTACCATAACCGAATACCATAGACTGGGTGGCTTATCAACAATGGGAATTTCTCACAGTTCTGGAGGCTGGAAGTCTGAGATCAGGGTGTCAGTCCAGTCAGATTCTAGTGAGGACCTGCTTCTTGGTTCATAGACGACCATCTTCCAGCTGCATCCTCATGGCAGAAGGGGCGAGGGAGCTCTTGGGGTCTCTTTCTATAAAAGCACTAATCCCATTCATGAGCACAGAACCTTCATGACCCAATCATGTCCCCAAGTCCCCACCTCCAAACACCCTCACACCGGGGATTAGGTTTTAACACATGAATTTTCGGGGACACAAACGTTCAGTCCAAGCACTGGTCTAATTTTATATGCATGGCTACCAATCCTGGGAGAGTTCTCAGGGCGGCCCAGCAATTATACTACCTCCTTCTAGTCCCTTTACTCTCAAGCTCACGTGATGCCGGTTGTACCACTTCTTCCAAACTTCCAACACCTCTTCCCCCATCCTTGCTTTCTATTTCGCTGAGTAAACAGAAACAAACAAAAGAGAAACTCCACTAGTCTGCCCTTCCCTGCGGTGTGTACAACCTACCAGAGTCTGTAAACATGTGCTGTGCCCCCCTCTCCTCTCTTGAGAGATGCTCCTATCAGAGGCCAACCCTTCGCACTGTACGTTACAGCCCTTCCTCCTGCCAGCTCAAAGACATCATCCATCCTCCATCTCATATGCATCATCAACCTTTTCCTCTCTGTTGGATCATTCCCGTTAGCACACAAATATGTCATTCCTCTCATTAAAAAATACGTTAAATTAAAACTCTCCACTACTATTTCTAGTTGCCACATACTTCTTCTTTTAAATCAGTTTTGTCGAGGTGAAAATACGTACAGTAAAATGCACCTATTTTAAGGGTATAATTCAATGTGTTTTAACAAATGTTTACATTCTTGCAACCATTACGACAAATTGCCATTCATATTTTCTGTTTCATCATGTGTCAATTTCGGTTAGTAGTGTCTTTCAAGAAATTTGTCATTACTTTCAAGTTATCAAATTTATTGACATAAAGTTGTTAATAGTATTTACTCGTTATCTTTTTAATGTTGGTAGGATCTGTAGCAATACCACCTTTTTCATTCCTGGTGTGGCTAATTTATGTCTTCTCTATGCTTTCACTGTATCTACAGGTTTATTGATTTTATTGCTCTCAAAGAAGGAGCATTTTGTTTCATTGTTCTTTTTGTTTTCTGCTGTCTATCTATTTTCTATTTCATTGATCTCCACTCTTATTTTTATTTTCTCTTTCCTTCTACTTATTATGGCTTTAATGTACTCTTCTTTTTTTTAACTTCTTAAGGAGGAAGCTTAGGTTGATTTTTTTTCCTTCTAATTTAAGCATTTGAGCATAAATTTTTCTAAATACTGCTTAAGCTAAATTCCCCAAACTCTGATATGTTGTGTTTTCATTATCATTCAGTTAAAAAAAATTAATTTTCCTTGTGATTTCTATCCATGGTTTGTTTAGTAATATGTGGTTTCTTTTCAAGTAGGAATTTTTCAGGTATCATTTAGCTATTGATTTCCAATTTAATTCCATTGGGGACTGAAAACATTCTCTGTGTGATTTCAGTTCTTTTAAATGTGTTGAAACTTGCCTCATGGCTCTGCACACGGTCTCTGCTGCTGAAAATTCCTTGTGCTCTCAACTAGAATGTGTAGTCTTCTATTGTTGGGGAAATGTTCTATAAATATCAGTTAGGTCCAACTTGTTGGTAGCGTTTTCAGGTCTTACTGATTTTCTGTCTGCGTGTTCTATCAATTACAGAGGGAGGTGTTGAAATCTCCAACTATAAATCTGGATTTGTCCAATTCTCCTTGTTGTTCTGTCAGTTTTCTTCCTCCATTTGAAGCTGTATAATTAGGTGCATACACACTGAGGATTGCTAAATCCTTTTGATCCTTGTAGCATTATAAAAGGTCTCTCTTCATTTCTGGTATACTTGTCCTAAATTCTGCTTTTTTCTGATACTAATATCAGCACTCCAGCTCTGCTTTAATTAGAGTTTGCGTAGCGTATCCTTTTCCGCCTTTTCATTTTTAACCTATTTGTGTTGTTAAAGTGTGTTTCTTATAAATTCCATATAGTAGGTTCTTGCTTAATCTACTCTGACGATCTCTGCCTTTTAATTGGAGTGCTTATACTATTTATATTTAAGGCAATTAAGGACATAACCGATTTAAGTCTTGGCATTGTTTTCAGTTTATCTCGTCTGTTCTTTGTTCCTTTTTTTTCTTCTTTTCCTTTTCTTTTTTTGGATTATTTTTGAATTTTATCTACACAATTGGCTTAATAGCTATACCTTTTCCTTTCTTTCAGTGGCTATTGCAGTGTTTAAAATGTGCATCTTTGAGTACCACAGTCTACCTACAAATAACATTATACCACTTCGCATATAATTTAAGAACCTGAAAACAGATTACTTCCTTTTCCTCATTTCTGTCTCTTGTTCTATTGTGCCATACATTCTACTTTTATATGTTATAAATCCAAAAATATATTATTATAATTATTGTTTTAGATGGGTAATTATCCTTTAAATAAATTTAAAAATGGGGGCCGTGGCTGAGTGGTTAAGTTCATGCACCCGGCTTCAGCAGCCCAGGGTTTCGCTGGTTTGGATCCTGGGCGTGGACAGGGCACTGCTCATCGAGCCATGCTGAGGTGGCATCCCACATGCCACAACTAGAAGGACCCACAACTAAAAATACCCAACTATGTACTGGAGGGGCTTTGGGGAGAAAAAGGAAAAATAAAATATTTTTTAAAAAAAAAGAAATTTAAAAATGACTTTTGAAACTCCATTTATATTTACCCACATATTTACCAGTTCTAAAATTCTACATTACTTTGTGTAGGTACATCTTTCCATCTGGTATCATTGTCCTCGAGTCCTTTGTCTCTTTAAGATATCCTTCCTTGGGACAATAAAGAAAAGTTGGTTGGGGCTGGCCCTGTGGCCAGGTGATTAAGGCTGCATGCTCCACTTCAGCCACTGAAGGTTTCGCCGGTTTGGATCCTGGGCGTAGACCTAAGCACCACTCATCAAGCCACGCTGAGGCAGTGTCCCACACAGCAGAACTAGAAGGACCTACAACTAGAATATACAACTATGTACTAGGGGCCTCTGGGGAGAAGAAAGGGAAAAAAAAAAAAAGGAAGATTGGCAACAGATGCTAGCTCACGGCCAATCTTAAAAAAAAAAAAAAAAAAAAAAAGACAGGGGCTGACCCCGTGGTCGAGTGGTTAAGTTTGCACGCTCCGCTGCAGGCGGCCCAGTGTTTCGTTGGTTCGAATCCTGGCGCGGACATGGCACTGCTCATCAAACCATGCTGAGGCAGCGTCCCACATACCACAACTAGAAGGACCCACAACGAAGAATATACAACTATGTACCGGAGGGGCTTTGGGGAGAAAAAGGAAAAAATAAAATCTTTAAAAAAAAAAAAAAAGACAAACTGGTAATGTCATGTTAGCGTCAGTATTTTTCAGTCATGAAATGAAATCCAAATAATCAGAGAGTCACTGGAATATACGATCTGACCAGAGGAGAGAGTTGGGTGTTAAAACTGATTTTAGACTCAGTATGGCCCAATATTGTTGAATGGCTGCCAAAAACAAGTTCCATCTCAGACTTCATTAACAGAAGAATAAAGCTCAGAATATGGACAATAATATTGTGCTCCAGTTTCATCAGACCACGTGGAATGTTGCGTTCAGTTCTGGAGTCCCCATTTCAAGGTTCATTAAGGCACTTGAGTGTGTTCAAAGATGAACAACCAGGATAATGAAGGATATAGAGATGATGTCATGGATAAAACATGAGTGAGACGTTAAACCCCCAAAGAAAAAGAAGAAACTGCCAACTATCTCGGAGGCCTGTTAGGTAGAAAAGACATTATGTCTACTATGAGTTGCTACAGTGGTCAGAACAGAACTAATGGATAGAATTTGCAAGTATATAGATTTTGATTCAGTTTGGCTCAGGACTGTGCAAAAATGGAAGGAGCTATTTTTGAGTAGTGAGTTTCCCATTACAGGAAGTGTTCAAATGGAGGCTGTCTGAAAGCACAAATGCCCTGCCTTGTAGGGAGGTTGTGGAGGAGAGCCATGCCTTGGGTGTAAGGATGAATTAGCTAACTTCTAAGCGCCCTCCTAAATCTGACTCTATCCCTCCTAAATTTCTCTGTTCCTTTCTGCCCTTCTTCCCCGTGTAGCCTCATTTTCCTGCCTACATGTACCACTATTTCACTTTTAGGCAGCCCACCCCGCCATCTTCCCTCTCATAAGTCCTTCTTACCACTGTAGGATGATCTTGGGACATTTACTCGATTACAAAGACTTCTTTACATCCTCAATTTCTCCAAAAAATCACCTCCATGTTTTAGCTGACACATGACCATCCTTTAATATGTTTTTCTGAGCCCACTTTCCCCAAGAGGATAGAGGCTGAGGCAAAGTTTACGTGCCAAAGCTACGCCGGTTGTCTCAATCCCAGGGGCATAGGAATGAGAAGAAAGAGGAAATTAAGTGGCAAAAGAGGGACAGGCATTTCATTACCAAATTGGCCACAGCTTCAGGACAAAACACAGCTACCCTCAACTCTCCCCGTCTGCCTGCCCCACTAATCTTCACCATTTCCCATACAGCTGGACCTTTGGCCACTGCGTGTCCCCATGCATTCGGGAACTTCTTCCTGGATGCCCTTCTGCCCTTCTTCCCACCCCCACTTGTCTCATTCTTTATCTAACAAGCAGTTGGCACATCGATGATATCAACACAATCCCATATTTTGGGGTCTATTATTATTTGGGTCACTTACAAGCTGTGTAATTTTGAGCAACTCCTTTAACCTCTGTTCCTCAATTCCTTTATCTGGTCAAAAGAAAGAGAATGCCAATTCCACTTCTTTTTTAAGAATGTCTTAGGGACAAGTGAGAATCTACATGCGAAAATGCCTTATATTTATATTTTATATATATATAATGACTTTAAATTATCTCAAAGGACAAGACAGTAATGGCTTGCCCTGGCAAAGACAGCATGCAATCTGAGGTTCTACGGACCTGGATGAGTTCCTACGGCCGTTGTGACAAATTATCGCCAATCTGGCAGCTTAAAACGATGCAACTTCATGATCTCCCAGGTCTTCAGGTCAGAACTCTGAGTCGGGTCCCACTGGACCAACACCTGGGTGTTGGGAAGCCTGCGTTCCTTCCTGGAGGTTCTGAGGGCGAATCTGCTTCCTGCCTTCCCACCTTCTCGAGGCTGCCTGCCCTCTTTAGCTCGTGGCACCTTCCTCCATCTTCAAAACAGCAGTGGCCGGTGGAGTCCCTCCCACATCGCTTCACACTGACCGACTCTTCTCTTCCAATTTTAAAGACCCGTGTGATTACACTGAGCCCTCCCAGGTAATATGAGATGCTCTCCCTAGTGTAAGGTCAGCTAATTAGCAATCTTAGCTCCCTCTGCAACCTGCATTTCTCTTTGCCACGTAATGGAACACACGCACAGTTCCAGGGGTTAGGATGTGGGCATCTCCAGGGGGCTGTTATTCTGCTACCACAGGATCCAACCATTCCTGGCATTGATGAAAATAAAGAGATGCGAAACCTTCTTGTTGCTTCTCAGAAGATGGCAGAGTGCAAAAAAGAATTTGAATTAGGTGCACACCTACTTTGAATCCTCGCTCCACAGCCAACCAGCCAGGTAAACCGAGGTGAGTTACAGACACTCCTCTCACCTGTAAAACGAGGATGGGGATGTCTGTCTTCCCGAGTTGCTGGAGATGAAATGGTACAACGCACCGAGAATGCTCAGCACTTCCTGTGTACTCAGTGAACGTGAGGCCCCGGTGGCAGCCCCCTGAGGTCCAGAGATCTTTGCACAAAGAGCTGCCTCCTGGGAGAGCAGGATTTTTCTCAGTTGATCATCCGCACATTCTTCACACTCCATTTGATCCACATACCTCTCCCCTAGTACAGCCCACAAATATTCCTTATGCTTCATGGGCAACTCCCTCTGTTTATCACCCCACTGATTTGTTTATTTGAATCATAGTTTACCTCATTCTCTGCCAGGTTTTTATCTTCCGCCCTTTTCAAAGAAAACGTTAATGACCCTTCAAACTCCTAGAAGAAAAGATGAAACTTTAGACTCCTCCTGTCCACTCTGCCTCGTTTGGTTTTTTGTGGGTTTTTTTTTTGAGGAAGATTAGCCCTGAGCTAACTGCCGCCAATCCTCCTCTTTTTGCTGAGGAAGACTGGCCCTGAGCCAACATCCACGCCCATCTTCCTCTACTTTAATGTGGGCCACCTACCACAGCATGGCTTGCCAAGTGGTGCCATGTCTGCACCCAGGATCCAGACCGGTGAACCCCGGGCCGCCAAAGCAGAACGTGCGAACTTAACCGCTGCGCCACCGGGCCGGCCCCTGCCTCATTTTTTAAATTATAAAGCAGAAATATAAACTCTTCTCTCCAGGGGAAAGTGCTGGTTTTGTCTTTTCCAGTCCTCTTTCTCAAGAAGGCAAGCAACAAATGGCTCTGCTCAACACTAATGCTCTGCATCCTGTTGCCAGGAGCCAGCCAAAGAGAAGATTTGCTGGAAAGAAACTGTATGAACCAGGCTCCATACAGAAGCCTGGGCTCCTTATAGTCCCTGGCTTTACTTTATTCTCACTTTTCTCCAGTTTTGCTTAATTCAAGTCTAGAATATAGTTTTTGCAAAATAAGATCTCAAGGCAATAATAGTGTTGGGAGCTCTTCGTCTCCTGTTTTAGATGTGCTTTCCTGGTCAGCTGTGTTCCTTGGCCCCGGCCCTAAGCCTGACACAGCAATGAGCGCAGACTGAGGATCCGTGTTTCTGAGAGCAGCTCCCTCCACCTCCCAAGGGCGTGGGCTAGTTTCCCTTTAATGTTATTTCCCTGTCTTAGCCTCATGTTGGATCTGAAAACTAGGTAGCTACCTGACTTGGGAAGCTATGTGTGATGGCTAATTTTGTGCATCAACTTGATTGGACCACGAGATGCCCAGATATTCTACCTGTGAGGGAGGTTTGGGATGAGATTAACATTTAAATCAGTAGATTGAGCCAAGCAGATTGCTCTCCCTAATGTGGGTGGGCCTCATTCAATCAGTTGAAGGTCTGGGTAAAACAAAAAGCTGACCCTCCCTGGAGTAAGAGAGAATTCTTCATGTCTGATGGCTTTTGAACTGGAACCTCTGCTTTTTTCCTGCCTTCGGACTATAACTGAAACATCAGCTCGTCCTGGGTCTCAAACCTGCCAGCCTTTGGACTGGAACTACACCGTTGGATCTCCTGGGTCTCCAACTTGCCAACTGCAGATCTTGGGACTTGCAGCGTCCATAATTGCAAGAGTCAATTCCCTAGAATAACTCTCTTTCTTTATGTACACATCCTATTGGTTCTGTTTCTCCAGAGAACCCTAATACACTATGCAACTGACAATTCTCAGGAAATGTTAAAGACTCAGCAAGGTGGGTGTGGGTCTGCTACCATAACAGATCCCAGGGGGGCAACACCTTCAGAGATCTAGCTCAGTATTTCTTGTTTGTTCAGTGTTTTTTTGTTTTTTTTTTTTAAAGATTTTCTTTTTTTCCTTTTTCTCCCCAAAGCCCCCCAGCACATAGTTGTATATTCTTCATTGTGGGTCCTTCTAGTTGTGGCATGTGGGACACTGCCTCAGCATGGTTTGATGAGCAGTGCCATGTCCGCGCCCAGGATTCGAACCAACGAAACACTGGGCAGCCTGCAGCGGAGTGCGCGAACTTAACCACTTGGCCACAGGGCCAGCCCCTCAGTTTTTTGTTTTTGTTTTTCCCTTTCCCTACCAGCTTTGAACTCTGATAGGTCTGCATATTAGAACATCTATGGGATTCTTATGTTCTCAGACATCAGTGGTCCGGTTGTGTTACTAGAATAGGCTGCAACTCTGGCCAGTAAATCTCTTTCCAAAATATTACGGAGCGTTGCCTGTGTTCTAAGCATTAGGTGAGCCTCTCGGGATTCTGAGTCAAATGGAATGATTCCTGCTGTCAACAAGCCCATAGTCTACTGGAGGAAGATGATAAGCAGAACTTATAATTCAGCAGTTGCAATATAATGTGACAAATACGGTGTATGCACAAGATATCATGAGAACACAGTGGGCAGATACCCAACCCCAAATAGGGAAATCAGGAATGGCTTTTGGGGGAAAACGATGTTCAAGTGAAATTCATAAAAGTGAGTAGGATTTGTACATCAGTGTTCATAGCAGCATTATTCACAATACCCCAGATATGAAAACTACCCAAATGTCCATCAACAGATGAATGGATAAGCAAAATGTGTTATCTCCATGCAATGGACTATTATTTAGCCTTAAAAAGGAAGGAAATTCTGCAGTATGCTACAATATGGATGAGCCTTGAAGATATGCTACAAATGAAATAAGTAGACAAAAAAGGACAAATACTATATGATTACACTTGTATGAAATACCTTGAATAGGCAAATTCATAGAGACAGAAGGTAGAATAGAGATTACCAGGGGCTGGAGGGAGGGGAAAATGGGGAATTGTTGTATAATAGATCCAGAGTTTCAGTTCGGGGTAATGAAAAGTTTTCTGGAGATGGATGGTGGTAATGGTTGCACGACACTGACACGACATTAAGGGTACTTAATGCCCCTCAACTGCACACTTAAAAAGGCTGAAATGGTAAATTTTATGTTATATATATTTTACCACAATAAAAAATAATAAATTTTCTTTTTAAAAATGAGTAGGCATTAGGCGACCGCCTGGTGGCACAGCGGTTATGTGCACACGTTCCGCTTCAGCAGCCTGGGGTTCACCAGTTCGGATCCAGGGTACGGACACGGCACCGCTAAGCAAGCCATGCTGTGGCAGGTGTCCCACATATAAAGCAGAGGAAGATGGGCATGGATGTGAGCTCAGGGCCAGTCTTCCTCAGCAAAAAGAGGAGGATTGGCAGCAGATGTTAGCTCAGGGCTAATCCTCCTCAAAAATAAAAAAAAAAATGAGTAGGCATTTGCCAGGAAAAGGAGCACAGGGGAGGATGTGAGGGAGGGGGCCAAAGGGTGATGCAACAGTGCAAAGAGAATTACAAAGGCCCAGAAACGAGCGTGGGTGAACTGGCCGGGAAGTCATGAGTAGCTCAACGTGGCAAGAGCACGGAATACGTGCTTTATGTCTTAAGAAAGTTGAGGCTGGAGAAGCAAGCAGGGAGCATGACGTGAGGAACCTCGGAAGCCCTGCCAATGACTCTGAGTCTGGACTTTTTCCGAAGACAATTGCGCAACTAAGTATCATCCATGCTCACATCACCCGGAATGAACTCGGGTCATCAGCTGGCATATTTCCCTCCAGCCTCTCTATTGTAATAAATTATAAATCACCTTATTGCTTTTGTAAAAAAAAAAAAAAAGACTGCTTATTACAAAGAATTCAAACAGTCCGTGAAGAGATGAAAGGGTTTTATATTACCCCAAGCTCATCACACATAAATAAGAACATGATCTGAATACCGACTGCTCATGTAGATAGTAGAGACAGTTAATAAACAAAATTGCTTGTATAAACTTGGAATCATATAATAGAAGCTGTTTTTAATTTTGTAGGCACTTTATTTTAGTCGAATTTAACAAGAGAAACTGAAGTGAAATTGGAAGAATCACTAACTGCCACATAAAATTTCTTCACCAAAGGGGGTTGTTTCCTAAGATTCCTTTAGGATTAAAGAAAGTGTGATTGCGGAGAATAAAGAAAAAGGCTGGGCTTATTTATTTTTATAACTTTATGTATCAACTTCAGACAATGCTGGCGAATTCCTTTCGCTGAAAGATGAGAATGTGACTATTTCTTCCATTTGACCCCCTCTGATTTTTGTAGGTTAGGTGATTATTTTAATATTTTCCCGGTTTCTAACACATACACGGTGCTCTGTAATTATGTGTTCTCTTAATTATTTAGTTTTAACTCTGTGTTTAAGTGGATTCCACATTCACTTGTCCGTCTCTTGTCAGAGAGTCCCTGGTCCTGACGGATTTTGTTTGTTTTCAAATCGTGATTCATCTCTCAGTTGGTAAGACTTCATTGTAAAATATGTTTTTAAGAAGATGCATGAGACCATATGAAGATGTCTGTCTGTTGCCTGGACATTTGAATGGCATCTTGGCAGGCTACAGCCGTCTCAGGTTGACTGTCCTTCAGAACTCTGGAGACAGGACTCCATTGTTTTAAGGCTGTGATTGTTGTGAAGGATTCTGAGGTCAGTCTGATTGGTTTCTGTTGAGGCTGATTTGTGTTTTTCTGGATGCCTGGAGATTTCTTTGTTTATGCGTAAAGTTCAACAGCTTCTCCAGAGTTTGCCTTGGCACAGAGCCTTCATATCAAAATCTGCAAGAACATGGGGTGCTTTTAATCTGCAAGTTCAACTCTGTGTGGGAAATTTTTTTTGTATCTATCTTTGAGTACATCTTCTGCTCTGCTCGTCAGTCCCCTACCCCAGGGACGCCGGTTATTCTTATGTTGGGTTATCTTCATCTCTGCCCCAAATCTCTTCTCTGCTTGAAGATTTGTGTCTTTCCCATTTGCATCACTGAGATGACCTCCAGTCTTTCTTCTATGTCAGCATTTTGATTTTCCGCTATGTCTAGTCCTTTGATTTTTAAATTTATGCTTTAATTCTCTAATTATGATGCCTTAGAGTTTGTGGAAATGGGCAGGGAGAGAGGGGAATGGAGTGAAAAGGAAGAGAACTCAGCTGCAGCAGCGTGCGGTCTGCTGGAGAAGCTTCCTTGCTCTCTCTCCCGATGTATCCTTGACGGTCGGAGCCAGGCCCCCCTCCCCCCAGCTGGCTGCGGACTCTTGTACCTTCCCACATGGCATTACCCTCAGGGTTCCATTGACTCTCATTGTTTTAAATAGTCATTTGATCACCTGCCTTTTGATGAGCACTTATCATCTTTGACTTGTCCTTCTCATGCACTCGTTAATCATTTGTTGGTCACCTACTATAAGCTGTGCTTTGGGGGAGACACTGAGAGTCCAAGGACAACTGGTATAGTCTCTGCTCACAGAGGTTCTGGTTCAGTTCATTACCATCTCACAGTCAACAAGTCTTCTAATGCTGTTAATTACTCTCTCCTCCTCTCTACACCTGCCGTCCCTGCTCCCGGCCTCCATTGTCTCTGACACTAGTCTATTACAGCGACAGTCTCCTACGTATTCTTTCTTCCTAAGACTTCCTTGCAACAAATCTAGTCTGAATAATGTCTTTAGATAAATCTTTTCAAAATCACTTTCTTCACGACTTTCCTCTGGCCAAGAACTTATCAGTGACCCTTCCCTTCTAACCACACAGAGCTGAGCTCCCAAACACAGGTCTGCGTCCTGTGGCTCCAAGCTCTCCAGCTGCAGTGAATACCGGGGATCGGCTTGTTGCAGCGTTCCAGACCCTCTCTGGCATTCCTTCCTAAACTGCACCGTGAAAGCTACACACCACGTTTTCCTGACTCTTGCACAGCTAGAGGTCCAGCTTTGATTTCAGTTCCTCCTGTCGGACGCTCTCAGGGGAGATTGTGATTCACGACTGAGGGATGTGAAAGAGAAACCCCGCACGAAGCATCAGGTTTTGCTGGCATGGATTGCACAGGGGCAGTGGGTTCTGGTTTGGAAGCTGTGACTTCCTGGTTGGTAGGCAGCGTCTCAATCTGGCAGCTTCCTGATCATGGCGGAGGCCTCGGCTCTCCCGGCAGTCCGGTTTTGCCCTGTGGTTAAGGGAATCATTCTTGGAGGCTCAGCTTAGAGACTGCTTGTTTATCCTTTGCATTCTCCGAGTAATATATACTGCTAAGTCCTTCCTGCTTTAACTAGCTAGCACGGACGCTGGTTTCTGCAGTCATTAACTCTGACCAGTATACTACCCAACTTTAATTAATTCTCACTTTTCCCCAAACCTGTCAGGCTGATCTCTCCGGCCCCAGATGTACACCCTACTGATCCCTGCCCGGCTGGCACCTCCACTCTCACTTTCCCCTGACCTGTAACTATCTCCTCGGCGTCTCCAAGTCCAGCTCTAGGGCACCTGCGTCACCCCCGGAGCTTGCTCTGACCCCCGTGGTCCCCACTGGTCCTCTTCACCAGACGAGGAAGCACACACGGAGAGTCAGAGCAGCCTGCGCGTCTCAGCTTCTCCACGCCAACTTGTCGTCCCGAAGAAATGAGTCTTGTTTCCTCCGCCAAGAAACGCGCAGGTTGGCCCCGCATGAGCACTGTGTTCCCTTCTGATCCTGAAGTTGTTCAGACTCTAAACCTCCAAGAAAAGCCACCTCGCAGAGCCACGCTGCTGGTAAACGCATCGTTACTTCAAATTCCGTGACATCTTTATTTCCTGACACCTTTTCCCCAGGGTTGGCCGTGCACGTATGGATTATTTTAATTGTTAGAAAGCGGGTCCCCGCCTCTGGCAGAGCCAGGCACTGAGTGACGAGGAGCAGAAGTCTTTTTGAGCAAGGCGATTCCTCCTCAGAGTGTGGTCACTGTTTTATAGACAAAGTAAACGACTCGCACGTGTTCAATTACCCGGCTTGTCTGCTGAGACGTCCCGGCCACAGCTAAGGCCTGACCGGGAGGGTCTGAGCCGCTCTTGGGGGGGGGGGGGGAGGTGGGGGTGGGGGGTGGGGGGGAGGTGGGGGGGTGGGGGGGAGGTGGGGGGGGCACGTCCCCGGGGAGCCGACACCAGGCCCGCAGCACGGAGCGTCCGAGGCTCTGCTGGAGTCAGCGCCCGGCAGCTACCGCGGCCGAGTCTGGGGGGACAGACTTGGCAGACCCGTTGGGCCAGTGTGACCTCATACGCGGCCCTTCTGCTTCAGAGACACAGGCGGCTCTGACTCCCACACCCCTGCAGAGGCTGCTGTGGTCGTCAGGCGACAGGGCTCTGCGGAGGAGTACACGCAGAGCCACTCCAGGCCAGGCCAGGAGGCCATCCAAGGGCATGGGAGCCCTGGGAAACGCTCAGCGGCTTTTATACCCGTTTGTCTCAACTGTTCTTGACCTGCTCTTCAACCCCGAGCTACGTCCCATCGCTTCAACCAACCGAAGGAATGCTTCCTAGAACTAGATGGCCGTCTCACCTTTAAGCAAGGGGTGATGTGAAAAATGGCCGGCTGGAAGATGCTTCTGCTTGTTTCTTTATATGTCCGTACACAGGAAACCCAGAGGCCATAGCTTAGAGACTATTTGTTTATCCTTTGTTGGTGCTACTTTAAAAAATAAACAAAGCACATAAGCAGATTGCCTTTGGGTCAGGGATGACTCCAGACTTACCCTATTTCCATCTGCTTTGAACTCTTCAAGCGTTGGTCCCTTCCTCTACACACGCGCACACACACGCAGACCCAGGCCCAGCCCCATGTGGCTTGGAGACCCAGCGCTGGCCTGTCCATTCTAACTCCTCACACCGCCCACACCCCCTGGACATCTCCCACAACTCCCACGTCATCCCGGCCCCCACTTTCCAAGCGAGGGAAATTGGACAGCTCCTGAATGGTAGGAGATGTTGAACATACTTATATTGATCCCACAATTACAAAAGATCCTTGTAGAAAATTTCTCAGTTTCTTTTTCTTGATGAATTGCTCTCAATTATTTATCAGATGAGAGCCGGCAATCTGTTCCTTGGTTGCCTGGAGACTCAGCTCTGTTTTGTACCCATTTGCCTACATTTCTGTTTATTATCTACACAGCCACCCAGCCTTTTTATGACCCCTGTTGGTAATGGAGAAAAAACAAGCTCAACAGTCAGACAGATGTGATTTTAAATTCCGGGCTTACATAAACTAGTCAAATGAATGTGGGCCCCCACTTCAACTTCTCCAAACATCAATTTCTCCTTGTGAAAATAGAGATATGAGACCTAGTCTGCAGGTGGGTTTTAATCAGTGTTGAGATTCAACGAGCTAACGTATGCACAGCACCCTCCATGTGGTAAGTCCTCAAAAGATGTCAATTCCCTTTGCTTTTTCTTTTTTTAGTGGACCCATCTTAGCTGCTTTTTGCTGCTCTGTCCATGGATGCATTTGAAGGTAAGCAAATTATCCATACTGAAGAAAGAAAGAAACATTAAAATTGGGGCTTTGTGCTGCCTGCCCCAGAGCTGCCAGGACACTTGAATTTTAAGCAACAAGATGGTCAGAGTAGCACTTGACAGGGCAGGGTAAGTGCATGAGCCACAAATGCAAATTGATTCTCTGGTCTCAGTTCCCCAAAACTGCTGTGGGGATCCCCAGCACCAGCTCCCAAGTAAGAAATGCAGCCGTAGCTGTAAACAGTTGAGCATGGTCTCCAAGATCATAAACAAGTGAGAGCCAGAAAAGCATGTCACTGCACAACTTGTGCCTGGCCCAGGAAAAGATGCTGAGCCGGTTAAAAATATGTGCTTACAAATAAGTTTGTGCTGGTAAGTTTGAGGTGTAAAGCTCGTTTCTTCTCATCTGAACTCGTACTTTGGGTATGCATTACTTTAAGCAAATGACAACTTCAGCAGCACTCAAAAACAGATTTGATTCATCAGAGGTGGAGTGAGGTTCTCTCTGTGCAATGCCAGAAACAGGCTTTGTTCCTGCCGTGGAAGAGGCTACGTAATCGTATCAGGAGGAGAGGCATGGAAAGGGGGACGGGAAAGGAAAGAGAATCAAATTCAACGAATGTGTCTAGGAAGGGAACCACATGTCCTGGCAATGCCGGTTGTCTGGGTGTGTGGTTTTAATCGTGTTCTTTTTCACTCTGTTTATCAATACCCACTGCATCAGGTTCCTAGAGCTGCCATAACAAAGTACTGCAAACTGAGGGCCTTAAACACAGACATCGATTGTCTCACAGTCCTGGAGGCTAGAAGTCCAAAACCAAGGCCTCGGCAGGGTTGGTTCCTTCTGGGGGCGGCAAGGGAGAATTTGGTCCATGCCTCTCGCCTGGCTTCTAGAGGTTGCTGGCCATCTGTGATGTGGCAGCAGTCCTTGGATGTAGCAGCATCACCCCAATCTCTGTCTTCACGTTCACATGATGTCCTCCCTGTCTGCATGTCTGTGTCCAAATCTGGCCCTTTTTTAAGGACACTAGTCAGATTGGCTTAGGGGCCCACCCTACTCTAGTATGACCTCATGGTAACTAATTACATCTCTAATGACCCTATTTCCAAATAAGGTCACATTCTGAGATACTGGGAGTTAGGACTTCAACTTATGAGTTTGCAGGGGACACAATTCAACCCATAACACCTACTGTGTGGCACACCTTTACTAGATGATGAGGGATAGACAGATAGCTGATACACAGTCTGTGCTTGGGTTATCCACAATCCAGTGTGGAACACATCCAGTGGAATATTCTGCAACCACCTGATGACCAGGACAATGGAAATATGAATCCAGTTCCATGGGACCATGAAGGAAGGAACCTTAGAGAAATGGCATTTGAGTATTGGGTTGAGAAGCTCAACCTTTAAATTGCATCCTAGTGAAGCAATGGGAGATTTTAGTATCTGAGACTGTTTTCCAGAATACATTTTCAAAATCATCTTTAGCGTATCTTTAGCCACCTGTAACGTAAAACTATCCAGTTGTTGTTAAGGTCAGTCTACTGTAGAACGTAAGCAGTCTGGTCTAGAATTTTAAATGAAAATATTTGAAGTTTCAAATAATCCACAGTGATAAGACAATCATTTTAGGTTAAATTATTTAGGAAAGTTATTGAATTAAGTCTGTAATCAGTGTTCAAGTGTTCATGAGAAATTGTTCTCTAAATGTGGTTTATTAAAATTGTGTTGTGTTTAATAAAGGCAGCATTGATGGGGCTGGCCCCGTGGCTGAGTGGTTAAGTTTGCGCGCTCCGCTGCAGGCGGCCCAGTGTTTCGTCGGTTCGAATCCTGGGCGCGGACATGGCACTGCTCGTCAGACCACGCTGAGGCAGCGTCCCACATGCCACAACTAGAGGAACCCACAACGAAGAATACACAACTATGTACCGGGGGGCTTTGGGGAGAAAAAGGAAAAAATAAAATCTTTAAAAAAAAAAAAAATAAATAAATAAAGGCAGCATTGATTCCCATAAAATAAATAAGTACCATAAAATGAAATGAAAATACTGTGTTAGGGACTGAATTGTGTCCCCTCAAAATTCGTATGTTGAAGTCCTAACCTCCAGCCCCTCAGAATGTGACTATGTTAGGAGACAGGGTCTTCAAAGAGGTGATTAAAGCTACAAGGAAGTCTTTAGGTGGCCCTAACCCCCTATGACTGGTGCCCTTCTAGGAAGAGGGGATCAGGGTGTACAGGGAGAGACGCCTGGGGTGCACCCGCAGAGCCGGCGCCACGTGAGGACACAGCGAGGAGGCGCTGTCTGCAAGCCAAGGAGAGAGGTCTCAGGAGAAACTAGCCCTGCCCACACCTTGGTCTTGGACGTCCAGCCTCCAGAACTGTGAGGAAACAGATGTCTGTTGTTTAAGCCCCCGTCTGTGGTACTTTGTTGTGGTGGGCGGAGCAGACTAACACAGACTGCTATTAGTTTAGAATCTTCTGGGGTTTTGTTTGTTTGCCTGTTTGTATTTGGTTTTGTTTTACTTCTTGATGTTTAACTTCAAAATAATACACGAATACATCCCCTTTCTACCCAAACCTCGTTTCTTCTTCCCATGTAGCCCTTGTTACAGTTTGAAGGGTGCAAGTGTATGCTTCTAGAAGATTCTTTTTTTAATAAATGTTATGGTATTGTACAGATTATTCTGCAGCTTATTTTTTTTACTTAATTATATGGCTCTGAGATCTTTCTCTATTTAACATTTTCTTTATTGATATACTTTAAAATTGTCTCCAGTGCTGGCTAGTACAGTCTTTATTTTAAAAAAAGATAGCTCTTTAGATCTAAGCAGTTTAAATAGTCCGGTTTCTTTAAACTTGTAGGAAATAGAAATGGTTACATCAGTTTGAATAAGCTGTCATGCCTTTGAAAATTGCAAAAATAGCCAAAGTCCTCAGTTCCTTAAGAATTCAGCAGAGCCATATTCATTAATGTCATGGTGTTGATGAGAAAAACCCCAAACACTCCAATAGAACAATGTTACTTTTTCCCACACATAGAACCGTCACCCAAACCTAAATGGATATCTTCTTAATAGAGTTTAATTCCTTAAAATGTCATTTGAATGTTGCCAGTAAGTCTTGGTGGGACTCCACTGTTTGAGTCTGTAGCTTCAATCCTGGGAATGTTCGAGGCCTGGTGACGGTTTACATCGTATTGTAACTTGGTATGGATCCCAATTGTTCTGAGTTAAAATCAACCACCAGCCAGGCTAGGAAAGGCTGACAGAAATTATTTTAGGCATTAAGTGACAAGTCAGATGTGACAGCCCCTCTGATTTGCCATTATCTTTGAGAGATTTAACTGTGTTTTACAATACTTTTGGTGCGTACAACTGTTTTATTGTATTTCCAAAGGATTTTTACTTTAACTATGGTCATGAATGCTTTTTCAAGTATTATTTGTACATTTTGCCCATTCAATTTAGCAGCAAACAGCTTTTATTAGAAGTCTAAAACAAAAGCAAATACCCGTAATCTGAAAGGGTGTGTGCTAATTAGAAAAAATCCATGAATTCTATTCAAAAATCAATTTGAGGCAAACAGTGTACAGACTGTCCTAATGCAAGTTGATAATTAAGTACCTATTAGGTTGTGGTTAAAAATGTATAACTTTAACGAAATACTGTGATAACTTAGAGCTAAGTTTTTCAAATATTTACAGTACCAATTAAAATGTGAACTTTGCAGTTCTAACACAAAAACAATAAAAGCTTTTATTTTGAATTGTCGTTAACACTCCCATAGCTCCCTCCAAACCTCCGTCAGGTTCTCCCTGGACGATGAATCCACTAGGAAGCTGCAGCTGAGGACAGTCGAGTTAGGTCTTTGAAAACCTTAACCAGTAGGAGTTATAATAGTGGTAGTAATAACAGCAATAGCAGGAGTACTTATTATCCAACCCAATAAATGAAACATCTGCAATTAAAACTTTACAGGATTTTTGGTATTTACAGGAAGGGTATTTGAGGAAAGCCTCCATAGGTGTTCTCAGAGACAAGGTTCTCCTCCTCTCTCCTCCTAGTGGGTCAACTGTTCTTGGAGACAAGACTGAGAAAGAGAATCTCCGTCTCCGTTTTATGTTCAGCCAGGAGCGAGCCACCGAAGACAGGGTGTCTCTGAGTGGTACCCAGCTCGCTTCTTGGCACCACTTTTCATCCTCTGCAGCCCTGGACTTGGTTCTGAAATTCCATCACAGTTCTAGCACAACACAAAACTGCTTTGATCCTTCTCACTCTTCTCTTAGAAAGATTGGAGCTGGGTTCTTGCAAAAGAAGTTTCTGGTGGTTCCTGCCCTGAGGTTGGCGGGCAGAGCGGAAACAGCTTCGGTGTCAGACTGGCGTGGGCTCAGCTCTTGGTTGCTGCGCTCACTAGCTGTGGGATCTTGGGGAAATTACTGAACCTCTTTAAGCCCCAGTGTCCTCAGTTGAAACATAGTACCAGTGCAGCCCACACCGTAGGGTTGTTGTAGTGATTAAATGGGACACACACCACGTGTCCCTTGAAGGTTCATCCTTTTACCCTGCATGAGTAAGCAGGTGACCTCAGTTTGGATCAGGCACATCAGCCCAGTCAAGATCAGAGCAGGTGGGCTGTGATCACCTTGACCATCAAACCTGGTCAAAGTCAAACTCCCCATTGACATGAAGCATCACGTAGCAGACAGGGCGCCCCAGTGGTTGACCAGCCTCCCCCTCTAACAGCTGTTGGCTGCTGGGATTGCAGGTGCAGAATTGAGACAAAACAACAATGTGGGCATGTTGTCAATATCTCTCTAGATTTATAATGAAGTATGGGCGTTAACACTGACATTTTTATACAAGTGAAATTTATCAAATAAAAAATCAGTGAAAACAAATATTTAATACTTTACACATTACAGAAATTATAAACATATTACAAATAATAATAAAAGTATTTATAATTGCTTTGTTTTATCATTCAAACATTAAATTTATTAGACAACCTCATTAACAATGAAATGTTTTTGAAAAATAAGCAAAAACTACATAAAACGAAGAACAATTAATCATAAATAATTGAAAATACCATAAGATTATTTGATTTTTTTTCAGAGTTCAATGTTAAAAAAGGAAATGGTTCAATGATACAAATGTTGAATGGTGAGCATATTTTTGCTGAAAATTTTGCGGCTCCTGAAAAAGCACCCCTCGCTAGTTAAAGGAATTCTGAAGGAAGAGCCATAAGGTAACTCCAAACATCTCCTTAGACTCCATCTTCAGATAATTTCATTTCCTGCTTGTTAACTCTGGAGAATTCTTTTAAAACAAGTTTTGGGGTCTTTTTGGGGAGGGAGGAGGCGGTCAAGGCCTGAAAGTTTTTATCGATAGCCAGTTGTAGTTTTGTTCCTAAAAAAGCATCTCCATTTTATCTTCATCCTTTCTGCTTTATCACGTAGAGAGATTCCAGTGCAGTGCTTCCTTACTCACTTCAGAGATATTCGGCTTCTGTCCTGCTCACTAGGAAAGTTTTTGAACTGGAGCAAGAAATAGTCCTGCCATAGACGTTTTCCTCCTCCAGTGTCTTCTAAAGGAATGTAGCTTAGTTCTCTTTGAAAATGAATGCAGCATAGGAGCCTCTAAACATATCTTAAGACTTTTATAACATGATCTCAATTCCAGATTATTAAAATATTTCCCAAAAAAGTTTCACCAAGAAAAGTATCTGTAGTTCAGTGGTCAAAATTAGAACCCCAACTGACATGTTACTAATTAATCATTGATGCTATCTTTGTGCATTCATTCAAAAACCATCCCTTGGGGGCCGGCCCCGTGGCCAAGTGGTTAAGTTCACACTCTCAGCTTCAGCAGCCCAGGGTTTCGCTGGTTCGGCTCCTGGGCGCAGACATCGCATCACTCATCAGGCCATGCTGAGGCGACGTCCCACATGCTACAACTAGAAGGACCCAAAATTAAAATATATAACTATGTACTGGGGGGATTTGGGGAGGAAAAAAAAAAAGAATATTGGCAACAGTTATTAGCTCAGGTGCCAATCTTAAAAAAAAAAAATCCCTTGAGCACATATTATCTGCTAGGTCTTCTGCTTGGCATTAAGGATAAATGGAGAACATGACAGATGTTATTATCCCTGTCCTTGGGGTGCTTATGGTCCAATGTGAGATGCGATAAGCAAGTAAACAAATAAATAAATGCAAAGGGTGATTACCTGGAGGGAAATAACTGAGTACTAGAGCAGAGAACAGAGCGATCAGCAAAGGTCCTTCTGAGGAGGCGACATTTAGGCGCAGCCATAAGTGATGAGAAAAAAGATAACAAACAAGGGAATAGAGGAAAGCAGTCTAGGCATAGGAAAGAGTGAGTGCAAAGGCCCTAGGGCAGGAAAGAGTTTTATGCTTTCCCAGAATTTAGGGACAGCCCATATGCCTGGGGCAGAGTGAGAGAGCAGGAGACAGGCATGGATGAGGTCATAAATTTAGGAGGAGCTAGAATAGGCAGAACCTTGTGGGACTCAGAGAAGATATTGGCCTTTATTTCTAGGGCAATGGAACATCACTGAAGGATTTTATGTAGGGTAATGACATAATCTGCCTTTCAAAGAATACTCTGGAAAACTACATGGAAGAGGCAAGAAAGGAAAAAGTGAGACCAGTTAGGAGGCTGCCTGCTCAACCACATGAGACACGAGGGTGGCTTTGACCCAGATGGTTGTGGGGGAGATGAAGAGAGATGGGCTCATACCAGACCTGTCTGAAGTAGAGCCGAATGAACTTGCTAATGAGCTAGAGAGAGAAGAACGGAAATGCGAGGAGTCCAGGATGGTAGCCAGGAACCAGGCGGCATTAGAACCAGGTGGATGATGGTGCCTCTTACTGAGGAGTGGGAGAGGATCAGACTTGGACTGAGGGAGGGGCCTCAGGGTTGTGTGTTTTTGTACGTTAAATTTGAGATGTCTAAGAGACATCTAACTGGAAATGTTAGTAAATGAGACTACTTAAAGAGAGGGCATAGACAGATTAGAAGAGGGCCCGGGAGCAAGGCTTGAGGAAGTCCAGCATCTCAGGGACAAGAGGAGGAGGAGAAGCCTGGAGAAGAGAGAGAGAGGTCAGCACAATGGGAGCAAAACAAGGACAGTGCGGTATCATCGACCTGCAGGGAGTAGCATTTCGTGAAGGAAGCAGTGGTCAAGGATGTCCAAGAACAACAAAAGGACCCAAAAGTCCATTGGAACTGGCAACATGGAGGCTGTTGGTACTCTAGCCACCCACAGTTTGAGAGCAGAGGTGGCTCCCGGGAGTGGGTTGGTGGGGGAGCTGATACGCCTTTTGTAGAAGGTTCTTTTGAAAGCTTTTCCTTTTGCCGAGCAGGGAGTCCAGGACAGAGGCGCGCACAACCGGGCAAGGAGACAATCATTTTTCTCAATTAACTGCTCTTCGCCCCTTAGCACAGACACTTTCCCAAACAGCACAGCCTCTTCCCCCAGCTTCATCCCCACCTTCCTCATAATGTAAAGGGCGAGGGTGGGAGTGAGGGAACCACTTGCTTTCGACCTCTATGGTGAATGTCTGCTCATTTTGTCACCAGGGACAAATGTCACCTCTCCTCCTGTTAAGAAGCCCCAATCCCTCCATCCACACCTTTTCCCCTTCCACTAGCCCAAGTTGAGTTTCTATCACTTAGAACGAAGAGACTGACTAATATACTTTGTCTTCCTACATGGCGCAAGGCCAGCTCTTCCTGGCTTTCTCACTCAGCCAACAGTGAGGGAGGACATGAAAAAGTCTGAGAAACATGTGAGAGTAGGAAATTAAGGAGAACTCGTAAGCATGCAATCGTTCTCACAACATTCTGATTTTTCAAATTTTATTTTGTTAAACTAACCACATTATGGGAAATTGCCGATGGAGGCATATTGATTTTTCAAAGCAGAGCAGTGTTTTAGGAGGAGATTACATGGCTTTTCTCGAAATTGCAGAATAGCTTTATTTGGTACATGCCCTCTGTAATGGCCTGGGGAAAGGATGTGTAATAAACGTAAGAAAGGGAATAGACAGAATTTCATCAAAGTTAGGATGCCACAACACGAAGATCCCATAACTGAGGAAGGGTAGAAATTGGATATCAGGGACAAAAGGAAATAAATGAAACAAGTAAGATGTAGCAAATTTAATGGATTCTCATATCACCAGGCAGTTCAAGTCTCCTTTGCAGATCAGATATCTTTTCTCTATTTCCAGCAAAGCTTCAAGGCTACAGGCTGGCATCTGGACACCAGAGTATTGCAAAGCACAGTGATGACACTTCCTGGAGTCCAGCATCTAACCCACCTCCCTCTCTCCTCTCATCTTCCCCTGTCCTGTCGCCCAAAACAAAAAAATGTGGAAAAGGAGAATGTCGTTTCCCTTCTCCTTCAATGCTCTTTATGCCTCCCAACAATATAATATATTCCCCAACTTTCTCCAAATCCTGATATCCTACTACTTCCAGGCAGTTTCAAATCATGGGTCTTTTTCTCTGAAGCTCTTGTGGGAAGGCCCCACTATTCTATGGGGTAAAAGCAGTGTCTATTTTGTTCATTTCATATTTCCAGTGGCTAGCACGGTGCTTGGCACATGATTGACAATGACGTTTCTTTAATGAATAAATAGATTAATGAATGAGGCTTTCCAAGAAGATATATTCAAAGGCTAAACACCTGGTCTGGAGGACCACAGGCTTCCATTTACCTCTAAAGAAGTTGCTTCTGTTTGTTTTGCATCCTTGGCCCTTGGGGGAATAACTCAAAACAATGAAGTGACTTTTCGCTGTGTCATGAAGCATGAAAGTAAAAGAACCAGGGCTTGGCGGGAAGCTGATGACAGCTTTGATGTCTTGGCTTCCCTTCCAGGGTCTCATTCATAGTCTCCCTCCCTCCCCACCTGTGCATTTCTCTTCCTTCCCCATCCTACTGCCCCTGACCTCCAGGGCTCAGCTATGAATTCAGCTGCCTAAAGTGTAGTTCATGAGGACTGAGCTCTCCTAGGATTATTTGAATTTTAGTAGCAGATTCTTGAGGACCAGCCCAAAGAAATATCACTGAGTGGTCAAACTTCCAGAGGGTGGGAGCAGGTGACTTAGAAGGACTTAAATTTTCCCCCTCAAATTATCCCAAATAGGCAGTTACATATTCTGGCCATTTGTAAGGTCATGTTGGCTCATTGGTCACTTTGATGAACCAAATTAGATTAGGACCCAGAGTTGCAAGATTGTCTCTAACGAGTAACTACTATCCTTGCATCCATCCGTCCATTTATTCATTCATGCATTCATTCACTGAAGACCAGCGGTGAGAAAGACAATGCCCTATCAGTTCCCTAGCAGCCTATAGACTCGGGAAGGGAGAGAGTAACCAAATAATCCAGAAAGTGAAGGAAACACCTCAGACAAAAGGAATCAGACAACGGGAGTTTATCCAGAGGAACCCCAGAGGTAGAGGGGTTTCCCGCGGGAAGGAGGAGGCAGGGTCATGGTGGAGGGGGAAAGACTGAGTGGGAGAGGGCATGTGGCTCCTCCAAGGTGCAGACAGCAGGCTGGTGTGACTGGAAAATACCCAGGTGGACAATTAGCTGGCAAGGAAGGCAAAAGCCAGACCTTAGGCTCTTTGGGGCCGTGTTTGAGTTTTATTCTTTATCGTATGATCGGTAGGAAGCTATTGAATAGTTTTAACTGGGATGGGGCAGTGACATTGTCATGCATTGAGATATTTCCAAATGCATTCATGAATTGCTGTGTTTTTCGTCTTTTGCACTCCTGAATCGGCACCTCCATCCCTGGGGAGGTTGGAGACTGTGCTGTCCCGGGTAGCACAGACAAAGACATGGTCAAGGTGCAGCCATTGACTTCCACTTCGGAGATAACCGTGGTGAAAGCCACAGCCCTGGTTTGTCAGAGCAGAGCTTTTAGTGAATCAAAGTCCCAAAGAGAGCAGGGGACAAAGCTCGTCTAAAATTAGACAATAAGCTGGACTCTAGAGCGGGGAGGGAGAGGGATGAGGAGGGTGAGCGCTGAGGTCAGAGGGACTCGGCCTGCAGGAACCACATGGAGAGAAGAGGCCAAGCGAGAGACCGACCTCTGCCGCAGCAAGCATCGGGGAGCTAAGCCACAAACTGCCGCACCTGCATCTGCCAGGGCGGGCGCTGCCTGAAGGCGGCCTGGGCTGAGGGCCGGCTCTCTCGCTGCCTCCTTTCACCCATCATTTGCCCAGCAGGAGTGATACCCTCTTTTGTTCAATGCACACAACACTATCTCCCCCAGTTCAAGGTTCATGTGTAAGTTCCCTCCCCTGAGAGATAATAGTAAAATAGTAAGCTGGGTGTACTCAAATGGGGTATAGTGATGCTGTGGGTGGGAAAGTCCCCTCGTTCTCTGTACGTGGGCGAGAATAACAGAATCACCTGGGTCAAGAGAGCAGTGAAACCCATCGCTGTTATAAATGAGATTGGCCTTTTCCAAAGGTCAGTCTGGCTGCTCAGTGGAGAGCTGAATGTCAAGGGGCCAGAGCAGAGGTTGTATGACCAGACAGGAGGTTACTGCCGTGGTCCAGGCAAAAAGTAGCCATGGCTTGGGCTAAGGATGATGGTGGCACTGGAGACGGAGAGAGGTGATTAGATTCCAGAGATTTCACTGAGATAAATTGACAGGACTTAATGAAGGAGCAGATATGGAAGTACAAGATAATTATATCAATTAGGTTTCCACTGTAATGGAATAACAAGCAGTTATAGTGGTTTCCACTGTAATGTTGAATAACAAACAACCCAAAATTCTCAGTGGCTTACAATAATCATTTGTTTTTCTTGTTATTGGTCTGCGGGTTGGTCAGGGCATTTCTGCTTCAGGGTGAAGTTGGTTTGTGTGCCTCTCGTCCTAGGACCTACAGTTACACGAGGGCAAGCTCTTCCATGGCGGATGGCAGAGGGCAAGAGGCCAAGCCAAAACACACAAGCGCGTTTCAAGCCCCTGGCTGGACCAGACCTAAAGTGTCTGCTCATATACCGTCAGCCAGAGGATACCAGGTGACAAAGCCCAAAGACAGTGGGGCAGGGAATTAACCTCCGCCCCTGGGAAGCCACGGCAGGGATGAATTGTGAACAAGTGATGCTGCCTATTTTAAGAAGCAGGGATGGCTCCTAGGTTTCTGGCTTGCACAGCTGCTTAGATTGTGGTCCCCTGCACTGAGGAAGGGAACGCCAGAAGTGGAACAGGTTTGGGAGAGACCATGGGCTCAGTCTCGGGCATTTGGGTTTAAGATGCCTTTGGATACTAAAGTGGCAGGAGCTACAGAGAAGTCTGGCCTGGAGGTATGTCATTGGGAGACGTAGGAAAGACTGCCAGTTGTACAAGTATTTCAAGGAGGAGGCAGTGGTCACAAGTGGGAATCAAGCTGACAAGATATGAGGATAGAGGACAGAGGATGTGAGCAAAGTCCAGTACATGACAAAGACGTGAGGGTAGCATAGTCTTTGATCCCCAAAGAGTGTCCTCTGGAAGACTTAGAAAATAAAACTCAATTATGGCTATGACAACATAATTCCTAAAAAAACCTAGATAGTTCCTAATAATTTTCCAAATATTCTTAAGCCACTGCCTATCCTGAGCACCGTCCGAGATACTTTAAGAAGAGAACTCCTCCGTGTTAGCCTTCCAGCGGAAGGTGGCCAGGACTGATGGCGAGACCGACGAGCCTCAACATCACTTTTTGTCCTTACTCTTTACGTTCTCCTCTCCACGCCCACTGCCTCTGCCTTCCTGCAGCCTTCTAACGAGCCTCCACTTCTCTGGCCCCTCCCTTGTCTTGTCCCCACACTGCTTCTCATTATTTTCTTATGAAAGAGCTCACAACCTCGCTTGCTCAAAATTCCTCCACAAATCCCCACTGACTATGTTTGAAAGTTCAAATTCCTTAATCAGGCATGCTAATCTTGCAAGCTCTAAGCCTGACCTTTTGCTCTAGTCTCATGTCTCTACATTATCCCTCAGCAACATCCAATGATGAGCCCCAGCCAACATCTAACTGCAGTCACATGAAGGACTCCGGTGAGTACCACCCATCTGAGACCAGTCAACCCACAGACCAATGGAAGAAAATAAAACATTGTTGTTTTAGGACACTAAGTTTTGGGTGGTATGCTACACAGCAATAGATAACCAGAATGGAAATTGGTACCAGGAGTGGGGCGTTGACATTTAAAAACTTCAGCTGTATGGCATTGGCTTTGGAATAGGCCGCGGCCCGGAAGATCTCAGGAAGTTTGTCATCGGGGCTGTAAGAGCAGTGAGGAAGTCGTTATTGGAGGCTGGAGATCTGAGCGCTGTAGTGGTGGGAAGTTTAGCAAAGCTGTCACCCGCAGTAATTGGGAAAGCGAAAATATAACTAATGGATAGTGGACTTGGCTGAGGAAGTTTCAGGCAGGATGCTGAACTTGTCAGCTGATTCCTTCCAGCCATGTATGATAAGGAGAAGTAGAGAAAAATAAGCCAAAAGATGAATTTTTCAGTTTTCAAATGTAGTTTAGAGGAAATATAAAGTAGCCAGCACTTTCTGGGTTCGAAATTAAACTGCTTCGCATTCCCAGCCTCCTAAGAGGGCAAATTATTCTCAGAGTAAGATGGCCTTAAGGGAAAAGACCCTCTCAAAGGTGTGGCTCTATGTTAAAACTTCAGAAACATTTAAGGGTCTGCCTCCTGGACCTCTCAGCTAGTCAGAAGACTTCTGAGAATCTTAAGGGTGTCGTCCCACAGCACCCTAACTCTAATTCCAAGCCAGGCGGGGCCTTGTCTCAAAACTGTTTGTGAGTGTGGCCTGTGTAGACTCCCCGTGACCCCTGGGAACCCCACAATGTGTTCATGAGGTTTGAACTGGTGGGTGCAGCATCAGTTTGAACTTAAAGGGGCAGAGATGGTTCAAAAATGCAAAGAAGCCTCTAGATCTCCAAACTTATCTGGGCAGGAAGCAGGCTAAGGAAGCTATTCAGCCACAAGCATGAGCCATTGGGAGTTAGAGCCCCTGCCAGCGAGCAGCATCAATCCACCTCGGCACCTTGTGATCTGCTGCAGCCACCGGCCAAGACTCACGTGACCAGGACCACACCGATGTGAGCGGTCCTGGGGATGTGGTGTGGCTTGAACAGGGTGCCAATACAGAGCCACTGACTTCTCACTCTGATGTGACCTCCCTCTGCACCTTCCATGCAGCAACACAGGCACAGTGGTGAGGCAGGACCGTGAGTCCTATCAACCTACAATCCACAGAAATCCTGGAGTGGACCGAGCGGCAAGAGGAGGCAGATGCAGTAGCTCTTCCTGAACGAGAAAAGATGTCTGTTTCCATATAATAGCCTCTCGCCTCTTACGCTGCACCAGGCACTGCTGAGCACTTTGCATCGTCGCACTTAATGCAACACCTGTGACATGAGCGTTTCAGCCAGTCATAGCCCCACTTTACAGAGGAGGAAATTGAGTCTTGGGGAGGGTAGGTAACTCGTCAAAGGTCATACAACTAGGAAGCAGGGGAATCAAGATCAAAGCTAGGCCAGTTTCTTTTTTCTTTTTCTTTTTTTTAAAGATTGGCACCTGGGCTAACAATTGTTGCCAATCTTTTTTTTTTTTTTCCTGCTTTATCTCCCCAACCCCCCCCGTACACAGTTGTATATCTTAGTTGCAGGTCCTTCTAGTTGTGGGATGTGGGACACCGCTTCAACGTGGCCTGATGAGCAGTGCCATGTCCGCGCCCAGGATCCGAACCCTGGGCTGCCGCAGCAGAGCACGCAAACTTAACCACTTGGCCATGGAGCCGGCCCCGGGGCCAGTTTCTTAATCACTGGAGTATATTGCTTGCAAAGAATCAGTCAGTCAATCAACAAACAATTATTGAACACTTCCCTCTGTGGACACAGTCTGGTTGAGGTGATGACTCTCTCAGAAGGAGGATTGAAATGCATTCCACATGGAGCAGACCTATCATACAGGTTGAGGAGCCGGCATGATGGACAGTGGGGCTCAGGTAGGCCCCAGGCCGGGGGCCCTGCAAAACTTCAGAAACCCTTGCTGTGCGCTGCTCAGGCCTCGCTCTCCGTGGTGCTGAGAGGAGCTGGGCTGCCAGCCTTGTTATTTCACCTCACCTCCTTCCCATCGTTGTTGTCGACAAGGGCAGCTGCAAGCGCAACACCTTCTAGAAATGGTTCCCGGTCAGAGTCCCTGGCCTCTTAATGTAGCTGTGAGCGGCACTGTTTCAGCCACTCTTGTCCATGTGGGAGGACAGCACAGGCACAGCAGGCCTGGGGGACTGGTGCTCACCATGTCTGTTTCCCTCCTTGAACGTTACAGTAATTATCTTTCTGTGTTGTTGTGTTTGTATTTGTATTTCTGACTCCCTACTCTAACATAAGCTCTATAAGGACAGCATCTTATCATCTTTGTGTCCCCAGAGCTCAGGGACTCTGGAAATATTTGTTGAATGAAGGAGGTAACAAGAGGAAGCACAATGATACGGCGAAAGAGCACAGGATATTTATTCAAGTGATCTGAGTGCCTGCTCTGCCATGCACAACCCATGTGACACTGGGCAAGTCTGTTTTCTCCACTCTAACCTGAGACTGATAGCCCTGTCTGTCTCCCACAGTCACTGTGGGGAACAGGTGAGATCTGTGAAGGAGTTCTTTCTAAACTGTGAGGTCTGATTGAATATGCTTTATAGTAATGGGAGTAAAAACCTGGAAACAACTCAGATATTCCTCCAGGGGCGAACGCTTACATGACTGCAGTGCATCCACACGTGGGGTACCACCCAGCCAGGACAGGGAACGGACTGTCGATACTCAGCCACTTGCATGAATCTCAAGGGAATTGTGCTGAGTAAGAGCAGCCAATCCCTGAAGCTCAGTGCCTTGTGATTGCATTGATTTAACACTATTGAAATGACAAAGCAGAAAGCGGATTAGAGGTCTCCAGGAGTTAATGGGTGAGTGGGGGCGACACAAGGACAACCTGGGGGATCCCTGGGGTGGCTGAAATGTCCTGTATCTTGGCTGCTCAGTGTCCACATTCTGGTTGTGATTTGGACTATAGTTTCTCAAGATGACATCTGGGGAAACTGAGTAAGGTCTCTGTAATATTGCTTACAACTACACATGAATCTGCAATCATCTCAAAATTAAAACTTTAATTTAAAAAAAATTGTTGCTATTTATTTGGGTCTGAAGCTCATAAAATAGCAACTTATGTTTACTGATGGCTCAGATCACTCTAGTTTATCTGTTTAGCTCGTTTACTCTTGTGTGGTACCAATTGGCCTATTTTACAGATGATAAAACTGAGCACTGGAAATATTAAGACCACAAAAATGGTGTGTTGCATTGCTGGGGTTTGGAGCCCCACGGTCCGCTCAGGTAAGGACAGTATGGCATGGTCAGGATTTGAACTGGGCGGGGCTTACTCCTCAAACCACCTTTAGGTGTAGTTAATTAGGTGCGGAGATCACCAGCAATGAGAAGACTAATTAAAGGTCACTGTTCAGAATTCTTTTGGGGATGATGAAACGTTCTGGAATTAGACAGTGGTTATGGTTGTACATATCTGAGGATATATTAAAAACCCCACAGAATTGTACACTACAAAAGAGTGAATTTCATGGTATGCGAATTATATCTCAATTTTAACACCCCCTCCCCCCCAAAAAAAGTTCTCGCGGTCTGGAAGTAAGAGATGGACCTGTGACGGTAGTGGCAGTGGTAAGGAAATCTCTAAGGCAGAATTAACTTACTAAATAAAAGTGGAGACTATGGCAAAGACATCGAAGATTCCTGAGGTTCTGAGCCTGGTGACAAGAAGAGAGGGGAAGGAGGCCCAGGAGGCGGTATAGATGTGTGGAGCGTGAGATGACAGCAGGCTCTCCCGGGACCTCTAGGAGGTGACTTGCGGGCCCGGCGTCTGGAGGAGAAGTCACAGAGGTTTGGGATTCAGAAGTAGACGAGGTGTCTCCAGGAGACAGGATCAAGGCAGGAGATGAGTTATTAGGAGGAGGCAGGGTGGGAGGAATTAATCTCTACCAGAAAAATAAGAAATCAGCATGTGAAATCTGCCATCTCTGACAACACACTGAAGTCACAGCTTTTTTCTCTCCTTCAAAGGCGAAACCAGATCCAGTGAGAGATGAACGTGACTGAGAAGAGCAGGGTAAGAAAAATCACCTTCCCCGGGAAAGCACATCAGCTGCTTTCTCCTCTCGGCCTTTTTATCCTAAGGTTTTGTGGTCCTGAGAGGAGACTCTGAGCACAGAAAAGATGACTTTGGTGTTTAAAATTAACATTCAATTTTTTTTAGGTAATACCTAAGACCCAGGTTTTCTCAAGCTTTTAAAGTTAAAGTTAACAAATCTATTATTTTACTTCTAAATCTATTTAAAGTTATGTAATTGTTTACAAGAAGACTTTAAAACTTAGTTAATTAAATTCCCTTGAACATTTCATAGTATGTTTATAATGAAAATCTATTTAATTTTCTTCTAAGTACTTTGGTTGTCTAATAAACAAAACTATCCCAAATACTTAAAAAATGCTTAAAAAATGAACGTCAACCCTTAAACAGATGATGGGAATTAAATTCTCTTGAATAAGGGCCACTGACTGCATCTGACAACCCCACAGAGCCTAGCAGCCTAGGAATGGCCTGTCCTGACACTCTTTTGGAGAGCGTGGGCACAAGAAGTCAGCTGTTCCCCACAAAAGAGAAGAACCAGCCTGGGTGACCGAGGATATGGCACAAACCTGCCCACCAGGAAATTCCAAGTTGCCGTTAGTTGGCCCTGCCTTCCAACAGGAGCATGAGCAGAAAGGCCTTCTTGTACCTGATCCACACATCAGACTTCCAGCATCATACCCATCTCCCCGTCTGACTGCCCAGACTCTGTGTACCACCTAAGACAAATTCAAAATCTGTCCTTGAATTTGTCCCCAGTGATAGCCCCATGCCTAAACTTTGTTTTGTATACTCCCTCTTTCTTACTCTTCTCTAAATGTTCCAAATGTATATATCTTTTCGACTAATTCGCACATTTCTTAAAGGCAAGTAATTCTTACCGTTTTCTAAAACCCTGCAGTGGTTATCACAGAGCTGGCCACATGGTAGAAACAATACTCAACACACTTATTTATTGATAGATCCCATAGCAATCTTTTGGTATAATATCTATAATTCATATTAAAACAGTTTAGCATAAACTCTATGATATTATGCAATTTCTGGTTAGTTCAAGCTTTAACTCTAGAAATGTCAGTTGCCATTTTTGAGAATCCACATTCCAGAAATATTTGATTGATATCCAAGCGTTGATAGCCTGTGGTTCCGACACCCAAATCTTGAGCAATACCCAAGGCTTTATTAACAAGTATAGTGAATGTCTGAAAAGGGTATTGATTAGTAAAATTTGTTGCTAATAAATTAACATAATGAATATTAGCATGGGCCTCAATGATAAAAAATAAAGGTGTTCAAGAAGTATGAGTTGGCCTAAACATTTTGAAGACACGCCCAACCCTGAACAGAGTCTATAAACCTGGAGGTATCCGTGGCCTGGACTCTGCAGGATGGTGCTCAAGCTTGATGCATGAACAGCCCCGTGTCCAGCCACGGCTGTAGGAGCATCCCGTGCCCGAGGCTGACCTGCATCAGTACCAGGGCCTGCGTCAGAGCGTTGTGTGTGTGCCTTGGGACCCTTTCACACAAGGTGGGGGCAGAACATCTAAAATTTAGGGAGCTGGGACATCTGCAAACTTACAAAACAGATCAGATGTGCTATTTTGTGACTTCTTGTTAATAAATGTTTGTTTTTTTAAATAAATGTGTGGCAGAATTTGATCTGAGACTTAATGAAAACCTGGTAGCAAGGCTGTGGGGAGTGCTAACCCTCTCCCGTCAACATCTACCTAAAAGGCCCTAAGAGCTGTGCGTGGCCAGCAGGTTGCCCTCTAGGGGTTTACATGAGCCTCCAGGTGGGAGGGTCAGACTGATTAAGGGGATTCTGTGTTCAAAATAAAGCTTGGCAGGAAAGAGGTCATGTTGTTCCTTTCGTGTTTCCCCAAGTCTCCTGATGAATCTCTCTGAGGGAGCTGACGCTCTGCCTGGCGTCAGCATCCCCTGCAAACACAGCGGAACGCCACCAGGAACACAAGTGCCTTTGGGTCAAAGTGCCTTCAATGATGGCCTGGTAGTGATCCAGGAAGCCAGCCCTGGGGACTGACTCCAAAATGGATCTTCCTTGTTCCGTATTCTACTCAGTGATAAATAGCAAGCTTCCAGATCCTACAAACACTTACCAAATACCTAATATGCACGAGGCAATTTCATGTATGTTTTCTCATTTGTTCCTCAAAAAAGCCTTGTGAGAGTTAATATTGTCACCATTTCGCAGCTGAGGAAACTGAGCACTGAGCTAAAAATTTTTCTTGCAGCACTTTCTGCGTCTGACACTGATGGATTTGTTGACAAGCCTCCTTTCTCCTTGTCATCTCTCAGGAGTGACTTATAATACTGAGTTGTCTAGAGACCAAAGGAAAGCCATACAAGGAAGACTATGTTAGGACCAGATGACTTTCCTTAAAACTTATGCATTTGGCCCAAGCCACAGGGAAGTGTTAGAAATCCAGTCCAGAGGGTTATTTATTCTTTGGTAGAACAGCCGGGAGGTTAGGAGGATGCCCTGGTGTGGACAGATGGTTAAGGCACAATAGCTCCAGCTCCGAGGCCAACATGGAAGCCTCCTCCCCACCAGCTTGCCACTAGCACTTCAATCAATTAGTCACACTTAATTAGGTTGTTATTCAGGGAGATGGGAAAAACTCGAGCATGCATTGTTCTGGAGGAAGTGTTGGACCGGAAGTCTGGAAGACTGGAATCCTATAACAGCTCAGCTGACGGCTCCATGCTTGGTGCTCACTCCCTGCCAACCTCGAACGCTCCAGCCGAAAGGCACGGATATCTAGAGCAGTGTACCAAGCTGGGTCCCTGAGGTTCACATTGTCACTGGCTCACCCCACAGAGGAGGCCCCATCTGTGGAGTCAGGAAATGCCGGCCTCATGGTGCCATGGCTGGGGAGTGGGGGCAGCAGTTTAAAAAGGGAATAGACTTGGCCGCCTATAAAACACATCTCTAAAACTCTGCACTTCACTGGACTCCTGCCGTGGGAGAGCAAAGATGAGCAAAGTCTAGTCCCTGCTCCCAACGGGCTTTCTGCCTGGCGGAGGACAGAGGGCCGGGGCAATGATGGCATTCTCCCAGGGTAACTCTGGGGGTGCAAGGAGCTGAGAACAAAGAGATCTGGGCACAAGGAATGGGAGAGGCTGCTTCCGGCTGGGCAGGTGGCAGAGGTGACAGGAGGCCCTGAGGTCAGTATAGGAACTCCAGTCCCTGAGAAAGAGCCCCACAGTTTCCCCTTGGGCTCCCTGAGCCGTCTTTCCCCTTCCCACTCCAGCCAAGTCCAGGCAGCGGGAGCAGGAGCATCTTTCCTGCTTTGCCTTCGCCCCTGCTGTCAAAGCCTGAACATACGGCAGCCACGCCCAAGGAGCTGTGGCCGAGGCTGACGGCCCTGAGACATATATATTGTCACAGGTGGGGGAAGCCAAATGCTTGTGCCCCAAGATGGCGTTAGGAAACAATGGCCATGACAGTTCCTCCAGTCCAAGTGTTAATGTTGATCAGCAAGTAGCTGAAGTCTTAAATCCATTTTATTAACCCGGACCTAGGTTGGGTATTAGGGGTGGGAAGTGTGAGTGGTGTGCAAATGATTTTCTAAGCTTCTCCTTGAGGAGTCAAGGTGGCTTGGATCACAGGACACGGGGGCAATCCCTTCTGATTTTCTGAGGAGTCAGCATTTGTCTGTAATCGCTGCCCTTCCCCGCTGGAGCACAGCAGTGCATGCTCAGCTCTGGCTTCAGAAATCACTTATTAGAAATCCATTTATTCATAGGAATCTGTGCTAATGCCTTTAAAAGAAAAAAAAAGGCATGGGCTGAGCCACATTTATTTGTTAAGACAAAGGCAGAAAAGGCATTACTAATGGTGAGATACAGGCAAGTTATTGAACTCTTTTGAGCGTCCGTGAATCCCAGCTTGCAGGGGTTGAGAGGAGCAAAGCAGTGTGTCTCAATAATTAATGTGCTTACAAATCCCCTGGAGGCCTGGTTAAAATGCAGATTCTGATCCAGGAGGTCTGGGGAGCTGGGGTTCTGCATTTCTAATACCCTCCCAGGTGATGCCAAAGCTGCTGGACCACACACCACACTTTGAGGAGTGAGCGATCAGAGCACCATCTTATGCAGGGTCTTCACAAATGCTGTTTCCTCCCACAGGTCGGATCCTCGTTTTGTGGCACAGAGTAAATGTTCAAAAATAATATCAAATGGATCGTATATATAGTATATACTGTAGTTCATAGTAATGTCGATAATCAATCATGAGAGCTAGTTTTATTTCAGAAGACTTGACCTCCAGGGTTAGCCGATGGTGCTGGGATGGACAATTGCTGGTGACATTTGATCTCTCTCTTTTCCTTAGACCCTTGGACCAATGGCTCCTCTGAGGTGACGTGGGTCAGGGTGGGACTGCATTTCTCTGCCTTCAGATTTGACCAGGGGCTCTTCATGCTGCCCCTAGGTTGCACGCCGAGTGCTCCATCTGGCTCCCAGGCGTGAAGAATCCTCCCTCTGCCCCAATCCCCTGGACTGTTACTGGACTCAAAACACCCAAGAGCCAGGTGGAGCACTCTATATGCAGCCCACAGTGTGTTCGGAGCTAAGAATCCTGGGAGATAAAGGGAGGCCATGCATTTTACAGTTGGTGGCGGCCTGCGTCAAATTCACCTAGATGCTCCTATAAAATGAAGATCCCTGGACCTCATCTCAGACCCACCTAATTGAGACCCCAGGGAGTAGATTGGAGTCCTTTTGCATCCTGGATTTTGAGACTTGCTTCTCTTCCAGAAGCTGAGGAGGCTTTTGTGTGAGCCTGAGTGGCAAAGAGGTATCTGCCTATGGGCAGCTCCCTCATTAGCCAGGAACCCAGGAGCTTTTGTACTTTTCCCCAGTGGCAAAAACACCCGCTCTGTGTGCGCTGTGCCGAGCTCCTGCTAAGGAAATGGTTTCCTTTCCAGGTGATATGATGACAGAAGATTTTTCTCTGTGGAACGCCATACCCAGTTCATCAGCAACCCCCTCCCAGGAGCTCTAAGCTGAAGCAAGAGATGACAGTCCTTTCTCAAACATGAGACATTCCTTGAGAATATGGAGGAATATGTATAAACAGCACCCAAACACACAACAAAGTGCCAAATCCAGTGCCGAGAAGAAAACCCAGCTTCCCAGGCTTCAGGGGCGGGGTCGACACAGGCTGGGAGACCTCTCCAAAGCTGCTCACCCTCCCTAGAAGTGGTGTGGCCAGCTTGCGAGGAAGGCTGCATCAGGAAAGAGCTGTACCAGCTGGGCTAGGCCAGCCTTTGGCTCTGGGAGAGACTGGGGGCTCTGACCGACATTCAAGATGTTTTCCACACTCATTTGCAATCAATGCCATTTTTTTTCCCTGATGAATGAATTTGGGGATTGTGCCAGAATCAGAAAAATTTCTATGGATTTCTCCTAGAATTTCAAGGGTCTGTAAATCCTGCAGCTGGCTGGGAGCCTACTTTGATTATTTTTAACGCAGCAAAGGATGTATTTGAGCATCTGGCCTAGAAATCGACTAAATCTGTCTATAACATAATTGGTTCAGAAAGAGCTGGAAGACAAATCGAGACTGCTGGTGTAAACACAAGAAAAGGTGGCAGAAGGGGAGCCAGATGGATGAGCTCAGACCTAAAACACACACAAACCAAAGCTACTCAAGATACCAGAGGAGCACATTTGCATCTGCGGCCCAGAACTGGACTGGCATAAGGGGCGTCCTTGGCTTGGAAGCATCTAGACCCAATGTCTGGCTCTCAGGACAGAGCCCGCACCTGAACAGTAGGAATCAAAATCAATTTCCATGTGGGGCAATCCTGGACCACATTGTGGGAGGTGGTCCCAAATTGGCCTTGTTAGTGAATTCAGAACACACAGAAAAATCATTCGGTTCTTAGAGAAGTTAGGTTCTGGGCTGAGGCAGGGCTGTGATCAGGGCCAAAGATTACGGGAAGACAACTTCTTGGTTACCATACATAATTTCTCCTTCTACGTGGTAGCATTCCAAGGCAGCCTCAATATGTTCTATTTGCATCCCCAACAGCATGTACCAGAGCATCTTGCCTGTGGTGGGCCATCAATGCATGTTGGCTGGTGATGATGCCTGTGTCTGTTGATAAAGAGATCTCCTGATTTGACAGAGCCGTATTGCAGCAAGGAGGGAATCAATAGCTAAAAGCGGCTGTTGCTGAACCGTATCTCATGCTCGTTTTTCAGGAGCAACAGTGAGGGGGTGTTGTCAAACAGGCGTAACTTCTATCTCTACCCAACAGACACTTATAATTAGAGAATAATTTTTCATTTGCTTACAGACACTGCAAACATTTTCCAAGAGTGACAAAAAGAGCTGGGAGAGACGGGTGCGGTGAGAGATGACATGAGCCAGGTGCGTTTAACAGCACAACAATAAATAATTACGCTGCCCTTTACAGAGCTGCGACGCGTGACCCTCCCAGTGAAGCCTCCCCGAGTTTCCTTCTGACGGCCCGCAGTCCAAGACTTCCCTGTCACACGTGTCACAACAGCTTTGTTTCTGCGTCTGCTTTTGTTTGCAGTTTGTACCCCATGTGGTCAAATTTCATACTTCCAAAATGAAAAATAAAACTGCCAGTTCTCATCTCTTTCGGGGAGATCAGTCTTATTTCTCCCATAAATCATAAGCACGCTTTGGCTGTAAACAGAGCATTAGCAACTCTAGAAGTAAATTCCCTTCCATTCCCAGTGAGGCCTGAGGTTGCTGAGGGTGATTCGGTAATTTGGACTTAGGGAAGGGGAGGTGGATAGCTCCGAGTGGGTGTGAGGTGCGGGCTCCTTACCCACGTTCAGCAGAAGGTAGGATGTCCACACCTTTGCCAGGCGGGCCAGGGACAACCTTGGTTTATGCCCGCATTCGCAGGGTAATCATTAAGAGCGCCCCTCTCACTCTAAAAGTGTCCCAGTTTGGTTGATAAGTCATATTATCACTCTAATTAAAGTGCAAATGAAATAAGAAGCAAAAGCTTGTTTTGTGAAAGAAGCCAGACAAAAAAGGCCATTGCAGGATTCCATTTATGGGAATTGTCCAAAATAGGCAGATCCATTGAGATAGAAAGTAGATGAGTTGTTGCCAGGGACTTGGGGTGCTTGGGAGGAAATGGAAGTGACCACTGATGGGTAAGGGGTTTCTTTCTGGGGTGAGGAGAATGGTCTGAAGTTGATCGTGGTTATAGTAACAAGACTCTGTGAATATACTAGAAACTATTGAAATAGACACTTTAAATAGGTGAATTGTATGATATATGAATTACAGCTCAATAAAGCTATATTAAAACAAAAGTTAAAAAAGAGTTAAATCACAGAAATCTTAGAAGGAGAAAATAAAAGAGCTTGCGTTCTGGCTTTCCGCCAGCGACACTCTGCCCTTTAAGGGCCTGTCCCTCCGGAAGAGAGGCTGATTATTCATTTTGAGGGGACGCAGTGACTCTTCTCGGCCTCTGGAGGGCCCCTTGCACACAACTCCTGCATTTTTACGAGGCTTGTTGGAGCAAGAAGAGGGATGTGAGGTTCCCCACCAGCACTGCTGAGAATCACGGTGTGTGGGTGGCTTTTAAATGGCAGAGGGTGTTGGTGGGGGACCAGCATCCTGAAGGTGAAGATGAGCAGGTACATTAGGAGCCCAGCAACAATGGTTGGCTGGAGGGAAGGTGGCAGAAGATTCTGATTGGGACTTGCCTTCCTCAGTCATGCTCATTGCCAGCAGGTTCTGATTTAGGGAGGGGAAGCAGGGAGCTGCCCAATGAGGAAGGAGGCAGGCATGGGGGATGGGAGTTTCAGTCTCCCCAGAGGCATTAAGCTCATCACTCCACATGTAGCACAGGGTCAGAGTGAGGACAGATCTATCCATTTAGGTTGGGAACTCTAGGAAGCAAAGGACAAACACAAAATGTCCACTTACAGGGGGATCCCTCAGCCCAGGTCCTTTGAAAGGGTTCATGGAGTGAACCCCATTCCCAATTCATCTACCAGCATTGGGATCCTCGTTCAAAGGAAGGGAACTGAACCTGAAATCTGTGAGAAGACCAAAAATTTACCTTGTGGTAAAGACAGAAAATTTACCCTGCACATTGTTATGTTCTCAACCCCTGGGACGGGCGCAGCTCTCAGCCGTGGGTATCTGGGGGGATGGACAGATGAGTAGATGGGTGGTCAACACACAGAGTTCAGATGAGCAGAAAATGCTGTCAGTGCAGAATGGTGTCCCAGCCCAGGCGAGGGCATTGGGTCTAGGTCACCAACAGAGGGAGCTATATGCCTGAAAGAGCAAGGCTAGGGCCAGGGCTGGAAGCCTGTTCAGAGATGAGGGGGTGATGGAGCTCCCGGGCTCAGGGCAGACCAGAGGCAGAGGTGGGGCTTCAAACATGGGAGCTGGAGCACGCACTGAACCCCAATATTCACACACTGGGGCAGAAAGGAGACAGACCTATTCTCCTGCCCGGGCATTTCCTCAGCCTTAGGAAAGGAAAACCAACCACTTGGGTAGGTTGAAGATAGGATCCATGTCAGTTTTGTTCACCAGTCTATGCCCAAGTGTCCAGCACAATGCCTGGCACAGGGAAGGCACACAATAAATATTTTCCCAATGAAATGAATGAGTGAATGAGTCTAGGAAAACTAGATCACTAGTGGACCATATTCTTCTTAGGCTATCTCTGAATGTATAGATATTCTTAGGCTATATCTCTGGCCTTTGCCTACTCTGTCTCAGAAACCAGAGTGACACCTAGATTCCTGTAAACCAGCCCGTGGGGTCTGTTCCTGGGCTGGTCTTTCCACTGGGTAAAGCTGACTGACAAGATCAATGTGAGCCTCGTTAGCTTTACAAAGAGGGTTCCTGGGAGATCCATCCCTGCTCACCCACCTCCCCACTCCCCAAACCGTGTCCACAAAGCAAAGAAGGAGCAGCACGGAAACCAGAGCAGAGCCCTCCTACAGGGGGCCAGCGCTGGAGGCCACACGGTCTTCAGTGAGCGTGCCCATTGTGAGGTCACACAACATCTTTAGCTGAGTGTGCCCATTGTGAGGCCACGTCCTCAGGGAGCATGCCCATCTGACATTTTGAGAGTCTGAGATGGGGTGAATCCAGGAATGAAGGAAATGGAGATGCATCTCTCCGCTGTAGAGCACCTCATCCTCTTGTATTCCGCTTTTTCACGTCCACATGTCTATTTCTTCCTGCACTGGAAGCCCTTGCTTTCACTGTCTCTCTTTGTCTTGGTCAAGGAAGTCTGCAGAGGAGAGGGTAGTCAGGATCACTGGCGGGGCGGGCGCAGTGAGGACAGGCTCTGCTGCAGGGGGTGCTGCCTGGCGACTGTCCCTCTGGGGCCAGGGGCAAAGCACGAACCCTGGAAGGTTGCTCAAGGGCAAACGTAAAAACAAACAAAAAAAGCGAATCCCTCCTGGCAGCACATTTTGCCAAAGGGTTGGTTACTGCGGACAGTGGATTAAGGAGGAGGACCTGAAAGTTTCTTTTTTCTAGTGGGTTTGGATCCTCTGCAAGTCTTTGTTGAAAGCACTCGTGCACTCGTTATTTCTTGTTTTAAACTCTCCTGGGACAAGCTCCAGAGAATCTTAAGATTTTAGAGTTAAAGGGAAAAAGAGTAAGACCTTCAAAGTCTCTCCCTTTATTTAGAGTTAGAGAAAGCCAAAAGCTTTAGCAGCTAGTGACTGACTCCTATCTCAACACACACACACCCTCTCTCTCTCTCATACACACACACACACAGTAGGAAAAAAGAGAAGTGTGGATGAATCTGCCCTATGTCAACCAGCAACCAAAGGACATCACTTTGGCATCTTGTTTACGGCTCCTCAGCTCACGTCAAGAGGTCCAGCTCTGTCCCATGGTTGTGGACCCCAGTGAGCGCTGTCAGTCATCACGCCAATGAGTGTGGAGTCCCAACCATGAGGTGCCTCCTCCACTCCTTGAGGACTTGGAAATTGTTCTTAGAGTGAAACTAGAAAAATCCACACACAAAGGGTGGGATTCACCTTCTGTGGGAATGAAATAAGAAGGATTGTTGGTAAATATGGGACCAAAGAAATTGGAGTCATTTAAACTCAAGGGGACTGAAAGAGGAAAACTGGCCTGTGGTGATAATGTAGGAAGCGGGGTCCCGGTCATGCCCTGTTCAGAGAAGGACAGTGAGAATCCCAGGAATGATTCTGCAGGGTCTCAAGCGAGAAGAGAGGAAGTTGGTGAAGCTGAACTGGTCGTGTGCCCCCAGCAGGGAGGGAGGGTGCTGGCTAGACCTCTGGAAGCTGTCCAGCAAGACTGACCCCAGGGTCGGGATGGGAGAAGAGGAGTCCCTCTCAAAGCCTGAGCCGGGGACCTTTCTGAAGATCAACCACCGGCAGCGTTTGATTTTCTGCCCTGGGCTCTGCCTACAGAGGGCGAATGCACCAGGCAGGTCGTTGCCTCCCTTTCGCAGTTGCATTTCTCCTTGTAAATAGGACCCCCTTACTCTGGGGATGGAGTCGAGTGGAGTAACTAGTGAATAAGATCCAAGACAAAGAGTGGCAGCACACTCTTGAGTTCCCTAGAACTGCCTTAACAAATTACCACAAATCTTGAGGCTTAAAACAACAGAAATTTACCCTCTCGTGGTTCTTGAGGCCAAAAGTCCAAAATCAAGGTGATGGCAGGCCACGCTCCCTCTGAAGTCTCCAGAGAGAGATCCGTATTTTCTTCTGCCAGCTTCTGGTGGCTCCAGGTGTTCCTTGGCTTGTGGCCCATCCCTCCAATCTCTGTTTCCATCTTCACATGGCCTTCTCCCCCGAGGCCTGTGTCTGGAACCTGCCTCTGCTTTCCGCTCGCAAGGACCCCTGTTAGTGCATTTCAAACCCACCCCCTATCCAATGTGACGTCATCTCACAATCCTAAACTTAATCATCTCTGCAAAGGTACGTTTTCCAAATAAGGTCACCTTCACGGGGGCTGGGGGCCAGGACTTGGGCATATCTTTTGAGGGCCACAGTTCAACCCCCCACACCAACGTACTTCAGGGTCCCCAGCCTGCCATGCGGTGCCAGCCTTTGGAGGGTACATACTCTCTGGGAGAGCCGGCCCATGGGATGTTCTGGAGGCAAACTGCCTTCATCCAGGACTCCTCTCGCTGTCTCATCTTGCTCTTACTTTAAATCAATCTTGCTGACCGGTTTTGTTCTGTCACTGGATCTGAAGAAGCCCCTGTGAGGGCCCATCTGGCCCAGAGCCTCCCCTCAGACTAAACGCTCAGCCTTGAGGACCACATCGCCCAGAAGACAGGCCCTACTTTAACAAAAAGTGTGGGGAATGTCTCTCTCTGTAGTAACTATCTCAGCAACTACCTAAAAAGAAGCTTCCAGAGAAGGTTGGGTGTGGAGTCAAAAAGAGGTCAGGTTGAACTTGTTCATAAAACCGGCAGTTTCCTCACCCTTTTGCCCAAGGGAAACAGAAAGAGGGCTTGGCCTGGCTCTGCCAATCCCGGACTTGCCTCTGCTCTGGCTTTGAGCCCGGACGGCGTCGGCCGGCACCTCAGGGGATGGCAGCTCCTGCATGGACAGGCACCAGCCCCCAGGCCGCTGCCAGGCCCAGGGAGCAGCTTGGAGACAACATGGCCGGCTCTGCGAGTACCTGGGAAGCCTGGAACAGACATCTGAAGGACACAGCCACTTTAGAGGTAGGACGCATAGTGGTTAAGACCTCAGACTCCAGAATCAGACTGGATTTGAATCCCGTATCTACCACTGACCAAGTATGTGATTGTGGGCAAATTCCTTAACGTCTGCAAGCTTCATCCGAAAAATGGGTGGTTGTGAAGGCTGTTAAGTTTTCCAGGTAAACTGCTTAACGTGATGTGCCCGGCTTACAGTGTCTGTTCAGTAGAGCTTGTTATGGTTATTATTAAGAGAAAGGAAGTTCACCGATCACACCCTTTTATCTGACCCCTCAAAGCTCAGGGGTAATGGATTGGAAGCAGACTTGTGACCCAGTGACATCTATCCCATGAATTCCTCCACTTTCTAGCCTATTTGTCATTGGAAATGTTTTTTCAATCACTGACAGACACTGAGACTTCCTCTTGATGATGTAATTTGTGTAAAATGCAGGGTTGATTTTCTAGATATAAGGAGTCAGGAGGAAGGAAGTTATTAGAAAACCCTCTGTCTGTTCCCAACAATAGTCTTAGATATCTGGAAGAATTTCTACCTATTGCCTTCTCCATCTGCTGCTCTCTTATTGTGTCCTCTGAACAGGAACTAATTTCTTTCCAACAAAAGAGCCCCGCGTGGCATGTGGAACATTTGACAGAAGGCCTGGCAAATTGAACTCCATTCTAGGGGCTCTGAAAGAGAAGGGCAAATGGCTTCCTCAAGTAGGGTCCCAACTCCTTTACAAGACAGGGCCGAGAACACACAGCATTTGCTTCCCTCCTTCTCCACAAACCAGAAGTAATTAGGATGAACTCTGCCTTCCACCTCCCAGACAATCCTCTATGAATTGACCTGGCCCACTCACCCCTCACACACCACCCCCAAGTCATGCTACTTTTCTTTCTTTTGCTCAAATGCCCAAGTTATCCCTACCTCAGGGCCTTTGAACTTGCTGTGAGTCCAGCCAGATACATTATTCCTGGGATCTTTGCAAAGCTGGCTCCATTTCATTGCTCAAGTCTCAACTCAGAGGTGGCCTCCTCAGAGGTTATGCCATCCAAATCCCCCCGCCCCACACACTGCCCTCACAAGTCAGGTAGACTGTTTTGTTGTCTTCATAATGCCCGTCTGTATTTTAAGTTGCCTTTTTATATGTTTACAAGTTTATTGTCTGTCTTCTCCAAGGAGGACAAAGATGCAATGTGTCCTGTAAAGTGGTTTACACAATAAAGTCGCCGAGTGCAGAGGGTGAGGAAGTCGGGAAGAGGGAGAACACAGGGAAGAGGTCCTGGGCTGGTGGTTATCGCACAGTGGATAGTGTTTGAAGAGCTAAAAAAAGAAGGGAATGGCATTCCAAGCGAGGGGACCAGCAGAAACCAAGGCTGTGAGGCCAGAATGATCGTGAAAGGTTTGTAAGCACAGCAGCGGGTTCATCCCTGGGTTTAGCAAAGGAGACTTCGCTACTATGACCCAGCAACGCCAAGCGCCACCAAGGGCCGGGCAGGAAAGATGCAGAGGAACGCACGGGGAGGGCTTTGGGGGAGCCCTGGAAGCCTGGCAGAGGCCGGGAAACAGTCGTGGCAGAGGCGCAGAGGACAAGGCGTCGAGACCCTGGGTCCTGGCTGGGTGCTGGAGCAAGCCCGGGAGCAGGAAGTGAGTCACCAGCGGCACCTGGGGCGCCGGCAGGACGCGCCTCTCAACTGAGAGCCCTCAGGCACGCTGCAAGCCCCGACTTCCACCGAGAGGGAGCCCTTATTTAACAACGGGCTGCTGGGCGAGCGGTGGGTGAGTCAGTCAGACAAGGTGGGGAAGGCAAGCTGTCCCAGCGCGGATCCCTGGCTCAGCCCCCGGGCGCATCTGCCCATCCCGTCCACCCGGAGCCCGGATCGCGCAGCCCAGCAGCCGGCCTGTCCTGGTTTTCTCTCTTGACCGGATTAGGCTGAACTGTTCACTCGCTCACCTGTCTCTGGAGGAAACTGTGAGGATTATCTGATTAATCTTTCCCAAGCTCTTTGTAGACCCTCTGTACAGAATGTACCAAAGATCCCTGGAAGAGTGACACTGGACTTTGAATTCATGCGGCTGTTTTCTTTTGAAAACCTTGGACAGCTGATTGATGATGGAGTGGACTTTCTTAGAGTATAGTTTAACTTTCATTTCTTCCCCTCCTGAGACATATAAGGTGAACTCTGCTCTCAGAATCTTAATCAGGACCCCCTATTCATTTATTGGGTTGTTAATCTTCTTGTTATTGAGTTGCAGGAGTTCTAGATAAGTTCTAAATACAAGCCCTTTGTCAGATATATATATATATATATATACATATATATTGCAAATTTTTCCCAATCTATGAGTTACCTATTAAATTTCTCAGTAGCATTTTAAAACAATTATTTTTATTTTTTGCTGAGGAAGATTACCCCTGAGCTAAGATCTGTTGCCAATCCTCCTCCTTTTTTGCTTGAGGAAGACTAGCCCTGAGCTAACGTCTGTGCCAATCTTCCTCCACTTTATAAGTGGGATGCCACCACAGCATGGCTGAGGAGTCGTGTAGGTCCACACCCAGGATCCTAACCCTCGAACCAGGCCACTGAAGCAGAGCGTGCTGAACTGAACCACCACACCACAGGGCCGGCCCCTTGGTGGCATTTTTTGATGGACAGAACATTTTAATTTTATGAAGTTCAACATATCAATGTTTTCTTTTATGGTTGGTGCTCTCTGTATCTGATCTAAGTATTTTTGCCTACTTTAAGCTTGCAAAGATAGTCTCCTAATGCACACTTCCAAGAGCTCTATAGTTTTGGCTTTTACATATAGGTTTATAATCCATCCAGAGTTAATTTGGGGGATGGTATGAGGCAGGGTCAAGATTTATTTTTTCTGTTTGGACATCCAATTTTTCCAGCACCACTTGTTGAGAAGAATTTCCTTTTCCCCACTGAGTTGCTTTGGCAGCTGTGTTGAATACAAATTGAACCCATATAATTGTGGGTCTGTTTCTGAACTCTCTATTTTATTCCTTTGATATATAGATAGATTCTTATGCCAATACATACTTTCCTGATTAGTGTACCCTTATAGTAACCCTTGAAATCTTGTTCAAAATTATTACTTTGTAGTTTACAGCTATTTTACAGTAACTTTTGAATCTTGTTCAAAATTGCTTGGCTATTCTAAGTCCTTCGTGCTTCTTTATAAATTTTAGAATCAGCTTGCAAATTTCTACAATAAAAGCCTCTTGGATTTGAATGGAATTGATTGAATCTATAGATTAATATGGAGAGAAATGACATCCTAACACTGTTGCCTTCCAATCTATGGACAGAGTGTATCTTTCTATTAATTTGAATTTTCATTAATTTCTCTCTGAAATGTAAGTATTTTCAATGTAGAGGTCTTGAACATATTTGTTAAATTTATCTCTAAATATTTTGCTTTTTGATGCAATTGTAAATGGTAGTGTTGCTTTATTAAATTTCATTTTCCAACTGTTCATTGTAAACATGTAAAAATACATCTGGTTTTTATGCATAAACTTTGTATTCTGGAACCTCACTAAATTTGCTTATTTCTAGCCACTTGTTTTGGTGGATTCCTTGGGATTTTCTATGTGTGTAATCATGTCAACTGTGAATAAAGAGATTTTGATGTCTTTCTTTACACTCTCCATGCTTTCCCTTATTGCACTGTGTAGGCCCTTCAGTACAATGTTGGCAAGAAGTGGTGAGAATGGAAATCCTTACCTCATCCCCTACCCTGATATTAGCTGTAAGCTTTTCATAGATGTCTTTGATTAGATTGTTATGGGCTGAATAGGGCTCCCCCACCTCAATTCGCATGTTCAAGTCCTAACCCCCAGGACCTCAGAATGTGGCTGTATTTGGAGACAGGGTCTTTAAAGGGGTGGTTAAGTTAAAATGAGGCCATTGAGTGGGCCCTAATTCAACATGACTGCTGTGCTTACAAGAGGAGGAAATTGAGACACAGACACACAGAGAGAAAACCACATGAAGACACAGAGAGAAGATAGCCATCTACAAGCCAGAGAGGCCTCGGAAGAAACCAACCCTGCTCACACCTTCATCTTGGACTTCCGGCCTCCAGAGCTGCAGGAAAAGAAACCTCTGCTGTTTAAGCCACTTTGTCACGGCAGCCCCAGCAAACTAACACATGGTTGAACGAAGTGCCTCTTATTCCTGGTTTGCTGAGAGTTTGTGTTTTTTAAAATTAAGAACAGATGATGAATTCTGTCACTGCTTTTTGTGGGGGGCTTCTACTGAAATGACTTTTCTCTTTATTTTGTTAATGAGGTGAATTACATTGACTGATTATTAAAATAATAACCCAAGCTTATATTCTTGGGATAAACCCCAATTAGTCATGATATGTTGTCCTTTTATATATTGGTGAGCTTAATTTGCTAACGTTTTGTCAAGAATTTTTGTCTATGTTTATGAGGAATATTGGTCTGTAATTTTATTTATTTACATTTGCTAAGATTGTTCTCTGCTTTTGATATCAGTATCTATCATTCAAGGTTGAATCAGAGAAACAGAACCAGTGGGAGAGACATGAAGAGATTTATTGCAAGGAATATGCGATTGTGGGGGCAGATGAGGCAAGTCTGAAATCCATAAGGCATCAGGAGGGGCAGGCTGGGCTCCTGGGCATGAGCTGAAGCCACCGTCCACGGGTGGAATTTCTTCTTCAGGGAGGAGAAAGCTCTGCTCTTGAGGCCTTTCAGCTGATTGAATCAGGCCCACCCAGAGTATCTAGGATAATCTCTCTTGCTCAAAGTCAACTGATTATGGACTTTAATCACATCTACAAGACACTTTCACAGCAAACTTACTGTTTGATTGACTACGTGTGGGCTGTAGCCTAGCCAAGTTAATACATTAAAACACCCATCATATGGGCTGGCCCCGTAGTAAGCAGTTAAGTTCGCATACTCTGCTTCGGTGGCCTAGGGTTTTGCTGGTTCAGATCCTGGGCACAGACACATCACTGCTCATCAAGCCATGCTGAGGTGGCATCCCACATAGCACCACTAGAAGGACCTGCAATTAGAATACACAACTATGTACTAGGGGGCTTTGGGGAGAAGAAGAAGAAGAAGAAGAAAAAGAAAAAGAAAAGAATATTGGCAACAGATGTTAGCTCAGGTGCTGATCTTTAAGGAAAAAAAACACGCCCATTACAGTGTTATGCTGGCCTCATTAAATGAACTGGAAAGCATTTCCTCTTTCTATATCTTTTTTTTTGAAACATAATTCATATGCCATAAAATTCACTATTTTAAAGTGTACAATTTTGTGGTTTACTAAAGATTTACATAAGAGTGTACAACCATCATGGCTACCTCATTCCAGAACATTTTTCATCACCCCAAAAAGAAACCCTGTACTCATTAAGTCATTCTCCATTCTCTTTTTCCTCCAGCCTCTGACAACCACTAATCTACTTTCTGTCTCTATGAATTTGCCTATTCTGAACATTTCCTGTGAGTGGAATTGTACTGTAGGTGGCCTTTTGCGCTGGGCCTTTTTCACTTAGCGTAACGTCTTCCAGGTTCATCCATGCTGTAGCATGTATGAGTGCTTCATTCCTTTTCATGGCTGAATAATACTTCGTTGTATGGATGTTCTGCTTTTTTTATCCATTCGTTAGGTTTATCCATATCATTTGGGTTGTTTCTACTTTTTTTGCCATTAGGAATAATGCTGCTATGAACATTTGTATACAAGTTTACGTGTGAGGATGTGTTTTCAAATCTCTTGGGTATACTCCTTGGAGTAGAATTAATGAGTCAATATATTTAACTGTTTGAAGAAGTGTCAAACTGTTTTCCACAAAGGCCGCACCATTTTGCACATCTAACAGCGATGTATGAAGGTTCTAATTTCCTCACATCTTCACCAACACTTGTTATTTTCTTCTTCTTCATTTTTTTTGAAATAATAGCCATCCTAGTGGCTGAATTAGTATCTCACTGTGATTTTGATTTGCATTTCCCTAATGATTAATGATGTTGAGCATCTTTTCGTGCACTTATTGCCCATTTATGTATCTTCTTTGGAGAAATGTCTACTCAAGTTCTTTGCCCATTCTTAAAGTGAGTCGTCTTTTTTATTACTGAGTTGCAATAATTTTTTTTCTAGATACTAGCAGATATATGATTTGCAAAATTTTTCTCTCATTCTCTAGGTTGTTTTACACTTTCTTGATAGTATCCTTTGAAGTACAAAATTTTTAATTTTGGTAAAGTACAATTTATATATTTTTTTCTTTTGTTGCTTGTAATTTTGGTGTCATATCTAGGAAATCACTATCTAATCCAAAATCGCAAAGATCTATACTTAAGAGTTTTATGGTTTTAGCTTTTACATTTAGGTTTTTTATCCATTTTGACTTAATGTCTGTATATGGTGTGAGGTAGGGGATCCAACTTTTTCTTTTGCATATAATTATCCAGCTGTCCTAGGGTCATTTGTTGAAAACACAACTCTTTCCCCCATTTAACGGTCTTGGCACCCTTGTCAATGATCAAATGTCTGAATAGGTGTGGGTTTATTTCTGGATGTTCCATTCTATTCTATTGATCTATATGTCCATCTGTATGCTAGTATCACACTGTCTTCATTACTATCTCTTTGTAATAAAGTTTGAAAATGGTGAATGTGAGTTCTCTGAATTTGGTCTTCCTTTTCAAGGTTGTTTTGGCTATTCTGGGTCCCTTGTACTTCCATATGATCTTAGGATCAACTTGTTTATTTCTGGTTAGCATATAGTCTATCTTTGTGAATGTTTCCTGTGCACTTGGAAAGAACGTATGCTCTGAAGTTTGGGGGTTGAATGCTAAATAAATTTCAATTAAGTTGATTAATAGTGTTATTCCAATTTCTATACTAATTTTCTCTATAATTGTTAAATCAATTACTGAGAGAAAAGTGTTAAAACTTCTAACTATAATTATAGATTTATCTATATCTCCTTTTGTCTATTCCTTTATCAGATTTTTGCTTCATAAATTTTGCAATTCTGGGTTTACACCCATTTGGATTATTATGTCTTCTTGATGAATTGTCCCATTTATCATTATGATATGTCTTTATCTCTTATAAAATTCTTTGTTTTGAAGTCTACTTCACCAAACAGTAATATAGACGCTCCAGCTTTCTTATGATTGGTGTTTGTATGGTATATCTTTTCCTGTAATTTGACTTTTAGCCTATTTGTGTCTTTATTTAAAATATGTCTCTTGTATGTGGCATAAAGTTTGGTCTTGCTTTTTCACCCAGCCTGACAGTCCTTTTTAATTGAAGTATTTAGTCCCTTAGAATTTAATTACTGAATCTTTGTGTTTAAGTCTAATATCGTCTTACTTTTTTCTACTGGTCCCATTTGATGTCACTTCTTTCTTTTGTTGTTGCCTTTCCTTATTTCTTTTGATTACCCGAGTATTTCTTAGTATTCAGTTTTTCTTCTTTTATTGACTAACTATACCTCTTTGTTAATTTCATTCATTTATTTATAGAGTATTAATTGAAAACTTGACTTCCTCATTGGAAATAAGTTCCTCAAATCTCACACCAGCCATGAGACTCCCTGAGGAAGTGGCATGTGTAAAATTAGTACAAGGAGGGTCAAAGGTCTAACTCTAGGAAACTCTACCCCAGTGGGGTGGGAAGCATGGAGCTGGCAGCAAAACAGTTTAGAAAGAATGACCAGAGGGTTGGAGGGAGAACCAAAGGAAAGCAGAGAAGAGGTTCAAGAAAGAAGTGGTGGTCAAGAGGTGACTTGAATGGACATTTCTCCAGAGAAGATATACAAATGGCCAGTAAGTACATGAAAAGATGCTCAACAACACTAATCATTAGGGAAATGCAAATCAAAATCACAATAAGATACCACTTCAAGCTAATTGGAATGGCTATTATCAAACTCCTCCTCCCCCGGCTCCACAAAAAAAAAAACCCAGCAAATAAATATTGGTAAGGATGTGGAGGAACTGGAACACTTGTGCATTGCTGGTGGGAATGTAAAATGGTGCAACCACTGTGGAAGATAGTATGGCAGTTCCTCCCCCCCCCCCAATTAAATACAACCACTATATGATCCAACAATCTCACTTCTAGGTGTATACCCCAAAGATTTGAAAGCAGGGGCTCTAACAGATATTTGTACACCGGTATTCATAGCAGCATTATTCACAATAGCTAAAAGGTGGAAACAACTCAAAAGGCCATTGTCCAATTACTGAATAAACAAAATGTGTATACATACAAGAGAATATTATGTAGCCAAAAGGAATGAAATTCTAACAAATGCTACAACATAAATGAACTTTGAAAACATTATGCTAAGTGAAACAAGCCAGACGTAGAAGGACAAATATTGTATCCAGAATGGTCAAATCTGTAGAGACAGAAAGTAGAATAGTGGTTCCCGGAGGCTGGATGGAGGAGGGAATGGAGAGTTATTGTCTGATGGATACAGAGTTTCAATTTGGGTTGACGAAAAACTTCTGGACATGGATGGTGGTGATGGCTCACAACAATGTGAATGTACTTAATGCCACTGACTGGTACACTTAAAAATGGTTGAAATGATAACTTTGAAATTTTTATTTATTTTTTAAAATTTTTGATTTTACTGACGTCATTGATTTACAACATTATGTAATTTCAGGTGTATATTATTATATATCAGTTTCTGTGTAGACTGCATCGTGCTCACCACCGATAGTCTATCCATCAGCATACATATGTGCCCCCTCGCCCCTTTACCCCTTTCATTTAGCCCCACCCCCGTCCTCTTCCCGTCTGGTAACCACTAATCTGTTCTCTGTATCCATGTGTTTGTTTATCTTCCACATATGAGTGAAATCAGGCAGTGTTTGTCTTTCTCTGTCTGTCTTATTTCACTTAATATAATACCTTCAAGGTCCATCCACATTGTTGCAAATGGGATGATTTTGTCTTTTTTGTGGCTGAGTAGTATTCCATTGTGTGTATATGTGTGTGTGTGTGTGTGTGTGTGTGTGTGTGTGTATATATATATATATATATATATATACACACTGCATCTTCTTTATCCGTTGATCCATTGATGGGCACTGGGGTTGCTTCCACGTCTTGGTGATTGTGAACAATGCTGCAATGAACATAGGGGTGTATAGGTCTCTTTGTATTGTTGATTTCATGTTCTTTGGATAAATGCCTAGTAGTAGGATAAGTGGGTCATATGGTATTTCTATTTTCAATTTTTTGAGAAATCTCCATACTGTTTTCCATAGTGGCTACACCAGTTTGCATTCCCACCAGCAGTGTATGAGGGTTCCTTTTTCTCCACACCCTCTCCAATACTTATTATTTCTCATTTTGTTAATTAAAGCCATTTTGACAGATGTGAGGTGATATCTCACTGTAATTTTGATTTGCATTTCCATAATAATTAGTGACGTTGAACATCTTTTCATGTGCCTGTTGGCCATCCTTATATCTTCTTTGGAAAAATGTCTGTTCATATCCTCTGCCCGTTTTTTGATCGGGTTGTTTGTTTTTTTGTTGTTGAGTTGTATGAGTGTTTTATATATTTTAGAAATTAACCCCTTGTTGGACATATGATTTTCAAATATTTTCTCCCAGTTTGAGGGTTTCCTTTGTGTTTTGCTCATGGTTTCCTTTGCCTTGCAGAAGCTTTTCAGTCTGATGTAGTCCCATTTGTTTCTTTTTTCTTTTGTTTCCCTTGCCTGAGTAGACACGGTATTTGAAAAGATGCTACTAAGACCGATGTCAAAGAGTGTACTGCCTATATTTTCTTCTAGGAGTTTTATGGTTTCAGGTCTTACATTCAAGTCTTTAATCCAATTTGAGTTAATTTTTGTGTTTGGTGTAAGATAATGGTCTACTTTCGTTCTTTTGCATGTGGCTGTCCAGTTTTCCCAACGCCATTTATTGAAGACACTTTCCTTTTTCCACTGTATGTTCTTGGCTCCTCCGTCAAAGATTAGCTGTCTATAGATGTGTGGTTTTATTTCTGGACTCTCAGTTCTGTTCCATTGATCTGTATGTCTTTGGAGCCAGTTCCATGCTCTTTTGATTACTACAGCTGTGTAATATATTTTGGAGTCAGAGATTTTGATGCCCCCAGCTTTGTTCTTTTTCCTCAGGATTTTTTTAGCTGTTTGGGGTCTTTTGTTGTTCCATATAAATTTTAGGATTCTTTGTTCTATTTCCATGAAGAATGTCATTGGGATTCTGATTGGGATTGCATTGAATCTGTAGATTGCTTTAGGTAATATGGGCATTTTAACTATGTTAATTCTTCCAATTCATGAGCATGGAATATCTTTCCATTTCTTTATGTCTTCTTCAATTTCTTTCAATAATGTCTTACAGTTTTTATGGTATATGTCTTTTACCTCTTTGGTTAAATTTATTCCTAGGTAGTTAATTCTTTGTTGTGATTGTAAATGGATTGTATTCTTGACCTCTCTTTCTGGTAGTTTGTTGTTAGTGTTTAGAAATACAACTGATTTTTGTAAGCTGATTTTTTACCCTGAAACTTTGCTGTAGTCGTTGGTTATTTCTAATAGGTCTCTGGTGGGTTCTTTAGGCTTCTCTCTAAATAAAATCATATCATCTGCAAACAGTGAGAGTTTTACGTCTTCCTTTCCAATTTGGATAAAAATGGTAACTTTTATGTTATACATATTTTACCACAATAAAAAAAAAAATAAGTGCCAGCAATGGCACTCCATTCCTTATTTTATACATGAAGGGAAAAAAGCACAGATATCAAGGAACTTGCTCAAAGTCGCACTTGGAAAGGACAGAGCTAGCCTTGCATACACAGAGTGAGTTCAAAGTCATGGTCTTAACAATTCACTGTATTGTCTCTTTCCAAGATATTTACTGTGATTTATAAGAAACAACTTAAATGTCCAAAAATATGGCTCAATTGTGGACCATCCATTTAGTTTGATATTCTAAAGGCATTAAACTTATGTTTCTGAAGAATTTTCTAATGACATAATTAAATTACCTAAAATTTATTTACACATTAAGTGGGAAAATGGTAGTATACAAAAACGGACTTACAGTATGACTCGTTTTATTTTTTAAAACTACACACATGTTTAGTTTAAGTGTTTAAACATTAAAAGAAGGGATTATATCCAAGTTACAACTAAGTTATTTTGGAATTGTAAAATTTGAAGTGATTTTTTTCATACTTTTCCCAGTGTTCCTGTATTAGTTATCTAATTGCTGTGGAACAAATTATCCCAAAAATTAGAAACTTAAATACATAATGGATACTTATCCTCTCTCATAGTTTCTGTGGGGCAGGAATTCAGGAGCAGCCTGCCTGGGTAGTTTTGGCAGCGATTTCTTATTAGGGTCTGTCAGAAGTCAGCAGGGGCTGCAGTCACTTGAAGGCTTAATCTGCTTCCAATGTGTCTCATTCGCATGGCTGGCAAGTGCGTTCCTCTCCACATGGCCTCTCCACAGTTATCCTCAGGTGTCTCTACAACAAGTCGGCTGACTTCCCTCAGAGTGAGTGCTACATGGGAGACCAAGGGGGAAGCTGCAGTGCCTTTCATGACCTGGCCTCAGATATCACACACAGTCACTTCCACAATATTCTATGAGACACACAGACTAATCCTGATTCGTAGGGGGACTACGCAAGAGAATGAACTCCAGGAGGTGCGCGTCACCTTGGAGGCTGGCTACCACGGTTTCAAACTTCGTAAAGGAGCTAATGAAGAACGCTGTAGTACCATGGTCAAAGGTGTAGATTCTGGAGCCAGACTGCCTGGTTCAGATCCTAGTTCATCCACGTAGAATGGTTTTATCAAATATCAAAATGTATATAATCCTGAGCAAGAGACTTAACCAATATGTGTCTCACTCTCTTCATCTGTAAAATGGGAATGAAGATAGTAGCCAGCTTACAGGATCCTTGTGAGGATTCAATGAGTTAATTTCTGTAAAACCCTAGAATACCACTTAGCCCATAATAAGTGCTGTTTAACTATTAGTCATAATTATTTATTACTTTTAAAATCAGAAAACTGATTAATGGAACAATCACTTAAAAGTTGGTTATATGGTATGATTCTAATCATGAAACAAATCTATGTATGCATAAAAAGGAAGTTCATCATTATGTTAATGTTATTTGTCTCTGGGTTGTGGGATTATCAAGTATGACTTTTATTTTCTTCTTTCTACTTTTATGGTATCCATGTTTTCTATAGAAAGCATTATTCATTTTACAATCAGAAAAATAATAAATTATTTTGTAAACATTCATTGTGTAACATTAAATACTCATTCAATCGTTTCATTTGTTTACATCAACAAATATGTAGAATAGCTACCTTGGAAATAATCTAGTTAAAAAGTAAATGCTAGGGCCAGCCCCCTGGCCTAGTGGTTAAATTTGGTGTGCTCTGCTTTGGCAGCCTGGGTTTAGTTGCTGGGTGCGGACCCACACCACTGGTCAGTGGCCATGCTGTGGTGGTGACCCACATACAAAATAGAGGAAGATTTGCAACAGATGTTAGCTCAGGGTGAATCTTCCTCAAACAAAAAGAGGATTGGCGATGAACATTAGCTCAGGGCAAATCTTCCTCAGCAAGAAAAAAAAAAAGTAAATACTAGTTCCCTTCCCTTCATCTCAGACTTAAAATAAAGACCCCAAAGCCAACATCAAAAAAAGAGTCTAGCTTTACATCTACTTTGGTTGTATTTTTTTCCCAACAAGTTAGTTGTGGGCAGTCCCAAGCTGGGTTATGGTGACATGAAGTTCGGCAAATATTTATGATACACGAACAGTGTGCCAAGTACTGTGGTAGGCGCTTGAAGGGAAAAAGCTTGATGTGTATTTTAATATTTATTAGAAGAAAGGGATTTGATGCTCTGATATTTGTGATTCTCTATGCCTTTCGCTTTGCAGATTCAACCCTAAAGAGGTTATTCCTCTTCCCCAAAAGCTGATTTTGCACTGTAGCTGGCCATCCATCCATTTAGCAAAGCCATGTAGGTTAACCAAGTTTAAACAAGATCCTGGCTGGAAAGCCTGGTAGGAACCTTGCGGCCTAAATGGTCAGGATCAGGTCCAGCCGGGAAGTGGGCTTCTGCATGGGGGCGGTTCTGATCAGCATGTCTAACTTACCTTTTAATTTTTGACTTTATTATTATCGAGAAGAAGATTCCTCTTTATTTCTAAAATAATCCAGTCAGTATAACATTTACCCTTATTTTAAAACTTCTTTCTTTTTTAAATAAATGCTTTATTTTATTATAATAATAGTTTTACAGAGAAGATACAAATATAACATAGAGTTCTCATATATCCTCCGTGCAGTTTCCACCAAGAGTAACATCTTTCGTGACCAAGGCATGTTTGTCAAAACTCAGAAATTAACATTGGTCCAGTACCTTCAACTAAACTGCGGCATATTTGGACTTCATCAGTTTTTCCAGGATCTCCTCCAGGATCCCACATTGCACTTAGTCATCAGGCCTCCTTAGTCTCCTCCAATCTTGGACATTTTCTCAGTCTTTCCTTGTTTATCATGAACTTGACAGTTTTGAAGAGCACTGGCCAGATCTTTTGTAGAATGTCCCTTAATTTGCATTTGACTGATGTTGTCTCTTGGTTAGACTAAGGATACGGGTTTGAGGAAGCATACCCAGAGATATAGTGCTTGAGAGGGAATTTCTTCTGTAAAAATTCCTCAATGCCTTTAATGCTAATGGGGTGCTATGTATTATGAATTCTCAAGAAGAAACGCTATTTCTTACCAATACATTTCAAGGAAAGACATCAAAGGACACCTTTCTCATGCATCCCTTGTTTTCCTGTTTTTACTGCAATCATATGTGCTAATCAGATGTCTGAGTTTGTCCTCAACGTTTTTTATTTTTGTAAGATTGGCACCTGAGCTAACATCTGTTGCCAATCTTTTTTTTTCTTCTTCTTATCCCCAAAGCGCCCCAGTACATGGTTGTATATTCTAGTTGTAGGTCCTTCTAGTTGTGCTATATGGGATGCCGCCTCAGCATGGCCTGACAGGTGGTGCCATGTCCCCACTCAGGATCTGAACCAGCAAAACCCTGGGCCACCGAAGCAGAGCACGCGAACTTAATGGGGCCGGCCCCCTGTCCTCAATGTTTTAAAGCTGGCTCAGCAATAAAGGGTCTTGGGCTTTTCTTTCCAGGGTCTCATCGCTCCTTTAATACCGAGCACCTCCTGCTAGGCTAGCTGTAGTGGGAGGGGCTGGAGTCACAAAGGTCCCTACTCTCAAGCTCACCTGTAGCTGGAGAGACAAGATGTTGCAAACTGATCTAAAGCAATTTGGTTTCATGGTCACCAGGTCCTTTCTGGTGGATGGCGATGGCTTCCAATGATTGGCGGCACATGGAAGTATATAGACGCCTTCTGCCCTGCCGTCTCCCTACCGGGTGGTACCTTATAATGAGAGCAAGTCTTAGGCCACATTCTGAAACACAAACCAACTTTTATTAACAAGCAAGAATAAAATCAGTCTCTCAAATTGTTCTGTAATTTTGGTGAAGTCCCTGCTCTCTATTCTTTCAGGTCCCCAACAAACACCTTGCATAAAAGTTTCACCAGAGGCAAACGTGACTGTCCCCTAACAACGGGTCAGCTCAATCAAATCAGATGGCAGAAGCCTCCAGGGAGTGGAAGGCCCAGGGCCCAGTGGGGCCTGGACCTCTGGTTCCACCATATATCTTTCTGGTCCACCATGTATCTTGAACACCGCTCATTCTATAAAGGGAAAATTGCTTCCACATCTCTTATGCAAAGAGCAAGTCTTCTGGCACAGATTTAAACACAGATATTTGAAGCTGTGCAGCCCCCTCTGGGCTGTGAAATCCTGCCAAGGTTTCTTAAATGTTCACTAAGCACCCTTGATATGAGTTCCTAATTAAGGTACTTCAAATACTAACTTTAAGTTCCAGGTTGTGGATTAAAGTTAATTTAAACACACATACTGTTAGAGAAAAAATAGCACAAAAGTTGAAATAATTATAATATAGTATGATAGGAGCAGATAAAGGTATGTACAAAGCACTCTGAGAGCCTAAATATGGAGTTGGATGGAGTTCTGGGTGAGGTCCACAGTGGGGATGTTAGAGAAGTTTCCAGAGGAGGCAATCTTAAGCAGAGTTCCAAAAGATGAGTAGATATTCACTGGGGGGCTAAGGAAAGAAGGGGATTCTAGGTAGAGGGAGCAGCCAAGAGAGGGCACCGAGGCAGGAGAGGGGTTTGGTGTAGGCATGGCCTGGGCTCGCAGAGGGGCGGGGGTAATGGAGATTGGAAAGGTGAGGAGCAGGCAAGTCTTGAGGGTGACCCCAGACTGAGGAATGCGAACTGGATCCTGTGGGTAACAAGGAGCCCGTAGAAGATTTTAAGTAGGATTTAAAGGACATGATGAGATTTCTATTTTCAAGTGAAATCTCGGGAAGTCATGGGGAAGGAAGGTGGGAGGGAAAAGGGACCGGAATTAGAACAACCAGTTAGAAGTTATGGTAATGGTTCTGGCAAGAGATGGTGACAGTGACAGTGAGGGAGTAATAATAAGGTCCCCTTCAGAGCCAGGCTCTACGCTAAGCACTTTCCACATGCTAAATCATTTCCTCCTCACAACCTTAAGACGTTGGTACTATTATCATCCCCATTTTAGAAATAAACAAAGTGAGGCCCAGATAAGTTTGGTAGATAACATACGTAATGCCCATTATATTTGAGTTTCAGATAAACAAGGAATAGGTTTCTAGTATAAAAATGTCCATGCAACACCTCATTAAATCTGGCACCCCTAGGCCCAGAAAGGTGAAGTGAGTTGCTCAAGATGTCATGGCCAGCCAGTGACAGCGCCCAAATGGAGCGGGACGGGCGGGTAAGAGCTGGCGCCGGGTTCCACCTTCCCCGATGAGCGTCCTGGGGCAGGAGGGCAGGGTGGGGTCTCCACCCACAGAGAGGACTCACAGGGGCAGGAACCTTGGCCAGGCTATTAGAGTTAATCATCGGGCAGCCCTTCCTTTGCCCTTTCAATCTTCCTGCTTGCAGAGAGCCCGTTTTCTTGGAGCAGATCTGCAAAACTCCCATAAGCCATGTTAATGCTTAGAGCAAAATCCTTGCCCTGTGACTAAGTGACTAAATCCCCCATCTCCAAAGCTTTCTCTGCCCTAAGGGTTCTGAACATTTTTAAGGGTTTCCAGTTCCCCTCGCCAACTGAACACTGTAATTAGGAACTTATTCAGACCTGATCTCCAGCAATATGCATTTACTGCTGTACATACCTGTTGCTACTGGCCTAGGATATAAAACACAATTTAAACAGAAACGTTTGAACAGACTTAATAAGGTTTCACCTGAGGTGCAAAAGACAATTGTACTTTCAACATTGGAATGTTTCAAATATTCAGCAAATGAATCCTAAGTGCTGACAATGCAATGAGGTCCAGGGCAGGATTACTACCCTTAAGAGTTTCATGAAAAAGATAGATAGAAAAAAACAGCCCCAGAGCAATGAATATTGTAAGAAGGGAACGTAGAAGAGGCTATGGGAATCCAGAGCGAGGAGCCCCTAACTTTACCCAGGAAGAAGGTGCGATTTTGAGCGCCTGGCTACCCACAGTGTGATCCTCAGACTTGCCCCACGGGCATTGCCTGAGAGTTTGTTTGCAACACAGAATGCCCCCTCCTCAGACCTACAGAATCAGAACCTGCAGTTTTACAAGATTAAGGATGACTCCTACGCACGTTCAAGTTTGAGAAGCGTTACCTAGGAGAACACTGGAGATGATGCATGAAATGAGTCTGCGAGGATGAATAGTTTTCCGGGTGGGGTCTAGAGGTAAGCATTAGAGGGACGGAAAACAGCATAAGCAAAGGCAGGGAACTAGAAAAGAAATATAGTGAGGAAAGACACAAAACTTTGGTATGTCTAGAGCCCAGTGGCATGTGGGGAGTGATGGACCGGAGACTGGAAAGGTTGGCAAAGACAGCCTTAGAGGCAGCAAGATCCTAAGTGGCTTTATTGTCATGCTGAAGGGTTCAATTTTTGTAAATAAAAATTTTCAAGCATACAAACGAGCATAAATAAAAAGTATAAAATAAATGAGTGTTAAGTACAAACAAGACATTACAGATACAGCCTCTTGTGTCTGTGCACCTACCCTCACTCCATTCACCTCCCTCCCTCCGGGACCTAAGTACTATTCTGAGTTTGGTGCTTACCATTCTCTTGTATTCTTTTATAATTTTTACACATTCCTTTGTACACATAAACAATATTATTCTGCATGCTATGTCACTGTATCCATACTACAACTCGATTTTCTTGCTCAGCATTATTTTTTGTGATTTATCTTTGGTAACACACAACACTCTGGTTAATTCATTTTTGACTACCATCTAATACTTCTTTGGGTGACTATGTCACTATTTATCTGTCTAGGTCTCTAAAGATACATATTTTGTTTGCACTATGAAAAGTGCTTAAATGAGAGTATTCTGGGTGTCCTTGTGCACGTGCTTGAGTTTCCCGAGGGAATACTTCCAGGAATGGAGTTGCTGGGCCATAGACCATATACCTCTTCAGCTTCACTAGACACCATCAGACTCGTCTCTCAAATGTTTGCACCAATTTACACTCCTACCAGGAAAGTATTAAAGTTCCTGTTTCTCCACATCCTCTCCAACATGTGATATTGTCACATTTTAAAATTTTTGCCAATTTGGTGAGAGTGGGATGGTATCTCATTTTCATCTTCATTTCCTCAATTACCAATGAAGTCGAGCATACTGTGTATGTATTGGCTGTTCAGGTTTTCTCTTTTGTGAATTTCCAGTTAACATCCATTGCTTGCTTACCTGTTGGATTGGTCGACTCATATTGATATGTAGAGTTATTAATATATTCTGGACACTACTTCTTTATTAATTATCTGTATTGACAATTTTTCTCCCAGGCTTTGGGTGGCTTTTTCATGTTGTTTATGGTGTCTTTGGCTGCACTCAAGTTTTTAAATGTTCGTATAGTTGAATGAATCTGTATTTTCCTTTTTGTTTTGTGTGTATATCTTGGACTTTATTCCCTTCCTTGATGTTATAAAGATCTCTCACAATACTGTTCTTCTAGAAGTTTTAAAGTTTTGCTTTCCACATTGGAGTCTAATTTTGTGTTTTCTCATATTGCAATCAGTTGTCCCACAGCCATTTATTGAATAGTTCATCCTTTCCTTCTGAGTTGTAGTGTTACTTCTGCCATAGACCAAGGTTACCTGGGTGCATGGTCTGTTGCTGTTCTGGCCCACTGGCCTGTGTGTTTTCTCCTCCTGTACCACTCAGTCCTGTTGACAGAGCCTAATAGGAAGGGATGACATCTGGGAGGGCAAAGCTTCCAGCAGTCCTGGTGATTCCTGGCCCTTTGCTCTTGCTCATGTACTTTAGAGTCATATTGCTCAATTACACAGACGTGTATGTGCACGAACATAGGCGTGTGCATGCATGCACTCAGTCATTGCAGTGATGATTTTTGTTGCACTGAACTTATAGAATAATTTGGGAGAGATCTGGCATCTCTATGGTAGTCATCCCATCCACAAACGTGGGATAGCTTTTTGTTTATTAGGTCTTGTTATGTCTTTCTATAAAGTTCTATAATTCTCTATGTGAAGGTCTTGTGCATCTTTCAATTTTTTTCTTAGACACCTTACCTTCTATTTTCCATTGCTACTGTAAATGATGTATTTTAAGTGACGCTTTCTAGTTTTTGTTAGATTTGTTTTCCAGATGGTTGATGCTTTCAGAACAGGAACTTATAAATATGAATTGATCATTATACTTATTCATACCTGTGAGCTCAATCAATTTTGTTTGCTTTGCTCTGTGAGATTTAGACACACCCAGGAGTCATCAGTGAGAGTGACGCTGATTCATTTCACCTCCTCAAGCAGCTAGGACTGAGTAAAGAACGCATCTAGGTGGCTCCTGATACTTGCTCAACACAAGGTTGACATAAGGGAAGCCATATTGTAGAAAAGAAACCATATTGTAACTTTGAACGACCTCTGATTAACTAACCCAGACATGCTCTGTAGATTTCATGGCCCCTCCAGCTGTAACAAGTTGATAACTTTGTTCTTTTCAGTTCCTGAGGAACATGATGACCCCCAGGCAGAGAGTCTATGCTGATAACCATCATCAAGGACAACTGAAAGATCAGGGTGTAGGCGTTTGCTCCGGTCTCTGATGCATATCCAGTAAAACAAAAGACTATCAGGAACTGGGACCAGATGTCTGCCCCCACCTGGAGATCAGATGGAGGCCCCACTGGGATTAAGTCTGCTTTTCAGGGACTGTTAAAACTTGGGTTGTCTATGCTTCTTATCCTTCTGGTCCTATACTTGATTATAAAATATGCCTTTAGATGTTGTTCCAAAACTGTTGAGCATGGTACAAAATTTTAATAATGCAAAATGTCAACCTGAAGCCAGCAACAAGAGAATATTTCCAAATGAGTGCTAAACAGTTTCATTCCTCTAACCCAGATCTATGCCCCAATTCAGCAGGAAGGAGCTGGATTGATTGTTGCCCTGAATCCCTCAAGAATAAGGAATGGCCAAAGAATAGGGGGATTGCAACCAGAAAACAGCCATTGATGATTAAGTAACTAGGGACTGAAGTTTTTTCCTTTTTGTGATTACTGATTATAGCTTTTAGCTGTTTAACCCACCCATTGTTAACTGTGCTGTTTAGGCAATATGCTATCTGACTCCCACTAGGTTCCTATAAGTAACATCTCCCTGGAGCCTGTATCACCATGGTAATGGGTGTGTGAGCTGTTTTTCAGGAATCAGAATTCCTTGTCCGCTTCAGGCCAGTTGAGACCACCAACTCATGAACTGGGCCCACGCAGATGTCTGATAAGTGACCTTTTGACATCAAGAGGCTAAAAACTCCACCCTCAGATCATGCTAATGCCGCCATTTTGTGAACATGGGTCCTATGAAGAGGCATGTAATCTGACTACACTTGCATAGATCATCAGTTACCTCACCTCTCCTCACCTCCAATCATCTATCTCCATTTCAGACCTCCTCAACTCCCTACCCCATAAATATCCCTGAGTCCTCATTTTCAAGGGAGTAAATTTGAGACTCATTCTCTCACTTCCTCACATGGCTGCCTTGTGATTAAACTTTCTCTGCTGCAATCTTGTCATCTTGGTGTTTGGCTCTCTGGGTGGCAAGCAAAAATGCACCTGGTACGGTAACATTCCTTTCATCTTCCAGATCAGCTCATAGGTTTACAGCAGATTCTATTTAACTGCCCTGAATCCATACAGTCATGTCACTAAAACAAAGAGTTTTAAAACACACTTTTACCTCCCTCTAAATCTTTGATATTCATCTTAACTTTCCTGGGAATATAAGGCACTTGAGGAAGGAAAATTGTGATTTGTGTTGGGACTGTGGCCCTACACCCTGAGAGACAACCTGGACCCTACATCTCTCAAAAGGAAATGTCCTACTAGAATATCAAGTCCCCTCCTCTCCATCCTCCCAACACTGACACTGCCTTCACTCTGACTCTTCATCTCTGTCTTGGTGTCAGTTTCTTCTTGTTGCTGTAATGAATCACCACAAACTCTATAGCTTAGAATCACCCCTGATTATCATCTCATAGTTCTGGAGGTCAGAAGTCCTATGGCTCTCACTGGATAAAATTAACAGGATTGCATTCCTTTTGGAGCCTCCAGGGAAGAATCCATATCTCTATCTTTTCCACCTTCCAGAGGAATGCATACCTTGGCTCATGGCCGCCTTCCTCCACCTCCAAAGCTAGCAACAGCCAGTGCAGCACTCTGACTCTGCTTCCTTCATCACATCTCTTTCTCCTCCATCTTTCCCTTATAAGGACCATTGTGGTTACCTTGAGTCCGCCTGGATAAGCCAGGATAACCTCCTGGACCTCAAAGTCCTTAATGTAATCAGGTCTTCAAAACTCCTTTTGCCATGAAAGATAACATATTCCTAGGTTCTGAGAATTAGGACGTGGACATATTTTGGGGGTCATTATTCTGCTTACCACATTCTTAGACCAATGTTTTTTAAACTAAAAGTTGTGACTCATTGGTGACTCATAGAATCAACTTAGTGGTTTGGAAACAGCACCTTTTAATGAAATCAGAGTATTTTGCTTCTAGTAAGATTAAGTATTGTTTCACTGAATAACTTTTTGTATTGTTTCATGGACTTTGGGGTTATTGTGTTTACTGGTTAGCAATATAAATATAAAATTTATTTCTTACTGTGAGTTTTGATATTAAAAAAAAGGAAAGCTATCGAACTAATAGCCTCCTAATTGGTCTATCTGCCTCCAGGCTCCCCAATCCGTCCTCCACACTGCTGCCAAAAAGTTCTTCCTAAAAATAAATTGGACATGTCACTCTGCTTAAAAATCCCTCATGACTCTCCATAGCTGAGCTGGATATCCTCCGCTCACTCCTCCAGATCTGCTATCCACTTTCCCACCCACGGCTGACCATCATGGGCTCAATCAGGCTCCTTGGCTTTGGCTTCCACTTGTGTATGGATAAAGACAGGCACTGGAAAAGGTCAGAGGGCTGGAGGAGAGAGAAGTTTAGGGCACTTTTCCTCCAGCTTCTTCTCTGACTGGCAAGGCTAGCTTCATGGGTGTGCAACTTGTACGGTCCCACAGGGCCCCACGTTTAGAAAGGCTCAGCACCTGGTTTAATGCTCTGTTGTTGCCATCTTGAAATTCTTACTAATTTTTGAACAAGGGCCTTCATTTTCATTTGCACTGGGCCCTGCAAATTATGTCATTAGTTCTGTCTTCAGGCCATACATTGGAGTGATAATGTTCCTCTACCAAAGGCAGAACTCTTGTCTGAGGTTCGTTTCCTGCAACTACAACTGTTGGGTTCCAGTATCTGCTTATCCATTATTTCAGCAGTTCTAGCTGTGATCCATCATCTGGCCAGTGACGAGTAGGATCTTAATAGCAACTCGAACCAATAAGCCTTTTATGGCTTAACCATGGACATATGAGGTGTCCCCAAAAGAAAGTGCAAAAGAAGTAGCCCTCACAAGATCCAGAAAGTTCACTCCCAAAAGAAGTCTAAGAGAGCAAAGGCCTTCATTGCACAAGTGGTAAAGATGGTATAGTGAAAACGGTGTCTCACTCTCCCACAGGAACAGAGAGGACCTTGAGTCACAAACCCACTAATTTATCGCACCAGGCAGGCACTACTAGAATGGGACTTTTCTAGCACTAACAAAGCAATGAAAGTGAGATGACAAAAGCCCCTTATGGACTGGTACTCCTTATGACAAATTCGCCTGACAGCTGGCACAGTTGGACAAAGAGAGAATCTTGGAACCCCAGTCTATTTGACGGGCCACCCAGATGTACACTGGTATGTGCATCCTCCCCCTGGTGATGGAGAATATTCTTGTTGGTCAAAAGCCAAACTCTCAAGACATAGAACAAGACAAACAACACAACAGACATAGACAAATAAAAACAGTGACCATCCCTGGGAGGAAGAGGATCAATAAAATCAAGAGTCTGAATCCAAACCTTTTAATCTCAAGTTTGTGTGCCCCATGCACATCAGGCCAAACACTGAGGCATCAGTGCTTGGAGATGGAGAAAGACCCCTTTCGAGTTGGCCAAGACGAAGAGGTGGGAGCATAGGTTCGCTCAAATCCACCTCCCCAAGAACAGAAAGCAGGGGGGTTTATAGAACTCAGGGGCTTGGCAGGAGGAGCTTTGAAGAAACGAAGGGGTCACTCCCAATAAGCCCCTGGGCAAGCTGACTTCCAGGCTTCAATGGCTGCTGAGGGTTGGCCATCCAGTGATTACAACATCCCCGAAAGCATTCCTTTCTTCTGCAAAACAAACTCACAAATCCTTTAGAGCCCTGAGTCACTGCTCAAGTTAAACAAGAAAACGGCAAATTGATGAGATTGATCTATGTCTGCATTGGGAACAAGGTCAAAAAGCAATCATGTTCTTACCGAGTATCTGCAGTAACCCTCAGGTACCCAGCTTCACGTACTCTACTAAATTTATCAGAATTGCTAAGTTCAAGAAACTAGTTTCACAAATATTTTCTCCTGATAATCTGAATTTAAAAAAGGAAAAAAACCTCACCACTCTTGCTTCCATTGGACCCTGCAGGCAGAAATCCAGGAGCCTGATGTGATAAGAAATCATACCTCCTGCCAGATCTTAGAGTCCAGGATCTCTCAGATGCTATAGCCCCAGAGCAAGCAGCATCCAGCCAGTTCAATTTATCCTATCTTTGTCACCAACTGTAGGGGAGGAAGAAATCTTCCTTTGCCCTTCTCAGTTCTTCTGTCTGGTCTAAGAATTAAATTGACATGAGACAGAATAACGGGAGAAAACCAAACAAAGTTTAATAACATGTATAGATGGGAAAAGCCCAAGAAAACTGAGTAACTCACCAAAATGGCTGAAGCCACCACCTTAAATACTATCTTCAGCTAAAGACAAAAGAGGATATTAGGGGTAGTGGTTTGGGACTTCCGAGGGGAGGAAAGCAATTCGCATGGACATGTAAAAGCAAATGCTTGGTAAACAAACGTTTGCTGTGCCATGCAGAGACAACGGGACATGGAGAGGACTCTGATCTCCAGGCCCTGCCGAGTCCCCCCCCACCACACTTAGCCCGTTCTCTTTGTAGGCATTTCTGTTGATAGCTCTGTTCCTTCACAGGCCATTTATTTAAATTCTTTTAGGCAGTGAAGGGGGAGGTGACAAAAACTTTCTGAGTCTTTTGTTTCTTAAAAATAATGAGCCTAAAATAATCCTAACGTTAAAGGGACACATTTTGGGGTGGCAAATTTTGTTTCCCTTCAGTGGCTTCCTGCTGTTGCTGGTCCTGAGGCCCTTCACTAACCTTATTAATTTTCTTTAACTCTGCCCACATTTTTTTAATTTGTTTATTTTTTATTGAGGTCACATTTGTTTATCATATTTTGTAAATTTCCAGTATACATCATTATGTTTTAACTTCTGAATAGACTGCATTGTGCTCACCACCAAAAGTCTAGTTTCCATCCATCACCATACATATGTGGCCCTTTATCCCTTGCACCTTCCCCTTGCCCCCAACCCTCTGTAGCCGTCAACCTGTTCTTATCTATGTTTGTTTGTTTATCTTCTACATATGAGTGAAACCATACAGTAATTTTCTTTCTACATCTGACTTATTTTGCTTAACATAATACCCTCAAGGCCCATCCAGTTGTCAGAAATGACACAATTTCACCTTTTTTATGACTGAGTAGCATTCCATTGTATGTAAATACCACATCTTCTTTATCCATTCATCTGTTGGTGGGCACTTGGGTTGCTTCCAAGTCTTGGCTATTGTGAAAAATGCTGCAATGAACATAGGAGTGCAAATATCTTTTCAAATTATGTTTTCATGTTCTTTGGATAAATACCCAGAAGTAGAATAGCAGGGTCATATGGTATTTCTATTTTTAATTTTGTGAGAAATCTCCATACTGTTTTCCACAGTGGTGGCACCAGTTAAAACTCTAACCAGCAGTGTATGAGGGTTTGTTTTTCTCCACATCCTCTCTGACACTTTTTTATTTCTTGTCTTTTTAACATAGCCATTTTGATAGGTGTGCGGTGATATCTCATTGTGGTTTTGATTTGCATTTCCCTAATAATTTGTGAAGTTTGACATCTTTTCATTTGCCTGTTGGCCACCTGTATATCTTCTTTGGAAAAATGTCTGCTCATACCCTATGCCCATTTTTTTTTATTGTGGTCATAATAGTTTATAACTTTGCAAAATTTCAGTTGTACATTATTATTTCTCAGACACTGTATAAATGTGCCCCTTCAACCCTTGTGCCCACCTCCCACTCCCCTTCCCCCTGGTAACCACTAAACTGTTCTCTTTGTGCATGAGTTTGTTTATCTTCCACAAGCGAGTGAAATCATATGGTGTTTGTCTTTCTCTGTCTGGTTTATTTTGCTTAACATAATGCCCTCAAGGTCCATCCATGTTGTTGTGGATGGGATGATTTTGTCTTTTTTATGGCTTAGTAGTGTTCCATTGTATATAGATACCACACCTTCTTTATCCAATCATCAGTCGGGGCACTTGGATTGCTTCTACATCTTGGCTATTGTAAATTATGCTGCAATGAACATAAGGGGGCATAAGTCTCTTTGTATTGTGGATTTCAAGTTCTTTGGATAAATGCCCAGTAGTGATATAGCTAGGTCATGTGGTAATTCTATTTTTAGTTTTTTGAGAAATCTCCATACCATTTTCCATAGTGGTGGCACCAGTTTGCATTCCAACCAACAATGTGTTAGGGTTTCCTTTTCTCCACAACCTATCCAACATTTGTTAATTTTTGTCTTGGTGATTATAACCATTCTAACAGGCATAAGGTGATATCTAAGTGTAGTTTTGCTTTGCATTCCTCTGATGATTAGTGATGTTGAACATCTTTTCATGTGCCTGTTGGCCATTTATATGTCTTCTTTGGAAAAATGTCTGTTCATATCCTCTGCCCACTTTTTGATTGGGTTGTTTATTTTTTTGTAGTACAGTTGTGTGAGTTCTTTATATATGATGGAAATTAACCCCTTGTCGGATATATGATTTGCAAATATTTTCTCCCCGTTTGTGGGGTTTTTCTCATTTGGATCTTGGTTTCCTTTGCTTTCTGGAAGCTCTTTAGTCTGATGAAGTCCCACTTGTTTATTTTTTCTTTTGTTTCCCTTGCCTGAGTAGACACGGTATTCAAAAAGATCCTTTTAAGTCTGATGTCAAAGAGTGTACTGCCTATATTTTCTTCTAGAAGTTTTATGGTTTCAGGTCTTACATTCAAGTCTTTGGTTCATTTTGAGTCTATTTTTGTGTATGGAGAAAGATAATAGTCTACTTTCATTGTTTTGCGTGTGGCTGTCCAGTTTTCCCAGCACCATTTACTGAAGAGGATTTCCTTTCTCCATTGTATAATCTAGGCCCCTTTGTCAACGATTAGCTGTCTGTAAATGTGCAGTCTTGTTTTTGGACTTTCAAATCTGTTCCATTGATGTGTGTGCCTGTTTTTGTAACAGTACCATGCTGTTTTGATTACTATAGCTTTGTAATACATTTTGAAGTCAGGGGTTGCGATGCCACCTGCTTTGTTATTGCTTCTCAGGATTGCTTTGGCTATTAAGGGTCTTTTGTTACCCAATATGAATTATTTTTTTTTAAAGATTGGCACCTGAGCTAACAACTGTTGCCAATTTTCTTTTTTTTTAATTCTTCTCCCCAAAGCCCCCCAGTACATAGTTGTAGATTCTAGTTGTGAGTGCCTCTGGTTGTGCTGTGTGGGACGCCACCTCAGCATGGCCTGATGAGCAGTGCCATGTCTGTGCCCAGGATCAGAACCGGCAAAACTCTGGGCTGTTGAAGCGATGCGCACGAACTTAATCACTCAACCACGGGGCCAGCCCCAACCCCATATGAATTTTAAGATTCTTTGTTCTATTTCTGTGAAGAATGTCATTGGGATTCTGATTTGGATTGCATTGAGTCTGTAGATTGCTTTAGGTAGTATGGACATTTTAACTATGTTTATTCTTCTGATCCATGTGCATGGAATATCTTTCCATTTCTATATGTCATTATCAATTTCTTTCAGTAATGTCTTATAGTTTTCACTTATTTGGTTAAATTTATTCCTAGATATTTTATTCTTTTTGTTGTGATTGTAAGTGGGATTGTATTCTTGAGTTCTCATTCTGTTAGTTCATTATTAGACTTTAGAAATACTACTGATTTTTGTAAGTTGACTTTGTACTCTGAAACTTTGTTGTAGTTGTTATTTCTAATAGTTTTATGATGGATTCCTTAGAGTTTTCTATATACAAAATGATGTTGTCTGCAAACAGCAAGAGTTTCACTTCTTCAGTGCCTATTTAGATTCCTTTGATTTCTTTTCTTGCCTAATTTCTCTGACCAAAACCTCCAGTACTATGTTGAATAAGAGTAGTGAGAATGGGCACCCTTGTCTTGTTCCTGTTCTCAGAGGAATGGCTTTCAGTTTTTCACCATTGAGTATGATGTTGGCTGTGGGTTGTCATATATGGCCTTTATCATGTTGAGGAAATTTCCTTCTATACTGATTTTGTTGAGAGTTTTTATCATGAACGGACATTGGATCCTGTCAAATGCTTTCTCTGCATCTATTGAGATGATCATGTGGTTTTTATTCCTCATTTTGTTAATGTGGTGTATCACATTGATGGATTTGTGGATTTTGAACCATCCCTGTCTCCCTGGTATGCATCGCACTTGATCATGGTGTATGATCTTTTTAATGTATTGCTGTACTTGGTTTGCCAAAATCTTGTTGTGGATTTTTGCATCTATGTTCATCAGCAATAGTGGCCTGTAATTTTCCTTCTTTGTGTTGTCCTTGTCTGGCTTTGGTATCAGGGTGATATTGGCCTCATAGAATGTGTTAGGAATTTTTCTGTCTTCCTCAATTTTTTGGAATAGTTTGAGAAGGATAGATACTAAATCTTCTTCAAACGTTTGGTAGAATTCTTCAGAGAAGCTATCTGGTCCTGGACTTTTATTTTTTTGGAAGGTTTTTAATTACTGTTTCAATTTCTTTACTTGTGATTGATCTATTCAGATTCTCTATTTCTTCTTGATTCAGTTTTGGAAGGTTTTAAGTGTCTAAGAATTTATCCATTTCTTCTAGATTTACCAGTTTGTTGGCATATAATTTTTCATAATATTCTCTTATAATCTTTTGTATTTCTGTGGTATCTGTTGTAATTTCTCTCTTTCATTTCTAATTTTATTTATTTGAGCCTTCTCTCTTTTTTCTTGGTGAATCTGGCTGAGTTTGTCAGTTTTGTTTATCTTCTCAAATAACCAACTCCTTGTTTCATTGATCCTTTCTACAGTCTTTTTTTGTTTCAATTTCACTTATTTCTGCTCTAATTTTTCTTATTTCCCTCCTTCTGCTGAGTTTTGGCTTTGTTTGTTCTTCTTTTTCTAATCCTGTTAGGTGCACTTTAAGATTGCTTATTTGAACTTTTTCTTCTTTGTTAATGTGGGCCTTATTGCTATAAATTTCCCTTTTAGCGCTGATTTTGCTGCAGCCCTTATGAGTAGGTATGGTGTGTTTTCATTCTCATTTGTCTCCAGATATTTTTTGATTTCTCCCTTTCTTCAATGACCCATTCATTATTTAGTAGCATGTTGTTTAGTCTGTACACTTTTGTTCCCTTCCCAGCTATTTTCTTGTAGTTGATTTCTAGTTTCATAGCATTATGGTTGGAAAGGATACTAGATATGATTCAATCTTCTTAGATTTATTGAGATTTGTCTTGTTTCCCAATATATGGTCTATCCTTGAGAATGTTCCATGTGCACTTGAGAAGAATGTATATTCTGCTGTATTTGGATGGAGCACTCTATATACATCGGTTAAGTTCATCTGATCTAGTTTTCCATTTAATTCCACTATTTCCTTGTTGACTTTTTGTCTGGATGATTTATCCATTGATTTAAGTAGGGTGTTGAGGTCCCCTACTATTATTGTGTTGTCATTAATATCTCTTTTTAGGTTTGTTAATCATTGCTTTGTGTACTTTCATGCTCCTGTGTTGGGTGCATATATGTTTATATGTGTTATGTCTTCTTGGTAGAGTGTCCCTTTGATCATTATATGCTGGCCCTCTTTGTCTCTCTTTACCTGTTTTATCTTGAAGTCTACTTTGTCTGATATAAGTATGGCAACACCTGCTTTCTTTTATTCATCATTAGCTTGGAGTATCATCTTCCATCTCTTCATTCTAAGCCTCTGCTTGTCTTTGGAGCTGAGATGTGTTTCCTGGAGGCAGCATATTGTTGGGTCTTGTTCATTAATCTATCCTGTCACTCTGTGTCTTTTGATTGGAGAATTCAATCCATTTACATTTAGAGTGATTATTGATATATGAAGGCTTAATACTGCCGTCTTACTGGTCGTTTTCCAGTTCTTCTGCATTTCCTTTGTTTCTTGTCCTGTGTGTTTCAGACTACAAATTTGATTGAGTAGTTTTCTATGATGGTTTTCTTCATTTTCTCCTTGTTTATCATATCGGTCTCTGTTCTAATTATTTGTCTAGTAGTTACCATTAGATTTGTATAAAAAATCTTATAGCTGTGATAGTCCATTTTCTGATATCATCTTACTTCCTTAGACTATACTGATTTTATCCCTCTCCTCTTCCCCTTCTAAGTTATTTTCGTCATATCTTATTCCATCTTGTCTGGAGAGTTTGTGATTAAAATGATGAGATTATTTTTATTTTGTTGTTTTCCTTCTCTTTATCTTTAATGCTAAAGTTAAGTGTTTACTAACCTGATCTGATAGAGAGGTACCATTTTCTAATTATTGCCTACCTATTCATCTCCTTGCTCAGGGCTTTGTAGCCCCTGTCCTAATTATTTATTTGTTTATTTTCAGGTGTGAAGGCCTTCTTGAGGATTTCTTGTGTGTGTGTTTCGGCGGGGGGGGGGGGGTCTTGTGGCAATAAACTCCTTAGCTTTTGTTTACCTGGGAAAGTTTTCATTTCTCCATCATATCTGAAGGATATTTTCACTGGATAGAGTATTCTTGGCTGACAGTTTTTGTCTTTCACAATTTTGAATATATCATTCCATTATCTCATAGCTTCTAAGGTTTCTGCTGAGAAATTCACTGAAAATCTGATAGGGGTTCCTTTGTAAGTTATTTTCTTCTGCTTTGCTGCCCTTAGTATTTTCCTTTGTCATTGACTTTTGCCAGCTTTATTATGATATGCCTTACAGTGAGTCTTTTTACATTGATGTAATTTGGAAATCTATTAGCTTCGTTCACTGGTATTTCCTGCTCCTTCCCCAGGTTTGGGAAGTTCTCAGCTATTATTTCTTTGAACAAGCTTTCTGCTCCATTGTCCTTCTCTTCCCCCTCTGGAATACCTATAATCCTTGTGTTGCATTTCCTAATTGAGTTAGATATTTCTCTGAGGATTTCTTCATTTCTTTTTAGTCTTAGTTCTCTCTTCACCTCCATCTGAAGCATTTCTATATTACTGTCCTCTAAGTTGCTAATTCAGTCCTCCATAATGTTAGCTCTGCTGTTTAGAAATCCAGATTTTTCTCTATCTCATCTATTGTGTTTTTCATCTCCAACAATTCTGATTGGTTCTTCTTTATAGTTTCAATATCTTTTCTGAAGAAACTCCTGAATTCATTGATTTGTCTTTCTGTGTTTTCTTGTTTTTTTATGATAGCTATTTTGAATTCTTTGCCATTTAGGTTATGAGTTTCTGTGGCTTCAGGATTGGTTTCTGGGTACTTGTCACTTTCTTTCTGGTGTGGAGATTTAATATACTTTTCCATACTGCTTTATGGTGTGTATTTTTACCTCTGCATAGTGTTATTATCTGGTTATCTGGTCACAGCTTCCACCTGCCACCACTGGGTGGGGATAAGATGTTGTGTATTCTGGGCCGCACATGATCCAGGACTCCCCAGTTCCAGCCACTGACTCCTTTTCTCTCTGTGCAACACTCTCACAGATGGAAGATCTGTAGCACCGGGCAGAAGGAGGGGTGCTTTCTTTTACCTGCACATTCACCAGCCATTGCTTTTCTCTCAGTGTGGAGCTCTAGGCAATTGCAGTGCTCCTCCAGCTGCCACTTCTCTCTCCTTGCCAGTGTTCTGTGTGTTTACAGGGCTGTACACCTCCCCCAGCCATGGCCTCTGTCTTCACATGGTGCTCTGGCTGATCACAGGGCTGGAGTGCCAGGCAAGAGAAGGGGCACCCTCCCTCACCTGTGCCTCTCACCCAGGCCCTGCATCTCTCTCTGCATTGCTCTGGGCGTTCACAGGGTAGTGCACATCCCCCAGCCACAACCTCTCTCTCTCTGCAGAGCTCCTACTGATCAGCTTCCACTTCCTCCAGAGGATCCAGCCCCACCACATTCAGATGTATGGTGCATGGTTCTCTCAGACGTCTATTGTGTTGTGTGAGTGTCCTCTGTTGCTGTATGAATGTTCTTTTGGTTATATTTTTAGAGGGAGTGCTCAAGGGGAGAGCTCACTCTGCCATGATGCTGATGTCACTCTCCTCTGCCCATTTATTGACTGTAATTTTTGGGGGGTTTTGTTGTTGAATTGTATGAGTTCTTTGCATATTTTGGATAGTAACCCCTTCTCAGAGATACAATTTGCAAATATTTTCTCCAAGTTGATGGGTTGTCTGTTCATTTTGTTCATGATTTCCTCTGCTGTGCAAGGATGTAGTAGTTTGATGTAAACCCATTTGTTTATTTTTTCTTTTGTTTCTCTTGCCTGAAGAGACATGAGATTCAAAAAGATGCTGCTAAGACCAACATCAAAGAGTGTACTGCCTATGTTTTATTCTAGGAGTTTTATGGTTTCAAGTGTTACATTCAAGTCTTTAATCCATTTTGAGTTAATTTTTCTGTATGGTGAACAATAATGGTCTACTTTCATTCTTTTGCATAATGCTCTCCAGTTTTCCCAATGCCATTTATGGAAGAGACTTTTCTTACTCCATTGTATGTTCTTGGATCCTTTGTCTAAAATTAGCTATCCATAGATATGTGGGTTTATTTCTGGGCACTCAATTCTGTTCTCTTGTTCTGTGTGTCTGTTTTTCTGCCAGTACCATGCCATTCTGATCACTATGGCTTTGTAGTACATCTTGAAGTCAGGGATTGTGATGCTTCCAGCTTTGTTCTTTTTCCTCAGGATTGTTTCAGCTATTCAGGGTCTTTAGCTGTTCCATATAAATTTCAGGATTTTGTTCTATTTTCATGAAGAACGTCACTGGGATTCTGATTGGGATTACATTGAAACTGTAGATTGCTTTAGGTAATATGAACATTTTAACTATGTTAATTCTTCCAGTCCATCAGCATGGAATATCCTTCCATTTCTTTATGTCTTCTTCAACTTCTTTCAATAACGTCTTATAGTTTTCAGTGTATAGGTCTTTCATCATCCTTGGTTAAATTTATTCCTAGGTATTTTATTCTTTTTGTTGCAATTGTAAATGGGATTACATTCTTGATTTCCCTTGCTGCTACTTCATTGTGAATGTATAGAAATGCAGCTGAGTTTTGTATGTTGATTTTGTACCCTGCAACTTTACTGTATTTGTTAACTATTTCTAATAGTTTTTGGTGGATTATTTAGGCTTTTCTATATATAGAATCATGTCATGTGCAAATAGTGACAGTTTTACTTCTTTCTTTCCAGTTTGGATACATTTTATTTCTTTTTCTTGCCTAATTGCTCTGGCTAGGACTTCCAATATTTTATTGAATAGGAGTGGCAAGAGTAGGCAACTTTGTCTTGTTCCTGTTCTTAGAGGAATAGCTGTCAGTTTTCCATCGTTAAGCATGATGCTGGCTGGGGGTTTGTCATATATGGCCTTTATTATGTTGAGGTACTTTTTTTATACTCATTTTACTGAGAGTTTTTTTTAATCATAAATGGATGTTGAATCTTGTCAAATGCTTTCCCAGCATCTATTGAGATGGTCATGAGATTTTTATTCTTTTATTAATTTGTTAATGTGATATATCACATTGATTGATTTGCAGATGTTGAACCATTTGTGCATTCCTGGGACAAATCCCACTTGATCATGGTGTATGATCCTTTTACTGTTGTATTTGATTTGCTAATATTTTGTTAAGGATTTTTGTTCATTAGTGATGTTAGCCTGTAATTTTCCTTTTTGTGTTGTCCTTGTCTGGCTTTGGTATCAGGGTAATGTTGGCCTTGCAAAATGAGTTAAGATGTATCCCTTCATCTTCAATTTTTTGGAAGAGTTTGAGAAGGATGGATATTCAATCTTCTTTGAATGTTTGGTAGAATTCACTGGAGAAGCCATCTGGTCCTGGACTTCTGTTGTGGGTGAGGTTTTTAATTACCATTTCAATCTCTTTATTTGTGATTGCTCTATTCAGATTCTCTATTTCTTCTTGATTCAGTTTTGGGAGGTTTATGATTCTAAGAATTCATCCATTTCCTCTAGGTTATCCAGTTTGTTAGCATATTGTTTTTCATAGCATTCTCTTATAATGCTTTGTATTTCTGTATATCCATTTCTCCTCTTTCATTTCTGATTTTATTTGAGCCTTCTCTCTTTTTTTCTTAGTGAGTGTAGCAAAGGGTTTGTTAATTTTGTTCATCTTTTCAAAGAACCAGCTCTGAGTTTCATTGATCCTTTTTATTGTCTTTTTAGTCTCTATTTCATTAATTTCTGCTCTGATTTTTATTATTTCCTTCCTTCTGCTAATTTTGGGCTTCGTTTGTTCTTTTTCTATTCTTTTAGGTGTAATGTTGGATTGTTTGAGATTTTTCTTATTTATTGAGGTAGGCCTGTATTGCTATATATATACTTCCCTCTTGGTAATGCTTTTGTTCCATGCCATAGGTTTTGTTATGTTGCATTTTTATTTTCATTTGTCTCCAGGTATTTTTTTATGTCTCTTTTGATTTCTTCATTGATCCAATGGTTGTTCAATGGTATGTTCTTGAGTTTCCACATACTTGTGAGTTTTCCAGCTTTCTTCTTGCAGTTGATTTCTAGTTTCATATTACTATGATTGGAAAAGATGCTTGATTGATTTCAATCTTCTTAAATTTATTGAGACTTGTTTTGTTTCCCAACATATGGTCTGCCTTTGGGAATGTTCCATGTGCAATTGAGAAGAATGTGTATTCTGCTGTTTTTTGATGTAATGTTCTGTGGATATCTATTAAGTCCTCTGATCTAGTATTTAATTTTAGGCCAATGTTTCCTTGTTGACTCTCCATCTAGTTATCTTATTTGGCTTGAAGTCTGTTTAGTCTGATATAAGTATGGCTACACCCAGTTTCGTTTGGCAGCCATTTTCTTGGAGTATCAACTTCCATCCCTTCACTCTGAGCCTATGCTCCTCTTTAGAGCTGAGATGGGTCTCCTGGAGGCAGCATATTGTGGGGTCTTGTTTTTAATCCATCCAGCCACTCCGTGTCTTTTGATTGGTGAATTCAATCCATTTACATTTAGAGTGATTATTGACATATGAGGGCTTAATACGGCCATTCTTTCTTTTGTTTCCTGGTTTTTCTATATTTCCATTGCTTCTTTTTCCTGTATTCCTGTCTGCAATTTCAGTTTGGGGGTTTTCTGTGATGTGTTTCTCAGTTTCCTCTTTTTTATGTTTCGTGACTCTGCCCTCATTTTTTGTTTTATAGTTACCATGAGGTTTGTAAAAAAGATCTTGTAGATGAGGTAGTCCTTTTTCTGCTGATAGCATCTTATCTCCATTAGCCTATGTAGGTTCTGTCCTTTCCCTCTTTCCCTTGTATGTTTTTGTTGTCACAAATTATCCCTTTTTGTATTGTGAGTTTGTTACCAAATTGAAGTGATTATAGCTATTTTTGATGCTTTTTTTTCTCTTTAGCCTTTATGTTATAAGCGTTTACTAACCTATTCTGATATGAAGTTGCAGTTTTCTGATTCTATGGTCTATTTATCACCTTGCTCAAAGCTCTCTATACCTTTGTCTTTTTGTTTCAGTTCGGAGGGCTCCTTTCAACATGTCTTGTAAGGCAGGTCTAGTGATGATGAACTCCCTCAGTTTTTGTTTGTCTGGGAAAGCCTTTATTTCTCCTTCATAACTGAAGGATAACTTTTCTAGATAGAGTATTCTTGGCTTATAGTTTTTATCTTTCACTATTTTGAATATATCATTCCAATTTCTCCTGGCCTGTAGAGTTTCTGCTGTGAAATCCACTGATAGCCTAATAGAGATTCCTTTGTAAGTTATTTTCTTCTCTCTGGCCACCTATAACATTTTTTGTCATTGACTTTTGACAGTTTTAATATAATGTGCCTTGGAGAAGGTCTTTTTGGATTGAGATAATTAGGAGTTCTATTAGCTTCATGTACTTGTATATCCAGTTTTTTCCCTAGGTTTGGGAAGTTCTCAACTATTATTTCTTTAAATAAAATCTCTGCTCCTTTCTCCCTCTCTTCGCCTTCTGGGATACCCATTATCCTTATGTTGCTTTTCCTAATTGAGTCATATATTTCTCACAGAATTTCTCCAGTTTTCAAAAGTCCTAGTTCTCTCTCCTCTTCCACCTGAATCATGTCTAGATTTATATCTTTGAGTTTGCTAATTCCCTCTTCCATATGGTCTGATCTATTTCCAAAACTTTCTACTTTTCTTTCACCTCATTATTTGTGTTTTTCAGCTCCAGAATTTCTGTTTGGTTTTTTTTTTTTTTGAGTTTCAATCTCTTTGGTGAAGTACTCCTTCTGTTCATTAATTTTATTCCTGAGTTCATCCAACCGTTTTCTTGTAACTCACTGAGTTTCTTCATGACAGCTATTTTGAATGCTCTGACAATTAGATTGCAATCTTCCATGACTTTAGGTTTGGTTTCTGGAGAGTTGTAATTTTCTTTCTGTGATACCATGTTATTGTAGTCTTTCGTGGTACTCGATGAGTTGTTCCTCTGCTGGCTCATTTGTGGCAATAAACATCTTTCTTATTTGGGTAAGGCTTTGGTTACTTTGATTCTGAGCTCCTTCTGGTTGTATGTGAGAGCTATATTTCCCACCCTCCACTGCCTCTGCCAGAGGTGTCATCAGTGCCCTCCTTGTGCTGCTTGTGCCTCTGAGGTTGCTGGTGCCTTGCTGCTTATGATGTTGCTGCAGTCATGGGTGTGGCTATGGTGGTCACCAAGCTGCAAGCACTTCTGCTGCTTCCAGGGTCACCGGAGTCTTGCGTTGCCCTGTTGCTCTCCATGGGCTTTGCTGCTGCTGCCACCTGCACCACCTGCACTGCTGCTTCCAGCTTATCTGAGGGTTCTGTCAGTGTTGCTGCCAGGAGTGCTGGGTTCATGGATGTCACTGCCACTTCCAGGGGCCTGAGGTCTTGTTTGCAGCCCCCACTGCTGGTAGGGCTGGTGTTTCAGGTCCCACCACTGGGGGCTGGGTCACAGGTACTGCCATGGCTCCTGAAGCCTCAGGTCACAGGCACCATCTGCCACTGCTGAAGGAGAGGTGGCAGTTGAGCCATGAGGACTGCTGCTGCTCCTGTCTCCTCTGGTCTCTAGCACCAGTCCACTTTTTGAAACCTCAGGTCATGAGTACCACTGCCACTGCTTGGAGTATCTTCATCTTGGATGAAAGGCTGCCTACCTTTTAAATAGTCCCTTTATTAAACTCATTTCACCCCTTTTAAGAGTGCAATCTGTTTTCCTTCAAGTCCTTGACTGATAAAATAGTCTATTGGATAATATCCAAAGTCTTAGATTTACTTTCTAAGACTTTTCAGAATTTAGCCCCTCCCTTTCTTTGCAGCTGATCTATCCCATTACCTCATTCACAGTATGATCCAGCTCTGTCAACCTTCCTGTTTTCACAAATATGCCACGCCTTTTCACGTCGTTTGTGCTCTGTAATTGCTGAAGATTCCCCAGTATCTGTTTTCCCCTTCTTCAATAGTAATAAGAGTTTAGCTGGGCACATAGCTATTCAGATTAAGACAGCATATCAGCTTCCATTTTAGGAAGTGTGGCCATGTGACTTAACCCTAGCTAATGTTATATAAGTAGAAGTGCTTGTGTGTGTGGCAGATTCCAGGAACTTCCTCTAACAGACTCCTGGAACATTACATTTCCTGGTTCTTCTTTGTTTCTTCTCCATCTTGCAGCCTGAAATGTGGGACATCTTGGTCTATGAGGATGAGGAACACACCCTAGGGATGGTACCATAATGATTTGGAAGGGATCTGTGTCCCTGAAGAATTTATGGAACAAAGCCTTCTTACCAACTCTGGATGACATACCTAAAGGTCTAAGGACATTTACCTAAGGGAGAGAGAAATTCTTTTTAAGCCACTGATATTTGAGTTTTCTATTCTTACCAATCAACTTGATCCTATACCCATCATCATTCACTAACTAAATATTTATCAAGAACCTCCTGGGTGCTCAGCACCATAACAGGCCCTGGGGGTGCAATTTAGAACAAGCAGGTAGCACCAGAGCCATGTGCAGGTGGAGGTAATGGTAACACGACGCAGTCCGGCATAGAGAGGCTACACACTTGGAAGCACCAGTGAAGAAGACTGGCAAGAGCCTACACAGGACTTCAAGGCAGGACTTGGACAATGATGCAGGCACCAAAGTCCCAGAGAACACAACAACTTATACCTGCAAAAAGTAAAATTCAGCCACATACTGCCCAAAATGTATATTACTAGACCAAGTGACTGGGAAAGGTGAAAAGGAAAACAATGGGCAAAATATGTTGTGCAAATACCAGCAAAAACAGAGCAGGAGCTTAGTGATTAATATTAAATGGAGAACTGTAAGAGGAAATATTAAAAGGACACAGTGAGTGATCTTTTTTTTTGATGAAAAAGAATATAAAAGACAAAGAAAATTGCAGTCATAAACAAATATGTGCCAAATTACTGACACCAAAATGCAGAAACTCAAAACTGTTAGAATTATATGTATAAAATTTTAGAAAAATAATAATATTGAGAAATTTTAATACTCTCTTACTTAGTCCTTTAAGGATTAAGCAGATTAAGAAAAATAATTTTGGATATAGAAGAGCTAAACAACTTATTTAAAAAATGATTTAGGGGGGCTGGCCCCGTGGCCGAGTGGTTAAGTTCGCGTGCTCCACTGCAGGCAGCCCAGTGTTTCATTGGTTCGAATCCTGGGCGCGGACATGGCACTGCTCATTAGACCACGCTGAGGCAGCGTCCCACATGCCACAACTAGAAGAACCCACAACGAAGAATATACAACTATGTACCGGGGGACTTTGGGGAGAAAAAGGAAATAATAAAATCTTTAAAAAAAAAATAAAAACGATTTAGGGGCCGGCCTGGTGGCATAGCGGTTAAGTGCACACATTCTGCTTCTTGGTGGCCCCTGGTTGGCCAATTCGGATCCTGGGTGCGGACATGGTACCACTTGGCAAGCCATGCTATGGTAGGCCTCTCACATATAAGGTAGAGGAAGATGGGCACGGATGTTAGCTCAGGGCCAGTCTTCCCCAGCAAAAAAAGAAGAGGATTGGCAGCAGATGTTAGCTCAGGGCTAATCTTTCTTAAAAAAAATATTTAATGCAAACTCTATACAATGAAACAGATAGTAAACCTTTTCAAGTACCCATGTGATGCACCTGTATGGGAGCAGGAGGTATATGGGAAATCTCTAAACCTTCCCCTCAGTCTTGCTGTGAATCTAAAGCTGCTCTAAAAAAGTCTTAATTTTTTTAAAAAGTAATTATGTTGAACATTTTCAGAATTTAAACACAAGAAAGGCCTTAATAAATATATAAAGAATAGGTACAATCAACACTATCTAATCACCATACTATTAAACTAGAAATTAATACCACAAAAAATCTCTGATTCTCTTAAATAAAACACACACACAGACACACATGCACCTACATACACACCCTAAATATATCTAGAAAAGGAAGGAAACCAAATTGCATCTAAAATAGTATCAAGAAAATAACCATAAAGACACTTCTACAGACCATCAACTATGACGATCCCATTTCTGCTTAGGATGTAGAAAGCTGAAAAAGAATGTTGCTTCCTCTCCATTAATGAGAGAAGGCTTGATAATATATAAAATCATAAGTCTCTTTGAGCCCATCTGAGAGTTGAGATTGCAAAGTAATCAAGTAAATCAAATTCCAGTGGGCGACTGGACGCAACCCTTCAAGGAAAATGGGATGCATGAACTATTTAACCTTTGTCAGAGCTCAGGAAGAAGAGGTGGCCACCATTATTGTGAGGAAGAAGAAAACTCAATTGTAATAGATTCCTAAATGCCAAATGTAGATTGGTATGACAGTTTAGAATCCCCGAGAGCCCTAAACACAAGAGAAATTCAAACTCATTCATAAATTCTTTTCCAGAGGCCTCTGTCAGATGTTCATAAGCAAGACTGGGGCAGGACACGAGACCTGAGAGCGATCCCTTCAGTAACACACAGGCACAAAATTCTGTCTACTTGCCTGACACTTCTTTAGTGCCCCAAGGACCCGGTAAGAGATCCAGGGCTTCTGGGGAAGGAGTGGAAATAAAAGCTGTCTTATGCTGGGGGTGGGGTACAAAACTCTTGGTCTCAGAGGAAAAGTAATTGGTCATGGAGAGACACACAAAGCAGAAACTGACTGCTGTTGGAAGAGAGGCAGAAAACTGTTCCATGCTCAGTCCCAGGCAAAGGTGGTGAGGACTGAGTGGAAGCAAGATTCAACTGTCCAGTGGAAGGAAAAGAAAACTGTCTAGGCCAAGGATTTCATACTAATACAAAGCAGAGGTCAGCTACCACTGAAAGAAGGGCAGGGAGCTCTCTCCTGGCCAAGACCACCCACAAATACACAGTAGAATTGTCTGCTCTTGGGGAAGTGGCAGCACCACTGAGAAAGTCCCACCTCCAAGGTCCAGGTGCACAGGGCAGGCATAAGACTAAGACTGGAACAGTTGATCCAAGAACTTGCCCCTTTGCCCACCACTAATCTCACTGAGTAACAAATGGCAGCCATGCACCCTGGAGGGAGGGGGAAGAGCATGAAGAGAGAATCCCTCTGTGGACCAGGTGTGCAGAACACTGAGAACAAACACCCACAGTAGCCCAGTCCCTACACTAAGTACATGTAGCTTCGCCTAAGTACTTTGAAGGCTGTAAAGCACTGTAGGTACCACAGTAACAACAGAATAATATTTTTAAAGTACTGAAAGAACTGTCAACCCAGACTTTTATATCCAGTGAAAGTATCTTTCAGGAATGAAGGCTAAATTAAACACATCTTTACATGAAGGAAAGTTCAGATAATTAATTGTCAAAAGATCTTCTCTAAAAGAAATGCTAATGTTCTTCAGGCTGAAGAGAAATGATGCCAGCGAGAAATGGAATTCATGAATGAATGAAGGACAACAGAAGTGGCAAAAATCTGGGCAAATATAACTGGTACCTTTTCTCCTCTAAAGTTCTTTAAAATAGGTATGACTGTTGAAAGCACAAATTTATACATTATGTGAGAGGGAGTTCAGTGTCTGTAGACACAATTCATATGACAGCTATAAAATAAAGGGGAGAGGGTAAAAGAATCTATGTTTGTAAGCCTTCTACATTTTCTTGAAGATCTAAAATATTAACTCTAAGTAAACTGAAAACATACTTATATATCCTAGAGCATTAATTAAGAATATAATATAAAGATATATAGGCCAGAAGCCAACAAATAAATTAAAAAGGAATACTAAAAAATATTTAAAATAATCCAAAAGAAGACAGAAAAAGGGGAATAGAAGAACAAAAATCAGAAGGGACACACAGAAAAATAATAAAATGGTATATGTAAATCCAACTATATTAATACATTAAAACATTAAAGATAAATGGTCTAAACATACCAATTGAAAAAGAGTCAGATTGGATTAAAAACAACTATATGCCATCTATAAGAAATACACTGTGAATATAACAATAATGACAGATTAAAAGTAAAAGGATGAGAAAAGTTACTCCATGTAAATACCAATCATGAAATAGTGTTGAAGTGACTGTATTAACATCAGACAAAGCAGACTCAGAGCAATGAAAATTACCAGAGACAAAGATGAACATTGCATAATGATAAAGGTCACTTCCCCAAAAAGAAGACATAACAATCCTAAATGTGTATGAACCTAAAAACATAGTTCCAAAATACACGAGGCTGAAAGGAGAAACAGCGAAATCCACACTTACCGTGGAAGACTTGAACATTTCTCTTGCAGTAGTTGACAGAACAAGTAGATAGACTGTCACCAAGTCTATAGAAGACCTGAACAATGAACCTGACCCAACTGGCCTCTCTAGAACACTCCACTCAACAACAGCAGACTACATCTTCTTTGCAAGTTCCTGTGGGACATTCACTGAGATAGACCACATTCTGGGCCCCCAAAACATATCTTAAATTTAAAGTAATTGAAATTACATAAAGTATATTCTCTGGTCATAATGTAATAAAAGTAAAAATCAACATCTGTAAAATCCTCAAATATTTTGAAATTAAACAATATACTTCTAAATAACACATGGGTCAAGGTATAATTTCAAGGGAACTTTAACAAATATTTTTAACCAAATGAACTTAAAATACGACATATTAAAATTTGTGGGATGCAGCAAAAGCAATGTTTAGAGGGAAATGTATAGCATTAAATGCTCACATTAGCAAAGAACAGTCTTAAATCAATGATATAAGCTTCCACCTTAAAAAACCATGAAATAAAGATCAACTGAAATCCAATCCAAACAGAAGAAAGGAAATAATAAAAAGCTGAAATCAGTGAAATAGGAAACAGAAAATATACTAGAGAAAATCAGTGAAATAAAAAAATAGATTCTTTGAAAATACCAAAAACATTGATAAACCCCTCACTAGATAAAGAAAAAAACGGAAGACATAAATTATGGACATCAGGAATAAAAGAGGTGACATCACTACCTATCTTATGGATATTAAAAGAATAATAAGGAAATTAGGAACAATGTTATTTCAATACATTTCATGACTTAGATGAAACAGACAAATTCCTTGAAAGACATAAACTCTCAAAATTCGCTCAGGAAGAAATAGATCATTGAATACCCAATATCTATTAAATAAATTTAACTTATAGTTCACGATCTTCCTCCAAAAACCATTTCAGTCCCAGATGACTTTCCTGATGAAGTCTACCAAATATTTAAGGAAAAAATAATACCAATTCTACACAAATTCTTTCAGAAAAATGGAGGAGAAAGTGCCAGGTCTCAGTTCATATTATGAGGACAATTTTCTGATACTAAAACGTGGCAAGGAAACTACCAAAAAACTACAGACCCTGAGCATCATTGCAAAAATCCTTAACAAAATATTAGCAAATTAAATCCAGCAGGAGAGAATATTTCACGTGCCAAAAGGCAAGGAAGAGCTAAAAGACTAAAGGGAACATATGGTAAGGACGCAGGAGGTGACTTAAAATAGCTCCCACTGGCCAAACTTGGGACAATTTTGAGCATCAGAAAGAATAATGATAGCAATGGATAATAATTTATGAATGAAAGAGAATCCATTAATTCATACTAGTACTAAAATAGAACTGGGATGAGGAAAAGATCTTTTTAACAAAAGCACACTAGCTGATCAGTGTAGAAGGAATAATAGAAAATTCAACATTTCGCAATTCTCAATGTAATAATTGATTCAGACAAGTATCATGTATGGCTGCTGAAATGATTGAGTGAAATGTTATTGGATGCTGGCTATTCACGTGGTCTTGAAGTATCGTCGCACAGATCGCTTATAAATTACAAAGATTAAAAACAAGTTTTACAATGGAGAGATCTGGCAGGTAACAACACAAAACAAGTGACCAAACTTCACATATCAGCTATGGCCCCCAAAATACTGCACAGTGCCCCATCCCCAAGCATAATGACTTACAAATGACAATCATTCATTTTTGTAGCTCACATATCTGTGAGTTGGCTGGCGTTTGGTGGATCTAGGCCGGGCTTGGCTAGGTGGCTCTGCTGATCGTGGCAGGGCTCACTCAGTCATCTGCAGAGCATCTGGGAGCTCTGCTCTAGGCGTGGCTAAAGAAGCTTAGTGGAGGCAATTCTGGTCACGTGCGTCTTTTCCTCCTCCTGGAAGCAGCAGCTAGCCCAGATATGTTCTTCTCCAGCAACAGCAGAAGTACAAGAGAACAGGCCCAGTTGCACAAGCCTTTTTTGAAGACTCTTCTTGTATTGTATCTACTAACTTCCCAATTGGCCAAAGTCAGTCACATGACTGAGACCAGGAGCAGGAAATTAGACCTTGCCTCACAGTGGGAGGGCACTGGGAAATCCTGTGGTTTTACTTTGGCTTAACTAAAAGTTGAGAAAAAGAGAGGGGACTGAATTCAGAGATGCTAAGCTCTCTTTAAGCTCTGACATTATAGAATTGAACTATACAGTTCCTTTCCCAAGTGTGGAGCAGACAAGAAGTGACAAGGGCAAAGAGTGGGAGTATTTCACTGGAGTGATCAGAATGGTCCTGTCAGTAACACATGAGAAGTACCCCTAACTGGAGCCTTATTCTCCACCTAAATTATCATAGAAAAATATTCATTACATCATTATAAATACATAACTGTTTCCAGCCTTCTCCATTCAATTTGTCATTTACAATTCAGAGTAATCATAGTGGCACATTTTAAATCAAGCAGAGGAAGATATATAATAAATGAATATATTTTTAGAAGGCTGCTTCGGTTTCATGGAAAAAAACATATAGCCATGGAATGGAATTGGAAAAGAGGTAAAATTCATAGTCTAGGCCAGAAATTTAATTCATTCTAATATGAATAAGAGAACAAGGCAGTGGCTGAAGATTTCTAGCTCTGTCTTGAGTCATTTATAGACTGATTCATTTCAGTGTGCTCCAGTTATATCAGAGATGGATTCTGAGGCAGCAAGGTGCCGCCATGTAGCACCAGAATGAACAAAATTCGCATCACAGATTTTGCGATGAGGCTGCCGGCCTCTTTGGAGCTCTGTATGCAACCATGAAGGAGACGGTTGGGCAACGGGCAAGGGAGAGGCAGCTTGCTTGGAAGGAAGCCTCATCTGTCTGAAACTGAATATTATGGACTCTAAAAATAGGTGCTAAGTAACCACTCTGTCAGGAAATAAAATAGCACAAAGTGAAGCTTTCCACTTATGAAATTTGAAAAGACTTTTCTTTTTCTTTCTTGTGAATCTTAGGAAAAAAAAGCCCTTCGGAATTTGGAAATTTGAGGACCCAGATTTTAGACACAGGGGCATTCTGTGTCTTCTCCATCTAGGTCCCTTTTTTTGTTTGTTTAAATGAAATTGAACTAGTGAGAGTTTTCAGCTCCTTTAGCTAAGAGTAGAGTCTCTGTTATATTCTTGGCCCAGGGTTCTGGGAACTGGATTCCCATGAAGCCATTGCCTTCAACAAAATACCCACATCCCCGTTTCCCTCACCCGCACATTCAACCAGTGCTTTTAGCAAATGAGTACTGTAAAATTATTCTTTTGAGTTAAAGATAGTTCAAACATAAATTACTGCTGATGCTGATGGGAAAGAGAAGGAGCATCAGTAAGAGGATGGGGTGAAGGGAAGTGTTAGGGACTGAACTGCGTCCCCCCAAAATCTGTATTTGGAGATGGGGCCTTTAAAGAGGTAATTCAGGTTAAACGAGGCGGTGAGATTGGGACTCTAATCTGATAAGACTGATGTCCTCATAAGAAGGTGAAGAAATACCAGGACACTCACAAAGAGAAAAGACCTGTGAGGACACAGCAAGAAGACAGCTGTCTGCAAGTCAAGGAGAGAGCCTCAGGGGAACCAGACGTGCTGACACCTTCATCTTGCACTTCCAGCCTCTGGAACTGTGAGAAATAGTCCATTGTTGAAGTCCCCCAGTCTGTGTATTTTGCGATGGCAGCCCTAGCAGACTAATTCAGGAAGTACCATTTATTAATCATCCACTAGGTGGCAAGCACTGAGATAAACACCTAACACATGCCATTAACTTAATCTTCACAACAGCCCGGAAAGTAGATAAAAGTAGAAAAAACTAAGCTTCAAAGAGCAGCAGCTTGCTCAAGGCCATAGAATGATGGACTCTAAATCTGATCTCACGTCTATTTGATTTTAAACTCAAACTGTTTTCACAGTGTTAGAGGTTCTCAAATATTGATGGGCTTCAGAATTATCTAGGGAGCTTGTTAAAATTTTAGAGGCCTCCATCCCACCCAAGATCTACTGAAAGAGCTGGAGGCGTGGGACCCGGGCCCCTGTATTTTTAGTAAGCTCCCAGGGGAGGCCGATTCACACCACTGGCCCAGTTCCTGAGGCTGTGTGAGGAAAGCTTTTCTGTCTGGTGGTTTTTCAATGTTCCATGGTAGACGAGCAGCTAAGACTAGCAAAGCTAATTTAGCATCTTTCTTAACCTCTCAATTTCCCTGGAACTCTAGGAGCTATAATTTTCATTAGCTTTTACAAGGGAAGTTTCCAACATCAATTTAAAGTATAAAAATCAGCTCTGATTTGGCACACGATCTTGGGTAATCACAGAACTCTGATAGTCCTTAGTTTCTGAGAATCTGTCTTGTTTTACATTCTGAGGTATTCATAGATAAGTCTAAGAATTTTTAGCATGGAAATCTCTGCAGTCTCTGACCCACTTATTGTCAGCCACATGCAATATAGCAGAATTTCAGCAGGATAAAAATGCCAAATTGTTTGGAAAGCTAGTAACTATTCCTTCGTTCTTAATTTCTGTCAGTTTAGAATTCCGTTTATTGTATTCTCAGAAAATTATGTCTGCCCACAATTATTTCTGGCCATTGGATCATCATTTTGTGCAGGGAACCAGACAAATATCAGATACTCCTTCTCTGACTAGGTTTCTTGAACAGTCTAATTAGTCCCAAGAAGAAAGATACTCACTTGCACAAGCCAGTTCATTATTTTCTTGACATCAAGGAACATCCTTTCTCAGCATTTGTCATATCCCCAAAGGTATGAATTTGCCAGGCTGCCTCACAATCAGACAGGAACATAATTTGCTTCTACCTGATATTTTTGAGGTCCAATTCTTTATTTCTTTTCCACTATTTTAGGAATGCAATAAATTCAGAAACTCAGTTTGGCTCCAAGGAATTTTAGCTATATCCTAATTATTCCTCTAAGAAAAGAGACGAACTGAGAAGATGGCAAAAATCAATAGGGTCTGCGTGAATTAACTCTCTCCCTCTGTCGGATACCGTGAGCCTAAGCGAAGATCCCTGTCGGCGAGGGGAAGCCGTGGGCGCTCCGAGGGCGAGTCCGCCTCAGGCCCGCAGGTGGGAGACTGCTGCCAGCTCGGACGGAGGCAGCCGTGGCGAAAAGCAGACGTGCTTTCTTACAGGCCATCTTTGTCAGAGGGAGAAAAGTACAGCAAGAATGCTGCTTCTCAAAAGAGGTCCAGCAACCCCTGGAAGGAAAGCAGGCACTGCTAAAAAGGAGTCTACCCTAAGGCCACTGAACTGCACGCTTTCCAAGGAGGAATTTTACGATATGTAGACTTCTCAACCAGGTGAAAACAACTTGTACGAGAAAAAGATCTACAGATCTTCCTAAACTTAAAATGGAGTTACATCCCGATAAACCCATCATAAGTTGAAAAAATCATTGGTTGAAAATGCATTTAATACACCTAACCTTCCAAACGTCATAGCTTAGCCTAGCCCACCTTAAACGTGCTCAGAACACTTACATTAGCCTACAGTTGGGCAAAATCTACCACAAACCCTATTTTATAATAAAGTGTTGAACATCCCTTGTAATTTATTGAATACGATACTGAAAGTGAAAAGCAGAATGGTTGTCTGGGTACAGAGTGGTGGTAAGTCTATGGGTTGTTCACCCTCGTGATCACATGGCTGAGTGGGAGCTGCGGCTCGCTGCGCTGCCCAGCATCCTGAGAGACTATCCTACCGCAGTATCACTGGCCTGGGGGAAGATCAAAATTCAAAATTCAAAGTACGGTTTCTACTGAATGAATATCACTTTCACACCATGTAAAACTGAAAAATTGTAAGTCAAACCGTCATTAAGTCAGGAACTGTCTGTACACCAAGGGATCCATTTTAGATACACAAAGGAGGAAGAGAAAGTTGTAAGGGAAGAGTAAAGAAACACACATGCACAAAGAAGAACATGGAAGCACCGAGAGCTAGAAGATGGTCGCAGTGCGAAGACAGGACACCTGGCTCTAAGTTCACTGTTTGCATATAGTATGCGGTTCACAGACCCCCTGTCACAGATCCTGAGTCTCGCTTTATGTTGAGATTCTCATTCCCAAGGAGTTGAAAGAAGAGCTTTTGTCTCAAAAACAGCCACAAAATGCCAGGTTTTCCAAGATTTGACACTTATATCTCCCACTGCGACCCATGGGAAAAAGGGAGACTCCTCTTTAGGTTGGACTGCAGGACCACAGCCTTGTTCTTCCTGTGTGATCCGCGCTTCCCCTGAGCAGTGAGTCACCAACTCATGGCCCTTACAAAAAGATGCTTCACGCCAGTTCTAAATTATCCACTTGCACAGCCTCTTTGGTCATGAAATCAGCTTCTTTGCTCAGCTTTCTCCTGATTAGCAGGGTCATTCAGGCTCTACCACCAGCCCATGAGCCAAGGGACATGCTGGTACTCCAGTCGTGGCTGACCAAAAAGTTCCCAAGCACTCAACTCGGAGCTGTCGCCCCTCTGTTCTCTCACACAACGTCTTGGACAAGTCTCTGGGCACACAGTCTAGGGCAGGTTTAACAAGCCATGGTTGCCTTCAAACACGGTTCCCTCCATTCCACTAAGATCATAGCTGTCCCTTTAATAATTCAATTGAATGTTTCCTTTCAAACATTCCTATCCCTTCTAACCCAGGACATCAGTTCCTTCTTCTTGCCCACCAACCTTAAGAGATGAATGCCCAAGAAAGATGCATAGGTCAAAACTGGCACTACACTTAGAAATATAATGTGTGATATATGTACATAGGGATACAGAAAATGATCTGGGAGAATATATATTGAACAAAGAGAGTGGGTATCTTTGGGGAGGAAAGCGAAGCTAGAATAGGGGGCCAAAGAGGGACTAGTGTTTGTCTTTGCTACTTGTTTTTATGTATATCTTTATAATTTTAAAAATATTCAGAAATGTTTGACGAGTGGAGAAAATTTTAATTGCACGAAATAATTCTTACCTGGAGCAACTGTAAATAACTTAGGGGAATTGAATTAGTTCCCCAAACCATCATATTTCAGTCTACTTTTCTTAAAAATAGTATACTATGTAATAGTTAAGATATGCAGGAAAAAAAAGGAGTAAAGAATAATACAACAATGCCCATGTTCTCATCACCTAGCTTAAGAAATCAAACATTGCCATTACAGTGAAAGTGCCCCACCCACCCCTCCCTTGTCACTTCTACTCATCGATTCCAAGAGAAGTGAGAACTACTCATCAATCTGTGACCAACACAGTGACTGATGTGGGAGTTGTCCTATGTTTTCCAGATGGGAATTCCAGAAAATGGCTCTCAGGAAGCAGAGAGAAGGGATTTGAGGAAAGCCTGGGGCTGATTATTTACCATTTTGTGTTATCTGCGATAGTGCGTTCTTCCTTTGGAAAGAAGGTATTAATTGAGAGGATGTCTAAAACAAAATCAGCAATGTGCTCTGCCTGCGCAGCGCCTCGATAGCTGTGCAGTGATTGGCCCCCGCTTCCTGTCAATGTGCTCTCCATGATTGCCGTGTCCGCTGTGCGGTGGTGATGAAGAGCTGGCTGTCATCCACGCATTTTTAGTGTACATCAAGGCAGGTCCTCTAATCAGCATTCCACCGGGAAGCGGCTCTCTGACCCTGGAGGTGAATGACACTGTTACTTTCTGAAAACTGCAAATCAAAGGAAATAGAAATTGTTGGTGAATAAAATCTTTTGTGTTCTTTTTTATTAGCACTTGAAATTGAGTTTTCTCCAATCCATTTTTATATTCTGCAAGCTCAAGTGCGACGGATATGCCTTTGGAAATTGATGGCATAATTAAAGAATCTGTCCCCTGTAGATCGCTTGCTGGTGGTTACCGGTGTTTTTCATCTTTTTTTCAGCAGAGTTGATGAAGCCCAAGTCATTTTATGTAAATAAACTAAAGAATGCTCACCAAGATTGGCTATAAGTAAGAAGCACAAACTGAACTTTTTACCAATGGTGAACGTTCTGTTTTTGACCATTCTAAAACCTTTTTTGGTCAATTATTGTTTTGAGTTTTTGGTGCTTTTTGTTTTCCTTTAAGAAATGCAATTTAAATAGTTCTAAGTATATTAATTTATCTGTATGTTAGTACCAGGCGATAAGGCGGGGATGTGACACAAAGTGTCTAAAAAAGTACCGAGTGCTCTGCCAATTGGCAACGTCAGCTTTACATGTCAATTTGGAAAAACTTAGATATGAAGGGACGGCATAACCGTACCAGAATGATTCCTTACGTCCCCATAATTAAAGAGAGATGCTCACTGTGTCTGCCTCGCTATCTATCTCGGAGCCAGGATAGGGGATGGAAATGGTTCATTGATCAAAATACTAGAATTAGATCCATGTGGTTCAGATCTCGCCCCTCGACACCATCCAGAGAGTTCCTCTGATTTGGGAAATTAAAAAGACAAAAAAAAAATCAGTTGAGAACAAATGAACATGTTACCTATCTGTCTAATATCATAATATGTGATATATATAATCATATATATCATAACGTATGTAATTTACTAAAAGTTAACTTAAATATAACCAAATATACCATGATTTCAAGAGACAATTATGTTTTCAAAATGGCTCTGCCGCCAGCCTGTACTCCCTGACCCCAACACTCTGGTGAAGCCCTCAGCCAGGGGTGGGAATAGTGTTTCTGTCCTGGTTCCAATCTCCCTCTTCTTTCACCATCCTGATTAAGTGTGTCTGAGCCTCTTCTCAGTCTCAATCGCATCCAAATTTCATGCTGATGTGGTCATGACATTTGTCTTAACAAATCAGATAATATAGATGAGCCATAATTATTTTACCCTCATTTTATAGACAGAAGTGAGCCCAGAGATGCTATGACTTGCCCAAGATCCTGTTAGTCAGCAGTGAAGTCAGAGCTAGGATTCCAAATTCCTAGCCCCTAATGCTTCACCCAGAATGCTCTTGTCTTATAAGGAAGATTGAAAGATATTAATTGAGAAAATGCTAATTAACCAGTGCACTTTCGGGAACTCCTGACGTTACATGTAGGAAGGCTAGGAGAAAACATACACTTGCATAGACCTCATCTTTGACACTGTGTATCTTCTTAGAGACAAGAAAACCATATTCTTAGGAAGTTTTGCTGAGATTTGAGGATTAACACTTGCTTAAAACAATTGTTTCAAAGAATTCCAGGAGCCCTGAAGTCCTGTGGATTTTACCATGTTTGGATTTGTATCAATTTCTCAGCAATTGTGTTAGCATTTCAAGTCAGCTGGAGATAGGCCAGAAAGTAAGAAAATTAGCCAGAGGAATCCATGCCCTTGATTTAATAGCTGCTTTCATGGAGTTAACATCAGGCTCTTTTTTGACTGGTAATGAGTAATTCTTGTAATGATTCAGGGTTTTTTCTGCCACAGCTTGTCTAAAAGACTTTTCTTGCATAATCTTTTGTCAAAACTTTTCTGGCTAAAAAAATCATACTAAGATAACTAACAAATATAAAGTGAATTTTTAGCTATTTCCATGGAATGAGGTTAAATTCAGGGCCTGCTTTTGTCCTCACCTTGTTTTAAAGTCTATTTTCTCTGAGATAAGTATTGCTACCCTAGCTTTCTTTTCATTTCCATTTGCATGGAGTATCTTTTTCCATCCCTTCACTTTCCGTTTGTGAGGGTCTTTAGGTCTGAAGCATGTCTCTTGTATGCAGCATACATACGGGTCTTGTTTTTTTATCCATTCAACCACCCTAGGTCTTTTGATTGGAGCATTTAGTCCATTTGCATTTAAAGTAATTATTGATAGATATGTACTTATTGCCATTGTGTTGCTTTTTTTCTGAATATTTTCATAGCTCTTCTCTGCTCCTTTCTTCTTCTCTTGCTCTCTTCCCCTGTGATTTGATGACTTTCTTTAGTGCTATCTTTGGGTTCCTTTTTCTTTACTTTTTGAGTATTTATTATAGGTTTTTGGTTTGTGGTTACCATGAGGTTTATATACAATAGCCTATGTATATTGCAATCTATTAAGCTGATGGTCTCTTAAGTTTGATCTCTTACTAAAAGTCCTGCACTTTTATTCCCCTCCCCATGTTTTATGTTTTTGATATCATATTTTATCTCTTTTATTTTTTGTGTATCCTTTAACCTCTTATCACAGGTATAGATGATTTTAGTACTTTTGTCTTTTGACCTTTATACTAACTTTATAGGAAGTTTACTGTGTATTTGCCTTTACCAGTGATATTTTTTTGTTTGATAATTTTCTTATTCCTATTTATGGCCTTTTCTTTTCCACCTAAATAAGTCCCTTTAACATTTCTTGTAAGGCCAGTTTAGTAGTGATGAACTCCTTTAGTTTTTGCTTGTGTGAAAAACTCTTTATCTCTCCCCTCCATTCTGAATGATAACATTGCTAGGTACAGCATTTTTTGTTGTAGGTTTTTCCCTTTGAGTGCTTTGAACATATTGTGGCACTCCCTTCTGGCCTGTAAGGTTTCTACTGAGAAGTCAGCTGATACCCTTATGGGGTTTCCTTTGTAGGTAACTTACTGCTTTTCTCTTGCAGCTTTTCAGATTCTCTCTTTATCTTTAATTCTTGACACTTTAATTATAAAATGTCTTGGTGTGGCCTTCTTTGGGTTCATCTTGTTTGGTGCTCTCTGTGCTTACCAGACATGGATGTCTGTTTCTCTCCCCAGGTTAGGGAAGTTTTCAGCTATTATTTATTCAAATAAGTTCTCTGCTCCTTTGCCTCTCTCTTCTTCTGGGACACTTATAATGTGAATATTAGTACACTTGAAGTTCACTTCAACAACAAGACTGTCGTTGTTCTTTTTAATTCTTTTTTCTGTTCAGCTTGGATGATTTCCTCTTCTCTCATGTCCAGATGGCTGATCTATTCTTCTGTGTCATCTACTCTGCTGTTGATTCTCTCTAGTAAATTTTTCATTTCCATTATTGTATTTTTCAGCTCTGGTTTGTTCTTTTTTATGTTTTCTAATTCTTTGTTGAAGTTCTCACTGTATTCATCTAGTCTTCTCCCAAGTTCAGTGAGCATCCTTATGACCAATAGTTTGTACTCTTTATCAGGTAGATTATTGCTGTTTCATTTAGTTCTTTTTCTGAGGAATTGTCCCGCTCCTTTATTGGGAATATATTCCTTTATCTCCTCATGTTGCCTACTTCTTTTTGTTTATTTCTATGTATTAGGTAGATCAGCTACACGTCCGAATCTTGGAAATGTGGCCTTATGTAGGAGATGTCTCATGGGGCCCAGCAGCATGCTCCCCTCTCCTCACCCATGCCAAATGCTCCAGGGGTGTCCTCTGTGTGGGCTATGTGTGCCCTTCTGTTGTGGTGGGGCTGCTATTGCTGTGGGCATGTGGGTAAGCTAAGCTGGCCCCTAGGCCAGCTGGTTGCAAGACCTGGGTGCATGTGGCTGCTATAGATGCATTATTAGACAGAGTCAGCTCCCAGCACGGCTGGCTGTGAGATCTGGTAGCACACAACTACTGCAGGTTTGCTGGTGAGCAAGTCAGGCTTCCAGTGTGGCTGGTTGATCGGCCCTCACCTTCACCTTGAATTGGACTAGTGCCAATGGGGCACAACTCTGTAAGCAAAGCAGAGAAGTATTATTTTATCAGAATGAAGCTGATTGTTCTTTTGCAGTTGACAGAGGGCTCTCTAGAAGCAGTTGCGATATGCTACACTTGCCATTGCTCCAAATGTAATGCATTGATTGATGCCCATAACCAATAGATTCACAGCTCACACTTTGGTAAATTCTCTTAAAGCTACCCTTTGGAAGATAATTCATGAGATGGAGACAATATTCCTCTGCCTAAACATGATACAGTTTTTCATGGGAGAGCAGGCATACCCTCTTATGGCTCATTCCTACTGCATCTAAAGCTGGTCCAAATTGTATCTAGACTCCAGGAAGTGATCAGGGCTAAACCTTCCATTTCTTTCAGGCTTATGGGACTCTGCATGATTTCTGAGGTGCCACATCCTGGGCTGCATGGCCTCTTCCCTGAAGTACAATCCAGACGTATGGTAGGGGCATTTTTCCCTGGCACTGTGGTGGAGCATACCTATCTTCAGAAGAGGACCGAGGGTTACTGGAGGAGAAGAGGCCTCAAGTTTACATATTCCTGTTCTCACTCAGAGTCCACAGACTTCACGGAGATGAGGGGGTTTAAGTTGTCAACCTACAAAAAGAGAAACCAATTTAAGAGCAAAGTGTTTATTGGGGATCAAATAATTGCAATTCAGGGAACATAGATTTATGTAGAAACCTTAATAGTGTCCCAATTACAGGAGAGGGGCTCAGGATTGTTACGGGAAACAGGGAGGAAGATGAAGTAAGTTGCATTAAAGAACAGTTCATTTGTGCTAGACGAGGTGAGGTTAGGTTTGTACTTCATAGATTGGCTTGAGATTCGGTTCTCAGGCAAAAGGCTAGACTTGTACTTCATTGATTGGCTAGCAATTGAGTCATCAGCAAAGTCCAAAGACATCAGTCCTTACAAACAGGATCTTCTTGTCCTTACTGACTTGTTGGAATGTTGGTCGTTTGGTCCAGTTTGGAAGGTAAAGAAAACAAGACACACAAGGCACTTCTTCTGAAATAGCTGCTCTGGCTCTATTTTAATATGGCTCCACTCATGTCATCTTTCACAAAAACATTTTACATGTGACAGACAGACCACATTGTCCTGTGGCATCATAAATAAGTCCAGTTGTTTTCAACCCCTAAGATTTACTTCTCACTCATGGTTTACATGCATCAAAGTTTGGCTGCAACTCTGTTACACACACGTCCTCCCTTAAAGACCCTGGCTGTCATTGCGGCCTCTGCTTGGGACATTGCTGGTTATCACATCAGAGGGGAAAGAGGACATAGAAAACCAAGGATTGGCTCTTAAAACTGGAGTTGACTCTCTGCACTTTTGCTCGCATTTCATTGGCCAAAGCAAGTCAGATGGCCATGCTGGTTCTCTGTTGGGTGGAGAAGTATAAGCTTCCCCAAGGTGAGGCTTGTGGATATTTGTGAACAATAAAACAATCAGTAGGGCTAATTAAATGCTAAATGCATCCTTTTCAACACTCTCAGTTCACAGGTGTTTCGGTAGGCCAGAGACCACCAAGCCTCCCCATTCTTAGCTGTCACCAAAACCGCTATTACTTGGTGCTTGGTGTCCTTTGAACTTCATCTATCTAAACTAATTTTTTCCTTTACTCTTAATTATATAAACAATACATAAATATATTCTTGTGAAATATGCAGATAAGAAAAATGAAACAAGATCAGTATGGCAGTTCCTCAAAATATTGAAAACAGAACTACCCCATGATTCAGCAATCACATTTCTGGGTATATATCCAAAAGAAAGGAAGCAGGATCTCAGAGATATTTGCACACCCATGTTCACAGCAGCACTATTCACAATAGCTAAGAGGTGGAAGCAACTCAAGTATCCATTTATGGATAAATGGATAAACAAAATGTGGTATTTACATACAATGGAATACTATTCAGCCTTAAAAAGGGATGAAATTCAGACATACTCTACAGCATGGATTAAATGCTGAAGATATTATGCTAAGTGAAATAAACCAACCACAAAAAGACAAATACTGTATGATTCCTCTGGTATGAGGTAGGTAAAGCAGTCAAATTCAGAGAGACAGAAAGAACGGTGGTTACTAGGGGTTGGGGGAGGGAGAAATGGAAAGTTGCTGTTTAATGGGTATAGAGTTTCAGCTTTGCAACATGAAAAAGTTCTGGAGAGCTGTTGCACACTAATGTGTATATACTTAACACTTCTGAACTATACAACTGAGAATGGTTAAGATGGTAAACTTTATGTCATATGTTTTTCACTACAATTAAACTTTTAAAAAAATAGAAGAAAATTAAAAATAAAGCAAGAGTCTCTTTGATGACCACTTTTCAATCTCATTCACCTCTGCTTATTAATTTGGCACGTATCCTTACAGACATTTTTCTATGTGTTTACACACCTACCTACATAGATAATAATAGAAATAAACAGTCTGTGTGGATTTTTTTATTTAACATATATTCCATAGCATTGCATGCATTCTCAGCAATATACCTTTTTCACTTGACAATACATGTCAGAGATATTTTAATGCTGGTATATATTGATCTAGCTTTTTAAACAAAATTGCTACAGTGATCCATAGCACAAAAGCATAACAGATCATTCAAACATTCTGCTTTTAATGAACATTTAAGTTGGTTTCCTATTTTTCACTGTTAAATCAATATCTCTTTGTGCTAATGTGAAAGTATTTCTCTACATTAGATGACTAGAAATGCGTTTTTGGATCATAGGGTGTATGTATCTAAAATATTTTAATTTATATTGCCATGTTACTCTCCAAAAGAGCTGAACCACATATAATGAAGGAAAATATCATTTCCTCTGCTTCCTCAACACTTGCTGTTACCACTCTCTTCAACTTTTGCCAAACTGATGGTTGAAAATGATATCTCATTCTTATTTAATCTGCGTTTCCCTGATTGCTATTGAATTTGAGAATCTCCTCATTTAGTTGCTGGTCATTTGTGTGTTTTCCTCTAAATTGTCTTTTTATATTCTTTGCCCAAGGCCCTTTTTTTTGTACTTTCTCCTATTGATCTGTAAGAATTACTTATATATTCTGTCTATTTATCCTTTGTCTTTTATTACATATGCTGCAAATAGCTTTTTGCACCATTTATTTTCCAAGAGCATTTATTGAATTTTTTACTTACTGGTCCAAAGGACAACCTTTGTCATTTACTAAATTCCTATGTATGCCTAGGCCTGTGTCTGGACTCTACACCGTGTTCCTCTGATCTGTGTACTCCTTCCCTTTCTGTCACAGTTTTTAAGTTACTATAAACTGTTGTGTACTTTGACATCCTCATTAGTCTCCTATTTCAAAGTCAGCCTTGCTGGTCTGGTGCATACGTTCTTCCAAGTGAATTTTTGATAACATCTGACGTGGGTTATAAGCTTTGGGTTGGGGAAGGGAGTTTTAACTGGCATTGCAAAGGATTTATAGATTAATTTGAGGATGACCGACATTTTAAAAATATTCAGTCATTCAAACTAGGAACATAGTGTAACTCCTCGTTCAGTCAGATGTGCTTTTTTGGTCCTTTAATAGTTTTATCTTTTGTTCTCATGAATATTATATTTTGCTTGTTGGGTTTGTTCTTAGGAATTTTAGAGGTTTGATCGGTGTTGTGAATGGATTTTTTTTTCAATTACATTTTCTGATTGCTTTTGGCGGGCATTTAGGGAAGCTATTACTTTTTAAATGTTGATTTAATACCATCCACACTGATGCATTCTTATTGGTTAAATAGGTTTTAATTTATTCTTTTGGATTTTATGGATGGATAATCATGTCATCTAAATCAAAGACATTTTCATCTTTCCTTGCCAATATTCATATCTTATTTCTATTTCTTATCACTTTGGCTAAAGATTTCCAGCACAATGAATGGTACAGCAGCCTTTCCTTGTTCCTCTACTAGTAATGCTTCCAATTTTTCATCATTCGATGTGATATTTGCCATAGATTTCTGGCATATACACCTATAAACTCAGACTACCAATAAGAAACCGTTGGCTTTTTGAAATAGCATAATCTGAGAATTTGTTTATAAAGGGACTACAGTCAATCCTCATTGTCCATGATTCCGTATTTGCAAATTCACCTACTTGCTAAAATTTATTTATAACTCTGAAATCAATGCTTGCGGTGCTTTCACAGTTATTCACAGACATGTGCAGAGTGGCAAAAAATCTGTCATGACGTGCAGCTTCCCAGCTGAGGTTGGCGGAGGCCGCCCTCCACCTCCTTGTCTCAGCCTTCATAACGGAAGCGGGTGTTTTTTCACAGTCTACTTCGTGACACGCTTTTCACATTTTTGTGCTTTCGTTGGTGATTTTGCTGTTTCAAACGGCCCCCAAGCGAGGTGCTGACGTGCTCCCTAGTGTCCTAAGCACAAGATGGCGGCCATGCACCTTACAGAGAAAATGCGTGTTGTATAAGCTTCCTTCCGGCGTGGGTTGGTCTCACTGGCTGTGAGTTCAATGTTCATGAATGGACAGTATACATTATACGAGGTGTCTTTAAACAGAAACACATGTAAAACGAGGTTCCGTATTCATGGGTTGACAAAAATGTATGGCCAGAGGTTCTCAGGAACCTAACCCTGCATTCCCCCAGGATCAATGGTTCAGTACTCCCCAATTCAGTATTCTTGATGACTTTATAGGACAGAGCTACTGCGAATCCGTCTTTATGAAGGCTTGGGTCCTGGGGACCGCAGGGGTAGCACAGCAACCCAAGGCTTAGGAGCAGCTGCACTTTCACCACTCCTAAGTCAAAGGGACAACAGAGGGAGCAATTTCAAGAACCCAGAGAGTGACAGTCCTGTGGAGTCAGCGGCCCTTAGCAGCACAGTGACAACTCAGGTGACCTTGCGGGGAGGGAGTCAGAGGAACAAATACTCTGACCTCACTCTCATCTTCCCTCAAACTTCTTGCTGAGGTTCCTATTAGTCAGTTCCAGCAGGAAACCAGAGCACGCAGCAGGAGAGGAGAAGCCCCGACGTGTCAATGCAGATGAGCGAGATGGGAATTCAGGGGCATTGGGAATATAGCGCATCACGCATCAACTGAAGGAAGGATCCCTGTATTCCCAATTCACCAAAGAGCTTTTGTTTTGTTTTGTTTTGTTTTGTTTTTTGAGGAAGATCAGCCCTGAGCTAACTACTACCAGTCCTCCTACTTTTTGCTGAGGAAGACTGGCCCTGAGCTAACATCCGTGCCCATCTTCCTCTACTTTATATGTGGGACGCCTAACATAGCATGGCGTGTAATGCAGTGCCATGTCCGCACCTGGGATCCAAACAGGCAAATCCAGGGCCACTGAAAAGCAGAACGTGCAAACTTAACTGCTGGGCCACCAGACCGGCCCTGAAGAAAGAGCTTTTTTTTTAAACAATTAGGAATTGTTGAATTTTATCAAAATATTTTTAAAAATCTATGGTTTTCTCCTTTAATCTGTTCAGGTTGTGAATTATATTAATATATTTTCTAATGTAAAGCAATCTTGTGTAACTGGAATAATTCAGCTTGATTACTTTGCCTTATCCTTTAAATATACTAATTCAATTTGCTAATGTTTTATTTTGCATTTTTGCATTAATGATCAGTCTTTTCTAATTTTGGTATCTTGGTAAATCTAGCCTCCAAAAATTAAACTGGAAGGTTTCCATTTTTCCCATGCTCTGTAATAGTTTTTACAGCATGGAAATTATTTCTTCCTTGAAGATTTTTTAGAACTCAACACTTTCTGGGCAATCTCTCCTTATAGTTTGATGAATTCTTCATATTTCTTCCTTTATTTTTCTTTATTACATTATTCTTTAATTGCCAAAGTATAAATGTTTGCTGTAATATATACAACAATATAACAACATATTTTTTAAATGATGAAGCTCCTCCCATTCTTGCTGTCATTGTCACCCACTAAGATGACTATTATCAATAACTTGGGTGTATTCTTCCTGATCACATCACTCTGCAATTTCCTTTATTCCCCACGAATAATATATAGAAAATATCATCCAAATAATAAAGTATAACTATTTTTAATGGCTGCATAATATTCCATTGTGTGACCATGGAACTGTACGAAATCACAATGCATGTGATTTAATCAAACATTCCCCCATTCCTTTATGGAGTTAAGTTTTCTTTCTTTTTTCTTTCTTTCCTTTCTTTCTTTTGTCTCTCTCTCTCTCTCTGACTACAACTGTAAATATCTTTGTACACTGGTACTTTTATTTCTATAGCATAGATTCCCAAAGAGTGGGATAGTTAGGTCAAAGGGATGTAAATTAAGATGTAAAACAGGACTCAAATCTTAGCCAGAGGTCCAAGAGTCAGAGGAAAAGAGATGGTGGGCATTCTCACATTCCTCAGGGGTCCTATACATATGTGCTCGGCTTGCAAAGGTCAAAAGCTGGTTTTAAGGCCTTAGGCCAACACCAACCTAAGAGTGGGGGTTGGGGGTAGAAGAGGCGGGGCTGAGGGAGACTTTCTCCGGAGGAAGTTCTTGAAAGGCGCGGTCACAGCTACCTAGTTTCTTACTCTTGCCCCCTGAAATAAGTCTGCAGGCAAGAGGGTGACTGAAGTGGCCAAAGGCAGCGAAGTAAAGAGCCGCTTGCGCCCTGTGCCTCGCTTCCACTGACGGTGCGGTGTTCCCCTGACGGCAGGACGGAGGTGGCCTGGAGCAGTTTTGAATCCTGCTCAAGAGGTGCCTGGAGAAGTGATGAGCTCTACGAACAGGGAGTGGATGTGGAGACACCACCAGGCAGAGGAAGAGACTTAACCGGGGCCGTGCAAGGGGCCCTTTGCACATCATAGAAGTAGCGACTGGGGTTTCCTGATGGCCAAACCTGAAGGAAAGTGCTCCGTGGGGGGAAAAGGTCTGCTCTAAGGGTCTATCAAGTCCAAAGCGCGACCACCCCCACTATTGACAGTGGCAGACAGGCAATACCTCTCCGGACCTCCTGATCGTCGCCCCTGCTTCCCTGTCTCCATCCGGGCCAGGTTCCAAGCCTGGAGACTGCGCGAAGCAGAGAAGCCGGCGGCCCCCCTTTCCCTCCAAAGCACCTGCCTGGCGCAGGGAGAAGCTTTACGCAAAGTCCGGAGTTTTGACTTTTACAGTGTCAATGTCTGAATAAAACTGACTAGAGACTTTTTTAAATCGAAAAGTGACAGAAAAGCTTATATAAACTGCCTTTGATGTCAGCTAGGGACAAGAAAGAAACCGTAAAAGAGACGGAGTGTCACTGAGAGGAGAGAAGAACGTTGCTTTCTGCTTGCCGCCTTTGTGTCCTGCTTCTTCGCCATCAGGGATGTATGAGTTATTCAGTGCCGTAGATATTGCCAGATTGCTTTCCAAAACAAGTTGTAGCAATTCACACACCTATAAGCAGCACACGAGCACGCCGCTTTCTCTGTCTCCGCCAGCACAGTAGTGCGCCTTCATTTGCCATTTTGGTTTGCGTGGTTTCAGTTACCCGGGGTCAGCTGCGGTCAACGGCAGTCCAAAATGGAATGGAAAATATAGTGAAAATATATAACATATATATATATATATATATATATATAGGAAATTGGAAATATATAAATGGAAAATTCCAGAAATATACAATTCACAAGTTTTAAATTGCACACCATTCTGAGTAGGGTGATGAAATCTCATGCTGTCCTGCTCCATGCAGCCCGGGGGGTGAGTCATCCCTTTGTCCGTCACATCCACTCACTGTAGGCTAACCGCCTGTTAGTCGCTTAGTAGCCATCTGGGTTATCAGATCTACTGTCACAGTATCGCAGTGCTTGTGGCTAAGCCACCTTTATCTCACTTAGTAATAGCCCCAAAGTGCAAGAGTAGTGATGCTGGCAATTCGGATATGCCAAAGAGAAGCCATAGAATTCTTCCTTTAAGAGAAAAGGTGAAAGTTCTTGACTTCATAAGGACAGGAAAAAAATCATATGCTGAGGTTGCTAAGATCTATGGTAACTTTTATTACAGTATGTTGTTATAATTGTTCTATTTTATTATTGTTGTTAATGTCTTATTATGTCTAATTTATAAATTAAAGTTTATCATAAGTATGCACGTATAGGAAAAAGCATAGTAAATATGGAGTTTGGTGTTATCCATGGTTTCAGGCATCCACTGGGGGTCTTGGAAGGTATCCCCCTCAGGTAAGGAGGGGACTATTGTACTACTTATTTTAGCTATTGCAACCATGCTGAATAAAATTCTGTTGTGTTAATTTGCCGCCCTCAGCTAACAGACAAGATCCAGTTCACCATGGAAGGACAGCATTTGGAAGCTGGACTGGACATTAGAAATTACTGAAACCTAGAGAGACAGAAGACGTGTCAAAACCTCAAAGTGAATCATTATTACCATTTGGTAGAACAGTTCTCAGACCCATGCCATTCATTAGACGCAAAATTCATCCCAAAAATTCACCTTTTAAAAGGAAGGATAATCTGCTGTGATGCTAAAATTTCTGGCTATATGATCTCATCATCATCAAGATCATCAATTATATTTACTGGTTCCCATAGGACGCATCTCAAATATTCGGTGCTTTGAAGTGCAATGACATCCAGATATATTTAATGGACTCTCCCAGACTTCTTCTATAGATCAGAGTTTGCTGGCCAACCACACCAGAAAAACAACTAGAGAAGATTTTTGAAAAGCAAAGAATACAATAATTTTATTCTCACTCAAAAGGAGTAAGAAGTGAAATGCCGCAATAGACACCATATGTATCTCCTTCCGCAGGAACCTGGCTGTTCCTAAGTCCTTTGTACTTATGCTTCTCTCGCCAAAACACAAATTCTTTCCAGTTTAGCTGGTTTTAACTCAGCACATATTCAGGATTTCTTTATGCATCACATCCAGGGAGACAGTGTAGATTTTGCATGGATTTTAAGGATATTTTACACAAATAGCATGTTTACCATGCAATTTTCTCAGGTAAGTCTTCTTCAAATTAAAATTGAATTATTATCACATTTGAATTTGTCACACACACATTCTCTCTCCTCTATTATTCACTCCCTTCTACAGCAAAAGGGAAGTCCCAATCCTGCTGTAGAAACATAAAATAATAGAGATAAAGAGAGCCAATTGCTCTGAAGTGTCATTCATTATGAATCACATTAGCCAAAGCACAGGTGGTCTATGGCCATGGTTTAAAGAAGATGGTTCTAACTGAAGAAAACTGTCTTGGTTTTCACAGAAATAAAATCACTGATATGTTTAGGAGACACATCTAAAAACGAGAACACCTTCCGCTCCCTATGGCATTTACTCAGTACCTTCTCGGTGCTCTTCCAGCTAGACTCCAACTGTAGTCTCCCTTCTCACAGACAGCCAACCTCAGGACCTCCGACCTCCGTTTGTCCTCGCTCTCTCTTCCGTGCTTCTCTCCTGCCTGCAGGCCAGCGCTCACTGTGCATGAATGCGTCCCCCTCCAGCTCTCCCAGGACGTGCAGCACCAGCTGCCCGCGCTCTCCACCACCTCTGTGCCCGCTGCTGTCTACCCACTCTTCCCCAATCTGGAAGACACCTCCCTGTCTTCCTTCTGAGCTTGAAAGCAGCTGCCTTTCCTTCCCCTTCTCTTTATTGGCATGTTATTCATTTACTCATTTTTTTAAATTTCAAAAGCATGTTACAAGCTCATCAAAGCACCAAACAGAAGTGAAATATATAGGTAAAAAGCCCTGCCTTCTCTCTCCATCACCTCCCCATCACGCCCAGGGGGCAGCCACTGTTCACAGTGAGGGTGTGTTTTTATCAGACATTTATAGTAGATAAATAAATGTTTGTCTACCTCTGTAGAGTTCTTTTACCTTCATGGAACCATAAGACACAGTTCTGTAGCTTACATTTTTCTTTTTTGTTGTTTTTAAAAATCACTAGAAAATGTAAATAATATAAAAGTATATGTTATAAAACATAAAAGTCCCTCTTTTGCCGTATTTTCCCATGAAGCCCAGCTGTCCTGTCATCACTTTGGGTCACCAAAACAAGAAAAGAAAAAAATTTCATTATCCAAAATAATTGCAAAACAGTTTGAATCTTTGTTGCAGTCTCTCTCTCTCTCTGTCACCCCTTCCTCCCTCTCCCTCTCTTTACACATGCACACACACAAGCACACACACACATATGGAAGACTGATAAGACATTCAGGTGCTTAGTTCTTGACAATCGTTAACAGAACTGCAGTCAGCAGCCCCATGCACATAGACCTTGTGCACGCATGAATATTCTGCAGCACAGATTTCTAGAAGTGGAAATGCTGTATTAGAATTATGTACCTTTAAAATTTTGTTGGATCCTGCCAAATTGCCTCCCCAAACAGCTCTACCAGTTTGTATTCTCGCAACAGTGGAGGAGAGTGTGCCTGTGTCTTCACACCTCGGTAACGGGCATAGTATCAATCTCCTGCGGGCTCTTTTTCCTTCTACCAATCTAATAGGTTAAAAATAGGATCTTGTTATTTAACTTGAATTTCCTTTTTCTCTCACATATTTTATAAGAATTATCTATCAGCCTGGTGTTTGTCTTTAATTTTATTTGTGGTGACCTTCACTATGAGGATGTGTTTCACTTGTCAAGATTTGCCTTTATGTTTTCTTGTTTTCCTCTTGTCCAGAAAAAGATTTCTTCCCCACACTAAGATTGCTAAATACGTTCAAAGTTTTCTTTTTATTTTTGTTGTTAGTGCCGTGGAGTCGATTTCTGACTCCTAGCGACCCTGTGCACTGCAGAGCGGAACCCTGCCCAGTCACATTGCGCCATCCTCTCACCTCCTGGCACTCTATCAGACAGCGCTCCGCTGCTACTCACAGGGTTTTCGTGACCAGTTTTTTCGGAGGTGGGTGGCCAGGTCCTTCTTCCTAGTCTGTCTTAGTCTGGAAGCTCCGCTGAAACCTGTCCACCATGGGTGACCCTGCTGGTATTTGAAATACCGGTATTGTAGCTTTAAGCATCACAGCAACACGCAGCTACCACAGTGTGACAATCGGCAGATGAGTGGTGTGGTTCTCTGACTGGGAAATGGACGCATCCTGTGGCAGTGAGAGCACAGAATCTTAACCACTAGACCATTTCTTTATATATATAAATATATATGTTTGTATATGTATATAGATAGATTTTAAGTTGGAATTTATTCTTGTGTAAGGAATGACATAAGGATCTATATTTCTCCTAAATGGACTGCCAATCATTCCAATCTATTTATGGAATATTCATCCCTTCCTACTAATTTAAAATGTAACCTATATCATGTGAAAAGTGTGTATGTGTGTGTATTTCTGCAATAATGCCACTCTACTATAATTACTGTAGTTTTATGGTCTATTTTAATGATAGACATAGAAAATTCCACTTTATTATTATTCTTGGCCAATGTCAGGGAACAACTTGTCAAAGTCCATTTTTAAAGTGCCAGAAACTTTTAGTGAGATCTCCTTGAATAAATGAGATTATTTGGAATGAAGTCCAGAGAGGGCATTGAAAAGCTCCTACATGTTCCCGGGAATGTAAAAGGCCACACACATGTGCAGGGCTGTCTACATGCCTAGGACTGCGCACATGCTCAGGAAGGACCTGAGAAGGCCATAAGTTCTCACCTCTGGGTGACCTTCAGGCTCTGTGACAGCAAGAAGTTGAGAGCTAAGGCAGGGTTGTCAGCTGTTTGCAGGAGCTCTGAAGGTGTGTGTCCTTACACACTTAGAGCCGAAGGATGGGAAACATGTTGGTTCAAGGCATATTAGCTTTAAAGGCATAAATAATTTTTCCAGAAATTCAACCGAATGACTTCCACTTAAATCTCAGTGATCTGAACTAAGCCACATGAACGTATGACCGTAAATACATCTGGGAGCATGTCTTAGCTGGACACGTTGCTACAGTACAGAAAACCAGTGTTCTGTGCACGAGAAAGGCAGGCTGAACATTGGGAAGGCCACCAGCAGTGTCTGCCACAACCTGTTTGATTTCTGCTTCTTAGAATTATCTTGTAGATTAATAAATAGATTTTTGAAAAGTCTGTGTAGTTTGAGTTAGTTGGGTACAAACTTTTTTATGAATCAGCTAAAACAATTTTGCCAATAGTGTTTTTATTTTCTCAATGATGGCTGTCAAAAGAGGTTTGTTAAAGTCTCGCACCATCCTTGTGCATTTTACCCGGCCACACGAGGACCTTCTAATGCTTGCTTGAGAACCACAGCTAATGCTTATAAAGTCCTTGCTCTGTATCAAGCACTGTTCTAAGTGGTTGACGTGTATTAACTACTTTAAGCCTCACAATACACTTGTGAGGTAGATGCTATTACCATCCTCATGGTAAGAGAAGTAAATAGACATACAAAGATGTTAATTAACTTGCCTAAAAGAAATTAATAAGGACCAAATAATAAGGCCCAGGGTCAGGATTCAAATCGAGGCAATCTGGATCTAGTGTCTGTTCTCTTAATCTCTGAGCAGCACTCAAACCAGACCACGCTTCCAGTCGTTGGTCAGTATTTTAGGTCTACCCTATTTTCCCCCATGCCCAAACTAGACATTACGTTTATTATTTTATACCATCTGTATTTATACTTATCAACATCTATGCTCCCGATTTCTCCTTGTTTCTCAGACATTTCCTCAAGGATATTTTTTTCCACATGCCTTTTAGTATTTCCTTTAGTGAGCATCTTTTAGAGAAAAACACTCCTAGTTTTTAAGTCAGAAAATGTCTTTGCTTAGCCTTTGTTCTTAAAGATGATTTCAGTGGATAGAGAACAGTGAAGACTCTTTATTGTCTCTTAGCACATTGAAAATAATTCATTGACTGATTACCATGGTCACTAAAAGACAAGATTTTATTCTCATTGCCATTTCTTTGTAGATAATCTGTCTTTTTTTCCTGGATGTTTTTGAGATCTTCCTTTTTGTCTTTTATGTTCTATAGTTTCTCTATGTTGAATCTGGTTGTGGACTTTTTTTCTAATTTGAGTTTCATTTGTCTTCCCATATTTGAGAACTTAAATCTAGCAATATTTCTGAAAAACTCCTAGTCATATGTTTTTGAAAACTGTCTCTTTATATATGCTAAAACTTATTACTCTTGTCTCCTTATAGTTTGGTGTAGTTTTATATTTTACATCTCTGTCTTTTTGGATGGTGTTCCAAGTAATTCCTTCAGTTCACTTTATTGAACTATGTCTAACTAGTATTAACCATATTAGGATGATTAATTAATTAGTTAATTAATTAGTATTAATTAGCATTAATCATACTAATTTGTGACAGTTCTTTGTCAGTCATATGTATTGCAAATACCACTCTTTGGTTTCCGTTTTCATCCTCTTAGTGGTGTCTTTGACAGACAGAAGTCCTTAATTTCAATCCAGTAATAGTCTTCAATCGGGAGACACAGCCAAAGCTTTGCAGAGATCATGCTCTCCCTTACCATGAGGGCAACTTCCAGAATAGCAGAGTAAGGACCTCTGAAAATATGCCCCTGCAGAAAAACAATGAGAAAGGTGGCAAAACCCGTCAAAATCAACTTTTTTCAGGACTCTGGAAATTAAAGTCTTCATCAATCTTGTGAGTGCTTCTTCAAGAAAAACAGCTAAATCTCAGTAAACGGAGGGATCCTTGTGACATTTCAACCTGTCCTAATCCTATAAATGTTTCCATAGTTCTTTAGTAGCCTTGAAAGCCAAATACAAAAGCTCTGAAAACCAGCAGCCTAGCAGCCACAAGAGGGGGCAGAATGAGTGCAGAGCTCCCAAAGGGTCATCCCCAAAGAATTGGCACTATTTAACCTGTCTGACTGCCTACTAAAAAGTTCCATTGTGAGATGTTTTTTCCGGAGGAAGATTCACCCTGAGCTAACATCCGTTACCAATCCTCTTCTTCGTTTTTTTTTTTGCTTGAGGAACACCAGCCCTGAGCTAAGGCCCATGCCAAGCTTTCTCCATTTTATTTGTAGGACACCTCCACAGCATGGCTAGTGAGTGGAGCCGGTCCACACCTGGGATCTGAGCCCGCAAACCTGGCCCACCGAAGTGGAGCGCATGGAACTTTGCCACTTGGCCATGGGGCTGGGCCTAGATCTTCTCTTTCTTTGATCTGACTAGAACTCCCTTCTCTGAGAACAGTCCTACCAACAGGGCATTTGTCAAAACAATGAGCAATAATGGTTTAACATTGCAGCTGCTTGAGGAAGCATTACCTGTTGGGGCTAACAAAAGGCTGTGAAAAAGCTTAAGGAAAAACTGGGAATGTGATATCCATAGGGGACTTTCAAAAGTTTCTATATATTCCTGGGAATCGAGAAGACCACAAACTCGCACAGGGTGTCTGCATACCTAGAGCTGTGTGTATGCCGAAGAAAGAACTGAGAAAGCCCAAAGTTCCCAATTCTGGCTAACCTTGAGTGTCTGCACAAGCAGGAAGTGAAGGCTATGGCAGAGTTGTAAACTACTGTGGGAGTTTTTCAGGAATGCCCCAACACACACAGAAACCCTAGGGAAGGAATGAGAGACTTATTGGTTCAAGGCATACAAGGAAATCTCTGTGGAATCGTTAGCTGACCACCAAGCTAACAAGCAGACTTCAGTGGCCATACACAACAAAGAATACAGACTTTACAGAATTAGTCTAGGAAAGTCGCTAAATAAGCAAACAACAGCAGCAACAACAACAAAAACTTTGGGGAGGAGAGAATCTTATTTCTATACTTGTCAAATTATATTATCTGAAAGGTACAGTTTTCGGCAAAAAATTACAAGACACACACACAAACAGCAAAGAATGTCTTACACACAGGAGAAAAAGCACTCAAAGGAAACTGTCCTTGAGAAGGGCTACATGTCAGACTTACTAGACAGAGACTTTAAATCATCAATCACACAGGAAATCATGTTGAAGAATCAGAGGAAAGTATGAGAATGATGTCTCACAAAATAGAGTATATCAATAAAGAGAGAGACATTATTTTTTAAAGGAAATTCTGGAGTTGAAAAGTGGAAAAACTATGATGAAAACTTCACTACAGGACCTCAACAGAGGATCTGAGCAGCAGAAGAAACAATAAACTTGAAGATAGACTAATTGAGATGATCCAATCTGAGGAACAAAAAGAAAAAGACTGAAGAATAATGAACAGAGCCTCAGAAAGCTGTGGGACACCATCCAGCATACCAGTATACACATACGGGGAGTCCAAGAAGGAGAGGAAAGAAAGAAAGAGCGAGAAAGAATATTGAAGTAACAGGGGCCACAAACTTCCCGCAGTGATGAAAGACATTTATCTGCACATCCAAGCTCAATGAACTCCAAGCAGGATAATTTCAAAGAGATCCGTACCTAAATACGTCATAATCAAACTGCCAAAAGCCAAAGAAAAAGAGATAATCAGGGGATCTGGCCCTGTGTCTTAGTGGTTAAAGTTCCGTGCTCTCTGCTTCAACAGCCCAGGTTTGCGGGTTCAGATTATTTACGTTAAATTGGTATTAATCCAAAGTAGATTGTTCTAAGTTAAGATTTTAGTATAATCACAAGGGCAGTCAATAAGAAAATAACCCAGAAGTATATAGAAAAGAAAAAACAAGATAATTAAAATGCTGTAGTAGGAAATTTCTATTTAACACAAGAGAAGGTAGTAATGGAGGAATAGAGGGAAAAAGACATGACATAAAGAAAAGAATTTTAAAAATGACGTACAAAAATCTTACCTTACTAGTAATTACGTTAAATGTAAATAGACTAAACACTCCAGTCAAAAAGTAGAAATTGGAAGAATAGATTTTTCTTAATAATCCAGTTATATGCTGTTTACAAGAAACAGAAGAGCAAGCAGAAATCAGAAGGAAGGAAATAATAAATATTAGAGCTGAGACAAATAAATTATGGGATAGAAAGACAGTAGAAAACCAAATTCAATTACACATTAAGAGGGTCATAAACCATGATCAAGCAGATTTTATTCCAGGGATGCAAGGACAGTTCAGTGTCCACAAATCAATCGATGTGATACGCCACATTGACAAAATGAAAGATAAAAATTATAATATTATGTTGATAGACACACAATAAGCATTTGACAGAATTTAACAGCCATTCATGATAAAAACACTCAAAGTGGGCATAGAGGCAACGTGCCTCAACATAATAAAGGCCATACATTGCAAGCCCACAGCTAACATAATATTCAATGGTGAGGAACTGAAGGCTTTTTGTCTAACACCTGGAGCAAATCAAGGAGGCTCCCTCTCGGTACTTTTATTCAATCTGGTACTGGAAGTCCTAGTAGAAGCAATTAGGCAAGAAAAAGAAATAAAAGACATCTAAATCACAACAGAAGCAAAACTATGTCTATTTGCAGATGATATGATATCATGTATAGTCATGCACTACATAACGATGTTCTGATTAGTGACAAACTGCATGTGTAACGATAGTCCCATAAGATTAGTACCATATCGCCTACGTGTGTAGTAGGCTATACCATCTAGGTTTGTGGAAGTACATTCTATGATGTTCGCACAACGACAGAATTGCCTAACAATGCATTTCTCAGAACCTGTCCCCATCGTTAAGTGAGGCATGACTGTATAGAAAATCCTAAAGACTACCAAAAAACTGTTAGAACTAATAAACAAATTCAGTAAAGTTGCAGGTACAAAATCAATATACAAAAACCAGTTGCATTGCTATACACTAATAATGAGCTATAAGAAAGAGAAATTAAGAAAACAACCCCATTTACAATTGAATAAAATTGTTCTTACAAACAATAAAATTATAAAGAATACAATTATTCTTACCAAAAAAAATACCTAGGAATAAATTTAACCAAGGTTGTGAAAGATCTGTACACTAAAAACTATGACATTGATGAAAGCAATTAAAGAGGACATAAATAAATGGAAAGATATTCTGTGTTCGTGAATTGGAAGACTTAGTATTGTTAAAATGTCCATACTGCCTAAAGCAAGCTACAGATTCAATGAAATCCTTATCAAAATTCCAAGGGCATTTTTCACAGAAATAGAAAAGCAATCCTAAAATTTGTGTGTAACCCCAAAAGACTCCAAATAGCCAAAGCAGTCTTGAGAAAGAAGAACTAAGCTGGAGGCATCACACTTCCTTATTTCAAACTATATTACAAAGCTATAGTAATCAAAACAGAACAGTGTCGGCATAAAAAAGGACACATAGATCAATGGAGCAGAATAGAGTGCCCAGAAATAAACCCACGCATATAAATGGTGTTGGGAAAACTGGTCAGTCACATACAAGAGAATAAAACTGGACCACTATCTTACACCATACCCAAAAGTCAACTCAAAACAGATTAAAGACCTGAAGCCATAAAACTCCTAGAAGAAAACGTAGCGGATAAGCACCTAGACATCAGTCTTAGCAATGATGTTTTGCATTTGAAACCAAAGCAAAGGCAACAAAAGCAAAAATAAACAAGTGGGACTACATTGAACTAAAGCTTCTGTACAGCAAAGGAAACCATCAACAAAATGAAAAGGCAACCTGCCAAATGGGAGAAGGCATTTGCAGATTACATATCTGATAAGGGGTTAATATCCAAAATATAAAAAGAACTCATACAACTCAATAGAAAAAAAGCAAATAATCCAATTAAAAAATGGGCAGAGGATCTGAATAGACATTTTTCCAAAGAAGACATACAGAGGGCCAGCAGGTATATAAAAAGGTGCTCAACATCATTAATTATCAGGGAAATGCAAATCAAAACTGCAATAAGACATCACCTCACACCTGTTAGAATGGCTATTACCAAAGACAAGAAATAGCAAGTGTTGGAGGGGATGTGGAGAAAATGACTCATCACGCACTGTTGGAGGGAATGTAAATTGGTGCAGCCACTATGGAAAATAGTATGGGAGTTCCTCAAGAAATTCTAAATAGAACTACCATATGATCCATTAATTCCGCTTCTGGGTATTTATCCAAAGGAAATGAAATCACTGTGTTGAAGAGATATATGCACCTCCATGTTCATTGCAGCATTATTTACAATAGCTAAGACATGAAAACAGCCTTGTGTCCATCGACAAGTGAATGGATAAAGAAGATGGTGTGTATATATATATATATATATACACACCATGGAATATTATTCAGTCATGAAAAGGAAGGAAATCCTGCCATTTGCAGCCACATGGATGGACCTTGAGGGCATTATGCTAAATGATAAGTCAGACAGAGAAAGACAAATACCCTATGATCTCCCTATGATCTCACTTATGTGTGGAATCTAAAAAAAAAACCAAAAAAACCTAAACTCATAGATACATAGAATAGATTTGTGGTTGCCAAAGGTGGGGGTTGATGGGGTGGGGGAAATGGGTGAAGGTGGTCAGAGGTACAAACTTCCAGTTTTAAGATAAGTAAGTCCTGGGGATGTAATGTACAGCTTGGTGCCTATGGTTAATATGAGTATCCTGTGTATTTGAAAGTTGCTAAGAAAGTAAATCTTAGAAGTTCTCATTGCAAGAACAACATGTGTAACCATGTGTGGTGATGGGTGTTAACTAAGCTTTCTGCGGTAATCATTTCACAATATATGCATATATCAAATCATTATGTTTTGCATCTAAAACTAAAACAATGTTATATATCAATTATATCTCAACAAAAAATAAATTTAAAAAAAGAAAGTTCTGTCTCTACATCATCATTACGGGATATGGGAAAGTGATACATTATTACGGGGTTTGCATGCTTATCAAAGTGCCTCTGAATGTAACATTAAGTATTATAAACATTCAATGTGTTTATCTCAGGCCTTACCAAGATGTGATGACCAAGTGGAGTCACCTGTTTGTCCCAGGCCTTAGCATGATGTATTATTTGATACATCTAAATGAAGTCTACTTTCTACATTAAATAGAGTCACGCTTTTGATAATAAATTACTATGCACTGAGTCCTCACTCATGAAATTGCTGCTCTTCCGGTGTCACATTTGCTTTTTTTCTCTCTCTCCCTTTCTATATACATACATGTGCACGCACACACATTATTACACTATTAATTTTTTGGTCAAACCATTTGAGAATATGTTGCTGACATCATGACCTTTCACTTCCAAATACCAATCATGTCTCCTAAAAACCTAAATACATCCTAAGGACAAGAACCTCCTCTTACATAACCAAAGTTCAATAACCAAATTCACAGAAAAAGAAAGAAAGACAATAGAGAAAATCAACAAAACCAAAAGTTGGTTCTTTGAAAAGATCAACAAAATTGACAAACCCCTAGCTAGACTGAACAAGAAAAAAAAGAAGATTCAAATTCCTGAAATCAGAAGTGCAAGCAGGGACATTATAACTATTCCACAGAAATAAAAAAGATTTAAGTAAGAGAATAGTATAAACAACTGCGTGCCAACACATTAGATAACCCAGATAATGCACAGATTCATAGAAACACACAAACTACTAAAAGTGACTCAACAAGAAATAGAAAATCTGAATAGACATAGCAAGTAAACAGATTAAATCAGTAATCAAAAATCTCCAAAAAAGGAAAACCCAGAGCTAGATGACTACATGGGTAAATTCTACAAAACATTTAAAGAATTCATGCACTGGGTCAGTAGAGCTAAAACAATCTTGAAAAAGAACAAAGTTGAAGGACTCGCACCTCCCAAGTTCAAAACTTACAATAATACTACAATAACCAAGATAGTGTGGGACAGCCATAAGGATAGAAATACAGACCAATATAACAAGATTGAAATCTCCCCAATAAATCCTTACATTTATGGTCAATTCATTTTTGAAGATGGGGTTGGGGGCACAATAATTCAAGTAGTGCTGAGATGACTGGATAGCCACATGAAATTGGATCCTTTCCTTACTCCATAAACAAAAATTAATTTAAAATGGATCATATGCCTAAACATAAAAGCTAAAAATATAAAACTCTTAGAAGAAAACATAGGAGTAAATTTTTAAGCAAAGCCTTCTTAGATATGACCCAAAAAGCACAGGCAACAAAAGAAAAAAATAGATAAATTGGACTTTATCAAATTTTAAAACTTTGTTGCTTCAAAGAACACCACTAAAAAAAGTGAAAAGATAACCCACAGAATGGGAGAAAATATATGTAAATCATATATCTGATAATGGACTCACATCCAGAATATATAAAGAACACCTGCGATTCAATAATAAAAAGACAAATAATCCAGTTTAAAAATGGGTAAAGGATCTGAATAGACATTTCTTCAAGGATGATGTACAAATGGCCAATAAGTACATGAACAGGTGCTCAACGTGATTAATCATCAGGGAAATGCAAATCAAAACTGTAATGATATACCACTTCACGCCCACTAGGAGGGCTAGAATCCAGTAGACAGACAATAACGAAATTGGGACACTCAGACATTGCTTGTGGGAATGTAAAATGGTACAGCTGCTTTGAAGAATGGTTTGGCGGTTCCCCAACATATTGTAAACCCAGAGTCACCATAAGACCCAGTAATTTTACTCGTAGGTATATCGCAAAAGAAATGAGAACATATATTCACACATAAATTTGTACACAAATGTTCAGAGCAGCATTATTTATAATAATCCAAGCAAGGAAATAATCCAAAAGTCCTTCAATTTATGAAAGAGTAAACAAAAGATATTCAACTAGTTATTATTCAGCAATAAAAATGCATGAAGTGCTGACACTTGCTACAACACCGATGAGCATTGAAAGCATTATACTAAGTGAAAGAAACCAGACACAAAAGGCCACATATTGTAAGATTCTCTTTATATGAAATGTGCAGAACAGGCAAATCCATAGAGAAAGTAGTTTAGCGGTTGCCAGGAGCTGGGGGGAGAGGACAACGGAGAGTGATGATAATGGGTGTGGATTTCTTTTGGGGCCATGAAAATGTTGCGGTATTAGATAGCGGTCATGGTTCACAACCTTGTGAATATAGTACTAAAACGCACTGATCTGTACACTTCAAAAGGGTGAGTTTTATAGTATGTGAATTATATCTCAATGAAGTTGTTATTAAAAGATTCATCAATCATTTCTTTTGTGGTGAAATCTTTTACACCCTGTGTAAGAAGTTTTTACCTATCTGAAGTCATAAAAATATTCACCTATATTATGTTCTAGTAGCTTTATTATTTTTCCTTTCATTGTTAGATCCACAATGGACCTGGGGGACCGATTTTTTATAAGGTAGAGTTCACCCTCCATATTTTGTACATAAGGATGCTCTACTGTCCCAGGACCATTTATGAAAGAGACCACCCTTTCCTACTCCGCGGAAATATCATTTTTATCGTCACCAAGTGTCCATATATACCTAGGCCTGTGGCTGGACAGTCTCTTCTTTTCCATTGTTTTATTTTGTCTATGTTTGTGCCAATACCACACTGCCTTGATTATGATGTCCTTTTAACTAGTCTAGATAGCCGGTAGATCATGTACCTTTGCATTTCTCTTCTCAGAGAATGTCTTGGTTATTCCTGATCTTGGGCATTTCCATATTTATTATAGAATCAGCCTATCAGGTTATATGAAGTCCTGTTTCTATTTTTGATCAGAACTACAAACTCTACAGATCTCTTTGGGGAGAATCGATGTCTTTACAATGTCAAAAACAATGAAGGGTCTGAGATTTTGTCTTACTTGCAAGCTAACAAGTTAGCGGGTCACAGTTCTACAATGCTGGCAGAAAATACAAAGCCCCCGGATTACACACAAAGCACTTTACTACTCACAGGACAGCATAACAGCATCAGCACAGTGTATTTGCTGCTGTTTTTCTAAGTCCCAGTTCCCACAGAGGAACCAAACGTGGCCAGGTGACACCTAAACATCTACTGGGTTACAGGAGAGGGACTCTGAGTTTAGGGACCAAATCTTCTGTAAGGGGAAGTAAGCAAACCTGTCCTTCGCTGTACAAACATCCTGAGAAGAAAGTTGGTGACTCTTCCCAATATGTGCAGAAATGTGGGAGGCCCATGGAGAGTGGGTCTCCAATATACAATATGGACTCTTTCACAGCACATCCGTTTATTTATTTAGGTCTTCTTTATCTTTCCATTCTTCATCTCAATAATGCTTTCATAGTTTCCTGTACACACTTGATTAGGATTATTCCCAGGTGTTTTGTATATTTTTTAAATCATAAGTCACATAATTCTTAAAATCTCATTTTAAGAATCTCATTTGCCAGTATACAGAAATGCAACTGATTTTTATCAATTGGTGCTGTATCTAGCAATCTTGCTACATTTGCTAATTCTAATAGTTATTTATGGATAATTTAAAATTTTCTGTGGATACAGCTATGTCATTTGTGAATAATGGCAGTTTTATTTCTTCTCTTCTAATATATGTAACTTATTTCTTTTTAATCGCCTTTACTGTACCAGCTGGTTTATTCAGTATAATTTTTAATTGAAGTGATGATGGGCGTTTTTGTCTGATCCCTGATCTCAGGAGAAGAACTTTTAACACTTGACCCCTGAGTGTGATGTTGGCTATAGGTTTTTCATAGATCCTCTGCATCAGCTCCTTTCTAGTCCTAGTTTGACAAGACTTTTTTTCTTTCCTTTATTGTAAATAAACGTTGAATTTTATCAAATGTCTTTTCTAAATCTGTTGAGTAGATTGTGTCATTTTCCTCTTTTACTCTGTCGATTTCGTGAATTACATAGATTTTACAATCTCTAAATTAACTTTCTGGAATAAACCTAACTTGGCCATGTTGTATTATCCTTTCTTATAATATCCTGATCAGGATTTGGTATCAGTTTTATGCTGGATCATGAAACCAGATTGACCTCTATGAAATTACTGGATTTGATCGTTTTTTATCTACACAAACAGCCATTTCACAAGGTTCAACCTAATAATGTGGAGTATTCCTATTTTGTTTCTTTCCCTATAAGAGTTTGTAATAAATTAGCATTATTGCTTCCCTAGATTTCCAAAAGAATATGTTGGCAAAACTATTTAAGGTTTTAATTACAGATCAAATTCTTTAATATTTATATGGCATTCTAATTTTCTATTCTTGTCTGAATATTGATAAGTTGTACTTTTATTTAACAAATTGAACATTTCCTCTAAATTTTAAAAGCATTGTTATAAAATTGTTCATAATATCTTACGGTGTTTTAATGTGTGTGGGGTCTGTGGTATTTCCACTTTTTTATTTTTCCTTGGTTATTTATATCTTTTCTCTTTTTTGGTGTGTGAGAAAAGTTAGCCCTGAGCTAATATCTGTTTCCTACCCTCCTCTTTTTGCTTGAGGAAGATTGTTGCTGAACTAACAGCTCTGAGCATCTTCTTCTATTTCGTATGTGGGATGCTGCCACAGCATGGCTTGATGAGCGGTGCTAGGTCGTGCCTGGCCTGTTTCACTTAGCATAATGTCTTCAAAGGTCATCCACGTTGTAGCATATGTCAGATTTTCTTTCCTTTTGACACTGAACAATATTCCATTGTCTGTATACACCGCATTTTATTTATCCATTCACCTATCAGTGGACACTTGGGTTGCTTCTACTTTTGGCTATTGTGAATAAACTACTATGAACATGGGTGTACAAATATCTATTTGAGTCCCTGTTTTCTACTCTTTTGTGTAAGTACCCAAAAGTAGAATTGCTGGATCATGTGGCAGTTTATGTTTCCTACTTTGAGGAATCATCATACTGTTTTCTATAGTCAGTGTACAATTTTACATTCTCACCAACAGTACACAAGAGTTTGTTTCTCTGCATCCTTGCCATTATTTGCTGTTTGGTTTGTTTTTTTAAAAAAATAATAGTCATTCTAATGGGTGAAATCAATTGATTTTTCAGTTTCAGTGATCATATTTGTTATTTTTAGAGTTCCATTCCGTTTTTTTCAAACTTTGATTTCATTTTATTTAATACTGTTAAATATGGTTATTTGTTACTCTGGATGTGGTATTTCTCTCTATCTGGCATTTTTGCATATCTATTCCAATTGTCTCTTTTACTACTTATTTCACTAATAGTGCCTTTTTCTCCCATGTTTAGCTGTTTTTTATTATTGTTAAATTATGAATTGCTCATTTTTCTTAGACATTTATCTGTGGGAATTCTTTGAGAGCTCAGTTGAAGGTCAGTTCCTCCACAAAGGCTTTGCGTTCACTTTGGCCAGCACCTGGAAGGCACTGCTAATCTAAGACTACTTTAAATTTAATTCTGGTTTGAGCTTGATCAGACCTACAGGTAGTGTGAACTGGTACCAAAATTTATGTGGGGGCCAGACTGAGATTATGAATTTTCAAGAGGGATTTTGCTGCTACAAGAAACAGCAAGTTCAAGAAGGTAGGTTTCTCCATTGTCTCCTTCTGCATGTTGATTTCTATTTCTTTTTCACTCTACCACAGAACATTGCTCTTGGGGTCCCAGTTGAGTGCAGGAGGCAGTGTCTTCTATTAGATTTAATATTTTAGAAGGCTCTAGCTTTATTTCTTACCTGAACCTTAATTAAGATAAGAGAGAAGGAGAGTTTGGAAGGTGGAGGCATAGGAAACTCCTGAACTTGCCTCCTCCCATGGACGCAGCAGACCTACAACTACCTGTGGAACAATTTCCTCTGACAGAGATCTGGAAACTGGATAAAAAGAACTCCCATAACAAGGGGCAACACAGACAGGGGTGGAAGAGGCAGAGATACAGCCCTGCTCAGGGAAAAAACCACACCCTGGCCACAGGGCTACATGGTGGGGAGTGATCTCAAAGCTGCATAGCTTTTCCCAGAGGAGAGGGGAATCTGAGCTCCACATTAGGAAGCCCAGCCCTTAGATTCAGCACAAGAGAGACAAGATCCCAAAATATCTGGGTTTGAAACCAATGGAGAATATGCCCAGTGAAACTATAGAACTTCAAGGAAAGGAAAATACGCTCTTAAGGGGCCTATGCACAGATTCACTTGACCTGGAAACCAGCACAAAAACACCAGATAGAAAGGTGCATAGCCCTTTGAAAAAAGAGACTCATTTATTAAGCTTGGAGTACATCCTGGAAAGGCAGGAGGCAGCTGGGCCCATGCCTCAGGGATTAAGACACTGGCAGCAGCCATTACTGTGACCTGCTTCAGCCGTGCTGACACAGAGGCTGGCAGGTGTCATTGAAATCCTTCCTCTAGCCTGTTAGTGCAGGGGTCTGCCCTACCCACTAGAGCACTCAAGGCAATGGAGCACAACCAGGCAGCAGGAGGCTAGCCCCATACATTGGCCTGGCCCACCAGCAAGCCCAAGCAGACTTGTTTGTGCCACTAGGCCTGCAAACAGCCATATGGGGGATCTGCCCCACCTACCAGTGCCTGAAACAGTTGCACACTGCAGAGCCTGGGGCCCGCTCCACCCATGAGCACACCAGAGGCACCTGTACGCCACAGGGCTACAAGCCAGTTTGTGCCACAGGCCTGTCCCATTCTAAGACCAAGCTGGCAACAGCCATGCACGGTGCAGCTAGCCTCACAAGAAGCCTGTACGTCCCACCAATGCAACCGAGGCAGTCCAGCACCACAGGACCATGCAGCCAGCCACACCTGGGGCCTGCAGCACACCTGCGGTTGTGCATCCCCAGGTCTAGCAACCAGCCAAACTGGGGGCCTGACTTGCTCACCAGCAAAACTGCAATAGTTGTGCACCACCAGACCTTGCAGCCAGCTATGCTGGGGGCTTACCCCACCCAATAACATGCCTGGAACAACTGCACATGGCTAGACCTCATAACCAGCCAGCCCAGGGGCTAGCCCAGCCTACCTATATGCCTGCAGCAATAGCAACCCTGCCAGAACAGAAGGGGCCCACACAGCCCATACAAGGGAAACCCCTGGAGCATTTGGCACAGGTAACAAGAGGGGAGCATGCTTCTAGGCCCTATAAGACATCTCCTACATAAGGCCACATTTCTAAGATCAAGAGACATGGCTGATCTACCTAATACATAGATATAAGCACAGAGAGGTGGGCAAAATGAGGAGACTAAGAAGCATGTTCCAAATAAAAGAGTATGACAAATCCCCAGAAAAAGAACTAAACAAAACAGAGATAATTTGCCTGATAAACAGTACAAACTAGTGGTCATAAGTATGCTCACTGAACTTGGGAGAAGAATAGATGAACACAATGAGAACTTCAACAAAGATTTAGAAAATATAAAAAAGAACCAATCAGAGCTAAAGAATACAGTAAGGGAAATGAAAAATTCACTAGAAGGAATCAACAGCAGAGTAGATGACACAGAAGAATGGATCAGCCAGGGTGATGTCAGCAACATGGCAGAGTGAGCAGTTTTCTTTGTCTCTCCCCCTTTGAACTACAACTAATTAGACATTCATCAGTCAACTAAGGATATCTACACAGCATCTCAGGACGCCTGAGAGACCCACTCTGCTATACATCGCAAGGTGGACAGACTTCCCCCTGGGAGGAGGTGGAGATAGGTGAAAACCCTCCAAACCCCAGACAGCCTAGTACCTGCAAATGACTTTCTACTGGCTGACACACTCATAGCATCACCATGGGACCAAGGGTGGGCATCCGTGCGCATCGGCAGCATGACGGTGGAAACAGGTGACTACAGCCCTACCTAAGCCCACTGCGATTACTCCGTACCCCAGTGGGAAAATCCATGGTCCCACAGCAGCCACAGGGAAAGCCTCTGTACAGCGTTAGTGGAGAGGCCCCACCTGGCAATCACAAGGCTAGAAGGCCCTGGGGCAGAAGTAGCATAGCTGGGTGAGCTAACCACAGACTGCAGTAGATACCCGTAGCTCTGCTGCGGCCCATAGTGGACAAGTGAGATCTTGCGGGCCCTGATGGTAACAGAGCTGTGAGTCTAGATGAACCTGCTCCCAGCCACTGTGAAAGCCCATAACACTGCAGCAGACCCTAAGGAGAGAGCATGTCTAGGCGGTCTGTGACAGCAGGCACCAGCAACCAGAGACCCCCTTGTGATTGTTCCTACAGCTGACAAGAGACCCCACAGGGCCACTGTGATCACGAGGAGGGGCCCAGGTCTGGTCAGCAACAGCTGACAGGGATCCTGGTCAGTGCAGATTACACAGCTGCTGCCTCCCGTCCCAGTAGAAGCAAGTGGAAGCAGTAACTAAACTCTATCTCTATGCCAAGGTACAAATCCACGCCATCAAGCAGTATGAAAAAATATATTAAATCTCCAGACCAGAAGGAAAATGACAGGTACCCAGAAATCAATCCCAAAGACACTGAAAACTATAACCTAAATGACAATGAATTCAAAATAGACATCATTAAAAAACTCAATGAGATAAAAGAGAACACAGATAGACAACTCAACGAGTTCAGGAGCTATGCCACATAAGAGCTTGCTACTATAAAGAAGAACCAATCAGAAATGTTGGAGATGAAGAACACAATGGAGGGGATTAAGAAAAATCTGGACTCTCAGAAAAGTAGGGTCAATAATATGGAAGACAGAATTAGCAATTTGGAAGATAGGAATATAGAAATGCTCCAGATAGAGGAGGAGAGAGAACTAAGACTAAAAAGAAATGAAGAAACTCTCTGAGAAATATCTGACTCAATTAGGAGATGTAACATAAGGATGATAGATTTCCCAGAGGGGGAAGAGAAGGAGAAGGGGGCAGAAAGACTGTTCAAAGAAATAATGGCAGAGAACTTCCCAAACCTGGGGAGAGAGATGGAACTCCAGATGACAGAAGCTAATAGATCTCCAAACTTTATCAATGTAAGAAGACCAAACCCAAAGCACATAGGAGTGAAGCTTGCAAAAGTCAATGACAAAGAGAAAATACTAAGGGCAACAAGGCAGAAGAAAATAACCTATAAAGGAACCTCTATAAGGCTGTCAGCAGATTTCTCAGCAGATATCTTACAGGCTAGGAGAGAATGGAATGATATATTCAAAACTCTGAAAGACAAAAACTTGCAGCCAAGAATATTCTATCCAGCGAAAAATCCCTCAAGTATGACGGAGAAATAAAAACTTTCCCAGATAAACAAAAGTTAAGAGAGTTCGTCCCCACAAGACCTCCCCTAAAAGAAATGCTCAGGAAGACCCTCATACCTGAAAAAACAAAAAAAGGAAAAGGGTTATAAAACCCGGAGCAAAGGAAATAAGTAGAAAGACAAAATCAGAAAGTTGCAGCTCTCCATCAGAAGAAGTTAGCAAAGGCTAAGTATAATATTAAAGATAAAATGAAGGGAAACACCAAGAATAAATATAATCTTGTCATTTTAACCACAAACTCACAACACAAAAAGGAAAAAAAAATCTGACAATAACAACCTAGAAGGGGAAGAGGAGAGGGATGGAACGGCTTAATCTAAGAAAGTAAGAGGCTATCAGAAAATGGACTATCTCATCTATGAGATGTTTTATACAAACTACATGGTAACCACTAAACAAATAACAAGAATAAAGACACAAATTACAAATAAGAAAGCCAATATAGAAAACTACCTACCTGAATGGGTAGTCCAAAAATCATGGAATGAGAAACAAAGGAAATGCAAGAGAACCAGAAAACAAGCAATAGAATGGAAGCATTTGGCCCCCACATTTCAATAATCACTCTAAATGTAAATGGATTGAACTCTCCAATCAAAAGACACAGAGTAGCAGGATGGATTAAAGAACAAGATCCAACAATATGCTGCCTGCAGGAAACACACCTCAGCCCCAAAGACAAACACAGACTCAAGGTGAAGGGATAGAAGACAATACTCCAAGCTAATAATGAACGTAAGAAAGCAGGTGTCACCATACTTATATCAGACAAAGCAGACTTCAAAGCAACAGATAAAGAGAGACAATGAGGGGCAGTTTATAATGATAAAAGGGACACTCCACCAAGAAGACATAATACTTATAAATATATATGCACCCAGCAAGGGAGCACCAAAGTATGTAAAGCAACTATTAACAAAACTAAAAGGAGATATCAACAACAATACAATAATAGTAGGGGACCTCAACACCCACTGACACCAATGGACAGATCATCCAGACAGAAACTTAACAAGGAAATTATAGAATTAAATGAAAAACTAGACCAGATGGACTTAATAGATATATTTAGAACACTCCATTCAAGAACAGCAGGTTACACATTCTACTCAGGTGCACATGGAACATTCTCAAGGATAGACAATATCTTGGGAAACAAAGCAAGCCTGAACAAATTCAAGAGGGTTGAAATAATATCAAGCATCTTTTCTGACCATAATGCTATGAAACTAGAAGTCAACTACAAGAATAAAGCTGGGAAAAGGGCAAAAATGTGGAGACTAAACAACATGCTACTGAACAAACAATTGATCATTGAAGCAATTAAAAAAGAAATCAAATATTATCTGGAGATGAATGAAAATGAAAACACGCCATGCCAACCATTTGGGACACAGTGAAAGCGGTCCTAAGAGGGAAATTCATTGCAATACAGGCTCACCTCAATAAACAAGAAAAATCTCAGATAAGCAATCTCAAATGACACCTAACAGAATTGGAAAAAGAAGAACAAACAAAGCCCAAAGTCAGCAGAAGGAGGGAAACAACAAAAATTAGAGCAGAAATAAATGAAATTGAAACAAAAAAGACAGTAGAAAGGATCAACGAAACAAAGAGTTAGTTCTTTGAAAAAATAAACAAAATTGGCAAACCCTTAGCCAGGCTCACTAAGAAAAAAAGAGAGAAGACTCAAGTAAATAAAATTAGAAATGAGAGAGGAGAAATCACAACGGATACCACAGAAATGCAAAAGATCATAAGAGAATACTATGAAAAACTACATGCCAACAAATTCGACAACCTAGAAGAAATGGATAAATTCTTAGACTCTTACAACCTCCCAAAACTGAAGCAGAAGAAATAGAGAATCTGAATAGACCAATCACAAGTAAAGAAATCGAAACAGTAATCAAAAACCTCCCCAAAAATAAAAGTCCAGGCCCAGACAGTTTCTCTGGAGAATTCTACCAAAAATTCAAAGAAGATTTAGTACCTATCCTTCTCAAACTATTTCAGAAAATTGAGGAAGATGGAGCACTCCCTAACACATTCTATGAAGCCAACATCACCCTGATCCCAAAACCAGACAAGGACAACACAAAGAAGGAAAACTACAGGCCAATATCACTGATGAACATAGATGCAAAAGTCCTCAACAAAATTTTAGCAAACCAAATACAGCAATACATTAAAAAGATTATACACCATGATCAAGTGGGATTTGTACCAGGGACACAGGGATGGTTCAACATCCGCAAGTCAATCAACATGATACACTACATTAACAAAATGGGAAACAAAAACCACATGATCATCTCAGTAGATACAGAGAAAGCATTTGACAAGATCCAACATCCATTTATGATAAAAACTCTCAATAAAATGGGTATAGAAGGAAAGTACCTCAACATAATCAAGGCCATATATGACAAACCCACAGCCAACATCATTCTCAATGGGCAAAAACTGAAAGCCACCCCTCTGAGAACAGGAACAAGACAAGGGTGTCCACTCTCACCACTCTTATTCAACATAGTACTGGAGGTTTTGGCCAGAGCAATTCGGCAGGAAAAAGAAATAAAAGGAATCCAAATAGGCAATGAAGAAGTGAAACTCTCGCTGTTTGCAGACAACATGATCTTATATATAGAAAACCCCAAAGAATCCATTGGAAAACTATTAGAAATAATCAACAACTACAGCAAAGTTGCAGGGTATAAAATCAACATACATAAATCAGTAGCATTTCTATACTCTAACCACGAACTAACAGAAAAAGAACTCAAGAACTCAATCCCATTCACAATTGCAACAAAAAGAATAAAACACCTTGGGGTAAATTTAACCAAGGAAGTGAAAGATCTATACTATGAAAACTATAAGACTTTCCTGAAAGAAATTGATGACGACATAAAGAGACAGAAAGACATTCCACGCACATGGATTGGAAGAATAAACATAGCTAAAATGTCCATACTACCTAATGCAATCTACAGATTCAACGCTATCCCAATCAGAATCCCAATGACATTCTTTACAGAAATAGAACAAAGAATCCTAAAATTCATATGGGGTGACAAAAGACCCCAAATTGCTAAAGCAATCCTGAGAAAAAAGAACAAAGCTGGAGGCATCACAATCCCTGACTTCAAAACATACTCCAAAGCTACAGTAATCAAAACAGCATGGTACTGGTACAAAAACAGGTGCACAGATCAATGGAACACAATGGAAAGCCCAGAAATAAAACCACACATCTATGGACAGCTAATCTTTGACAAAGGAGCTGAGGGCCTACAATGGAGAAAAGAAAGTCTCTTCAACAAATGGTGCTGGGAAAACTGGACAGCCACATGTAAAAGAATGAAAATTGACCATTCTTTTTCACCATCCACAAAAATAAACTCAAAATGGATCAAAGACATAAAGATTAGTCCTGAAACCAGAAGGTTTCTAGAAGAAAACATAGGCAGTACACTCTTTGACATCAGTATCAAAAGGATCTTTTCGGACACCATGTCTTCTCAGACAAGGGAAACAATAGAAAGAATAAACAAATGGGACTTCATCAGACTAAAGAGCTTCTTCAAGGCAAGGGAAAACAGGATGGAAACAAAAAAACAGCTCACTAATTGGGAAAAAATATTTACAAGTTAAATATCCGACAAAGGGTTAATCTCCATAATATATAAAGAACCCATACAACTCAACAACAAAAAAACAAACAAAGCAACAGAAAAACGGGCAGAGGTTCTGAACAGACATTTTTCCAAAGAAGATATACAGATGGCCAACAGACACATGAAAAGATGATGAACATTACTAATTATTAGGGAAATGCGAGTCAAAACCACAATAAGATATCACTTCATGCCTTCAGAATGGCTATTATTAAAAAGATAAGAAATAGCAAATGTTGGAGAAGATGTGGAGACAAGAGAACCCTCATCCACTGCTGGTGGGAATGTAAGCTGGTATAGTCACTATGGAAAACAGTATGGAGATTCCTTAAAAAGTTAAAAATAGAACTGCCATATGATCCAGCTATTCCACTGCTGGATATTTATCCAAAGAACATGAAAATACTAATTCAAAAAGATATATGTACCCCTATGTTCATTGCAACATTATTCACAATAAGCAAGACTTGGAAACAACCTAAGTGCCCATCAGTGGATGAATGGATAAAGATGTGGTGTATATATGGTATATATATGTGGTGAGGGCAATAGGGATAAAAGGGCACCTGTGTACAGTGACAGATGGCAACTAGACTTTTTGTGGTGAACACAATGTAGTTTATACAGAAAATGAAATATAACAACGTACACCTGAAATTTATATGTTATAAACCAATGTCTCCTCAATAACAAACATAATTAAATTTAAAAAAGGAGATATTTTACATTCCTAGTGGTAAAATGGACCACATCAAAGGTATAAATTCTTCTCAAATTAATCTGTAGTTTAAGAGAAATTCCATTCAACATTCTGGAGTTATGTGTGTGGCAGAAAAGAAATGTGGTAAAATGATTCTAAGAATAAATTGGTGTGAAGAGTAAGAATTTGAGAAAAAGAAATGGGAAGAGGGAAGAATTTGCCTGCTTGATATTGAGTTACCTCATAAAGCTATCCTAAGGAAAATGGTATAATATACAATTAATAATAAATCAACAAGAGAGCCTACATAGTTCAAAAGTAGACACTATAAACATAAACTTCATATACAATACAGGACTTATCAGAAGTCAATGGGGCAGTGGTGGATTATTCAATACATAGTGTCGGTAACCTGGCTGTGTGGCAGAAGAGAATTTTATTCTCACTTCACTGCATAAACTAGAGTAAATTTGGGATACATTAAATAGCTGAATATAAAAGAACCTATAAGATCATATAAGTGACTCACTAACCTCTAGTCAGGAGAAGCTTGCTAAAGACAAAAGCAACTAGAAAAATAACAAAAGGAAAGATAACTAGATAAAAAACAGAACGTTTGTACAGCAAAAGTCATAAAATTAAAAAGCTAAGCTACCTAGGGAAAAATCCTACAACTATAAAAAGGAAAATACAATTCCTCTGTCCTTATAACACAATACAGCACTTCGTTACTTTAAAATTTTGTAGTTTTTACTTTTTTTCCCCAAACTCTCTTATTACTCAGAATGCTGCCTCCCAGTATCAGAAGTGTGTCCAGTAACCTGGAAAAGCGCTGGCCCTGATCATGTTTCCTTTTGCTTCCTGCAGATCCGAGTTTCAATTTGTTACAGTTTCTCTTTAGCCTAAGAGCATCTTTAGTATTAAGAAATTCTCAGGCAAGTCTGCTGGCAACAAATTCTCTCAGTTCTCATTTATTTGAAAATGTCCTTATTTTACCCTTAGGACATTTTCGCCGAATACAAAATGGTGGGTTGAAAGTTTGTTTTTTAGTTTTTGTTTGCTTGTTTGTTTGTAGAAATGTTGTCCCTTGTGTTCTGGCCTTCCTTGTTTCTGATGAGAATCCATGTTTTTTCCCCTGTTTGTGAGGTGTCTTTTTTTCCTCTGGCTGCTTTAAAGAATTTCTCTTTGGATTTCTGCAGTTTGAATATGGTATTTTTCTTTGTAATTCCCCTGCTTCTGGTTTGCTGAGCTTCTTGGATCTGTAAGTAGATATTTTTCATCAAATTTGGAAATTTTTTGACATTATTTCTTCAAATATCTTTTTCTGTTAAAATGTGTGATTTCAGGCAGAAATGAGTTTATCTTCAGACCGCATAGTGTGATGAAAGGCCCGGGCTAGGCTGTGAAGCCCTTTGGGCAAATCATTTAACATTCAGAACTCTAGCTTCTTCTACAGAAGAGGAAATTGTAATCCTCACTTTGTGGGGTGCCTTTGAGTTAAACGGACTGGTGCTTACAAAGGACTCAGAAAGTCTAAGTAAACTGTGGGCCTGATTTGATTTAAAGCCTTTCTCCAGGAGGCCCCAGTTAAAATGCACAAGCAATCAAGAATCTTTTATTAACATCCTAAAAGACTTATTTGTTGAATTACTTGGCATAGGGCGAAGAATGTATATATTCTTCTGTTGTGTATGGAGGAGAGAAGCACAGGAAAAGTTCCCAGCATGGGCCCCAGGGTTCTGGGAAAGTTGGCAAGGACGAGTGGACACACATATTTCCACCTGTATTGATCAGCAACTTGCCTTTCCCCAGCCACCGACCTGTGGGCAGGACAACTGGTTCATTCATCTTTATTATCAAATGTATGCTGCACATGAGAGAATGCACGAAATTAGTGATCTCCATATTGTTATATACTCTGCTACAGCAAAACGAGACAGTGGAACAGATGTACTGCCAGAATTAACGTCTTCCGGTTCTCTCAATTGTCATTGGTTTAATCGGACAAGCGTTTGCTTTAGACCTTGGTGCTTTGTCTATGCGTAATTTTCAGCACCAGAAAAAACAACACTGTCATAACTATAAGAGGTAAATAAGGTTTCTAAATTAGCTGTTTCATTTCTTTATGTTGCTTAGAATGCTAATGTCAGTCTGGCAACATTGGCTCATTATGAAGGAATATGTGTGTGAGTTGAAGGAGAGGGCTTCTGTGCTGCTGTTTCCTGAGTGATTATTTGTGATGGGCAGCTGGAAATCAATGCTGGAAATGAGTGCAACTGAGAGAGGTCTACTGGGAGGAAAGATGTACAGATTAGGCAGTAATGATGACACATGTTAGAAGCCAAAAAAAGAGGATGCATGTTAGGTGGAGAATGGGAACCTGGCCGCAACATGAATCTGCATGCTCATTTGCTCATTATGAGTGAACGAGTGTAAGAATGTGTTGAAATGCTGCCCATGGTATATGCCAACATCAATTTGCATGTAATTGTTCCTTTTGATTGGCAATATGCCCCCTGAATAGGAAGAAATTTTGGATACAGATACTACTGCAAATATACTTAGGTCACTGTAGAGTCAATCAAGATATTTCTCCTTCACTTTAAAAACTTCTACCCATAGTCAGTTATAAGTCAACAGTTACATTGACTGTTGCATCAGTGTTTTATGCATAGGGCTTTAAAAACTTAAGGTTTCTATATGTAAACAAAGATAGGCAAATCAAAGCACCTCTGCTACCCCAAAAAAGAAAATTCTGAGAGGAGAAATTTGTACTTTTTGGTACTTGTGAAAACCAGTTAGAATACCACACAGCCAACGTGATAAATGATCAGTAGTGGGGTAACAAGCTGTTCAGGATATCTAACAAATAAATCTATCTGGTGACACTTGTTATACAACAAAATTCAGCTGAGTGAAGTTGAAGATCTAATTGGCTTTATTCAACAGCTCATGAATCGGGCTGCATCCCTTTGAGCAGTGGAAAGGAGCTCTGAGGAGCTGTACAACATGGAAGGTCTTTACGGGCAGAAGCGGGTGGAAAAAGGAAGTTTTCTAACAAAGAGTGGATCGTTTCAGGCAAGATTACCTTCCTTTGGGGGAAGGAGAGGGTGTACCATGGAGATGACCTCACTAGTGATGATCAGGAAATTGCAGAAATTCCAGAGAAAACAGGGACTGGTTAAAGGTCACTTTCTGGAAGAGGCTGAAACTGCATTTAGGTTAAGTATTCAGTATTGTTTGCTGACGTAGCCTTAGCACAAGCGACTCCATTTTGGGCCTATTGTTTCTTTTTTTTAATCCATTTAAATAAGAAATCTAGTAAGAATAACATATTCCTCTTAAAACCAGCACAGCGGTGATCCCAGCTTCATAGTGCGCTGGCCTTATCTAGCTTGATCTGGTGGGAGAGTGTGGGGTTGGCCTGCCTGATGTGTATTGGCATGAGGAAGCTTCTGGAAAGGAACTTGACCTAAGAGGAGAAAGTCCGTGTTCACAGATTTGGTTCAAGGCCAGTGTTGAAGGGGAAGGGCATTTCTCATTAAGGCTGGGTTGCTCCTATTGTATCCTTCAACCCGTTTCCCAGGATTTAATAGGAGAGGAGACTAATTGAAAAAAGAGGTAAGAGGGGCTGGCCCCGTGGCCGAGCGGTTAAGTTCGCGCACTCCGCTGCAGGTGGCCCAGTGTTTCATTGGTTCGAATCCTGGGCGCGGACATGGCACTGCTCATCAGACCACGCTGAGGCAGCGTCCCACACGTCACAACTAGAAGGACCCACAACGAAGAATGTACAACTATGTACCTGGAGGCTTTGGGAAGAAAAAGGAAAAAAATAAAATCTTTAAAAAAAAAACCCAAAAAACAAACAAAGAAAAAAGGGGTAAGACATGACTAGTCTCTGCAGGCAGTGAGACCATAGGGCAGTACTGGTGTGTGGTGTTGTGCAGCTGTGTGACAACTACCACAAGTGGACATTAAGCTTATTTTCCCTTCCTGGGGTAAGATTGGAGCACAGGACAGATGTAGCCGGAGAGATCACTGGAGCCAGATGGGAGATGTGATAACCAAGAACACACAGTACAGATCAATCTGTGTATTCTGGGAATGGGTTGGGAAACAATTGAGCAAGTAGGGGAGTGGAAATAGATAGGGGACACCAGTTTCTTTTTTTGTCTGCTCACATTCCTTCCCTTGGGGATTTTCCTCATTCTCTATTTCCATGATGCTAGAGGAACTGCCAATCAACCTCCTCCCCACGTTGCCTCCATGCCCCGTAGAGATGGGTCTCTTGACCCAGGATAGCCCACAAGAGAATGCCATTTGGCTGGTATCAGTGAAAGGTGCATATGCTGGGGCATGTGACCCAAGCAGAGCCTATCAGAATCCTTTAGTAGGGTTGAAATGGATGCTAGAAGGGGTTTCCTTCTGTGCCACCATTCAAAGACCATTGTTCCTACCACTGGAGAGATTTGGCAGAGAATACAGCCATTGAGAAAACTGTGAGATGGAGAGGACAAGATAGATTTTGAGGACCTGGCTCCAGCCACAAATACATCTGGTAAATCCTAAACTTTTCAGTTATATAACAATGAAATTTCACAATTTTCCTATGGTTGTTTAAATCAGGTATGGATTACTTGCACCTGAGTGATTCCTGACTAACACAGAGAAGTGGTTGTTTCTGGTTTTGACCATTTAAAGCCATGGTTGGCTGTGACCCAGGGAAACACAAGTCCCAAAGAAAGAAGTCAGGGATGGATCATCCTGTCCTCAGTCTAGAACCCAATGTCTCCTACTGTTTTAGGGAAATTGTTAACAAGAACATTGATATTTATCTTTGGAAATTTTCAAAAGGCTGATGGTTTAATGAGATGAAGATAGTTGATAGATATCATGTGCCCAAGAGTACTTCCTCTGAAGTGTCAACATCTCCCTCTCCTGAATAGAGCCTTATATTATGGGGTTGGGGACCTTGGTCTCCAACAGATTGCAGTGATCCCATAGCATCTATTTCGTTGAGCAATGAGAAGAATGGGAGATAATGAAATGAACACCTGTCTTTTGCGGTTAATAAGATTTCCAATCTGTATTCAGTTGGGGAGCGACTGAGAAAAGCTTTCACTTTCCCATCACTGCTTCATGTAGAACCTATGATTCTTATCTGGAATTCCCCCAGTTATTCATCATTCAACAAAGTTTTGAGTGCCTTCTCTGTGCAAGTACTCTGTTTAGCACACAATTGTGGACAGGTAAGATAGGGCCTTGCCTTTATGGAATTTTAGCCTAGTCATGGGTAGATAGACAATTAAGCAATTAGTTAGGATGAAGTGTGATCTGTGTTATAAATGGGGAAGTAAATTAATCAAGATTTACATATATTGTCTCATTTAATCTTCACCACAACTTCTATAGTAGGAATGATTATTTTGTCCATTTCAGAGAAAATGAAATTGAGGCACAGAAAATTTAAGTAACCTTCTCAAAGCCTTGCAGGTAGTAAATAACTAGGGCATTAGGGTGAGTGAAGTGGGAAGGGAGAATGTTCCAGGAGAGTAGCATGTGGGCAGACACAGAGGTGCCTCTGAGGAGCTGGCCATAGTTTGGATCATGAGACGACAAGGAGCTCCAGGTGGACAGGTTTGGCAGTAGACATGAGCAAACTGGGGACGTTAGCCCCGTTTCTCCACCGCCTTTAACATACTTCCAGAGCTTTGTTTTCAGAGAGTGATAAGCCCACTCAGTTTGACTATGGATCTGGGTGATGAACTACATTGAATTCCCCACTCATGTCTAGAGCCTTGGCCCCAGTGCTCTGACCAAAAAAAAAGGCCCCTATAATGAATTGATATCTGGGAAGGCTCACCATGAGTGGCTCATTATTCCAATGGTAAATTTTAGCAACAATTGTGTTGCTGCTTATAGCAGCTGAGTGACTCTACTTGACAAATGAGCTAATCTTAGGGAGTAACTCAACTCAGTTTATTGGTAATCTTTCCCTTGGTCCTGAATTCACCGGTACCGCAGTTCGCACCCCTTTCCCCGCATTGGAGAACCCTTCTGGACACAGATCAGATACCAGTGGCAATACTTCTGGATGTCTTTCATTTTAATAACAGGTCACCATGCCCGCTACGTCACTCCGGGTCCCAAAGTCGGAAACCATCCTGTAGGGTTACATGGTGCACACGCACCACGCGGGAGCTGAAGGATCCATCATCAGAAGTGGCATATGTCTGTTTACGGAGATATTCGGAGGACCATCATCTCTTAAAATCTGCTCTGCAAAAGGCCGGAACTAGATAAGTAGCCTGTGGTGATCATTCAGGTGAAGCAGTCTGAAATACCACTCTACGCTCTGACTGGCAAAGATGAGAGTGAAGATAACAGTGGGTGAAAAGACCACAGTGGGACATTGTTGGAAGCCTTTGAGGTAGAATGACGACCATCTGCCTACTTTTAGCCACCATGATGTTCTTTGAATTAATTTTGTCTTCGCTACGTGCACGGCTAAGACTCGCTTTAATCTTTACTTATTTAGGGAGACCTCAACCAAAGGCTCACTACAATGCAGGAATTATATTAACAATAGTTAACAACCATGTGGCACAGGCACCAACCAATAAGAATAGGTGTTGGGAAACCATCCTGGTGTCGCAGCGGTTAAGTGTGCGTGTTCCACTTCTCGGCGGCACCGGGTTTGCTGGTTCGGATCCCTGGTGCAGACATGGCACCGCTTGGCAAAAAGCCATTCTGTGGTAGGCATCCCACATATAAAATAGAGGAAGACAGGCATGGATGTTAGCTCAGGGCCAGTCTTCCTCAAAAAAAAAAAAAGAATAGGTGTTGGACTATAAGTTGAACAGGTGCTAACCAGCTGAACCTCAACCACCTGTTGGATTATGTATTCTCTTTTCACCCAAGGGACAGTATTCAACACCCAGTGTGAGACAATCAGCTGTTCCTTTGGGTCAGTGGCACTCAAAGGGAGGTGATTTGTGCCTCTCAGGGGCCATTTGGCAATGTCTAGAGATATTTTTGGTTGTGGGAGGGTGCAACTGACATCTGGTGGGTAGAGGCCAGGGATCCTGCTAAACATCCTATAGTGCACAGGGCTACCCCCTACAACAAAGAATTATCTGAGCCAAAATGTCAGTAGCGGAGAGAGTGAGAAATCCTGTTCTAGGTAGTACGTTCAGTCTGAGCAATAGCTGCCCATGCTCTGAATTATAACAAACCTTTTGCAGATGGTTTTGTTGGCAAGTTCCTATCAACTTGTCAACTTGAAGGTGTACCGTTAGTTCACAAAGATAAACCATTTATAAATACCACTGCCCCTGTGGCTTTTTTCCCCCACTAAGCCTCTTAGGAGTCAAAGAATAAAATAGTCCCTGATGAAGGTATTCCGCTGGCACTTCCTTGTGTCAGCAGAGCATGCATCACATGAAAACTGCTGCTGCTGATGACAATAATGATAGGTGTCCCTTGTGGAGTCGTTATTACCATGCGGCAGACACTGCATAGCAGCCTTTCAAGCTTTATTTCGACTCTTACGGCAGCTTGTTAGATTTCCCAGTTTTCAGATGAGGAAACTGAGGCTTAGAGAGGTCAATTACCTGTTGAGAGCCCTACAGACGGCTCTGTCTCTACCATCCGTGGTCTCAGTGACCACATTGTGCTTGTTGCCTTGAGAGCCCACTCTCGCAGGAGGAATGTTCAGTGTAAGATGCAAACATGGAGGCCTAATTCCAAGACTGTGAGATTACAGCAGCTGAAGGCAGGAAGAGGATGGCCAGGGACATGGACAAACTGTTTTGAAGCCCAAAATATCTTTGCATAAAGGCTATATTTTTGCTTAGCCAAGTAGAAACTTCTAGAGTGTTTGAGTGAACTGAGATCTCATGCCTTTTTTATCTTAATGCAGCAAGAAAAAACATATGTGTAATGAACCCATCCAGAGTGTAAAACCACAGTGTCTAGGTTTGTCTGAAGCTGGCGTATCACACAAGTGGTGTACCTTTCTAGAAATCCAAAGAAGGGGATAGTTTCTGCCAAATTAAATCCATGCAGAAATTAGCTAGGCCCCACAAAAGATGATGATGTGATGAGCTACCTCCAGGGGCCACACAGAACACTGAGAGCCAGAGGCAGGACTTCCCTGGTTGAGCAAGACAGGTGTGTTTTAGTGGGAAGGGCAATGGAAGAGAATCAGAAACACTACCCTTTCTTTGACTTTCTTTCTTATTGCCAGAAGGGGAGAGGATGGAATCATAGGAGGACAGAGGAAAGAAGACAAGGTGGGAGGGAGCTAGTGCTTGTTGACCCCTTCCTTTCACACATTATCTCATTTAATCCTCACAACAATCAGTCAAGGGTAGATATTGCTGCCCTCGTTTAAGGAGACTCTAAGAGGTTAAATAACTTGACCAAGGTCACACCGTTGATTAGTGATGGAGTCCAGATTCACACCCACACCTATCTGATGCCAAACGTCCTGTTTTTCCCACTCTGCCACTGTGCTCACGGTAGGAAGTAACAGCCTTCTGAAGCTGATAGCATTGTGCTCATATCAGTGTAGAGCAAGCGGTGAGCTTGCGTTGGCAGCACAGCTACTAAACTGCAAATGATATAGACAAGGATGACATGGAGAATCTCAAAGGCTTTCCTATCTTCCACATTGGGCACATGAGCCAAGAGAGGGGAGAGCAATAGTGGGAAACAGCTTAGTAGCAACAAATTGATAAATAAGCGAATAGGGGCGTCAGTCTTAGGTGGTGAAGAGGCCTGCACTGTCAGACCGAGGACCTGGTTCTGCCTCTCTTGGGTCCCGTGACCCTGAGGACTGCGTGGTGCCTCCAGCTTCTGTAAAACCAGAGGTTTGCTCTGGTGGGGCTCAGCTCGTATCTTTCCCAGCTCTGACAGTCAAGCTTCTTTTTAAATATGATTTCCAGCATATATTAAGTTGCTAGGGCTGCCATAACAAAATACCGCAGACTGGCTGGCTTAAACACCAGAGATTTATTTCCTCACAGTTCTGGAGGCTGGAAGTCCAAAATCAAAGTGTTGGCAGGTTTAGTTTCTTTCAAGGTCTCTCCTCTTGGCTTGTAGCTCGTCATCTTCTCACTACGTCCTCATGTGGCCCTTCCTCTGTGCTCACACATCCCTAGTGTGAGCCCCAATCTCCTTCTCTATAAAGATACTAGTCATATTGGATTAGGGCCTCATTTAATTTAATTACCTCTTTAACGGCCCTTTGTCTAAATACAGTCATATTCTGAGGTACTGGCAGTTAAGGCTGCAACATATAAACCTTAGGGGGACACAATTCAGTTCACAACACATTATACATTCCAGAATATTCTCCTAAATGTGTTTCCTAGATTTAAACGGCAATGGATATAGTGTTCATATGTTGAAGGAGACAACAAAGGCATGGAAAATTAGTTAAAAACTTTTCATGAAGCACAAAAAAACTTCCAAACACTATGGAAACCCAGTAGAAAATATATACCATTGGACTTCAAATTTGAAGCAAATTTAAGCTGGGAAGCTGAGTGAAGAAGATTCCTCTCTCAGCAGTGACTCTGGCCAGGGCTCAGGTTAGTCAGTGTTCGAGTACTGGCCTGGCAAACCAAGCTGGTGCCCAGGGCTCTAGCTAACCAGGGGCCCCAAAAGATTTCTGTTGGAAAAAATGCGATATTAAAGAAAAAAGCATTGAAGGGAATCAGGGCAGTATGGGAAAAAATGGAAATGGTTGGACTTCCTTATACTTATTTTAAAAGTTTTATTTTGAGTATTTATTGGAAAGATATGACATCATCACCTTTTCAGAGCTCATGCCCTGGTAACCTGGTTACCTGGTTACCTGGTGCTAATGGCCTGAAAGGCTTGTCAATGTTTACATGCCAGGCCTGAGCTTTTTTCTTGATGAACCACAAAGGACAGTGGGAGGTGAGGATGAAGGCCTGGGTGCTCTCTGGCTGTGCAGATTTTGGGGGCAGGATGGGGCTGGAAGTAGAACTTCAGTTTACTTTTTGGCTTCAACTCTGACTTTTAATAATATCTATTGAGTTTATTATAAATTATCCGTGTAGAATATCAAGGTAAGTATACAAAAGAATTAAAACTCCTTCTAGGGACAATATTTTTATTTTTCCATCCTGATTATATATAATATATATGCATATATGAATGTTTATCTATGTGAATATATGTGTATGTGTGTATATATAAAAACTGGAAGAATATTGCAGACAAAAATATTATATCTCATTCTCATAATATAATATGCATACTTTCCACATTAAATATTATTTGAAAGCATGATATTTAATGACTGCTTAATATTTTACTCCATTTTATAAATGGATCTAAATGTATTTAACCAATCTTTATATTTGGACATTTATGAAGTTTCTCCTTTTGCTGTTATAAATGGCACTGTGATAAATATACATGGACATAGACCTTTGTGGGCATCTCTCACCATTTTCTTACAGTTATATTTTCTCACAAAAATGTGCATTATAAGAAAGACCCTTCCTCTTGAGGCAGGCACACTGTTTTTGTAGTGAAGAGAAAGCACTCTCTGCCGTGACACAGCCATGCACACAGCTGGTTTCAAAGGGCTCCTGCAAATTTGGCAGAGATCTGATTGCATTCTCTATCAGCTAAAACCTATAGTCAGATCCTCTCCGGCCAAGGCCTGCGCTTTTCAGTCCTGACGGGCCTTGGGCATGTCACTGACTGTCTTTTCTGGAGGGGCAATGTTTTGCCTAGGTGTTTATAATTCTTCCCGCCTGGACCATGGTAGAAAGCTTCTAGGATAGAAGAGCTGTATGAATCAGGTCTCTTTTGGATATAAGTGACAGAACCCCAAGACAAATGGTCTTGAGGAAAAAGAGCATCTCACTGGCTCCTACATCCAGATGGGCCCTCAGTGAGCACTGAGTGGGGACTCGAGCACTATTAACACTCACTTCATGCCCCGTCTTTGATTCCTCTGTGTGCCCACTTCATTCTCTCAGACTCGCTAATTCCACACAGCTGCCACTGTGGCTGCTGGTAGCACCTGGCTGACATCTGTCTGGCTCTGCTGACAGGGAGGAAAGACACTTCTCTTTCTTCTAATTCCCAAAGGACTTGGGAAGGCTTCTGAGGTGACCTCAGTTTACTTACACTGTGGGCCCTCACTGCAGCCAGTGGGTAGCTGACCGGCTTGGATCAGGGGCCTCCCACATCCAGCAAAATTTCTATGCTGAGGGAGACGGGGTTTTGTGAGATGGCAGTTCCTGCTGAGGACACAATAGTAGGGGAAGTTGGTAGGGACAAGAGCAGAATGTCCCAGAAAAGGGGATAGTGCTGGTTCCAGAAGAACAGGAAGGAGCTGGCCAGGCAACAGTAGAGGTGCTATGAAGAAGGCAGTGGCAACTGTGTTCCTTACCTCCCCACCTGGACCCCCAGAACAGTGAGGTTTTACCACTCAGTCCTTGCAGGGCCACTGCTGACAGTCTTTTCCTGAAAAAGTGTCTGGTTGTAAGAACATCCCTTTACTATGGAAGAAGAAATGCTCCCATCTTAGCATTCCGTGTGACCCCGTGAATCAGTCTAGGATTGAGGTTAATAACAATGTTCTCTGGGCATTTGCTACGTGCCAGGTATGGTGCTAAATGTTTTACATGAATATCATCATTTATTCATCACAGACATTATTATCCCTATGGCAGAAATGAGGAAAGTGAAGCTTGGAGAAAGATGAAGTAATTTGCCTAAGTATATGTGGCTTAGAAGTTGCAAAGCCAGGTGTCAAAGTCGTGTTCTCTGATCCAGAGCCCACACACTTAACCTATCCAGTGCACTGCCTTGAAACACCTTAGAAAACAGAGCAGCGCTGTTTCCTTGATCTGCTTAATAACTGCTATTATTAAATGAGTACTTTTTTTCTCAAAGATTGGCACCTGTGCTAACATCTCTTGCCAATCTTCTTTCTTTTTCTTTTTCTTCTTCTCCCCAAATTCCCCCAGTACATAGTTGTATATTTTTAGTTGTGGGTCCTCTTAGTTGTGGCATGTGGGACGCCGCCTCAGCATGGCCTGATGAGCGGTGCCATGTCCACGCCCAGGATGTGAACCGACGAAACCCCAGGCCACCAAAGCAGAGCGTGCGAGCTAAACCACTCGGCCATGGGGCCGGCTCCTAAATGATTACTTTCTACAGGTAGACCTGTACCATGTACAGTATGTAGACCCTTACATATGTCTGTATTTATATGTAAGTACTATATATACCACAGAAAAACTGAGAGGAAAGTACAGCGAGTTCCCACGTACTCCCCCCACCCCCAGTTCCCCTGTTATGAACATCTTGAATTAGTGTGGTACATTTATCACAATTGATGAGCCAATACTGACACATTATTACTAGCTAAATCCCATAGTTTGTATTAAGGTTTACTCTTTGTGCTGGACATTGTGTGGGTTTTGACGAATGTATAGGGACCGCTGTCCTCCTTTACAGATTCATTCAGAGCAGTTTAACTGTCATAAAACTCCTCTGTGTTCAATTTATTCATCCCTCCCTCCCCTGCCCCCACAAGCCCCTGACAACCACTGATCTTTTACTCTCGTCTTAGTTTTGCTTTTTCCAGAGGTTGGAATCACATACTATATTGCTTTTTCAAATGGGCTTCTTTCACTTAGCAACATGCATTTAATGTCCCTCCAAGCTCTTCATGGCCTGAGAGCTCATTTCTTTTTGTTGATAAATTATATTTCATTGCCTGGATGTACCACAGTTTTTTTATCCATTCACCTGGACATCTTGGTTACTTCCAAATTTTGGCAATTAGGAGTAAAGCTGCTATAAACGTTCATGTGTAGGTTTTTGTGTGGACACAATTCCTTTGGGTAACTACCAAGGATGCAATTGCCAGATTGTACGGTATGACTATGTTTAGTTTTGTAAGAAACTGCCACTCTGTCCTCCAAAGTGGCTGTCCCATTTTGCATTCCCACCAGCACTGAGTGAGAGTTCCTGCTGCTCCCCGTCCTCGACAGCATCTCATGGTGTTGGTGTTCTGGATTTTAGCTATTCAATCGGTGTGCAGTGGTATCTCATTTTAATTTGCAATTCCCTAGCGACAAATGATGTTAAATGTCTTTTTATATGCTTATTTGCCATCTGTATATCTTCTTTGATGAGGTGTCTGTTCAGGTTTTTTGCCCATTTAAAGAATTGGGTTGTTTGTTTTCTTATTGTTGAGTTTTAAGAGTTCTTTTGGTATATTCTGGGTACCAGTACTATATTAGGTACGTGTTTTGCAATGATTTTCTTCCAGTCTGTGGCTTGTCTTTTTACTCTCCTAATACTGTCTTTTGCAGAGCAGCAGAAGTTTTAAATTTTAATGAAGTCCAACTTATCAATTTTTTCTTTTGTGGATCGCGTTTTTGGTGTCCTATCTAAAAAGTCATTGCCAAACCTAAAGATCACAGATTTTCTCCTATGTTATCTTCTAGGAGTTTTCTCATTTTGCATTTACAGTTAGGTCTATGATTAATTTTCAGTTAATTTTTGTGAAAGATGTAAGGCCTGTGTCTAGATCCATTTTTTTACACGTGGGTATCCAGTTATTTCAGCACCATTTGTTGAAGAGACGATCCTTTCTCCATGGTGTTGCCTTTGTTCTTTTGTCTCAAAAATCAGTCAACTATACTGTGTGGGTCTATTTCTGGGTTTTTTCTGTTGGATGTCACACTGCAGCTCTGTGTTGCTGTGATGCTGAAAGCTATGCCACTGGTATGTCTCATACCAGCAGGGTCACCCATGGTGGACAAGTTTCAGCAGAGCTTCCAGACTAAGACAGGTAAGAAGGAAGGACCTGACCACCTACATCTGAAAAAACTGGCCATGAAAACCCTGTGAACAGCAGTGGAGCACTGTCTGATACAGAGCCTGGAAGAGGAGAGGGTGGCGCCAAAAGACCGGGCAGAGTTCTGCTCTGACATACACACCGTCTCTAGGAGTCAGAATTGGCACCAACAACAAAAAATTTCTGAGCTCTCTATTTTGTTCCATCTTTATGCATATTTTTTCTTTTTTTCCAGCTTTACTGAATGTATATTTTTCATTCTTACCATGAAGTTATTCCTATCCAGTAGATAGTAAAATCCTTATTTTGAAGACGAGGAAACTGAGCATAAGGGAGGACAAGCACGATTTCCCTAGGCCAGCAGCGAGCAGAAGTCGAGTTAGAGTTTAAACCACATCTGTCTGACTCTGATGCTCTACACTTTTTGTCCCCCCACGCTAACTAATGCTGCTAGGCCAGAACTTTGTTTGGCAAACTTAACCTTAGATGGTGCTCTCTAGCGCCGAGATTCTAGCATCTCCTTTCCTTAATGGTGTTTGGAATCTTGGTTCAACTGCTCTTTGATTCTAATCAAGGTTGCCTGTCACTCATGACTCCTCTGGACCTGCAATGGGAATCTTAACTGCCTGAAATTTAGCTGTACTTAAGACATTCAGCCAGTTATGTTTTCAGCTTTTTTTCTAACTTTTTGCTGTGACCTTGAGCATAATTATTTTTTCCCTGGCTCACACTGAATCTTTTTTGCTGGGAAGCTGCTTGCTTATGAGGCTTGTCACTGAGGGTCTCCTATTGTCTTTCTGGAGAGGAAGCCTCCTGGGTGGGATTGCTAAACTGAGCACAGTGCTACCAATCTCCTTGGTTCAGTTCCACCCATACACCCACCAGGGCCTGGAACACTTGCTCTTAGAATTTACAAATATCGACTCTGTGTTCCCTCTGTGTGTTACCTAAGCAGAGCATCTCTACAATATACTAAATTCTATTTTACTGCCAAGAGTCTTTAAAAAAAAAATCCCATAATCAAGACTAAAGGATAGTCTTCTAATAAGCAAACAAGGTTCATAAGCTCCAAACAGGTGAAATAGCTTGCAGAAGACCACACAGGGAATGAAGTGGTAGAATTCAGATTCAAATCCAGATCTGGTGCAAAGGCAAAGTGGGTGGTCCTTGAATCATACCAGGCTTCCCTCTGTGAGAAGGGGGAATGCTTTCAAGGCAATGTAGGCAGGTAAAGGAGGCTGTGTGGGATTCAAAAAATGCCCCAGCACAGGAGACCTTCTTAATGCAACTTTAGAACATCATTTCATCACTGTACAATGAAAACATCGTTTTAAAACAATGCATAGGTAGTCACTTATATGATGCCGAGCATTTTTCAAAGTGCTTTACAAACATTAGCTCATTTCTTTGTGTTCATTAAAACCTTTTCTTGGGGCTGGCCACAAGCCGAGTGGTTAAGTTCACGCGCTCTGCTTTGGCCGCCCAGGGTTTTGCCAGTTCAGATCCTGGGCACGGACATGGCACCGCTCATCAGGCCACGTTGAGGCCGCGTCCTACATGCCACAACTAGAAGGACCCACAACTAAAATATACAACTATGTATCAGGGGACTTTGGGGAGAAAAAGGAAAAATAAAATCTTTAAAAAAAAAAAACCTTTTCTGAACCCAGTACCATGCAGCTATATGCTTTATAAATAGCTAGTGTAATTCCCAGAGAGTATCACATCCAGCGGCTGACAATGAGCACCCGTTACTGACCAAGGACATGGGGAGGAAATGTGGAAAGGATTCAAAGGCCACGGACACCGTGCTGTCGTTTTTTCTGTTTGCCACAAAGTTACAAGGAAACTGGCAGGATTAATGTATGTCCCGCTCACCTCTGCCATGTCACAGATTACCGGATCTCCATAGATTGTGGTTCTTGCTTGTTTTTTAGGAGCAAAGAGACACAAGAAAGAGTGAGCTTGTGAGGTGAGGCCTGTGGGATTCGGTACTGAAGTTTCTGCCATCTCTGGGACATTTAACTCCGGAAAAAAGCGGCTGTGACTAGCCCGTGACCAGTCATGCTTGTCCCACCCCCAAGGGGCACAGGTAGATTCAGTCTTCAGGGCCCTTCCTGACAAGGGGCAGGGATAAGTTATTTATTAAAAGCAAGGGAATAGCAAGAAAATAATCCAATGACAAAGAAATGAAAAATTATAATTTTTAAAAAATCCTTGAAGTGCTTCCCAAATCTTTTATTTTGGGAAAGGAAAACTGGTTGCGCGATCGGTGTCAGCCCGCCGCTGGGGCTGCCTGGACCAAAGGATGCGGGCCCGCCGCCGGCTCGGATTGGCGGACAAATGGCAACAAGCGGGCGGGGCGGCCGCGGAAACGTGGGCAGGCGCCGCCCGCCTGCGGGGCATCCGAGGCTGGGGCTGGCGCGCGGGAAGCCGCCCCGGCCCGCCCCGCGCCGCCGGGCGCCCTGCCGCCGCGCCGCGCTCGCATTGGTGCGCGGCAGTGACGCAGCGAGCGGCCCGCGCTGCCAGGCCGGGGGCGGGCGGAGGGCGGGTGCCGGGCGCGCGGCTGATGAAACCGGCGCCGGAGCTTGCCCGCCCTCGCGCTCCATTCAGTCGGCGCGGGCAGGTGTGAGCAGCCGGTCAACTGCCGGGCGGGGCACGCGGCCAGCCGGCATCCGCTAACCGCAGCGCGCACTCCCGCCCCGGCCCCCGCGCCGCGCCTCCGGCCCAGCGTCCGTCAGCCCAGCCGCCTGCGCGTCCGTCCGTCCACAGTCTTGCCGGCATCCTGCCGCCCGACGGCTCGGTGAGTGCCCGGTCTCCGCCGGCGCCAGGGCAGCTCCCCGGGTCCGGGTCACCTTGGAGGGGACCCAGGGCTGCGTGGGGCCGTGGGAAGGCGGTGCGACTAGCGGCGAGGGTCCCGCGCCGGGGTCGCTGGCATCTTCCAGGGTGGGCGAGGGCAGGGCGGGCCCGGGGGTGTGCGCGCGGGGCCGGTGCCCATGTGGCTGTCTCCTTCACCGGAGTCCATTTTGGTTCCCTGAAGGCGCGGCGTGGTGCATGATGCAACACCGAGTGAGTAAGCGTGGGCGACCTGGCGCCTCGGGGATGCCGGCCCCGCGCGCCGTGCCAGGGACCCGGGCGCCGGCACGCACCGGGTGGTCGGCCTGGGCAGGGGGCGTGGAGCGGGCACTGGGGCCGGCCCAGGACGCATCCGGAGACCTTCCCTTACATGGCGCGGTGCTGGGAACCCCGCCCCGCCACGAGGTCCGCGATGTGTCATCCGCCGCGGATGAGGAGCCCGCCCGGCGGTCGGGAGGGTGGTCCCGCGGCAGGTGGTCGGCCTGGGGACAGCGCCGCGCACCCCCCGCACCCTACCCGCGGCGCCCACCTCTCATCTTCCCTAGACCCCGGGACGCGCCCTGCCCGCCCGCACCTCTTGTCTGGATCTCCAGGGTTTTTTCGGGGAAGTCCCCTTTGGGTGGGCTTCCTTGTGACCCGAATTGGCCTGTAAAGGCCGGATTCTTCAAGCCTTCCAGATGGTTTGGAGCGAGAGGAAGTTCTTCTGGCTTAATAAAGACAACCTATTCTCCGTATGTTCCTTTCTGCGTAGTAGAAAACTTCCTGGGCCAGGCAGGTCTGGCAGTCCTCCTAAAGCCGGTGTGTACACCGGGCGGCGTTTGCGCTGTAGTACTACCACAGCGTGCTATTTTAGTCTCTTCCCCTTTTCAGTGGGTGTGGGAACCAGATAGGAGTTGTGTTTGACTTGTATGATTAGGACAGCCAGACATGTGCCTTCAGGAAGAGAACCATACTACCTAATACCCACAGTCAGGCGCTCGTGTCTGGAAGTAACCTGGAGCTGGGTCTGTAAGTAACCAGGAGGAGAGGCTTTGGATTTCAGTACCAGATGTAGTTCCCTAAAAACGTGCTGTGTAAAGTTTGACCCTTAGAACTGTATATGTTGGCCTCTGGCTGAATTTCCTGATTGTGTTTCATTTGAATTATAATTTACTAAGGATTTATCTTAACATCTGTTGCCCTTTCTGTTTGGTCAGATAATAGGAAACCGTGATACATTTACCCCCTGATATTTTTAGTTGGTCTGAGTGGAAATTATTATTTTTATATGAACACACCCTTCTGTCATTGAAACAAAAGGTCTTAAGTCACACAATCAGAATAGAAATCTAGGGGACAGAGGCAACAAAGGATTAAAATAGTTTTTAAAGGTTTAGCATATTAAGGTCATGTTTAGTCATTGTACATAAAGCTTAAAAGGTGTCAAAGGAGTTTTGACTAAACAAACAGGACGAGACTTTGTAGAGATCAGAAACGTACTCGGTTGTTAGATCTGGATTTGAGCCACGTGGGTGCTCGTATGTATATAATTATTTGCTTTAGAGGAAAAAGGGCTTGGAAGACAAGATTGCTGACCTTGGCAGCTTGAATTCTAGGGCACGTGTTAATTATATTTGGTAGAGGGTTCTGTTCTTTAGTGGAATTAAATACATGTTTATTGACTGTTCTAGTCCAGTTTCTTTCTGCTAAGGCCAGTAAAAATGCATAATTATGTTGGAGGGCCCAGCATTAAGTTTAATTGAATTAATCCCTTTTCATTATTAGCTATGTATTTGGAGGTATTGGTTTATTAATCCTAGGAAGGAATTTCAAACAGGAATAGTGTGTCCTTGTTCTGGAGAGAAACATTTTCCTCTGGGCCAGAGGCGTCTCCTGAGATGTCCATCATTCCACCTGGCTCTTGGTCCTCACTCCAAGAGGGACCTGTGGATGGGACCCTAGTGTTTTCCTGTTTGATTGACCTTTTCAGGCCTGGGGGCTCTCTCCACTGTGATCTGTTGCAGTTGAGGGCAGATCTTATAGGCCATGAAGTTTTTGCTTTTACTTTGAGTGGGGTGGGGAACCATTGTAGGCTGTTAGGTAGTTTTTAAGGATTACTTCAAATGCTGAGTGGAGAAAAGGTGGGTGGGTGGGGGAGAGGCAGGCATGGAAGCAGGGAGACCAGTTCAGAGACTTGTAACTAATTTTGGAATAAAACCCAACTCTAGGTTATTTCTACACAAGAGAGAGTGACCATATGTAATTTTGGTGAGGGATGATGGCAGCTTGGACTGGGATGGAAATGGTAGCAATGTGAGGTGGTTGAATTCTGCTCCATCTGTAGATTTATGTACTTCCTCTATCTGTAGATTTTACAGGTAGACTCAATAGGATTGGCCACTGGATTCCAGGTGAGATGTGAAAGAGGTGGAATATGATTTCAGGTCGAGTGGAGTTACCATGTTTGCGAGATGAGGAAGGCTGAGGAGAGAGCAATGTTGGGAAGGATTTTTTAAAAGTCACAACTGACTTTTTAAAGACACTTACCTCTTTAAGGGCTGAACTAGATCTGCTCTCTGGGGGGCCCTTCCTAGGTGCATGACCATCTTGCAGCCACATGCTCCAGAATGGCGACCTTCCTTTTCACCTTTCTCACCTTTTCACCCCTAGCCTGGGGATCTCTGGGTGCCTGCTGCCGCCCGCCAGTGGGCAACTTGGCTGTGGGGTTGTCCCATTGTTGGGATGGGGACCCTCTGCCACTTGGGGTTCTAAAGCCATGGGGTGTCTGCTTTTTCATTCCTGGGCCTTCGGGACTCTTGCCTTCCGGAGCTGTAGATCACTGACATTGGATCCCAGGCCGAGGTTCTCTCCACCTCAAGGTTTAGGTCTCTTCCAGTCAAAACCTAGAGTGGTAGCATCTTCAATGGCAGGTTATCAGCCCTGTGGTAAACTTGAGGGACTTCTCTTTCTCTTTCTCCATAATCCCGCCCACCCCCCAACCTCAACCCCAGAGCGGCTTTGAAAATAACCACCCTGCAGTTGTTCAAAGCGAGTCATAGTTTATTACGGGAGGGTTAGTGCATTTGCCACCTGTGAATCTGCTAGAAGGATGGGGAGCAGATTGGTAAAACGATTCAGTAGCCTACTAAACATGTTCATTTCACTCCGAAGGCGAATGCGTCGGCATTGACGGAGCCGTGGCTGGAGCTGTTTACCTTACCCATTGATCAAGACTGATTCATCCCAGGAACACAGGCTGGAGGAAAGACATTTCTGGACATTGGAGTAGATTCTGGCATAAGGTTCACCCATCCTGCCACAGCCAGTGCCTTTCATTTGACTGTTTCCCTCCGGCTGTTGGCATTCGCGGTGGGGACTGCCGGCGGGTGGGTTTGGTGAGCATTCTGCGTAAACTGGAGTTGGAGCTGTGTGGCTGAGGGAAGGGGCCTTCTTAGCTCAGAGCAGCCTGAGGGTGTCTGCCCTGAAGTGAAGGCTGCTGCTTCCAGGAGCTGAGAGCAGCTGGTACCAATGCTGGGAACAGCCCCACTTCAGGCTGCGCGGGCCTGGTGTGGCTGCTGTCTCTCTGTGTCATTTAGACTTTCTGAACCTTGTCGACTTGACCCGTCTGTAGATCTGGGAAGCCTTCCTTCTCTGCCCATGATAGTGAAGCTAATAAACCTGAAGTCCATAGTATTCTTGAAAGAATGAAGGTACTAAAATAATAAATTTAGATTTCTTTCGTGACAGAAGTTCTTTCTGTTACCAGCCTAGTAGTCTGATAATGGCAACCAGAAATCAAGCCCAGGGAGACTCTGAAGGCTGCGGTGAGGCGGGCTTGTATGGAGGTGGGAGAAGGAATGTCCCTTTTCATAGTGGGACTCTGTTTATTTCTACGCCATCGCTCCCTTTTTCCTGAGTGGATTGTCACCTTTCCGCTCCCTTTTCTGGAGACAGAGAAGGCACGGGCAGTTTTGTTTCCATAACAGTCCATATTCCTGCTGCAGTGCTTTCTTCAGAATATTCTTTCAGGTGAGGTTCTGGACTGTGAGAACAACCAACCATTTTCCTGTTGGTCCTACACTCTCGCCGAGTGCCCCACGTACAGCAGGTGCTGTGTCGTAGAGACCATTGAACAGAGCTGGCGCTGGGCTGCGGGGAGCAGCCTCTGCTTGACACGGCCACGCTGAGCTCCTCAGGAGCCGTGCACTGGGGGCGCAAGGGAGATGCCACGGGCCCCTCCTGCACAAGGGGCCGGGTCCCAGCGCTGCCTCCACTTAGGGGATAAGTGCCTTTTCTAAGACAATTCTCAGAGCCATGTTTAAATTCTTTTCTTATTGCTTGCATAGTAATTGGCTGCTAGCGCCTAGCTGATAGAGTTGGGAGGATTTAAATGAGGTAATCCAAGTTATGCTCTTAACACAGCTTCTGGCATGTAAGTGCTTAATATAAGTGTTCGCTGTTATACTGGAAAGAACGCTCAGTTCCTTGATTTAGATGTGGAGAAAAATAATTTTACTAAGCACTGTATTCTGCGACCCCATTTTGCCAAGGTGTTGAAATATGGTCCTGTTTCCTTGGAACTGGGTCTGCACTGCAGGGTGCTGATGCAGCGCCAGGTGTGGGGGGACAATGAACCTCTGAGGCATCTGCTGACCCGGGTTCAGGATCTGTGACCCTTCTTTCCTGTGCCGTTGTCCCCTTTAGACCTGGAGGGCTCTCTGGACCACTGCCCTTTCACAGTTGAGGTCATGGAAGGCATTCTGTGGCCTTTTTGCCACCGTGGAGACGGGCGACGTGGGGGCAGGAACCCCAGTCTCTGGGGCCATGTTGGCGCTGATTGCCTGGATGACCTTGAAGCCATGGGCTCTTTAGGAGTGAGCTGCTTCCTGGGTGTGGGGGCAGGTGCCCTTAGGTCTCAGACCCACACACCTTGGGTTTGGCTACTCCTTGCACCTCTGGGAGCAGAGTTCACAGCCCCGTTGTTAGTGCTTGCCTGCGTGTGTGCACGTGTGTAGATGGGTGTTTAGGGAGAGTGTCCACCCTCATCATGGTCATCCTGACCCCCAGACATCTTGTCCAAATTACCCTGAGAGCTTTGGGTTTAAAAACCAAAGCCACAAACTCAGGGCCATTTCTGTTTTCCTCCTTGTTTTATCCCCTGGGGCTGTGGGGTAGGGCATGCTGCCTGGGGGGAGCAGTGAGAGGGGAAGGGAGCAAAACATTGTCTTATTCTTGTTGCCTCACGCCCAGTTGTGATTATCATCTTCCTACCTGTGAAGACCTCACCCCCACCCCCAGTTAATCTTTTAAGGTCAGCTGGGAATGCTCTCTTTCTCTGTGTCTTCTTATCTGCATCCCAAGTACCATTACCCAGTCTGTTACCCCAAATAGGAAGGAAGGGTAAGGCTGGGTAAGATGGAGAACCACAAGCGCTTAGTACTCACCGTGTGCTCAGCACTTCATGTTTTCATTTCATCCCCACAACGCCTGAGGACGTTGGCACTACTGTTCTGATTGGAAGTGGAGAGGGGAAGTGGAGGTACTGAGAAGTGACGCAGGTTGCCCGCAGGCACACAGGTAGTGGTAAGTGGGAGAGTGAGGGTTTGAACCCAGGGGGCCTGGCTCCAGAGTCCTAACCACCAAGGGTGCTGTGGGGCTGTGGGCACCAGACTGGGCCTGGGCCTCCGGCCTCCCCTGGGACCCTGTTGTGGCGTGCCGTCTGCATGGGGCAGCGCCAGGCTTTGGGATTCGGCACCCGGACCTGAAGACCCTCAGCCCCCACGGCCCTCTGTTTCTAAGTCCCGCAGGTGCAGGGGCTGGCTGCCCCACACTGGACAGCACCCTGCCTTTCCCCGCTGCGTGCCCTGGTTTCTCTCCGCTGTCTTTGAACGCAGGTCTTCCTCTGTTCACCCCAGCGGCAGAGCGCTGGGCTCCTGGCACAGCTGGAGCTCTGGTGTCCGTGGGACAGCTGTGCTGGGAAGTGGCCAGGATCGGGTGCCGGTGTGTGACGGGCTGGGCTGCATTCTTTCTGGGTCAGTAGTTTGGCATTCACATCGCCAGAGCCGGGCTGGGTGCGGAGCTTCCTGCCCAGGCCACGTTTCTCTACATCCAGTCGTCTCCGCATCGGCCTCCGTCCCTGCTTGGGGAGGACCCTTTGCAGGGGGCCCGTGGGCTTCCTCCTCAGTACTCCATCCTTCTTAAGACCAGTGGCCGTAGCCGTCTTGCCCCCACATCTTTACTCTGCTGGTTTCTGCCGTGTGGTGAGGTGGGGCAGTATCTCCTTCCTTGGAAGACACTTCTTTGACACCCTCAAGAAAAGCTTGGGGTCGAGGCTGCCCAAGCCAGGGTGGGGGCGAGGGCCCGTCTGCCCTGGGGAGACTCCCGCAGTGTGCAGCGTCCAGGAAGCTGGGGCGCTGACAGGTAGAGCAGGGAAAACCTCCCCCCCCTTCCTGCCTTTCTCCTTTTTCCCTTTTCTCTCTCAACTTTTTTTAGATAACATTTCAAACTTAAAAGTTGTAGGAATAGTACAAGGAATTCCTCTGGAGTCTTTTCTCACATTTGCCCATTGTTTACATTTTGCTCCTTCTGTCAATCAGTCGATCTACACACACGTCTATGTGCATTTTTTCCTGAGCCATTTGAGAGTAGGTTGAAGACGTCCTGCCCTTTTGTTTACCCCTGTGTACTTCACCGTGTGTTTCCTAAGAATAAGGACATAGTCTTACATAGCCACAGGAGGATATCAAAATCAGGAAATTTAACATTGCTACAACATTGTTATCTAGTCCAAAGTCCATATTTAACTTTCAGTTGTCTAAATAATGTCCTTTACAGATATATATACGTATATAAGTACACACACACACACATATATATATATATATATTTTTTTTTTTTGTGGGAGAGGACCTTTCAAAGAAACTGTGGTCTAATTTTCTATCTCATAAGCCTCTTTAGGAAAAAATGTTTCTAAAAGTTAGACTACTCATTCTGAAAAATTTGGAAGCTACAGAAAAGTAAAAGAAGAAAATAAAAACCATCCGTGATTCCAGCACAGAGGCCTGGTGCTCGGCCAGGTGAAGGCTTGCAGGAGGTGGTTGGAAGACCTCTACTCGGGGTGACTGGTCATCCAGACCTGTGCCCAGACGCCCAGGGCAGCACCCCAAGCAAGTCCTCAGGCCTAGGGAGGGAAGGCTCCCTGTCTGGAATGGACTGTGTTTCAGGCCCCTGCCCACCACTTGGGCGGTCGCCCACCTGAGCAGGCACATTTAACCACCTCGAGGTGGGGAAGGGCGGAGATCATTATTAACTACCCAGAACTTGTTCAAGACTTGAAAAGAAATGCTGCAGGCCCCCTCTTGCCTGATATGTACCCCTGGCTTCCTCCACTTAGCGGAGGGTAAGGCTGGGCGTGAGGTGTTGATCCAGAGAAACAGCCCTGGCCTCTTGGTGAATATCTCGTGGTTATTAATATGGTGGTTAGACTTGCCTTTTGTTGACCCTCTTGGCCCCCTGCCAGTGGGCCAGTGGAGAAATAAGAGGCACAGTTCCCTGGTGAATTTTGCTCTCTGTTGTCGACTGTGCTTCTCAGAAGTCCCCAGGGGAAGGTTTCAAAACTGTTGTGCAAAGCGAAATGTGGATCTTGCTTCTGCATTTCGTTGATCGAAGCAGCCCCCTTGGTTATCCCCAGAAATAACTGGGAGGGGCTCCACTGTTTCCTGGCCTGGAAGGGGTTTTTTGCTGAATGAGTCTAGTTTCTGGAATGATCTTATTCTTAGAAGCTGATATTGCATTGTCCACAGCTCCCCGTCGTGTGTACCTCAGTTTCCCTGAGCTGTAAATGTACACTGTGTTGTTGAAGGTCATGATCAAAAGCCTCAAGTATTTTTCCATGTGTTTGTTTTTCCTCTCCTGCCCCAGACCCTCTCCTTGAAGGAACTGGCCTTGAGAGTGACTGCGGTGGGCAGACGCCCAGTCTGTGGACTCCCCGCTGAGGCCACGTAACTCCTAACCTGGACGGGCCAGGACCGAGGGCTGCTCTTCAAAGAAATCCTTTGAAGTGCAAACATTTCCTTTCCTGAAAAGAAGGGAAATTGAAATGAAAACGTATTGTTCTGTGCAGACAATGTTCTCTTGGATCAAAGAGGGAGTGGGGCTTATAAAGGGAGATTTACAAATTAGAGTTTCATGTGGCACACGGTGGAGGTGTGCCTGTTGACGTCCACTGCCTTGGGTCTGTGAGTTGGTAAGATTGTATATTCCTTAAGGTCCTATATGAGGGTCTAACGTGATATATTTAACTCTCTCTCTCTTTTGTGTTGTACTAAGCATTTAGAAATGTCTTTTGGTAAATTATGACAGCATCCACAATGGAATATTATGTAGCCAATAAAAACGTTATTTTTAAAGAACATTTGATCTTATGGGAAAAACTTTATTGTTAAAATTTTGAAAAAATCTGGATGTGATTTTCTGTATTGAGTATTATCTTAATAAGATATAGGTATATTTGCACAGAAAGAAAACACTGTTAAAATTGGACTGTTTTGTTCACTGCTGTATGCAGCACTGCATATGCTGTGTATGAGCACTAAAATAGTGCTCAAGAAATATTTGTTAAATGAATATTTTTATAATGAGTAAAACAACAGGATGTTTTAAAGGAGGAATATCTATGAGCAAAATAGAACATTTTGGCAGGTGGGAATAAAACTAAATTATTTCAAATTTCTTTTGTAATTCTGTCCTGGCATCTTGATTTGGGGTTTATTTTGCTTTTTGGTACAAATATGTATCACGTTTTGTACTTTGATACTAATCATGCTGTGACTGAGTGCCTTTGACATTTGTATTTTTGGAATAATCTGGTCCTGTTGAAATTAGAGTATTGGTATGTCAAGTTTTCCCTGGGTTGGTTATTAGGCCCTTTCACAAAAGGGGTAAAATTATAACTTCTTCTCACATACTCTGTAGCTAATGTACCACTGTGCCAGCTTGTCCTGTTCTGTTGTTGAGAGTTTATGCCTGGATTGCCCAGGATTTCATCTTTGAGCATCAGGACTACCAGCATATGCCTCATCCTGATTTCTAATTTATAAAGCTCTTTAAACATGTGGCATCTCGTTCTCCCCTGCCACGTAGCTTAGCTTTGAGAAGGGCCCTGGTCTCCGTGACTTCCTGCAGGGAGGATGACTGGTACAGCTGCCCGTCTGCTCCCCGGTGAGCCCGTCTCGTGCCTCCTTCAGAAGGACACAGGCACTTTGGTTTCAGAGCCCAGCTGGCAGCCTCTCCACCGTGCCCTCAGCACAGGGTTCTGGAAGCCCAGGCTTCGGGAAGCCCTTCTTCAGGCTGCGCTCGGGACAGGGGTACAGGTGCCCACACAGCGCTTCTCCCGGCGGTGGCGCCTTTCACACTGCTCTGGCTGTAGTCTACAAGCAGAAGTAAATTTACGCTGTGATCAAGTACACACACAGGGACATACATATTTATATGGAGATTAAAATGAAGATTATCATGAAACACTGCTTGTTCATAGTACCTGCAGTGCACTCTGATAATTTTTATGCTCGGCTGTTATCTTACAAAAAATCCTGGTGGCGACTTGCAGTTTGCAAACACTGCTGGTTTGGGTGCGCTGGCCTGCGTGCCCACCTGCCCCCGACTTTGTGTCCTGAATTTCAGGTTCGCTGGACGAGGGGATGGGGATGATCCTCTGTCCAGACCGGTTTGGACAAAGGCAGGCGGGGGTGGGGGTAGAGGTTTCTTTTTGCCGTGATTTGAGGGTTTCTGACTGAAGCGGGCAGTATTCTTTGTCATGATTCCCGAGAAGGCGAATGGGGCAAGACCTGTGGGAGTTCCCCGTGTGGTTTGCTGCCCTGCAAACCAGGGTAGCTCTGTCCTTAGCTGACCTCACGTGCTGCTCAGGCTGTGTGTGATTTTTCAGAGATGGGCCAAACACTTGTTAATTTTAGCATTTTGACTTTTTTTGAGTTTTATTTTATTCCGTATGATTTGAGGAAGATTCCATCTGAAAGGTGAGCCTTCTCTTTCAGAGTTAAGGGTTTGTGGGAGGAAGAGAGAGAAACAGTTCTGTCATAGAAATATTAATTTTTGGACTCTCAAGTCTGATGGATTAAAATTGAACAGAGTATTGAAAATGTAAGATTAGCAATAGCGATGATACCACTGAGTGGTCCTCCTTGAAAAGGTTGAATGGATTTTACATAAATTTAAACCTTGCTTGAATAGCGTTATGAATGTTTTCTTTTCTGCTTAGGAAATAAATATTCTTTAAGAAGTCTGTGTATATTATTCTTAAAACAATTGTAAATTAAGGAAATTGATTCTACAGAACAGGAGCATAGAACAGAACTAGAACGAGACAAATTGCCTGGTTTATTGAAACAATGCACAGATTATCTGCCCTTGTTTCTTGTCAACTTTTATTTACTACATTTCTCAGTAAAAATAAATTTATCGTAAGAACTCAGAGTACTTAATTTAGAATCTTTTAAAAATTCTTTTGTAAGTTACAGATATTACCACTAATGTTAGTATTTGAGAAGAATTCTCATGAACCTGATTTTATGTTTTTATGTATTTTGCTATGTGAAGTAGGGGCTAATCTGTAATTGTAATTGTATAACGCATCCCTCATAAATGTATAACCTCAAATTTTTAGCAGCCAGTTTGCTTTTTAAAAAAAACTTTTGTTGGAAGACATTTCTTTTTCCCAGAGGGCAGTTTTGGGAGACACTAGGCAGGAACACTCATTAATTCTTTGAGTGATCTGTATTGAACTGGGAAGAATGTCTTGCTCGTCCCAGAGTTTGATGGAACCAGAATTTTGGGAGATTATCAGATGCAATTTGCGCCGGGGTTCAGGCCTGGTTACTGAAGGACTGTCTCAGGACTGTGGTCTGGTGATCAAGGCCAGGCCATCGGCACCTTCGCTGTCTCAGGTGACTTTGAGCGGGGTGGTCAGTGGCTGGGAGGAGAACACGCTCTGCACAGACTCATAGCACTTCTTGCTGCAGCTGCCTGTTACCTGTTCTGCCTTGAGGATCTGCAAGGGAGTTCCTGCGTTTGAGTTGGTGGGGGTTTGGAGCTGAGAGGCTCCGCTTCCCCCCACCGCACCCACACGCCCCTGCGGAGGTCTCTTTCCAGCTGAGGCTGTGCCCATGTGGGAAGGAAATACCATTTTGTCCTGGAGAGGCATTGGGAGCAAGAGGGAGAGGAACGTTCTCTCCGCACTGATGCTTTGTGGGAGCAGCAGCACAGCCCCAAATTCAACTGAGTGATGACTCAGGAGCGGTGGTTCTCCTCCCTGCCCCTGGAATTGCCCTGAGCTAACAGAACTGCACGGCCCACTCTGTTATGCGTGTGGGCATGGGCAGAGCCTCCTTGAAAGTTCTGTGGCCTGAGGGCTGTAACCCTGCTGGGTCTAGACCTCACCAGGGGCCTGCACCCACAGATGCACACTGCACACTACCAAATATAAAGCTAAACCGAGGGACAAGACTAGCCATGTAGTATTTTGTTTCTGGAAACGTAGCACACAAAACAGGAGACAATTCCATTGTACTGTGCATATCGGGTGAATTTGGCCGTATTCCTCTTCGTTATTAGTATTACTCCTTCATCACTATCTAAAAAGCATAGAGGTAGGTACGCGCATATGGTTGGACAGATGTGGCAATAGGGGCAGGCAGTAACAATAGAGGAAAGATTTTCATTTCAGTAAGTGTAAGTTAAATAATTTGCATGATGTAATAGTACTTTTCATGTCCAAAAGTCAAACTTCAGGTGTCTTTAAACTGTCTAGATCAGTGTCTACATACAAATCCTCCCCTGGGGGTCTCCCTGAAAGGCAGATCTGATTCACTAGGTCTGGGTGGGACTTCCCCAGCCTGCTCCCAGGATCTCTTGGAATAGTGGGCATCTGTAAAACTGCTGAAATCTGGAACAGGCCAACGGAGCCCCGAGCCGCCCATTGGACTGCGTGTTCCCTGAGGACAGGCCTGGGGCACGTTCGTCCTTCTGGCTCCTGTACCTGGGGCAGTGCCTGGTTTTGAGTAGATGTTCAAAAGATATCTTTTCAGTGGATCTGAAGCAATTGCTGTCCCGGAGCCCGTTTACTTGTTGGGATGGGAAAGGGTGGGGGCCTCTGGCCTATCATTTTGGGCCCGCTTGGTTATCTCTGCAGCTGGCTGCAGATGGAGAGTGGCAAGTTAGACTGCAGCGGTGGGGCTCCCACCAATGGGGAGAAGTGATAGCTGAGGCTCTGGCAGCAAGGAAGGGGACAGAACCACCTAAAGAGAGATGCAAGAACTAAGTAAACCTCTGTAGAGGATACATTTCAGGACGTCTGTGTGCATGACCATCTGCAGCCCCGTGCCTCAGTTTCCCCATTTAAAAAGTGGGGAAACTAACAGTGCCCACTTTGTAGGCTGTGTTGAGGATTAAATATATGAAATACGTTTAGAACATGGCCTGGCATTCAATAAATGTGAACTGTGATTAGGACCAGAGAATAAGGAGTTAAGCTTCAGCCTTCAGGAAGGTTTCTGCCAAGTGAAAAATCCGATTCCCGAGGTTGCATATATCTGTGTTGTTATTTTGCTGGCAAAGGAGTAGGTGTAAATTAACAGGCAAAGTGATTCTTCCAGAAGGCTGAGGAGTGGTGAAATGGTCTGAGGAGAGGTTGCTACTTGTTCTCTCTTAGTCAGGAAATTCTTAATGGACGAGGCGGATGCCAGGAGCTTTCTAAATAAGGAGGGGGTGGCATGCCAGGGAGGGGGCATGGCGGTGCCAGAGCTGGGGCAGGAGGGGAAGTTCCAGGGTCCCCTGCTCGCAAGACCTTAAACCAGGATGCCACTTAGCAAGGGAGCGCACGTCTGGGTGGATGCTGGGGTGTTTGAGCCCCCTCGCGCCTTACTTCTGTTTGGTTCTGAAGAAGTTTTCAGGATGGATGACTAAAGGTAAAAGGGATGCTCAGGCCTAGGTCCCATCCACCTCCTGCACCCCAGAGGCGCTGGACTCGGGTGAGGGGAGAGACTTGTGTTTGAAAAGTTAGGGGAAAACTTAGCTACATTTGACCGTCATGCAATAAAAAGCTTTCTGCCTAGTGTGAGTATTTGCATTGGGAAATTTAAAGTAAAAAAGAATGCAAACCAGATCACTTTCTCAAAAAGCGGTACTGTTTCCCCAAGCGTTCCACTGCAAATGCTGTGGAAATGTCCGGAAGTCCCCCAGAGTTCCTTGATCTAAATGGTATTCTTCTCACCGGGAGAAAATTGGGGGAGAAGCAATGGGAATGGAGTGTTATCACTTTCACTTGTATAGGATTTTTATTTTTGCTGTGTTGTCTGGTTCATTAATTCAGATACTCATTAGAAGGCTTTCTATTAAATAGTATATAGAAACATCATTTATGCTTTTCTTCAAAATTTGGGACTTGTGATCACTTCTGTAGAAAATTGCGAGCCGAGACGGGACATTCCAGGGAGGGCTGCGGGTCGCGGCGGGGAGGAGGCGGTCAGGATGTGCAGGGACTGACCCCTGCCCTTTACTCTGTGCCCTTTACTCTCTGCCCTGCGCTCTGCATTCTGCGTGTATTGCCTTTATGAAGTCCCAGCATGGCATCGTTTCTTTGGGAAAATGAGATTTAATTTATGGCACCTTGTGCAGGAATGTAGAGGGTAGTGTATAATCACCTTTTTTACACTTTTCAGTCTCTAAAACTTGCACATTATTTATTTGTCTCACTAGGCGTTAAGAGGAGCATCGCACGGGTGGAACTCTGCGTTCAGGCCTGTGCATAATCGCGCTGCTTTATAGCGCCCATCGCCTTGGCAGAGAGGGAAGATCCATCAGCTCAGGGGACGTGTCTTGATAGTTCAGCAAAGCAGCCAGGTGAGGAAATAAGACACATTTTAAGGTATGAAAAATGCCTGTAAAAGAGGAGGTTGTGCCATCAGCGCAAGAGTCATGCTCCACGCGTGTTTGTGGATCATCTGAGCATGAGGACGGGTGACTTGTAGAACAGGGGTGTTTTTGTGAATGTGCTAAGTCAGATATGGGGTCGTGGAGGGAAGCATGGACTCTTTATGTGGGCTGGTGAAAGGTGCTTAGAACCTGAGGTCCTTTGACCCCAGCTGCCCAGCCACTGAGATCCTCTGGGGACCCATCACATCCTCCTCTCTAAGCCTCTCCCCCAGGCTTGCCTCCTCCTCAACTAGACCTGGCCCGGCAGTCCAGAGGCCTCCGTGTCACCAGCCTGGCCGCGGACTGATGTGACTCTGGGCAAGACTGGATACTCAGCGCCGTGTTTTCTGCTTTGGGCTTGGAAGAGATTGGATTAGGATACTCTTTTTGGGATTTCTAGCCTTAAGCAGGAAATTGGTGGCATTCCATGATTATGTATCCACTAAAGAGCTCTGTGTAGTTTGGTGTCTATGCTATAGAAGTGGATGTTGAGTGAGAACGGTGGTAACCTGATGCAGGAGAAACAGAAGGTCTGGTGTTAGACGATGACAGATTTTGATGGAGAAGTGTCGGTTTGCCTGCATTAGCCCAGAACTCTTGAGCGGGGCAACTTGTGCAACTGGAAGGAGGAGAATGGCTTTTGTAAATTGAAAAAAAGGCACCCAGTACCAGCATCCATATGGTCTGCCAGATTCACGCCCCCTCCCAGGAATACTCCAGAAGAGTCTGTCTTGGTCGGAATAGTGTATTTCCTCAATGCTTCTGTGGAAAACGCGAGCAGTCTTGGACCAAATGTTTCACTGTCTGATGCAACACTTGAGGCTGCTTACCCATAGACGGGGCCAGAACTTCCTAGCGGGGCAGTGGTTGCTGGTGTCAGGCCCTTGGCAGCAGTGTCCTGCTGGGTGAGGTGTCTCCTGCGGAGGTTTTGGAATGTCGGGATGGACCCTAAGAAGTCTCAGTCCCAAACTGTCTCGCCAGGGAGGAAGCTTGAAAGAGGTTATTTTTCAAAAGGAATAGCCAGCCATCCACATCAAAATGTATATAGTCCCCATCAAAGAAAAAGAAAGCAAGCTTGCCTGCGCTGACGCCCCTAGCGCCTCTGCCGCAGCCGCAGAGCCCCTGGAAGCTCTGTGCTGTGGTTTCCAGAAGGAGCTGTCTTCGGCCAGAAACGCTTCTTTTGGAAAATCTTCACGGTGTTCTTGCTTCTGCTTCTCTTCTGTGCTTCCCCTGAGACATACTTCGCAGTGGAATAAAGAAAAAGGTGGTATCAGGATGCGAGAGAAGGGGAAGGTCCTTGCTTGCCACCGGGTACTGCGTGCAGAGGGTGAACGCCACTCTTCCTACAGTTCTCTGCTCCTGACGGGCTGTGACCGGGACCCAGTCCCAGGGTGTTGCGGGATCACCGCTTTTCTGCTTTGGACGCTCAGGTGCACAGAGCACCTCCCTTCTAGGAGGAAACAGCGGTTCAGAGCAGGTTGTCCCAGACTCGTGTTTCTCTCCACACCCGAGCAGGCTTCCCCCGCAGCGGCTCCTCAGCCTTCGCTGTGTTCTGGGGTAGGTGAGCCTGGAAACAGGCAGAGGGACACGCGGCACCTTTCATGGGCCTCCACTTCAAGGGGCCCCAAAAGGGCGTTCTGCCCAAGGTCCTTTTGGTTTGCCTTAGCGGACTTGATCCGGCCGATGACAGGGCTTTCTTACTCAGATATGCAGATGTGTGTGTATAAAAATAACATGCCCTTGTATCGAGCAGTGCACACTCAGCTGTGCCACCGAGTTCATGGGAGGTTCAGAAGAGGACAAAGGATGGCAGATGGTCAGATTTGCAAAAAAGACTTCAATTGTACAGCTGAAGTTCAGATGTCTTAAATAGCTGCTCTCTGGACAGAAATCTGATGAGAGTTGTATTACAGAACAGGGGAAATTTCTAGTCTGCAAGTCCCAAAGAAGACTTCGTTTTCATTTGGGAACGGAGGAGAGATCATAGGAGGGTTAACTGGAAGATTTGGGACTGCCCGGTCTGGCAGTACCAACAGAAAGAAACGTGATCAGAGTTTAAAATTCCTGCAGGCCATGGCGAGGTGAGCTACAGATCATCAACCAGCTCTGGAAGTCAGAGCTTGTCCTCTGTCAGGACTTTTGAATGTCTTAGAATACATAAAAATCAAATAATGCTTTCCTCAGCTGGTGACAAGGCAGCTGCAAAGGGAAGTGGGCTCAAGACGAATGTCATTATCAATAGTCGCATGGCACATGGGAGCCAGGGGTGTTTGGGGTTTATCATGAATCTTTTGAAAATGCTGTCATGGGACATGCCTGCTCTCAAAGCTGCTTCTCCAAAGTCAGGTCTCTTGGCCAGAGTGGACCAAGCTTGACCGAGAAATTATGTCTCATGTCCTTGGCTCTCCAGACCTGGACTGCATGGCATTTCAGAGAGGAGCAGGACAAGCTCAGTGCCTAAGATGCCCACCCGAGTTGTCATGTTTACATTCTGTTGTCCTCATCAAGTGTGTTGCAGCCTCAGGATGGACACAGCCTGAATTAGGAGCCCCTTCTTGGAGCTAAATTCCAGGAAGTTCCCCTGCCCTCTCCAGGGTGTTCTCTTCCACTTCGTCTCCCCTTCCTTGGGACCTCAGAGAGCCACTACCTGCTGCCCTGCAGTTAGTGTCCCTGGCCTCACTTCTCCGGCTGCTCCATGTCCTCCACACCCCCCGAAGGTGAGGTACTTGCAGCCGGCTCATGAATTGCCCTCCAACCGTGTGAGCCTGTTGAATGAGGCACCCTGCTCCGCCTCACCCTGACCTACTTGGGTGGGAGTACGGAGTCAGAGCTGGAGTTCAGCCAGGTCACTGGCTGAAGCTGTGGAGAAAACCTGGGACACCGTCAGGAGCAAGGTGAGCCCTGGAGAGAGGGTGTCTGCAGAGAAGAGGCACATGGAAGGGGAGCCTTCACCTCATCTGACCGTCAAGGTCACTGTACCTTTAGCAATAGCAGGCTCCAGTAAAAAAAGACTACATTCTGTACGGAATTTTATTTGAATACTAGAATTGCCCTTGTGTTTCACTGTTCTGACCTAGAGCTACCTGGATGGGAAGTGGGAGGAGCATGGGTTTTGGTGGCAGACAGACCCGAGTTCCAGCTTTGGCTCCAGTGCTGAGTGGGCATAGAGACCTGCTCCAAGGCTTGCCCTGCTCATCCTTCAGAATGACACCCCCTGCCGGGTGTCTGAGAACTGAAGGGGTGGCTGACCAGTGCTCTCAGCACAGGGCTGCATGCCTAGCAGTTGGGCAATAGGTTTAGTTCCCTTAGTGTGTCCTTCCTCATTTTTCTGTCTGCTTTTTAATGGTGGGAAACATGGTGCATTTGCTGTTCAGAAAGACCACAATGCACTCATCTAACAAGGTTCCTCAGCAAATGAACAGGTAAGGCGGACCATCAGCACAGGTGCAACAGATGTCTGGGACACCCCAGCTCCCTTCCATCTCTGATATTCTGCAGTTCCATGAAGTATAGGTTTGCTTTGAAAGTGGTGGTGTTGGTGTCAGCCTTTAGAAAGTAGGGAGAATTTGGAACCCCAAAAAACAATGATATAATGCAAGTGACTGGCCCCAATGTTAAGACGATGTCAATTGCATTAACCAATTCCCCACTGTTAGAAAATTGGTAAGTATTATCTGAGACAGTTGTGTGGATTTTTCTACCTGCAGGAAGCGTTATATTTCTTGACTCTGCCATTCCCTTGAGTTTATGCTCTTATTCACTAGACAACATTAAACATTAATGATGTTTGGTGAAAATTAATAATAAAAAGTGTATCTTCAGCTCTGAATGGGGACCTATGGGCTGATAGGTCCTTCCTAGGAAGTTACAAGGCAGTGGCAGATGATCAGAGCTTGCCCCAGTGTCCCCCATGTGAGGACACAGAGATATTCCTTTGGGCCAAGTTTGAAAAAATTAGTGCTAACAACATAGACTCCATTTGGAATTTAAACTTTTCAGGATTGGTATGAAAAACCTTCGGTTTGGGGCCGGCCCGGTGGTATAGTGGTTAAGCTTGTGTGCTCTGCTTCGGTGGACCAGGGCTTGCAGGTTCGGATCCTGGGTGCGGGCCTAGCACTGCTCATCAAGCCACGCTGTAGCAGCATCCCACATAAAGTAGAGGAAGATTGGCACAGATGTTAGCTCAGTGGCAATCTTCATCAGGCGAAAAGAGGAAGATTGGCAACAAAGGTTAGCTCAGGATCAGTCTTCCTCACACACACACCCCTTTGGTTTAATTTGTACATAAACTCGCCTTTAGCTTAATTCTTTTAACTCCATCAAAAAATACTTAGAAGTTTAGTGGCAGAGGCCTAGCATGTTTGTTTTATGCCAGATAACAGCGTGTCCAAAAGCTGAATGCAGCTTTTAGTTTTCCAGGCTTGATTTGTTTGTAAATTCTAAATCTGAGGGCTTTTAGCAGAATGGAAACTTCACAGTAGCAAAGCAAATAAAGGTTTCTTTTTAAAAATTCAAAATACGCTGGGTATCTTTCCTAAGTTAGAAGCAGCCGACTCCCTTTAAAAATGTGTCTTCTTCTTTTTCTGCAGTTTCTTGTTTTGATAACGCATCCCTGGGAGTTTTTCCAGCACAGATCAAGGGAAATTGGTGCAGGGTTGAATAATACTTTTGTGGATAAATAAGAAAATCATGGTGTTCTTCGATGTTTGTTTGATCAAGTGCTCCTGTAACTACAGGACATCACGACAGTTTCACAAAGCGGCGGAGAGGAGAACACACTGGGAGTGTGACTCGCTCCGCTTTGCAAAGTGGTAGCCTTTCTTCTCCGCTGTATTTATGTGAATCTTAACGTGGGCTTCATCAGGTGGGCCAGCAGGGGTTTTTGTTCATTTGTTTGGTTCCGGCCCAGTACAGATACTTAGCGTTTACGCTATAGATAATCCTCAGCCGACAAACTGGTTAAAGAGCAAAGAATATTAGCTCCTGTGGTGAGTGCCACAAAATGTTAAGATTTACCCTGGACTTTCATTTTCAATAGTTATATGATTTCAGATTTCAAAACAAAACTCTATGAGAAGTGTAGCATTCGTTCATTCATTCGACACACGTTGGCTGAGCGCCTGCAGGTGTTAGCCAGTTACCTTAGGGGCGTAGTTCTGTGCGGTTCTCTGCAGATACTGTGAAGGTGCAAGCAGTTGGCCAAGAACCTCATTTCTTTATGATTAAGCTAACCAGAGAGAATGCCAAACTCTCACCACCTGTTTTCATCTGAAAACTAAACTCCTACTAGTGTACTAAAACCGTTCACTATTGCCTCTCTTTGTACTTAGCCTGGTGACCCGTTGTCGGCCCTCACCCCCTGCCGTCTCTCTCAAGCATTTGGTATGGTTGGCCCTTGCCTTTTCCTGCCGACTGTCCTTTTCTGGTGTGTTGTGGGAGGCTTCCTCCACACGCAGTGTGTGAGGGGGCTTGTCAAATAAGGGGGTCGTTACTCGCCACTCGGTCTGCAGAAACACTTTTGCCAAGAGGCGATCTGTGGAAGTCAGGGCGGATGGTCACAGGCAAGGAGGGTGTGGGATGGGGGTGAGGCGTTCAGGCCTGATCTGTGGACAGCAAGCTAGGGTTAGAGATTTAGCAAATAAACATAGTAGATGCCCCATTAAATTTGCATTGTAGATGCGCAGCAGATACTTTTTTAGTATAACTTTTTTATACTAAAAAAATTATTTGTTGGCTATATTTGGGACATAATTATGATTTGTTTGGGACATACTTATACTAAACCATTATTCATTGTTCACTTGAAATTCTGATATGCCCGGGCATCCTGTATTTGATCTAGCAACTTCATGCCAAGCTACTGTCCAGACCCTCCATGTGTGGCCGCAGCACGCTCTGAAAGGTGAGGGTGTGGGCCTTAAAGGAGACACGTAGAGTTACACTCCGTCTTTGCCTCGGAGAAGTCCATCTGCTCTTGGGTTCTGTTTAACATTGCTCTTTTCTGAAACTTCACTAGTGTGATGGTTGCTCCTGTGGCGCCCAGAACGTGGTTGTTGCCCATGGTTCTCCTCACAGCCTTCTTTCCTCCCAGGGAGCTCTCCCTGTCAACACTTACCTGTGGAGAAGCCCCATCTAGAGTCTTCCTGTCAGATTCTCACATACTCCTCTGTTTGCCAGGCATTCCCATCTGTTCTGCTGGACACAGGACATTTTGACACACTATTTTGATCTGGGGATGTTTTGACTCTGTTTGTGAATATGAATATTTTATCAGAATTATCCCAGAGGAATTTTTTTTTCTTTTTTTGAGGAAGATTAGCCTTGAGCTAACTACTGCCAATCCTCTTTTTGCTGAGGAAGACTGGCCCTGAGCTAACATCCATGCCCATCTTCCTCTACTTTATACGTGGGACGCCTACCACAGCATGGCTTTTTGCCAAGTGGTGCCATGTCTGCACCCGGGATCCAAACTGGCGAGCTCTGGGCTGCCGAGAAGCGGAACGTGCAAACTTAACTGCTGTGCCACTGGGCTGGACCCGGAATTTTTTTTTTAATTTTATTTTTCTAGCTTTTTATTGAGATTATGATAGTTTACAGCCTTGTGAAATTTCAGTTGTACATTATTGTTTGTCAGTCGTGTTGTAGGTGCACCACTTCACCCTTTGTGACCACCCCCCCTTTCCTCTGGTAACCACTAATCTGTTCTCTTTGTCTACATGTTTAACTTCCACATATGAGTGGAGTCATACAGAGATTGTCTTTCTCTATCTGGCTTATTTCACTTAACATAATACCCTCAAGGTCCATCCATGTTGTTGTGAATGGGACGGTTTTATCCTTTTTTATGGCTGAGTAGTATTCCATTGTGTGTGTCTGTGTGTGTGTGTGTTTGTGTGTGTGTGTATACTCATAGCATATCTTCTTTATCCAGTCATCAGTTGATGGGCACGTAGGTTGCTTCCACGTCCTGGCTATTGTGAATAATGCTGCAATGAACATAGGGGTGCATGGGACTTTTGGAATTGCTAATTTCAAGTTCTTTGGATAAATACCCAGTAGTGGGATGTCTGGGTCATATAGTATTTCTACTTTTAATTTTTTGAGAAATCTCCATACTGTTTTCCATAGTGGCCGCACCAGTTTGCATTCCCACCAGCAGTGTATGAGGGTTCCTTTTTCTCCACAACCTCTCCAACATTTGTTACTTTTTGTTTAGCCTGGAGGAATTTTTGATGACAATATTCTTCTGAGTGAACTTCAGTTTAAGTCATTGATTAAGGTTTTAGAGTATAGATAAGCCATTTAAAAATTTTGCATTTTTCTGAAATTAGTAAATTATTTTCCACTTAAATTTTCAAGAAAGGTTTTCTGCATTTATCAGCCATTTATCTGTAGCAGATTTTACTGAATTTAGCTTTTGCCACTGCTTCTTTTGTGCCTCATATTCTTTCCAAGTCCAATTTTGCTGGAGCAAATTTTGCAGATTTAAACTTTTAATACGTTCAGTGGCCTTTGTCAGTTGTGTGTGTGTGTGGACTGTTTCTTATTGGCGTGGTTGGTTAGCTATTTCCTGGGAGTGAACCAGCACTGGTCTACTGTATTGCTAATTCACTTCTTTTGTGTGCTCCTTATCACTTAGTATATTATAAACCACAGCAGAGAACGAATGGTGGAGTCAAAATGGCAGGGCCACCATGTCTTACTTAGGCCTCACCCTCACCTCAAACTGTACTTCTAAACCTGAACTGAGGATTTCTCTGCCCAGATTTATTTTTCTTGACGTCCAGCCTGGAGATTTTAAGAGTTTTCTTGATTCATTCCCGTCTCTTGTCTCTAATATTCAGTAATTACTGCATCCCATCAATCCTCCCTTCCCCATCAGTCACGTCTTCCTCCTTCTTTCCTTTCTAGTCCCACTGTGTCTTTCAGCTTCCCAACCTTCATCTTCCTGAAATCCTCTATGGCCTCCATGCATGTTTTTGTATGTGTCCTTTCTCCCCTGTTAAACTGCAGGCCCCTCTGGGGCAGGGACCATTTATCTTTTTGTCACCTGCAGTTCCTAACAAGAGTGTGCCCGCAGTGGAACACTTGGTAAGTGACTCTAGGATGCAGGCTCTCAGCTCCGCCCCTCATGGCCTGGGGGTCCGCGCTGGTAGATGGGCTTCTCTGGGCGGGGGTGTGACCTGGCCTTAGAGCAGGTGGTCCAGCTGTGTCGCCCTCCCCACCTGCCTTTGGTGCCTGTGTCCCACACCCCACAGGTAGCCTCAGCTCTGGGAGCGGCCCCCTTGGCCGTTGGCCATCTGGCATCTTTCCCGGTGACATTTCACTTTGCCCTTTCCTTTGAAGAAGCGTTTTGAAGCAACATTGTACACGTAAAGGTCAACAAAGAAGAGTGGATGATACGCCGACAGAAATGTAAGTTAAAAGGCAGGAAGTGAGGCTGCTTAATATAACCAGGTTTGAGGGGATGAGCGAAAAAAATGCCCTTGAAATTCTTCTTTAATCATTTGTCTTTAGACTTGTAAAGTGGGACATGGAAAACAAACATTTCCATTCAATGTATACACAGTTTGGCAAAACAAATAACTGGGCTTTGTGAGCGTCCAGACCTCCTGGAAGGAGGAAAGCGGCCTCTTGACTGGGCGTTCTTTCTCCGCCTGAGCTCAGAGTGGGAGAAGGGGGCGCAGTCGCCCCTGTGGTGGCACAGGTGAAGCAGAGCATCTTATTTGCTGAAAGAAAGGTACAACTTTCACATTTGGACCAAGAGCCAAACGTGAAAAGGCCTCTGGGTGGGTGGGGTCGTCCAGGGGAGTGGCCCACAGCCCGCAGGGTATGACCTGCTCCTTTTTAAAGGAGGCACTTTACTGAGCACGTCCCAGCACTTAAGTGACATGCTGAGATCCAGGATGGCTGTGGTCCCTGCCTGCCCCTGACACACGCACTGCAGAGGACGTCTGTCGCTAGCTCTATAGAAACCGGGGTGTTTAAATATTTAAAAGTAAAAATCAGTGGTTAAAACTCAGTCATTGTTGGTTATATTATTTATATTTATATTTTTTTCATATTTTTATATATTTTAGTTATATTTTTAGTAGTGTCAAGTCAATTCAAATATTTCTAGGCAACCCCTCCAATCTTCCACTATCTGAATTGGCACAGATAGAAATAAATCAAACAGTAAATTATTTTTATTTTTTAGTCTGTATATTTGTGTAGTGCTCTGTCAATTACAGAATAGCCATCATTTTGAGTACCCACTTAATCTTCACAGCACTTTACATGTTGGTTAATAAGATCTCATAGATTAAGAAAATAATGATAATAATAATAGCAAACGTATATCACTTACCGTGTGCCAGGTGCTCGTCATTGCATTGCATCATTAATTCATTGGAACCTCCCCCAAGCTCTGAAGTAGCTCTTATTCCCTATTATCCTCATCTTGCAGAGGGAAGAAAGCTAGCTCAGGGAAGGTAAGTCACTGGCCCACCGTGTTTTGAATGCAGCTTTGGCTGAGATATTGGCCTCCATCTTGCCTCCTCATTGCTTGATCTGCGCAGGGGAACAGGCAGGGACGGGGCAGGGAGGTGTAGGTGGGGTAAATATCATCATGCCGCTTTCCAGATGGTAAGACTGAGACAGAGAAGTCGAGTGACTTGCCCAAGATCACACTGCCTGGGGCAGGCAGATCTTCTGATTCCTCCTCAGATCAGGGAGCAGATATAAAATGGGACATAGGAAAAAATTTTTCCATTCAATGTGTACTTAGTTCAACAAAATCAATAACGTAGCCTGATACAAGTTGCCGGGCCCTCCCACCCAGGTGCACGGAGCCCTGGCCTTCTCGTGCATGCGAGTTCAGGGCAGAGAAGGCCAGAAGAGGGACTGCTCTGCACAGCAGCCATTTCACTTTATGCCGTAAAAATGTCGTGAAGACACCCGCCCAGACGTTCACACTCAGGTGGGAGCTGCTAGATGTTTTCAGTGATGGCCAATCCAGGTAACTCGATCGTGTGAATGAGGCTGTGAGGAAGCCCCCATGTTCTCTCAGGAAACTTTCTGCCCCCCGTCATCACCTTTTTTATCTTTTTACTTGATTTGTGGAACGTGACTGCATGTCTGTGGACAGACCAGGCGGCGGCCTTGCTGTGCGCCCTGGTTGGGCTTGGTGAGCCACGGAGGTGGGTCCTGGGGGCAGCCGGCCGAGTGAAAGGGGTCTGGGACGACCCCACTTCAGCCGCTTACAGCTCTGGTAAGCACCATTGCTGTTCTCTGAGGCTCAGCTTTCTCGTTTGTAGAGTGAGGATTGGTGGTTGATTTTCTGTGCATGTGAAACACCAGCACAGTCTCTGCCACATGCCAGCTGCTCAGGTTGTAATAAATTAAACCGAAGCCTTAAAAATATGTATTTTTATAATGCAGTAGGTGGCTATAACTAATCACTCCACTCTCTCTGGGCACTTCTGATACTTGGGTAGGTCGGGTGTAGCTCCCTGGAGAGGAGGAGGGCGGACCATGAGGTGGTTCAGGCCCCGTCCAGCTGTGCGGTGGTGTAATAGGGGCATTGTACTTCGAGTGGGCCGGGACTCCCCATCACCACCTGCAGACACAGGGCTCCCTGCCCCCAAGTCTGTAGCCATCAGGGCTGCTGCAGGGCACAGATCGCACTCCCAACTTAGGTCACCTGAGGTCAGTGTAATAAAGCGACTGTTTCCAGAGGCGGGGTGGTCCGATTGTGGTAGGAGCCTGGGGGAGTGCAGGGGACCCTGAGTAGCCCTAGCACCCTAGGCCTGGAGGGCGCAGAGTAGGGTTGGGTGACCACAGCTGGCCGTGTCGAGGGGGCTCTTTTATCAGGGAGGCCTCCCTCCTCTCCTGCCGGTGCCCAGAGAGCTTGGGATGTGCACAGGTGAGCCCCAGCGCGTAGTGGAGGAGGCCGGAGAGTGGCTCTGGGGGCGAGCAGTGTGATTTCGGGCATCAGAGGACAAGGACAAGTTAGGTGAGTTGTGCACCCCCACGCTGTGACAAGACACTTCTCAAAACATCGTGAAAGTGGTTGGACAGAGGCCCACTTTGAAAGTGTTGAAGCTGATGGCCGCCTTCAGTTCCCTGAAGCCTGAAGACGCATGCGCGTGCCTCCAGGTCATTCTGTGCGTCTGGACTTCGGTCCCTCGCTGGCAAAGTGAAGGTGTGGATGAGATCAGGGCCCAGCAGACTGGTCCGAGAAGGGCCAGATAGCAAACCTTTTAGCTTTTTAGGCCACGTGTAGTCTGTGTTGAAGAATAATCTTCCTCTTCCTCCTCCTCCTCCTTTTTTTTTCCTAAATAAACTTAATAAAAATCATCCTTAACTTGTGGTCAATTAAAAAATGGGCCAAGTGCCAGAGTTTGCAGCCTCGTGGACTCGGTCTTTGTTTCCCTAATGCACTGTGTGCGCTCGGTGATTTTAGGGAGTGCACAAACAAGCATTTATTTAGTAGTATGTTGCATTCAAATGCTAACCATCAGGCGCCCTGCAGGACTCAGATGGCACTCTCCCTGGGTGATGGAGCTGAGTTTAGTATCTCATTGCAGATCGTTTTGGTGGTGCTCCCTTGATGAGAGGCATACAAAGTTTTAAAAAATGTATTTAAGTTATGAAAAGGTGGATTCCTTTAAGGAACAACATTACAAATAACAGTGTGCATGCCATGCAAATACAGCAACAACTCCTGAAGGTGGTGTGCGAATAGACTCGGTCGGAATGTATCAGATCGTCTCGTGAGTCCTTCCTAGCACTGGCATGCCTTGGTTATTTCATATATATCATATATAGCCAGTTGGAACCATTTCACACAGAGGAAGATGCTCTCCAGAAGTGAAGAGGACAGAGTCATGTTTAAACAGAGTCCCAACTCATAAAAGGCGGGTGTGTGCGGTGCCTGCCACCTTGCGCCCCCGCTCCCGGGGTGGGGAGGAGAATGGTCCCCTGGGTGGGAGTGCTTTGGAGTCGTAAAACACTCCCTACATATTACATCCCTAACCATGTTCATGTGTAGGACCGCAGTAACACAGCCAGCAATTTAGCCCCACAGGAGCAAATTAAGCCTGTTAAAGTACAGCAATTCAGAGGCCAAGGCTTGCAGGTGCCTGCTTCATTCCCTTTGGCAATGGCTGAGCTGTCACAGGCAGGCTCCTCTCTCCTGAACCTGGGTGCTCTCCTGGCCAAGGCCAAGGCTCATCTGTCTTCATAGGCTTCCTCAGAGCTGCTGCACTGTCGGGGACGTGTCTGAGGGGACGGGGGCTGGCTGACACCGCCTGCAGGGAGCTGTACCCAGAGCTTGTAAATGCCCAGGAGAGAAGCATGACCTCACCTGTCAGGTGCGCCCTGGCAGACAAAAGGTTGTGACCAAGCCTCCTGAGCATTCTGAACATTCAGAGCGGGAAGTATCCCAAAATTTGCATTCTGTACATTTTTCCTTCCAACTCCCCCAGTTGAGCATATCTTTTCCCTGCCTCTCTGGTGGCTTATTTGCCCTCGTAGTGCCCATTGACGGTCTTAGAAAACTCTGTGGTAGTGCTAACAGACTTTGGTAAGTTTCTTACGGCCTGATCCTTTACTTCCTTCTGACTACCTATTAAAGCCATCCCATTTTCTCTGAGATCCTGGACCATATGCACACACCGCGTGAGAGGAGCTCCCTGTGTGAGCTAAAGGCTTAAACTCAGCATGTTGTTGTTATTTTTTTTTTTGAGGAAGATTAGCCCTGAGGTAACATCTGCCAATCCTCCTCTTTTTGCTGAGGAAGACTGGCCCTGAGCTGACATCCATGTCCTTCTTCTACTTTGTATGTGGAATGCCTGCCACAGCATGGCTCGACAAGCAGTGCGTAGGTCCACACCTGGGATCCGAACCAGCGAACCCCAGGCCGCTGAAGCAGAACGTGTGAACTTAACCGCTGTGCCACCGAGCTGACCCCAAACTCAGCATATTATTTAAACCAACAAATGTTGCAGTCTTCCTCAATTTTATTGTTCTTTGCCCTGTCACCATGAAATATTTAAGCCGTGTATTAAAACCCGAGCTTATGTTCACAGTGTAACAGAACTACAAAAGATGAGGCAGTGCTTGTAGGGAGGGTTTTATTAAACAGCTAATTTCACATTCGTGAAACTCTCAAAGCAAAATGACTGTTGCATATAATAAGTGGCTTGTGCAGATAGAGTGGAGATCCTCTTACCACCTGCACCCAGAGCTGTAATTACTGATTTGGGGAGGAGGTGGTAGAGTTGTGACTTGAAGCAGGATGAAAGTATGTGGGAGAGTGCTGCTTTAGCAACCGAACTTGTGCAGCAGTCCCTGGGTCTGCCCCGGCATGGCAGATTACTAGAAAAACCATGCTGTGGTTCCTTGTGGACTGGGCGCCTCTTAGCTTTTTTTAAAAAATTGTTTTTTTGAATACAATTTACATACCATAAAATTCATCCATTTAAAGTATAAATTCAGTGATTTTTATTATATCCACAGAGTTATGCAACCATTACCACAATTTTAGGACATTTTCCTCAACCCTAAAAGGAAACCCATCTGCATTAACAGCCCTCCTCATCCTCTCCTCTCCATCCCTACCCTAGGCCTAGGCAACCACTAGTCTACTTTTCGGTCTCTACTGAAGACGTTTCTTATAAATGAAATAACACAATATGTGGCCTTTTGTGTCTGGCCTCTCTCACTTAGCTAATATTTTCAAGGTTCATCCATGTTGTAGCGTGTGTCAGTACTTCACTCCTTTTTGTGGGTGAATAATATCCCACTGTATGGATAGCCCACATTGGTTTATCCCTTCATCGGTTGATGGGCATTTGGGTTGTTTAACCACTTTCTGGCACTTAGGAGTCATGCTGCTTTGAACATCGGTGTGCAAGTTTTTCTGTGGACACATGCTTTCATTTATCTAGGTTATGTATCTAGGAGTGGAATTGCTGGGTCATGTGGTAACTTTGTGTTTAATTTTTTGAGGAATCTTCTTAGTTGTTTTTTGAATTATAAGTATTTTTTATTGTATTTCTAAAATGTACGTTTCAGTGGCATTAGGTACTTTCACATTGTTGCGTAATCATCACCACATTGCTCCTTGTAGGTTTTGATGAAACAATCAACACCATCTCTTGGGCACCAGAAAGGGGAAGTAACTTTGACTTTGACTTGGCAAAGGGGTGGATTAACAATAAGCCAACTCACTACCTTTTGAGAGCTAGATTGTCTGAAGGGTCCTTGGCCCAAAACTATAGGGTCTGTCTCAGCATAGATGCTACTGCTTTAAAAAATCTTGGTTCAGAGGGGTGGGGTGGGGGGTAACTTGAAGAGGCTGCCCAAGAACTGGGAGTAGGGGAAATAGTCAGGTGGGCTGCTGCCTGCATTCTGGGGAGAGCCCGCTGGGCGCGTTGGAGAGACCCCATCCACTCGAGGGCACACTGCATGAGCACCAAGAGCCTTATTTTCCTGGTGGGTCGACAGATCTAACTGGGCCCTGGCAGGTGGCATAGGGGAATCTTGAGTATAAAAGACTGTGGGTTATATTTACAGAGTCTAGGAAGAGTATACAAGTGTGGGGCCAAATGTATGTGTATTTTTAGGGGAAACCACCTTAGAGCTGGACGAGGTCTTGAAGAAGGTTGGCCTAGACCATGGACAGCAGAGCCGACTTCAGCTCCCTCCGCCCATCTCGTGGCAGCCTGGTCCCCTCGCTCTCCTCTCCGGACCCGTCTGCACTCTCCTGTGCCTCCCGCTTCCGTGTTACTCAGCCCTGTCTGCAGAGTGCTGGCCTTCCTCCCTCAGCCTCACCAAGCCTTCACCTTGGCTGCCTTCTCCCTGGACCACTCCTGGGTCGTTTGGTTCTGCCCTGAAATTCCCCCAAGCCTCCTTTCTGTTGCTCATTTTGCAGAAAACCCTGCAGTTTTTGTGTTGTATTCATGTGTTTCTGAGTAGCTCTCTCACCTTCTCAACAATGCATCACCTCCTCACTGACAAAGACTGTGTTCTGTTAAACTCTCGGGGTTAAGTCACCGGCAGACAGAAACGTCCAATGTCCAGATTCAGGGTGGGCGTCACAGTCTATCCCAGCAGCTCATTAAGGAGATCATTCTTAAAATATTGACAAACCAGGTAATTAAGAGCTGATTTTTCACACGTCAAATAATTCTTCACTAAACCGGAGGATTTCTTTAAATAGCAGCTCCCCCTGGCTGCTTTTATCTATTTGTGTAGCTCATTAGCTATTTGGCAGCAAAATTTCAAAATGCCAGCCAGGAGCCAGTGCAGTTGAAGAGCAATTTATGAAATGAAGAGAAAGTATTTCTGAAATTGTCATTTATTCAGAGAAACTCTACAAGAGTGTATTTATTTTTAAAAGTGCTTAATATATTTATATGCATAATCTCAATTTATTTTTTTAAAGCAATTCTGTGAGCTCAACAGCATTTCCTCATTGGAGAAGTGAGGAAGTAGAGATTCAGAATAATTTGCCCAGGCTCATTCAGCTAGTCAGTGGTTGAGCAGGGAGTGAAACCAAAGTCGTCTTCAGAACCTCTGCCTCCTCATCCTGTTGCGTCTTACTGTGTTTGCTAAGTGGGAGGATTGTCCTCGTATCTAATTAAAGTGTTACTGTCATTATGCTGTGGCCCCATTGCCCTAGGAGACCTGTTATACATCTTATGTAGAGTTTCAGTAGTATTACAAATAATGGAGCATCAGAATGGATTTAGGGTTAGACGTGCTGAGGTTTGAGCCAAGACTCTGCTTTATGCCTACTTTAACAGCTGCTTTTCCAAATGTGAAGTGGGTGTGATAGCTGTGTAAACTTCAAAGGCTTGGTTTTGAGTATTAAATGATATTACACATTCATGCTTTATGAGAGGTCACTGGTACATAGTAGGCACTTAAATGTGAATGTTAGCCATTATTATTATTATCACTCAGCCCTGGTGGTCTAGTGGTTAAGATCTGGTGCTCTCACCACCGAGGCTCAGGTTCATTTCTGGGTCAGGGTACCACACCACAGTGTATTGATTGTCACACTGTGGTGACTGCGTGTTGCTGTGATGGGGAAAGCTATGCCAAATACCAGCTGGGTCACCCATGGTGGACAGGTTTCAGCAGAGCTTCCAGACTAAGACAGACTAGGAAGAAGGACAAGGGCACCCACTTCCGAAAAATTGGCCATGAAAACCCTGAGAATAGCAGCAGAGTGTTGTCTGATGCAATGCTGTAGAGGATGGCGCAGACAGACCCGGCAGGTTCCGCTCTGCAGTACACAGGGTCACTAGGATTTGGAGTCAACTCTACAGCACTAACAACAACAAAAATTACTATTATTGTCATTGGAGATATATCTGAGTTCAGATGTGTATTTATTGTTGCCAGACCAGAAGTGGGATTCTGAGGATAGCTGGTGAGAGCATTTAAATTGTAGGGAGGGACATGACGGAATGGAAAATCAATCTATTCTTCCATCTCTCCCCTTTCCTCCAGCACTGGTCCTCCCTTCCTCTTTCTCCCCACTATTTTCCTGCACGAATTATTTTTTCCTTTTACAATCGGAGAAGATTTCTGTGTTAGCTGGTTAGAGGATTTCTGTTAGCTGCATTAGTCCCTTTCAACTCTTAGAACTGACGATTCTGTTTTTCAAATTGTCAGGTGTTAAAAAATAAAGGCAGGCAGAGCGTTTCTGGGAAAGAAGCTGCCATCCTCACACGCTGACCACTGCCTCGCCTTTGTGGTCCTTCAGAACCACGCGGTCGAGGTGCCCTTCCCACTTAAACACTGAAACAGTGCATTTTTCATAACAAGAGGACTTTTCTCTAATGTGGCGATGGAGCCTTAACATCAGTCTAATTAGTTACCTTCTCTGAGCTTCTGGCCGTCATCTGTGAGGTGGGTCTGGGCGTCCTCCCTGGGGGCATCATGCGCAGTCACCGGGGGACACACGGTGCGTGCCCAGCACGGTTAGCTCCTTCCCTCTCAGGAAGCCCCATCCGCAGGCACGTCTCTCACGCTTGTGATCTCTGTATGGTACACACCGAGCGAATGGGTCTCCAGCTTCTGCGGGTATCGATTCACACTTAGAAATGAGAGCCTGGATTCAGAAGTGAAGCATGTCTTAGTCCACACTATGTTTTTTAGTCTTTTACTTTTTTCTTTCATCTGCTTGTCTCTTAGTTATTCTCAGTCCTGGTTTGGGGACATTGGGGTTCTCCAGGGATGTGGCAAGGTTTTGCTTTCTTGTGAATATGTGCTCATTTGCAGACACTATATGTAGATTTTTTTTTTTCAAAATAGTAATATATTATTTAAGAATAATTTTTAAACCAGTTCACCAGTTCACTTAAAAAAAATCTGTAGAACACTTTGCGGCCCACAGTCCCACACAGGAAGGCGGATTTTCTCCCCCTCGGTGCTGTCAGTAATTCTCTGCTGTGGGGGCCTGTTCTCTGGTGCCTCTACCCGCCAGGTGCCAACACCACCATTGCTCAACTGTGACATCTAAAAATGTCTCCAGACTTTGCCGAATGTCTCTTGGGGGAAAAATCACCCCTAGTTGAGAACCACTGCCCTTTGCCCTCTGACTCAGTACCTCCAGCCTCTCTTGCTGCCTCTCCTCTTGGAGCCATCGCCAGGAGGTTGAGGCCGGTGGGAGGATGGCCTTCGCTGGGCTGTTGCAGTGCACAGCAAAGGAGGAGTTCGTAGCCTTTTCCTGGAATATTCTGCATCTCGGAGGAAGGCTGAATCATCAAATTATGAGCCCAGTGGTCATTTCCTTGGTACAGAATGAGCTGGAATAATGTTAATTATTGAAGGGATGGGGGTAGGATAAATATATCTTGCTGTTATTTCCCTGACCGCATTTCCTTTAGAGTTTGTAATTTTTTCGCCCTAATAAATATTGTGGAACCAGAAATGTCTCTACAGATTGTGTGGTCCTTCAGACAGCTTTTATGTTTAAATGCTATTGCTGCCTCAGGGAGTGGACAGAAACTGGTGTGGGTCCCCAGTGAAGGTAGAATCAGGGTGGACATTAGAAATTGGAAGAAGAGGTGACATATTCACATTCTCAAATGGACACTCAAATCCATTCCTTGAGTTTGCCTGGGGAACCATTGAGTAACAGCTGAAAAACCCACTGTTGTCAGGTAAAAGGCAATCCATTATCATTGAGAAACTGGTAGCGAGACTGTTGTGCTGTCATAGAGCTGTGGAAGTCAGGACGTGTGGTGAGATGGAAGTGTCGGGGAACGTGATAGGTAAAAGTATTTTAGTGTCTGGTACCATCCAAGTTGGCTGCTTGCCGAGTATATTTCAGTTAACTCGAGTCTGGTCATTTCTAGATAAATCCAAAATATGGAGTTTCAGGACTGGAAGGCTACAGGACAGACGGGATCCCTCTCAAGTTCTCGTGGTCCAGAAGACCATTCGGAATGGCCAACTCTTAGTGTGTTGCAGGTGCAGCTGCTGTGCTGGTCATTCTTGCTGCAGCCCCTACTGCGTCCATTCTGCAGGCTCATAACGGATAGAGGGCCAGAAACTGAGAGTCTCTGAGGACGGTTTTGGATCCTTCGGTGGTGCCTGCAGGCCTGCCCCTGTGGTCCTGGGGCTCTTTCTGCATTTCGGGTTTTGATTCCATCATCCATCTCTTTCCTTGAACAGGGAGGCCATCCCAGTTAACTCCTTTGCAGAGCTGTGTAGCCTCTTGGCCCATGCTCCGTTTTAACAAACAAGTCTCGTGCTGAAATTTCAAAACTATTCATGCCAAAGAAAAGAATTTAATTATGATTTGCTCTTTTAAACCACAAATGCCCTCTTTCCAGGGTTCTGACACCCCGACTTATCCCCTTGGGAGCTGCTTTGGCTCTTCCATAGGAACTTGGTCATCCCGCAGGAGCTCTGTCGGAGTTCTTGGCGGAGTCAGTAGACCTAACAGAAATCCCCTGACTGCTTTGCACTGTGCTCCCCGTCTCTTCATTCCTCACAGTGCCCACAATCGCCAACCTTCTTGTGGGATGGAGCCCTGCTTGTGTAGTTGGGGCTCATCCTATTTCTAATTATTTCATGGAGTTGCTGTAGGAGATGAGAAGTACGCTACTTCCAGTTAATATTTCATCCATTCTTATTTTTCAAACTTGTTCCCAAAGGTCTAGTTAGTTTGCTGCTGCATCCCTGGTTTCTAGAACTGTATCTGCCACTCAAGACATTTGTGGAAGTAAGAACAGTGTAAAAACGCATTCACAGGCAAAGTAGCTATTTAAGTTGCCAAAAAAATTGGACATTATGTTTAACAAAATAAATTGAAAAACATTTTTCGTGGTTCCTATCAGTGTGTTTAATGGAAAGATCTAATTCCTTTTGATTTATAAATTGTTCAGTGGAAATATGGAAGCTGATGTTTTCAGGTTGTTTTATGTACATATTTCCATCAGTGCACTGGGTGTCCCTTATGATACAGAGCCACATGGGGTCAGAGTCACACCTGCAGAGTTCCTGTGTGCTCCTGGAAGCCTGTCAAGGGTGGTGCTGGAATGCTGCTGGCTGTATGTATGAAATAAATGAAATTGTATTCTTTAGGTATGAGGTGTATGTAGCATTCTCATTACTCTGTTTTTAAGAAGTGAATTTTCAAATCTGAAAAAACAGAATAAATCACTTGGAACATTCTTGGATTACTAATGAATTTATTTGCTATGTATTCCAAGCCTAGTAATCCTGATGAGTTCAGCCTGGATTAAGGTATGGCCTGCCTTTCTTTAGGACTTGTAAGTTGAGCATTAACTGCTTTCATGCCATGACAGGGAAATGTGCATAGAGCAAGAATCACTGTCAGGCTGCATCGTTCTGCCTGGAGGAGCAGGAGAGCAGCGTTCCTGACGTGGCACGTGTCAAGCTTGGCTGTGCTCCTTTCACGGGCAGCCCTTACAGCAGCAGCTCTTGAGCTGTTTGGTGTTGGAACCCCCTTACGCTGTTAAACACTATGGAGGACTCCGAGGGGCTTTTGCTTATGTGGGTTGTGTGTTTCCATATTTATCATATTGCAAATTAAAATTTAGAACAACTTGAAATATCTATGTATTAATCCATCTAGAAATAACAATAAATAATCTTAACATAAATAACATTTTTATGAAAAATGACTGTTTTCCAAAACAAAAAAACTTAATAGGAGTGGCATTGTTTTACATATTTACAAATCTCCTTAATGCTTAGCTTAGTAAAAGGCATTCTTCTGTCTGCTTATGCATCAGTTTCAATATGTTGTTTTAGTTATTTGAAGTATAGAAAGAAAATACGGCTTCAGATACATACTTGGAAAAGGAGGAGTGCTTTAGTGGCCTTTTCAGATAATTGTGGCTATTCCTTCGATACTACACAAAAACTCACAGGTGGTGGTGGGTTCCTCTGTGGGAACTGAAACCGTGTCAGTGAGGTTTCTGTTCTCTGAGACAACAGGGGCTTTTTTGTGCTGTGAATCAGCCCCCGACCCGTGTCCAGTTCTGTGTGGCTGCATTACCGTCTGAGTGAATCACACAGCCCTCCAGATGCTGACACATTTCATCATGCAGTATTTTTTTAAAAATTGCGTTTGTTAATATTACCACCAACATTGTCAGAAAACTCTTTAAGTTTTGGGAAGCTGTTGAGATTTTGGTAACAGATACACGGTTTCCCAAATTCTAATTTTTTTGCTTGAAAAAACTTTTTTGCTCAAATTTTATCATTGGCAACAAACTTTGTCAGTTGTTTTCCTTCTAGACTGTGCCCATTTAAGCCAGAGTTTTCTTCCTAAGGTACGGATCCGATCACGGCGCTTGGCTGTCCCTCGCTTCCCCCAGGAAGACAGCACAGCATTTCTGGCCACAAGGACAGTGATGGCTCTAAGGCTCCGCCTTCAGTCCCTGGCACTCTGACGGTTTCCAGACTTGTTTGAGGCCTCTCATTTTTTTGTTGTTGTTGTTTATTTGTCTTTTGGTGGCTTAAAACAGCACAAATTATCTTGCAGTTCTGGAGGTCGGAAGTTCAAAATAGGCCTCTGTGTGCTCAGATCTCAAGGAGTTGTCAGGGATGCGTTCCTTTCCCAAGGCTCAAGAGAACGCCCCATTTCTTTGTCTTTGCCAACTTCAGGAGGCTCCCTGCACTCCTTGGCTCGTGGTGCCCAACAGATGAAGCCAGCGGTGGCTGAGGGAGCCTTCACGTCGCATCCCTCTGACTCTGACTCTCCACTCCTTCTTCTGCCTTTTGAGGACCCTGGCGATTGCACTGTGCCCACCTCAGGAAGTCTTCCTGCCTCAGCGTCAGCTGACCACACCTTCATTCCTTCTGCAACCTTAATTCCTCCTTGTCACGTAACGTAACATAGTCACAGGTTCCTGAAATTAGGATTTGGACCGTTTTTTTCTGGAGGGGAATGCTGTTATTCGGGCTGAGGTCTATGTATTTTAACGTTCAGTTCCCATTCTCTGGAACACTTCCTTCCCCCTCTCCCCCATATATGTGGGATAAACTTGTCCTCTAAACATCCCCTCACTGCAAAAGCCTTTGCTGAAGTCTCCAGGTGGAGCCAATGGCTTTCTCTTCTGCCAAGACAGAGCCTCGCGTCTGGCTCACCACCTTGACACCATCTCGCAGTCGGGCATCTGCAGGTCTGTCTCCCCAATGGACTGTGGACCTGAGCCTTACTCATCTTCGTTTCTCTCAGTGTGCTTGTGGTACTTGGCACATAATAGAAAAATAGCAATATATTGACCGTTTTGGACATTTGATTATGGGCTGTATTTTAGATGCTGTTGAATGAACGTTCACTTTCTTTGGTGTGATAATGGCATTACAGTTCTGTATGAGCATGTCATTCTTGGGAGTTACCAAAATGCTTAGAGGTCTAGTGTCATGGTAGCTGTGGGTCACTACCAAATGGTTCGTGGGAAAAGGGTATATTTATATAAAGAAAGATAAAGCAAATATGTTAAATGTGGCAAAATATTAAATATTGGTAATTATAGATGAAGAGTATATGAATATTCATTTAAATTTCCTGTGGGTTTGGACATTTTTAAAATATAAATTGGAAAAGACAAAGATTTGTGTGGAATGAATGTGTGAATGGTTGGTCGGGGTGGAATTGGATTCTGATTGTTGGAAATCTGGTTTGCCGCTATTCCAGATATTAAAGCTGTAGCTGTTGGTTAACATCTTCATGTGCATTTTTGGCATAATGATAATCTTCTCTGCATTCACATTAGATGCAAATCATATTCGAGAAGCTTAATTAAACCTCTCTGGCTCCTGGGTGAATGTATGAGTATGTACAAAGTAGAAATGGTAAGATTGAGAAAACAAAGGACTTTATATATGCCACTCATCTAGAAGATTCTTCCTCGCATGCCCTCAGCAAAGAGTGACCGTTGCTGCATTCAGACTGTGGGCACCCCAGTCACTTGAACCCATTCCTTCTGGGGCTGCTGGCCACTCTACCAGGCACATCGTGACAGTGCACATCCTTCATTAAGAGCAATCCATGGCCCATCTGGAAGTCCTCACAGCAGGTGTGTGTCAGCTCGTGCAAGAGCCCTCCATCGAGAAACGGCCGATTCCACAGATCAGAGTCTGACCCTTTCTTGAAGGCACCAGCTAATGTGCTCTGCCCCTGCTGACCTCAGTTGTTAGTGCCAGGGTCAGGAGAGGATTCAGTCCTCTTTGGGGCCCCTAGCAAGGGCCTCAGCTCTCGCATCTCCACCTCTGTGCCCTAGATTTGTGGAAACAGCCTGTCTGGGAGATGCTTTTATCTCATCCGTATTTGAAATACATTCTTCCATTTGTAGGGCTGATGGGGTAGAACCTCTGGTTTGGAGGCCTAGGTCTAGTCCGGTTTCCCCGTCTTCTCGCCTGCTGAGTGGTGCTTTGCCTCATTCTTGCTCAGTGCCCTTGATGGGACCCTCACCTCCCCTGGCCGTTCATCCCCTCCTTGGTTGGTGTTACCGTTGGGATGTCGTTCCTGATGCTGAGCTGAGCGGAATCATTCTTCCCTCTAACAGCCACAGACTTGGAGGTTCTGGGGCCAAAGGAGATGGAGTCTAACCTCTTCCTTGCCTTTCAGGAGCCTGAAGCCCCTGTCCCATCTCTCCTGAGACGTCTGTGCTCCAAGACCCAGGTGATCCTTGGTGACGAGGTGACGAGTCCTCCCATCGTATTCCAGGTACAGTCTGCCCATCAGCACCAGAGCAGGATGGTCTTCTCTTTTGTGCTGGAATATGTTATTCATTAGGCCTGTAGTCAGTTCTTGGCTTTTTAAGTTACCTGAGAACTAAAGCCCTGACTTGCCATTTTTTAAAATTTGTAACTGTTGAGCTTTTTCAGACTCTGGCTCTTTAGTCCCCATCCACTCGTCAGAAAACAGGTTTGCCTTTCCACTTCAGTGGGCTCATTAACTTCCTACACTTCTTCAGACTCTTACCATCCTACAGATAGCAAGCCCTTCCGTACAAAGGGCCTTCCGTACAAAGGGCCGGTCGGCAGGGCACGCTGTGGAGAAGGATCTGTGCGCCTTCTTCCCCGCTCCTGGAGCAGATGCCCGGTGCTGTGTGGACTGCAGCGGCCGCTGGCTTGACTGATGCTGTGCGCGCAGTGCTGGTGATGCACTGAGCTGCCTTTCTGCCTTTGACTCTTGGAGTCTTTGCAGTTCTCAAGGTCAAGGGCTGGCTTCACTTGCCTTTCCGCTCCAAACTTTCCATCTTGTTCCTCTTCCTCTCACTCTTCTACCTTTCTCTCTTTTACTTAAGAATTCTCCTGAAGCTTCTTGCTCTTAGGTTTCAGTGCTGTAACAGTCTGCTGTAGGTCAGCGTATTTCAGGCTGGTCCTTGGGGCCCCAGAGTCCTGAGGGGGCACAGCGGCCAGACCAGGAGGGCAGAGGAATGTCGAGGCTAGTCAGTGGTGCTTGGTCTCCCCCCGCCGGTCCCCTTTTAGTAAGAGTAGCTCCAGTTTTATTTGATTCTTATATTTGGGTTTGGTGTAGGCTGTAGTTTGGGAAAACAGGGCTCTATTATCAATATACTTGAAAGCTATTGCTCCAGTTTTTTGATTAAAAACAGGTTCACTGAGTATGGAGACTTCATCGTTTTTGTCACTATTCTGTTCATCACAAAATTTTTTCAGTTGTGTGTATGTTTGTAGAAGAGCCTCATCTGACTTTTGGCCCTGCCCCTCACATTCTTACAGTCCTTTGGGGCCATTCCTGTTCTCAATTCTGAGTATGTGGCTATAGAGTATATAGCTTTATTAAGAACGCGCACATAATCAGGATCAGCAGCCCGTGCCAAGTCCTTCATGAGAAGGACTTTGTGGGGAAGAGAGCCAGTGACCTTTGCCACACGTAAGCATCTTTGAGCAGGCTGCCTTGAAATAAGGAGGGAGGAGGGGCTCCCCAGAGCTCCCCATTCCCGGGGAGGGTTGCAGTGATAAGTAAGTACCTTGTTTATGAGACTGTTGCAAGCTTGTGACTGTCAGAATCAAAGGTGCAGGGTTACCAGGTGCGCTTTCCCAAAGACAGCCAGTGAAACTAGATCCTTGCCAGCAGGGAGGTGGGAGGATGTCCCGTGTGGTGCCAGAAGCCATTGTAAGCCTGGAAGATCCTTTTCTTTCCTTCTTGTTGGCGCTTATTTAGTACAAGTGCTTGAGTTAGGGTGAGTTCATGGTGCGTTCATCCTCCTCGTGCTGCGACAGTCAGATGTGCCTCTGCTGCCTTAACAGACTGTCTTTGCGCCTTTTCCTCTGTTCCCCAATGCCGGGGCTTGCCGGGGTGAGTGTTCACGTCCAAGAGAATAGCCCGGGGCAGACTGTTCCATTTCTGGGGTCAGCATTGCTGTGACAGAACGTGGGGAAGCCCTCCGTGCTTCTCAGGTCTCGGCACAGGTCCCGAACCCTGTCTAAATCAGGGGAATTGACCACCCAGTGGACACCACCGTGACCCCGCAGATAGACACCAGGGGCCAAATGGTGATAGAGGTGGTGTGTCTCCTGGAGGCTTTTTGGTCTCTGCCACACTTGTTTGTGTTCTTTGGTTTATCATATTCTGTCTTCTCCCGCCACGAGGGCAGGGAGCTTTGTTGTTCCGGGTGTCAGCACCTAGAAGTGGGGAGGCACATGTCGGTGTGGAGTAAAGATGTGTTGAATGGATGGGTGGCCTCTTTAGTCTCCCTTTCCAGACCGAGGGCTCTGAAAGCAGGGACTGGCTAGCTCCTGTGACTCCTAGCAGAGTGGCACAGGGTAGATACACAACTTTCAAAAAATGAAATGATAGCCGTTTAATGTATGCCATTCTTCCAGAAGGAGGAAATCACTTTCAAATCATTCAGCCTTAATGAAGAAAAAATAGTTTCTGGTGAAGTAAAGGTTAACTCCACCATTGAAGCAAAGAAAGTTAAAGAATTATTGGGGCTCTGGTTTTTAGCTCCTTGAAGGTTTAAGGAGAGTGACTGCAGACTGACTGACTATCTCATGACTGTTTGGACCATGGATTAGTCATCTGTCGCTGCATGACAAATCGCCGCAGGCTTAGCAGCTTAAAATGACACACCTGTGTTTTCTTGCTGTCTCTGTGGTCAGGAGTCAGCACGGCTTAGCTGGGTGCAGCCTCAGGGTCTCACGGGGCTGCAGTCACGGTGTTGACCAGGGCTTAGTTCTCATCTGGAGGCTTGACTGGGGTAGAATCCACTTCCAAACTCCCTCAGGTTGTTGGCCAAATCCATTTCCTCCTGGCTGTAGGATTTAAGGCTGTAGCCTCTTGCTGGCTGCCCTGGAGGCCACATTCATTGCCACATGGGTTTTCCCAGCATGGTCCCTTACTTCATCAAGCTGGCAAGGAGAGTCTCCTGGCAAGACGGAGCCTTATGTAACATGACGTAATCACGGGAGTGACGTCCATCACCTTTGCTGTATTCTGTTGATTAGAAGCAAGTCCCAGTTCCTACTCACACCCAAGGGAACACCAAGAGGTGGGGGATCATGGGGCCACCATAGAGACTGTCCATCACAGGTCACCTTTCCTTGCTCCTTGTGAGGAGGGATTGAAAACTGGTTCCCATCTGCTGTCCATTTTTTAAAAAAAAGATTTTGTTCCTTTCTTTCTTCCACAATGATCCATGATTTAAAATCTATTAAAGGCTTTCGCTATAGCGTTAGAGGGTCCGTTTATCCTTCTAAGCAACGTGGATGTCCTGGTGCCCTCACCGACCCTGCTGGGCAGTGGATGGCTCCAGAGTACTCACTTGTGCTTTAGCAAAGTTTTGGGTGAAATTGCTTTTTGTGAGCTGCCTTAGAACCCAGCTATGGTTTTGTCATGTTGTTTGTGTGGAAAAATGTGGTCCTGAGTCTCAACGGACTGACTCATCAGTGAACGTCTAGACACAAAGATGTCCTCATAGTAGGTTTTCCCGTGGCAGTGGAGCGTGTGGAGAATATTATTTGGGGCATAAGTTGCAATGTTTACTTCCAGCCCTCGAGAGTTCCTTAAAAACAATAGAAGTAGTCTGTGCCGTGTCTCCTCATTCTCTGAAGATGTGGAGTCTGACTGTCCCAAAGTAGTAACGAAGGAAGGAGCATTTCAGTTAACCGCAGTCTGGATAATTGGACGTTGGCATACTGAGAGGCTCTGAGGTCAGGGAGGGGTGGCACTCTGGAGTGACAGTCTCTGGTTACGGTATTGCACCGTTACCTTCCATTAAAGCGAAGTGGGTGGCGCTGCCTGTGATGTACAGTGCAAACACGGCCCATTGATGTACCAAAAGGGCTGCTTCACTGGCGCCACCGCCTGGCTCTCTTGTCTCCTGGAAGTAACTACATTTGTCCAACCTTCTGGGCTGCTCGTCCATCTCTGGCTTCAGTGTGATGCTCAGGTGCAGTCCGCTCCTCGTCTGTGGCGGTTCAGTCAAGCGTTCTGGTATCCACAGGCCCTCTCGTAATTGACCACTCACTTCCGATGCCTCAAAATTATTTCAGGCGGATCAAATCACCTTCTCCTCTATAATAGAGACTGTTCTGTTACCCCCCACTGGACAGTCCCTCTGAGTATAGTACATAAAAAGGAAACCTCATGGTGGAGAAGTACAACACTAGTTGTTGGGCTGAGGACAGGGAAGGCAGCAGACCACACAGGAGGCCGTGACGTTTCTTTCAAATCTTAAGTGCTTTTCTTCAGGGGTGAGTGTCTGAAATGTTGGCCAGCAGTGTAGCATGGTTGCAAACAGGACAGGAAGATTTAGCATAAAATGTGGCATGTCCTGCTCGGGGATTTTTCGTGCATGACTTATACCCCGTAGATAGTTCCCATAGTAACTGGGCGTGTACATTACGTGTGTCTCAGGGCTCTTTGAGGAAAAAACAGGCATGAGGAACAAATGGCAGGTAAATATGACATGTTATAGCGTTTGTGTGCAAAGGTGCTTTATTATTTGGATTAAAACATTGTGCTCAAAAGCGAGCATATTGGTTTGCCAGCCCCCAAAAAAGAAGGCTGAGTCACAAGCAGTTGTCAGTCCTGGTGCCCAGTCCCCCCTCCAGTCTGGCCTTCACAACAGGACCAGATTAATCTTCCCGATATTATTTTGTTGGTGTCCTTCCTTTGCTTAAACACTCAACATCTGAAGTGTGACTCCCTCTTCTGGCCGTTCCAGACTCTGAAACGTGCCACCTGCCTGCCTGCTGCTCACCCACCTGCGCTCTGGCCTCGCCTGGTTACTGTCTGACGGCGTCACCTGCAGCTCAGGGGCCTGTGCTGTCTTCCCTGGGTAGAGTGTAGCCTACCGACAGGGGAGAGGGGAGCTGCGGACTTCACGTGTCCCTCATGGTGTGTAGCAGGAAGACGTGTGCCTGCACATCTCTCGCAGCTGCCAGGTGTGGATAACCTTTGAACCGCTCCTGTTTTCTGAAGACTCTTCTGTGGAACTCACATTGCCTTTTCTGATTTCAGTCATTCCCCAAACGGTACAGACTCAAGCCCAGAGGAGTGTCTGGGGACGTGGCCAGGGAGAGCGAAGACTACAGCTGCCTGTTACAAATCCGTTACCCTTGGCTGTGTTTCTAGGTAAAAATTGGCCAAATATTGACAATTTCGTATGGTTCAACCTAACCCTACGTAAAAGCCTTTGTAACTAATTAATATGTGGCTGTGTCTTTATAGCATTTCGGGGTACCTTGCCCTGGGGTAGAGGTAGGTCGTGGAAAGAGGTTCCTCACGTTTTGGGTCAGCCCTAGGTGAATTCCTTTCTTTCCACATTTACTTTTGGAAATTTCCAAACGTGCACAAGCTCAGAGAGAAAGCCTCATGAACCCCTCGTGCCCCACTGTCCGCGTCTCCTGGTAGACTCTGGATGGGGCTAACTCGTCCTTGAACCCTCGTGCCTTCCTTCTCCTCCACTTGTTTGTTGGTCTCATTAACAGAGGTTCCTTTCCCTTCATTCGGAAGCAGTCCACACTCAGAAAAAAACCAAGTGCAGAAAATGAAAGGTGTCCATGGTCTCCTGTGCAGATGCCACCTTGGTGCCCCTTCCAGACCGTTCTTTATGGACACGCATATTTATGTATGTCGTTATTTTTAAGGGGTGCTATACATGCTGTTTTGACACTTTCTTCTCTCTTTTATCAGGGACATAATATCTCAACATAATATTGAATCCACTGCATGCCTTTTCTCTGTATGCTTTCTGGGACTCCCAGCTGAAGCCCTGGTTGGGCCCTGCAGCCCAAATTACCTACTTTTCTCAGTCCCAAATAAAGCTTTTATTGCCTCAAAAACAGTGGATCTTGGCCAGTGGCCGGAGGGCGGTGGGTGGATCACATTGATTCACTCCATTGTGTGAATAACTAACTTTACTTAATTTTTGCAGAGGTATCAGCATTCAAGAACAGGTTGTCACTTATCCCATGTGAATCTTTTATTTGTAGGATTTCACACAGGGCGACAAATTAAGTATTGTCAGGCAGCAGGGGTAATAAGCTTGGTCAGAGTCGGTCAGTGCAGCACCTGGCATGGATAGGGCTTCTGGAGTTAGATGACCCAGGTTCAGATCCTGACTCCACTACTTACAGGTTAGGTGACTGCGGGCAATATGGTGTGCCATCTGAACTCCACCCTTTGTCTTATGAGGGCTCTGATGAGGATCAGAGGAGCTCGTGTATGTGCTGGCGCGGAGCTGGTGGTGTGCGATGCGCTGTTGGTCGTTTCTAGTGGACCCCAGCTCACCAGGAGTCTGTTTTGCAGGGTCAGTTTCCGGGATCGGTCCCTGATTTTTCACAGCTGCTTTTCTTTGCTTTTGAACTAGTGCATTTTCTAGAAATTCCAAGTTTTTTCACAAAGTTGCTTGTGACAGTGGGAAGACTACAGGAAGGGTGGAAGTTGACAGGAGCTTGGGGTCCAGGGTATTTCTGGGCTTATCTGTGCGTTGGTGAACTGCCTGGGTTTGTTGTGAGTAAACGACTAAATGGAAAAATCTCGGTCTGTGAATTTGCAGGGAAAGGTAGATCCGTTTTGTGTGGAATCCTCTGCTTTGCTCTAGTTCCAAATTCCAGTGCTCCTTGTGCTTTTTGAAAGAGGATATTTCTAGAAGGAGCCACGGAAAACTCTAATTTACCTTTCAGCATACCTTAGAGGCCTAGAGAATTAGGCAGTGTTCTGGTAGTAAGTCTGAATTCTAATCTTAGGGGAACTTTATTTACGACATTTCTTTTCCGTTTGAAATCGGAGAGCCAATTCCGTAGTTTTGGAGGCCCAGATGAAGTGCTCACAGTTCACACACAGCCCACTTGACGGATGCTTCCGCTCCTTGGGGCCAGGTCCGTGTTCACTTCTGGTTAATCGACATTGTACTTGAGAGGTGGTGGCAGGTCTTCCCCGGGACCTGCCCGCAGTGTGTAGATCACTCGGCGTCACGTTCCTGTGAACAAGATACATCCTGCGAAAGCAAGTGTGATGAGGACGTGCGCAAAGGCGCCGAGCTCCTGATGGAAGACGTGGTTCTTGTCTTTGGGCACTGCTACACCCAGGGCACCTGTCTCGAGAAAGCACGGCCCGCCGCGCGATGGGCGCTGTCCAGAGACGTCAGCACTCCCTGATCACATCCTGCTGGCTTCAGGAGGAAGCGTTTCTAGATTTTATCTGGTTTTTGTAAAGATGTACTTAATAGTTCTTCCTCAGGCTTCTTGTGTTACATGTCATTCTTTGATTTGGGTAAACATTTTGGAAAAGATTTGAGTATAGTTAAGTAGACGGAGCTAACATATCTGTGGTGAATCCTCAATTAATGACAACCCTGGGGACAGGACTCTTAGCTCAGTGGGGTTGTCTGCCCTCTGCTTCTGTGAGGCAGATCATCTGACAAATTGCTGACTAAGATTTAGAAGAAAGAAATGAAATGATGAATTAGTGCCTGCTAGCGTGGCAATAATGGTGGTTCTTTGCTTTTGCAGAATAGTGAGTTTTGCTTTTCAGCGCGTTTCCGAACACATTACCTCGTTTGACCCTCACAGGCACCCTGCAGTGGTCGGACGGTAGTACCATCCCTTCTTTCAGATGTGGAAACTGCGACCCCAAACACTGACTTGTTTAAGATAGTGAGTGAATTTGGGCCTTACAGAAACCCTGGGCCGGGGCTGTGACAGGTACTCAACTGTCCGGCCGTGGAGCAGGCGAGACCCTCGGATGGGGGTGGGGATAGAGCACACCCCAGGACAGAGCTTCTCTGTGAGCAAAAATGCTTGGCAACTATTTCAAGTCTTTATAGACAGGACTGTGTTGCTTAGGTTAAATTTGAAACCTACTAGCATCTTTTTATATTTATATTCATTTAGAGAAAGAGAAATGTACTCCTTGGTGAATCAAGCCATTAAATATTCAGTTAAGAAAATCTCCTTTGCTAGAGAGAGCCTCATAGGTTGGCGATGGTGATGGTGATGATTATCTAAGACGAATAAGTCAGCTGATAATTACTGAGTGCTGTGGGTACTGTCTTGTCATGGTCCTGGAAATCCTTCTTGGTGCTTCCCGTGCTCGGGGGATAGAGGATGATTAGGGCGCGGCCCTTCAGGTGGGACACAGGTAGACAGTCCCGTGATGAGGCCTCACTCCCCTCTGCCAGTTAACTGTGCCATCTGTGCCCCCTTCCTTCATATACAACCTCCCCCAAACCTGGAGACCCTAATCCAGAGGATACTGCGAGGCTCTGGAGGCAGTAAGACTTGGGTTTGAGTCCTGACTCATTGGCCACGTGCCCTCGGGCAAGTTACCTGGGAGAACTTCCCCGAAGTTACTTGATCTGTCGTGGGCCGGGTTTCATTAATCTTAAAAATCTTCTCAGATGATTCTAACGTGCAGCCAGGGTTGAGAATTATGAGTTCTGGTCAGTTTGGGTGTCCTCATTTCTAGAATGCAAAGTATTGCCTGCTAGATGAGGTGGCTGAATAAAATAATTTACGCAAAGGGTCTTTCATTTGGCTTGGTGCCCCAAAATGTTAGTTGCCATTAGTTGTTACTACTGTTGTCTGCTTTAAAAAGTAACACATCTCGTTATAGATAACATGGCAAATATAGAAAAGAAGGAAACAACCCAGAACCTGACAGATCATCCCAGTTAGTGTGTTGGTGTTTATGTGCTCCACCTACATACTCACTGGGATTGTATTATGTACTTTCTCACTTGACGCTTTCCCGTGACATTAAAACTGTTGAAAACAGTTTGCTGTCTGCATACCGTTTTGGCAGCAGATTCGCACTAGAAACATCTTGCTCCAGCTCTCTAGTTGGTGCGGCATTGTCAGCTCTCAGCCCTGTGGGTTATTTGCTTGAGCCTCTGCAAGGGGTGATCCTGTGGGGTCCTGGCTCCACTCACAGCCACCGCGGAGCCACGTGGGCTTCCCTGCTCTTGAGTTTGCCTCGTGCCTGGACTGACGCTGTGCTCATGGTCAGCCTGTCCGTCTCCATTTGTCTTGCTCTTTGCCGTCCCTACTTGGAACCTCTGGGGGCAGTTGCTCCCTGGCTGACTGACTTCTGACCTGTGCCTGGAAGCTGCCCTGCCCGGGTGGGTGTGCCCCTGAGCTGCATCCCCAGGGCCTCCTCCGGAGCCTCTTCCTCTGCTGGTTGGAAGTCAAGACAAACCAGAACCTCTGTTGAATCAGGAGAAAGAAGTGGGCTACGGGGAGGCGTGGTTCCTGGGGCTTTCTGCTCTGGCCAAGGTGTGAAGGTCACCAAGGCCTGGAGGACTGGCAGACACCATGAGGTTCGGCCATCACGTTGGGCTTTGTGTCTGCCCATGCCAGCGAGAAGCCCCATTACCTGTAGGTTGTGGATTTTAGAAAAGCATAAAGTGTTTTCATAACTGAGCCTACTGACTAGAAGCAAAGACGTGCCCAGGTGGACGTATGAGCTTTGTGCCTCTGTCCTCGCTCAGTGAAATCCCACCTTTTTCCCATGACAGTAGTGGCCTTTGAGACGGACGGGTAAACCTTCCCCTGGTCCCACACCCGTCCTTTGGCGCTCCATCACCTTGCCGGCCTATCTCCCAGAGCCATTGTGTGTGTTCGCCCCTCCCAGCCTGACACTGCTGCCTGGGGTGGGTCTGCGGGTTCATGCGTTTCCTTAAGCCCTGGCTGTGTCGAGCACAGGGCACCATGACAGGTGTGAGATGAGTGAATTCGGGTGGAATTGAGTTATAGCCTCAGCAAGTTCCTTGATGCCTGGGGTCAGACAGATGTAGATTGTGGGAAGCTTCAAAAGAGTCCAGGTTCCAAAGTCACGTCTCACCGTAGGCAGACGGATTGCTGCTGCCCAGGGAGGATGTGCCCGTGAGGACCGTCGCCGACTATAAACCTTGACCTTTGTTTTATACGCTGCATCATTTTTGAAGCCCCATCCTCCTCATTCCACCTCCCCCACCCCTCCACCCCCGCATCCTTTTGGTGCAGTTCTGTCATTTTCTTACCTCCTTTCACTACTCTGATTTTGTTTTAAGTTCCTGCACCTGGGCCTCCTCACATCTGGGAGGAAGTGGGTCTGGCTTTGAGAGCGCTTCCTTCAGCACAGGTTTTCGTCCTTGCCCGAGTCTCCTCCTCTCCCACAGTGGCTGGTGTCCTGGAATGCTCTGTTTTTGGACCCCTCCTACCACCTGGTTGAGATCCCGCAGTCACAAGTGTTCTGCTCCCTTCCTTGTTAAATTGGCACAGCTCTGGAGCCCTCCAGGCACCTCAGGGACAGCTGCCCACACGCCGCCACGCTGAAATGCTGTCCAGAAGCTGCAGTGACTTAATTGGCTATGTACGCCCACCCTTTAGTGCCATCCCATTAGGCCAGCACCCAGCAAAGACCTGCTTTCTTTAGCCTGTGCAAACGTAGACCACAGTGTATCTCCTGTTGGAAAGAGATTTTACTCTGGATGGCTCCCACCAGGCTCCTGGTGACAGCAGGTCATTTGGCGCCTGGCCCATTCCAAGACCACTTAAAGGAAAAGCCAGAGTATTGACTTGTAAAATTTCAGTATTAAGATTTTCTTCAAAGGATGGCATTTATGAACTTAGTACCTACAGCAGCCTACATCTGACCCTTCCCCTCCTTCCTCCAGCCGTTAAGCTGGACTTTTTCAGTGATGGTACTATCATTAAATTTGAGAGTGAAAAAAATCACACCATTCACACTACCCACCTTTATGAGAAACCTTCAAAAGAGAGCATAGAAAAAAAGTCTTGGGGCTGGCCCAGTGGCGCAGTGGTTAAGTTGGCACGTTCCGCTTCTCAGCCGCCCCGGGTTTGCCGGTTTGGATCCCGGGTGCGGACATGGCACCGCTTGGCAAAAGCCATGCTGGGGTAGGCGTCCCATGTATAAAGTAGAGGAAGATGGGCATGGATGTTAGCTCAGGGCCAGTCTTCCTCAGCAAAAAGAGGAGGACTGGCAGTAGTTAGCTCAGGGCTAATCTTTCTCAAAGAAAAAAAAAAGTCTGAAATCCTGGCCCATTGGGTCATTTTACTCCTGTTGTTATAGAGTGATTACTAGAATAAAACTTGGGGTTGGAATTTCTGTAAGAAAGGGACAGGTTTCTTCTTTCTAAGAGGATACCACCTGAGGGTAAGGGTCCTTTAATTATTAAGGAGTAAGATAGATCGGAGACTCGCTTTGCATCATTTCTGTCAAAACCTCAAATGAGAGTGTAGGTGTCGACCATTGTACAAATTTCTCCTCCCAAGCAAGGATAGACTCATTTCCAGATCCTGCTTTCAAAGCATCCTGGCAGCTTTCTGCATAAGCACCAGCAGCAGGAGGTCTGTGTAGACCTGACATTGCTGGGCCCGGAAGGGGTAGATTCGTTTGCATAGAGACGTTTCATTCAGTCCCACCGTTGGTTGCACAACCTTCTTTGGGGTCCTAGCATGAGTGTGAATGGTGAAGTAATGTGTACAGAACACTGGCAGATGATGCCACTTGAGAGCATAGTTTTGCATGACTTCCAGGGAGACAGGCTATTTCTTAAAAATAAACCCAGGGCACAATGAGTATCTCATTTTCTCCTACTCTGGAAAGCAGAACCGAACAGCTAACTCGAGACATTGAAGTTCCCCGGATTTTCAGCTCTGGGCCTCTCCACAGCAGTTGGCTGTGTTTCTGTTCCAGTATCTTCCAGAGGAATTGAGATTGCCCCAGATAGCAAGCAGTACTTAAGAAGTAACCAAGGTAAAAGTAATGGGAAGTTAATCTCCAGTCCGGGTCCCTATTGTGCCTCTCTCTCCATTAGCGCACAGAGCGCTCGCCTCCCAGTGGCCTGGGAACTGAGCCTGAAGAAACTGGGCCACTGAGAACCTATTTAAAAGAAATGAACGGCCTCTGTGTAGTTGTGGTTTGTAGTCTCAACAAAGAATTCCCTTTCACATTTTGTTTGAAAACCAGAATCTGCATCTAAATTGATAGAATTCAATACCTGCCCCCTTTATTTTGGAGATGGTGCTGAGGTCCCCCAATTGTTAGTCAGTGGGATCTTTGAGTGGATTTTCCTCTGGGGGGCCCTCCCCCTGCTGGTGATACACAGGCTCACGTGGCACATACGCTTTGCAGCTGTGTGTGTCCAGGTGGGTCATTTTGGCCCAATGTGAGGTCACTGGGCTCCCATTTGCCTTCCGTTCTAAGGAGGCTCAGAAATCTGTTCCTGGGGCGTTTCTGGGCTCCAGTGTGCCCCTGGCCAAGAATCCCAGTGCAGTCACCCTCACAGCTGTTGCTTCTGCCTGGGACAACAGCTCACTTTAGAGAAAGGCCTGTAAACTAGAAACCAGCCCTTGCAAAGAGCCCGGGGCGGAATGCATCTTGCCTTTCAGAGGAAGGCAAGTGGCTCATCCTACCCTCCTGGGCCTTAGGTGACTTGACTCTGCCGCCTGGGAAGGAAAATGGTGTTTAATTGCATTGTCTGTGCCTTTATTGTTTTGGAGAGACAGTCTCCTTATTCTTAACCAAAAACTACATCTAGGAGAGGGTGGGAGCCGGCAGGTGCTCTCTCTAAATGTCAGCCCCACTTACCAACTGTAGGGGAGGAAGACATTTCCTCTACCCGCTCTGGGTCCTTCTGGCCGGACAACAAATTAAATTCACATGAGGCAGAATAAGAGGAGAAAATTAAACAAAGCTTTATAACACGTATACATGGGAGAGGCTCAGGCAGACTGAGCAACTCAGCCAACTGGCTGAGGCTGCCTGTTTAAGTATCTTCAGCTGCAGACAAGGAGGACTTTTGGGGTAGTGGTTTGGGTCTCAAAGGGGAGGAAGGCAACCCACATGGAAATGGAAAAGCAAATGTTTGGTAAATAGAACTTTGATAAGAGTGGGCTGAGCAAGGATCCTCCCAGTCTGCTGAACCCAAAGTTATCCATGGTGATGGCCTGTCCTGGGGACAGGTCTTTGTTTTAAATTTCTTTTAGGCAGTTAGGGGGGAAAGGTCGAATGCTCTTGCTGAGTCTGAGCCTTTATTGTCTTCAGCTTGTAATAGTCTGCATACTAGAGTGGCGCATCTTGGGGTGGCCTGCCCTGAACCCCGTCACAACCAAACTGAAAACAGTGCAGAGCAAAAGGAGCTTTCACACCCCACTCCCTTTAAGGTTCCCATGTACTTAAAATACGTCCTTCCCCCCAAAAACGATGTGGAGAAGTTATTTTACAGTGATTTTTGTGCATCCCCTGGCACAGCCTTTTCTGTCAAGGGTGGTGTTGAAATGTTACATCTTCCTTTTAGCTTGTTATCCAAGTGATTGTTTCCTAATGGCTTTGTCGTGATTTGCAATTCAACTTGAATAAGTCCAGTTAAATCCTGTAAGGAAGAAAAGAAAAGAAAAGGCAGTTTTGGGGGAATTACACCGAGGGCTCACTGGGACTGTGCTGGACCCTTCCCCAGGGCCTGGTGTCCTAGGCGGGTCCTCCCAATCCTGCTCCCCCCTCCAGCCACTCTGAGCCCTTGTCTTGACCATCTAGGAAACCTGCCTTCCGCAGGCCCCGCCGCCTTGCCAGAACACTCAGAGTCTGCTCCCAACTGAGAGCTTTCAGAGACAGGCCAGGACGTTGCTGAAAACAAATTGGGGAGCCATTGGTCTCTGTGCTTGTTCTCCTGTTCATGTCACCTGCCGTTTTCCACCAAACCCTTGTGTCTGTGGTTTTCCTGTTCTACTTCTGTTCCACAAATAACGTCGTCTTTCCTCATTTCCTCCCCACTTTCCTACACAGTGATATCATTTCCTTCCTACCTGTAGGGCCAGAGCCCTAAGGGAGGAGCTGGCCCCGTGTGCCTTCAGAGCCCTGTGACCTTATTTGACGCTGGGCTCTGAGTTATCTTTCCTCAGCTTTGTAGTGAGGAGATCAGACTGGATCGTTTTTATTCGCCATTCTAGCTAAAAATTTTTTGAGTCTTGATATTTTTCTCTCCTCTGGCCTGTCGGATAAAATACAGAGTGGACTGACCCGACTCGACCCCCCCGTGGCCCCCTTCCCCTGTGACCTGGAGCTGGCCGGTGACACCACCCACACCTGGAGCTCTGCAGAGGGGCCTTGGCATGAGGCCGGGAGGGGCGCCGGGGGCCTGAGGCCTCACGGGTGTGGACGAGCAGTCAACCAAGTCTAGGTGGTTAGGTCTGGATTTTGCTGGATCTGCGATCTCCATTTAGATTATTTTGTTTTCAGCGACTTAATTGCAGCAGAGTTAGGACAGTAAATATCAGTTGATGATAAAGAGGAAAAATCAGGGATAGTTTTTCTACCTCAGGAGCTAAAAGTCATGATGATAGCTTATCTGTGCACACGCTGTTTTTTAAGTAAGCTCTTTATCTTAGAACAGTCTTAGATTTATAGGAAGGGTGTGAAGATAGTGCAGAGTCCCTGTGTCCTCTCCCCGCTGCTCCCCTGTTACTGGCATCTGACAGCAGTGTGCTGTGTTAGTTGTAATTAATGAAGCGATAATGCGCTACTGAAGTCCACACTGTATTCAGATTTCCTGAGTTTCCCCCTAGTGTCCTTTTTCTGTTCCAGAATTGGGTCCAGGGTCTCACATTACGTTTACTCTTCCTCCCTCCTTAGGCTCCTTTTGATTGTGACCGTTTCTGGGGCTTTCCTTGTTTCTGTTGACCTTGATAGTTCTGAGAAGTGTTGATCAGCTGTTTTTGTAGAATGTTCCTCATCTGTGATTTGTCTGGTATTTTCTCGTGATTAGAATGGAGTTGTGGTTTGGGGGAGGAAGAGCACAGAGGTGAAGAGCCCTTCTCATCACATCGTACAGTCAACATGGCTTATCACTGTTGATGTTGGTGTTGACCACCTGGCCAAGGTGTTGTTTGTTAGCTCTCTCCACTGTAAAGTTCCTCTTTTTTCTCCCCTTTCCAAACTGTCCTCTTTGGAAGGAAGTCACTATGGGCAGCCCACACTGAAGGGTGAAGAGTTCTGATCCACCTCCTTGAGCGTGGGCGCTGGCCCATCCTGGCAGTGGGCTCACTGGCAGTCCTCACCCCCTCAGAATGAGCCACCTGGGCAAGGTTGGCCTGTGCGTTATAGGAGAGCGATTTAGATGCTGACCTGGGATGCTGTCCTTGATGTGTGTTTCGTGGGAAGGTTGGATGATGTAACCTGTATGTGAACATGTGGCTCTCTCGATAGATGCTCAGAAATACATCATATAGCGTGTTGGGCTGATAACGTTTTAGTCCAGAAGAAAAGTGCTTCCTGGAGTAGTAACGGTTACACAGAGTCCTAACTTGTAAAAATTCAATGTTTTTCTGTTTTGGACCTAACTCTGTGTTAACTTAAAAGTGGACACAGCTTGGTCTTTGCCCTCAGAGGATCACAGAAAGGTCTGCACAGCATTCTTATTGTTATTCAAGGCCTCTCAGTTTTAATAATTAAATTAAAATATAGGTTGGTTTGCCTTCCATTACAGTATACCTGGAATAACATCTTGTTTTTCCTGGGAAATTGTATGATTATTGAGGGCAGGAACAATGTCATTAATTTGTGTTTCCCATACTGCATAATTTCTGCCCATAGAAGGTTTCAAGAAGCACTGAGATCAGGGCCATCCTGGTGGCATAGTGGTTAAGTTTGCACGCTCTGCTTCAGAGGCCCGGGGTTCATGGGTTCAGATTCTGGGTGCGGACCTACACACCACTCATCAAGCCATGCTGGGGTGGCATCCCACATACAGAAAATAGAGGGAGACTGGCACAGATGTTAGCTCAGGGACAATCTTCCTCAAGCAAAAAGGAAGATTGGCAACAGATGTTGGCTCAGGGACAATCTTTCTCACCAAAAAAACAAGAACTGAGATAAATGTGGAAGCTCAGAGACCTCAAAGTCAAGTCAGCCTGGTGTGTTGGCCTCCCACGTATTTCTGTATGTATGGGTTATGCCTAAGACTGGAGAAGTCCCTGGTGGATGTTCTGGCAACTGCACGTGGAATTCTGAGACTTAAAACATTTGCGCAGTAGATGACAATGCTGTCCTTGCTGCAGTAAGAGGAGGTTGATGGGTAAGACGAATGCAATAATGAAACACATTTGTTATTTTTCTTGGGCAGATTTGAACAGCAAAATGGGGTGCAAAGTGCTACTCAACATCGGGCATCAGATGCTGCGGCGGAAGGTTGTGGACTGCAGCCGGGAGGAGAGCCGGCTGTCCCGCTGCCTGAACACTTTTGACCTGGTGGCCCTGGGGGTGGGTAGCACGCTGGGTGCCGGCGTCTATGTCCTGGCCGGAGCTGTGGCCCGTGAGGACGCGGGCCCTGCCATTGTCATCTCCTTCCTGATCGCGGCGCTGGCCTCGGTGTTGGCTGGCCTTTGCTACGGCGAGTTTGGTGCTCGGGTCCCCAAGACAGGCTCTGCCTACCTCTACAGCTACGTCACTGTCGGGGAGCTCTGGGCCTTCATCACCGGTTGGAACTTAATCCTCTCCTACATCATCGGTAAGTGTCAGGGGCCTGGAGCCTGCGCCCTTCCCCCCTCTTCTGTCGTGCTCCCCTTCAGTCCGTGGGCGATGCCCCCAGTTTGCTCCTCAGATAGACTGTGTCTAGCTCCTCCCTGGGCTCTGCCCCCTCTCCTGACCCTTTTACGCTTCCCCTGTTCCTTTTATAGGGGGCGGAGGCAGCCTCATGGGCGTCATTGCTCACTTTGGTCTTTGCCCTTGATTTTAATGATCGAGTGCGTCAGACCTTCAGTGGGGACAAGCCATGCCAACACTGTTCTCTCTATGATCGTGAGAGACAGATACTCAACAGGATGTTTCCAATTAGGTAAAAAGAATGTAGTCTCTTTCAGTATTTTTTTCTGATTACTAGAGTTAAATACATCACTGATACCAAAAAGTTTGGGAAGTGCAGAAAAGCACTAAGAAGAAAGTAGAGATCGTCCAGTCTGACAACCCAGAGAAATTAATTCTGTTATTCATTCATTCTTTCTTTATTTCAACAAGTGTTTGGTGCGCACCTCCTCTGTGCCCAACATTATGTGGGTGTTAGGGACGCAGTGGAGAGATGAGACAATCTCTAAGAGTTTAAGGGTATAACTGTTGTTAATATCTTTGTGAACTTAAATGTATATTTTTTGTGTGATATGTCTCTTTATTTATAAAACAGTATATGGTAAGCATTTCTCTTAGTGTTACTATCTTTCCATAGTAATATTCCTAATGATGGCATACCATTATATAAACTTATACACAGAGCATGATTTATTGAGTGTCTTGTGCGGTGTTTAGATTATTTCCAGTTATATTGTTGTTGTTATAAACAGTTAATTACTTAATATCTTTGGGCATAGCCATGATTTTTTCCCTTAAAAGGGTCTGAGATCAGAACGTCCAGGTCAGCGGGCCTGCATCTGAGGCCGGTGTTGACTGTGACCCCCGATGGCAGGGCCCCTTCCTCACATCCTTGCCAGTCCTGGGCATCAGCGTTAAAACAACCAACCAGCAAATGAAAACACCAGAAATATAAAGCCTTTTAGTTTGATGGGTTAAATGCTTTGTTTCTCTTTTTGTTATTTGTATTTTGATTACAACCAAAGTTGAACACATCAACTTAAAAGAAACAAACAACTGAATGTAAGAATAACCAAAGGATATGAATGGCCAGTCCACAAAAGTAGAAATACAAATGGCCGTGAAACATTCCATTTATATTTTAGCAAGCTTTCTATAACAAAAAACAAAAGTATCATAAAACAGTAAGATGTGGTAAGTTGAGCAGCGCAGGGCCGGTTTGCTCCTGCATCCGCCGGGAATGCCGAGCACAGGGCTGCGTGCTGCCTGCCGGGGCGGGCCCTGGGCCTCCGGGGACCCCTGATACCCACCCGCTCCAGCTGGTAGGGCTCCGGCGGAGCTCTCTGAGCGGCACGTTCCCTTGCTTTCAGCACCGGAGATCTCCGGGAAAGCCAGTAGAGCTTTCTCTTCCAAGTTCGAAAATAAAATTCATAAACGTGGTTTTTCTCAGTGCAGCACCAAAACTCACAGCCATGAGCGCTTGCACAAGCCGAAGACTCTCGGTGGGATTGTAGCTGCTTTAGCTGGGCTGTTATGTTTCCTGGATTTACTGGGGCGTGAAACGGGACAGGGAGGGTAAGCGGCTGCCCGCTTCCAGACCAGCAAAGGAGACATTCCCGGCCAGAGCGCTGCTGCCTGCGTGAGAATCACGCGTCTCACTGCTGGTGCTTCTTGGGCTGTGCTGCTGGGGAAGGGCAGTCTTTCCAGCACACACGAGGCGGGGAGTGGATAGGCTCCCAAACCTTCCACCCAGCAGTAGGGTTTTGGAGCCCCTCAGCAGTGAGCCAGCCTCTGGGGGAGATGGGGAGGCCAATTTCCTTCACTGACTTGTGGCCTCGATGGACAGAATTCATAATAGGCTGGCTGCTCAGGATGAAGAAATGTGATCAGATTTTTGAGTTGTTGGAAAAATACTTATCATGAGACCAAATAATGAAACTGACTCTGTGCAGATCACTCTGGCAGAATCCTGTGGATGATCCAGACCGCTGTCACCAGCAAGGCCCCCTTTGAAAGTGGAGGAAAACACTGTTGTGAATATTGGAATTGTAGCAACATTTCCTGAGAAACAGCGTTGGAAAAGCAGTGACTTTATTCAGACTAAGAGAGAGAGAGAGAGCATGAGCGGCAGCCAGCTGTTGTTGGCCTGTGGCCTGCTGTGCCCACTGTGCTCCTCGTGGGGCATGTGGGTGTGGGGAGAACGAGGGGAGCCAGGCTTCGTCTGCACTCGGGCCCTCAGAGGCCTGTGGGTGCGAGCCCAGGTTTAGGCACAGAGTGACAGAGGTGGCTGACGCCTCCTGGGTAGTGAGCAGGTGACTTTGTTCTGCGGCGAGGTCAGCCCCTCACCTTGCGGATCTCCCCTGTCCCACCTTGTGGGGAGAGCACTGTTCACTGGGAGGCAGGTACCCTCAGCTCTGCTGCCAGGAGGGTCTGGGAACAGGAGCTTTCTGAGCAAGGTGTCTCAGACTGCAGCCCCTGAGTGGAGGGCGACGTCACTGTCATGGTTTGCCACCGGTATTTCTTTTTGTAATGAAACGAAGTGGGTAGAATTGAATGAATGCTATCAGGGTGCCTCTCACGTGGTAAGGGTAACATTGTTTTATAAAATTTTTATTATTCAGTCATATCTTTGGGACACAGTGTACAGGTGCGTGTTGAGTTGTGATGGAAAATGCGTTTCTTTCCAGGCCCTAGAAGCCTTCACATGCTTTTCACTTCACGGTGAACACTAATTGACCCTCGCTTCTGAGTTAGCACATATTGGGGTCTGGCTGTTGCTGGAAAATTCCACTGCACTGGCTGTGACCCCCGCATGGATGCTGTAAACAAGCTTGATGACAAATACTCTACTAATTGTCTTCCTTCCCTTTGCTCCTGCATGTGCTCTGTGACAGGTACTTCAAGTGTAGCGCGAGCCTGGAGTGCAACATTTGACGAGCTGATTGGCAAACCCATCGGGGAGTTCTCGCGGAGGCACATGGCTCTCAATGCCCCTGGAGTGCTGGCTGAAAACCCAGACATCTTTGCCGTGATTATAATTCTTATCTTAACAGGTAAAGCCACACACTGAGAGAGACCCCAGGTTGGAGGGAGAGGTCCAAGGTATAGGACAGGCTCTCGTTATGTTTGTTTCTTCCTTTCCTCTTTCTCCCTCCCCTCGTTTTCTTTCTTTCTTTCTGTAATTAACACAGACATCTTTTTTGTCATGTAGGGTTGGCCTAATTAATAGCTGTTGAGTTGCATGTCATTTCATGTAAAGAGAATCTCAGGTGTTTGTGTAACTGTTTGTGGAGTAAGATTTTATTAGTACTGAAGGCTTTTTGTACAAGTGACCCAGTAATACAAAATCTTTAGACTCAGTGGATGACCATCTGGAAAGGAACGTTGGCGTTCGGCAGGCAGGAGGATGTAGAGAAATGCGGTCTGCCTGGAATGCTGACGTGTGCCTGGGTGTGGGAGCAGCTGCGGGTGGTTTGACACCTAACAACCGCCAAAACACCCTTTTCGTAAAGGAGTTTCATGACAAAGTTGTGGGTATAGAATTTTAACATTCCAGATGTTCCCTGAACCCCACTGGGGGCAGCTTCTTCCTGGTGACGTTTACCCGTGTTCCAGGCTCTAGGCTGGGAGTTGTGTTCATATAAACATTAGGCTGAAATGCAGATAAATTCTCCTTTGAGGTTAGAAAATCTTGGATAGGTTTTAAAAACAACATGCCGTATTTTACACATCATGTAGTTGGAATCACTTCGCACAGGCCGGTCTCAGCAGCATTTCTGGTCCAGCTGGCAGGAACCTGTCTCAGAAGTTGAGTTTGCTCTGGTGAGATTTTCATAAACATGAGAGGGAGGGACGCTCAAGAGAAAACACAGCGGAGTGTAGTGAACTGCTCCTTGTGACTAATTTCTCAGTTCTCTTCTAACGTCTGTGTTTCAGAATTCAGTCTATTTTGTGGAGCATTTTTCATTTTAAAATGTGTAAAAGGTGTACACGGCAGGGCAGTTGTCTCAAATCATAAACGTTGGGCTCTCACCTTTCTAAGTCTCTTTTCTTGCCCAGTGAGAGTTTCCCAAGAAGTCCCCAAATGGCGTGTCTACCCTAGGTGGCCCCATTGCATAAGCCTCAGAGATAGTGTTGTCACGTGGTTTCTGTGCATTTTTATCACTTATGTGAGTTTGTGAGCTAGGAGTGGTCCAGCCTAGCCATTGCTTTATATGCACTGAGTCCAAGGAGGAACCGTGTGTGTTGGTGGTTCCACAACCACAGGTAGTTGTTGTTGCTGATGTGACTAATGTCCCAAAGTAAATCTGAATCGTTTCCTCATCTGAAAGTCTCTCATTCTACCAAGAAACTGAGCAAAGTGTCTCCACCTTGGAGAAAATAAAATCCTGTTCCCTGGGTGGGGGTCGGGGGTAGTTCCCAGTAATATACTTTCCGTGGCGGGGTGTGGGGTGTGGGGAGAGGCTGTCTGTTGGTCCCCTGGGAGGGGCTTGCTGTCCGAGGGCGGTTGGCTGTGCTGTTCCCCATCTCCACAGTCCCTTGTGCCCCCTGGATGGCGCATTCGGTTCCAGAGGGGACCCGGAGGCCTGACAGCTTTATTAAACACCCCACAGACTTTGGTTATTTTGCTCCCTGCCTCTAGAAGGATGATTAATTCTGCCCCGTTCCCAGAGGCTCTCAGAAGTCTTCAGAAGTTTGATGCCACATGGATTCTTTGTCACCCTCTCGTCCCCGTCCCCGTCCCAGGAAGGACTTGTCTGGTGTGAGGTTAACACTCAGACAGGGTTCTCTGTTTCTGCACTTTTTTAGGGCTTTTAACTCTTGGTGTGAAAGAGTCAGCCATGGTCAACAAAATATTCACTTGTATCAACGTTCTGGTCCTGGGCTTCATAATGGTGTCAGGATTTGTGAAAGGATCAATTAAAAACTGGCAGCTCAGCGAGGAGGATTTCCGGAACACGTCCGGTCATCTCTGCTTGAACAAGTGAGTGGTTTCTTCTGTCTCTTGGCACGTGGCAGTTCGTGTGTTTGGGGGATGTAATTGGCTCGGACGATACAAGTCTTTTTAAAAAATGTAATTGGGATTTGAATATTTGTTAATTATCTTTTGCAGTCAAGTAGCTGAGGGTGTTTTATTTGTTTGAAATTTTTGTTAAGTTTTATTTTCCTAAACTAGTCAGAACATTGTGTGACAAAGGAAGGTATAGGGGAAAACAGAATCTTCATTCTGATTCCACAGTTGTGCATAGTTGAGGCTCATGTCAGACTCACTGAGGAATCCCTTTCTCCTCATAGTTTGTTTCATGACCAACCCCTGAATTTTGTATTCAGAAAAGATTTTCTCTGCAATACTAGGGTGATACCACTTTATTTTGAAATGCCTTCCTGTATAATATGGAAGAAAGAAGTATCTGGCGCTTTTATCACAGGCTTTTTATCAAAGGTTTTTAGAATTACTAAAGTACCAAAATATGATTAGAATCATCTCTTTCTCCCACACTCGACTTGGGCTGCGTCAGCCCTGTCACCCTTTCGTGTCCCCGAGGACCGGAGGCAGGTGCCGGGCCGGCTTTTGATCCTGTGCTTCTCCGGGCCCCTCAGTGAACCCTCACCAACGAGCTCAGATTATCTAGGAAACAAAAGCCAAACACTTGTAATGTATCTTTTTTGTCAGATCTTCAGGTGAATCTTAGGGCCCCAGAATGGAGACCTGGGAGTTTGATTTTGTCTATGATTGTATTTTGATTAAGGCTAAAAGTTAAACCACTGTGATAAAGACACGTTCCTAAAATGCGGTGGCTTTAAAATGATGTCTCAGGTCCTGAAATGAGCAGTCCAGGTTTGCTGGCCAGTGTGGCTACACACAGGCATTCAGGGACACGGATCGTCCACCTGGTTGTTCCATCCCAAGGACGTCGTCCTCGTCGGCCTGGTCAGAGCTGGGCTATGGGTGCAGGCATGATCCAGCTCCCCCAGCCAGGGGAAGAGAGTGTGGAGGAGGGCGTGCCCAGTGCTTTTAAGGACAGATCTGGAAGACGCATGTCCCTTCTGCCCACATTCCCCTGGTGAGAATCCAGTAGGCGGCCACATCTAGCTGCAAGCGAGGCTGAGAAATGAGATCCCACATTGGGAATCTGAGTGGTCACACGCCAGCGTGGTTGCTGGTTAAGGGCCAGGTGCACAGCCACATCCTCCAGGGGTCTGAGCAATAGGCAGGCATTGATGTGTGACTAGGTCACTACTAGAATACAAACAAGAAACTATTGAATTAAATGCACGAAACTCCACTAACTCTAGCATTGTGTGGTTAACAGGTCAAACAAAGAGAGCCTTTCTTTTGGGAACTAAATCTTTTTGCAGAGAAGTAAGGACTTTTAATGTATCCTCCCCAAACGTTCCTGTGTCGTATTTCTGCCAAATTTATTGGTGCCCATTAATTCAGGGTGGAGTAAAGCCCATTCAAAATATGCTTTGAAGTAACGTAGTAGCCTTTGAAAACTCTGGGAGCCTATTTTGCTGGTTGCTCTTTCAGGTCAGGAGTTAAATATAGAGGGCGCTTCCTGTTTCCTGGTTGTCAGCGGAGATTTAATTTTATTATTTTTATAAAGAGGTTGTTTGTGTCAGCCACGGTATTTACTTTCCTCCGTCGTCCTCACACCTCATATGCTAGCGATGATGAACTGTACGGGCCTCCCAGACAAAGTGGCATTTGTTGCCTGGCCCTTTGGTCTTGGGTGGGGCACCTGCAGTTGCATCTGCCCAGCCCCGGGAACACTGCCACGGAGGTGGCGGATCAGCCACTCCAGGAGGGGGAGTGCTGCGCACCGGGGACACGGCTTGCTCTTTCATTTCATTAAAACCTATGAGCTTCTTTTGTCCTTTTTTTGTAACAGCCAGTAGATTTATGCTTCTGACAATGACCATGTGGTCTTGCATGAAATTGCCTGTCTCTGAAATAGGAGAGCATTTCCCAAGCAAACCACATGGTATGCAGGAGCTTCAGCCTGCGTGGGTTTGGAAGCAGTTCTGACCGCATGGGGTGTGTGTGAGTGGATGATGCTCTTTGCATGGCTGGCTGCAAAGGCCCCTTTGAGCCTGTGAGTCAGTCTGTCACTTGGTCTGGAATAGGAGTGTTATCCTACAGTCTGGCTGGTTCTTTACTGCCTCGGGCTTGTGCTCCCTCTGGCTTTCTTACCCAGTGTCCTGTAGATGGGGAGCAAATGTAGTTAAGAATAAAACCTCAGCACAACATGGAAACCTTTCAGAAGTTTTGCTGGATGGTGTCTGTCAGGTAGGATGGAAACCCAAAAATAGCATTGGCTTCCACAAGGTGAAGGTCTAGGCCTCTTAAGTCTATGCCTGCAGGCGATCAGTCCAGCATTCATTGCTTCAGTGGGCCAGGAATCCAGTTCCTCCATCCCGTGGCTTTGCCCATGGCCCACATGCCCAAGGTCACATCGGGGCCCAAGATGGCTGCTCCCACTCCAGCTCCTGCCAGTGGGAAGAAAAGGAGAAAAGTTCCTTCTTTTAGAGAGCACCCTCCCTCCCCACTTTACTCCTCTCACATTTCTCGGGAGACACAGGTGTTGGCTTAAATCAAATGGCTGCACGTCGTAGCTAGAGAATCTGAGAAACACGCAGTCTTTATTCTTCATGATTTTATGCCTGCCTAAGAGTTTCATTACTGTGTGGTAGGAGGGCGAGTGTGGCTTTTGGGGACAAGTAGAAATTTATGTAAGGGTGGCAGGTGGAAGTTATGAGTCCCAAGTCCTGATGAAGGACGATTACCACTGATGCAGTGGGAGAGGATCGCACCTACTGCTAAGGAGCTCCCTGTCAGGCTCCCTTCCCCCCCGCCCCCACCCCGGCCTTGGGGCTTGGGGTGTTATGAATACACGACTCCTGCTCTGCCCTTCCTTTGCTGGTTACTCTCTTTGCTAACTTGTAAGTTACCCGGCTGGGTGGGAGCAGAAGGGCTGGTCCCCCAGACTGCAGGGGAGGGAGCACTGACCTAAGAGCCTGCTCTGTCGGGGTGCTGGCCGTGGCAGCCTCTAGGGCCTGCCTCCCCATCTCTTCATGTGTAAGTTGCCAGATGACGAGTGGTCACAGCCACCACATGCAGATAACAGGTTAATTATTGATTGTATATAAAGAGGCTTTAAAAATGTTTCTAGATGTTTCAGTTTGAGGCTAGGTAGAATGAGTTCTCTGGTTGCTTTGTGTCAGGACTCTGCCATGGGCATCAGTAGTACCCAAACTTTTCTTAAAAGTTTAATTTTTTGAGTAGGTGATCTATTCACATGGTTCATGTGTCATAATGTTATAAAAAGGTTTATACTGAGTCTTGCTCCCATTCCTTTCTTCATCTACCTCATTCTCCCACCTCCTCCGTAGATAATCATTTTCATTATTTTTTTGTGTGTAAGCTTCCAGCTTTTATTTGTAATAAGACAAGCAATTGCAAATATATGTTTATATTTATTATGTGTATTATATGTATAGTATATATATATATATTTTATTCCCCTTTTCTTACACAAAATGTAGCATTCTGCATCCACTTCTCCTTACCCAGCGTATCCTACAGGTCTGTTCACATCAGGACCTCGTTCTTCTTTGTAGTTGCATCGTGTCCCCGCAACGAGTATGGAGTGATGGTTGGGAGGGGACCGAGCTGGAGGAGCAGGCGCGGTTCATGTCACAGGCGGTGGGGACTGGCGTACCGTTGGGACGGCCCCTGGGGTTACATAGGGACACACCTATGTAGCTCACGTTCCATCTGCTGTGCAGTTATCTGATTCCTCGCCTGTTACATCCAGAGGAGCTAAGGAGATGCCTCTGTTTTACTTTCCTTTTGCTCTGCTAGTTATCGGCAGCTCCCTTGCTCCCTGCTCTCTGCTTTTATTGTTATTTCCGCTTCACCTGTCTGCATGACAAAGGCACATTCCAGCCCTCACCCTCTGCGAGTCCTGTCTCTTTCTGGGGTTTAAGGTAGGTAACGCCCTGCACTTTCCTCTTCCCATAAAGTGGAGTTCCCAGGTCCTTTCTAGGGTCTTCTGCCATGTGCCTGTTCAAAGCAAACCCATCACTCCTGGTGTTCATTTATTCCTACCTGCGGCTGTTCTGCAGCCCTCGATGTTGGGGCGCGCAGAGGCAGGTGGGATCTGGAGGCCTCTCTGCACTGTCTGTCTGTCCTGGCAGGGACTTGGGGACCTGAGCGCACCTCAGGGTCTTGGTGAAGACCTTCCCATGTTATCCATTTGTGTTCAGGAGTCGACAGGGTCTGCTTGGAGTTCCCCACAGAAGACATCTTGACCTTGAGTTCCCCTCTCCTTTGGCCTTCTCATCCCCCTGTCCTGAGATGTTTGGCTGTCAACTGTTTTATTTTAAGATTTCAGTCACTTTTTATAATGGAAATCAGTTCATGGGGGTGTTGCGCATTCTTCGTGAGTTCAGGACACTGTGGGGGTGGCCTGCCAGCTGTGCGGGGCCTGGGGAGGCCTGTGGGTCTTGGTGAGGAGGTGACAGCTCTGCGCCCCATGCATCCGGTGGCCCTGCTGACTGGCTTGTCCTGGGCTGCCAGTTTTGTACCTGGGCTGGCGGTTTATTTTAGTCATACTTTGAGATGACAAACCTTTGTTTGAGTCTGGCAGTGATTTTTCCTACCTCTATCTGTTGTGTTCTTGGGGTTCCCCTCATGTTGCTACTGACCCACAGTAAGTCCCACATGTGAAAACTTCCTCCTGCTCTTCCTCCAGTGGCAGCAGAGGTCCAGAGTGTATTAAGATTACTTGGCGACAGGCAGGGCATGGGGTAGGTGTCCAGACTGACATGAGAGGTGGCTGCCCCAGGCCCTGTACGGGGCCTGGGAGAGCCTGAAGCCCTGTCCTGGGCCTGGACACAGTGTTTGGAGTCACAGGTTTCGCTTCCTTGGGACTGTTTTCTGAACTTTCAGGGACTTTTGGAGTTTACGGAATGTGTGTGTTTGACTCTGCATTCATCACTTTAACAAATGTGTGCTGAGCCCGCCCATGTGCCCGAGGCATGCTGGACGCTGGTCCCCCACCCAAAGAAGCACCCGCCTGTTTGCCTTGTGCACGTGGGTGTGTAAGAAGTGCTTTTCTTGGCTAAAACAGTTCACTTTCTAACCTCAGGGTCTCTGGAAATGCCTGTTTTGAGACTTGAGTTACTGGTGAATACGGGAGACTTTGCGTTTTGTTCCCGGGCCGGGGCCCCTGCACCTGGCTGGCAGCTACGTGTTGTTGTGCAGCCTGATGTCTTCCTCTGAGGGTCCCTGGGGAGAAGCCACTGTTGTTGGTTTCTCCTCTCTCTCCTGTTAGACAGCCTGTCTCACAGTCCCTGCATCCTCCCGCCGCCAAAGTCAGTATGTAGAAGGTGCTTCTGGAAAGGGCTGGGTGGGTACCGTTGTGTCTTTGGGCCACGCAGAGCAGAGGCCTGTTGCCCATGGAGTCTGAATGCAGGAGCTGGTGGCAGCTGTCTCAAGGATCATTTACCCAGGGTCTGGAGCCCCCGGCCCAAGAGTGGTCACAAGCCAGTGGGGTGACTGGAATGGCTTCTCTTCACAGTGAAGCCAGCACTGTGAACTTTGACTGTGGCTCTTTTTTTCTAGTGGCACAAAAGAAGGGAAACCTGGTGTTGGTGGATTCATGCCCTTTGGAATCCCTGGTGTCCTGTCGGGGGCAGCGACCTGCTTCTATGCCTTTGTGGGCTTTGACTGCATCGCCACCACAGGTACGCCCCTCCACCCGCCATCTGGAGCCCAGGCCCCGGGTCCCCCTGCCCTCCTGTCAGACAGGCTGCACTAATTTTACCCGTGGGTCGCCGTTTTCCTTCCTGTGGACGTGTGCCAGTTGCTGCTCTTTGCATGAGTCACGTGTAGATTTGTAGCTTCCTGCTGATCTTTTCCCCCCATTATCACTCCTCCAAGTGGCAGTACCTAACAGGAAACTCTGCATCATGAACGTGACTGACTGTCTGCTGCTGGAGTGGGATAATGGCAGCCCTAGCTGCAGCCTGACTTCATATCTGTGCATCATCCGGGAGAAATGAGGCCATTAAAAATACTGTCATCCTGGCACATTGAATAGGCTAGGCTGTGTCAGGCCTCCCCAATTTTCTCTGCCAAAGGAAACAAATCTTTTCCTTCTCTGAACAATGATGTAATGGCCGGGAACACCATCCCAGGGCCTATGGGTCCTCTGGTCTGTGCTACTGAGGGCCACCCTCGGTTCCCAGAAGACCGTGGTTCCCATAGGGCCAAGCACTGTTGGGTGGTCTTTTGTGGGTGGCACGGGTCCCCTGGACGCGGAGAGGCCTTGGGCATCTCATGGGTTTGTGCGGATGCCCCGCTGTCCTGCCCTCCCAGGGCTGACTCCTTGCTGCTTCTAGGTGAAGAAGTCAAGAACCCCCAGAAGGCGATCCCTGTGGGGATCGTCGCGTCCCTCCTGATTTGCTTCATTGCTTACTTTGGGGTGTCGGCCGCCCTCACACTCATGATGCCATACTTGTGCCTGGACAAAGACAGCCCCCTGCCGGACGCCTTCAAGCATGTGGGCTGGGAAGGTGCCAAGTACGCGGTGGCCGTCGGCTCCCTCTGTGCTCTTTCCACCAGGTAGCTACGGATCTGAAACTGAAACTTTGGGGAGACACGAGGTGCACTAGGCTGTGTAAAGCTGGACACGTGGGTTTAGTGGTAATATTCCTCTTTTCCCTTGAAAGAGCCAGCAGCGCAACCCTGATTATGTGGTTTCTCTCCTTGTTATTAATCATCCAAGAGTTGATTGGGTTGTTGATATTTCGTCATGAAGAACTTGAGGCCCACTCTAACATCATCTGCTTAGCAAGGGGCTGGTTGTCTGTTCCCGACCTTGGCCGCTAGACCAGGCCACCTCCGTAACACAACATCTTGGCCCTTAGTTTGGCCGTAAGGCAGAGGCTACCTTGAAAAAGGGAATAAGTGCCTTTTCATGAGAAACATTTTGCCCCTGAAGTTTCCTGCTAGCCAGCATAAACAGGAAATAGTTGGTAAATATTGATTTACCACAGAGAAGTCCTCATGAAGGCAGTGGTGCTTCTGTTTTCTGTTTGATTCAGCTGGAGAGAATTGCAGGAATAAATACAAAATTTCCCTTCCATAAAAATTATGACTAGATGCCATGCTGGTTTATGTTAGACATTTCCCATTCTTTAACTTAAGACGTACTTAGAGTGGGTGCTTTTTCTGGGGTTGACATTGAATTCTGAGTCTGGGAGCCACGGGCTTCACACGGTTGGGAGGATGGCCGTTCTTGGTGAGAGTTCAGGGCTCCCTGTCCTCAGTGGGAAGCTGTGTGGGCACATTATGGTCTTTCTATTGCTGACAAGCTGGTTTTGCTGATGGGTTTTGCCTCTTCCTTCTGTTTAGTCTTTTAGGTTCTATGTTTCCCATGCCTCGAGTTATCTATGCCATGGCCGAAGATGGACTGCTTTTCAAATTTTTGGCCAAAATCAGTGAGAGGACCAAAACACCAATAATCGCCACCTTAACCTCAGGTGCCATTGCTGGTAAGAACCGGAACTAATTTCACGTGCCAGTATTTTAAGAGTTGAGTTACTGTTCCTAGGGAAGTATCTTGACTTGTACTGTTCTGTGAGAGATTTCAACTCATCTTTTTAACACTTGGTTTTTACCCTGGGAACCTGGTTTATTGCAAGGTGTAACTGCCCTTTTGACAAAAGGCAAAGGGTGGTTTTACAGACAATGTCATGGAATTCTCAGGAAGTTTGAATTCTCTTATCGTTATTATCCTCTCATTGGGCAGAGCTTAGAACACAGTGTTCCTTCAGAGCCATTTGTCTGTTCCCTTTTCTCAAAGCCCCTGAATAGACTTTGGTGAGATGACGTCTTGCATGGTACAAGCCAAGTGACTTTTGCTTAGTCCTGGAGATTCAGTGTCCATGTATCTTAGCTTATGAATTCTCTGGAAAGTGAGAATTCCTTATGATCAGTGTTTTGTAAAACGTGCTACTTACTCCCCAGGGAATATTAAGGGTGTTGCTGGTGAAGCCATTTTCCTTAAGTTTATAGAATAATGGCAGGCCCAGAGGAGGTTTATCTGATCAATTAGTAGGTTCTTCACCAAGAGGACAGTTTTGACAGATGAAATCAGTGGACTGAAGAACCCTTTGACCTATGGAGTGTTCCAGGGGCCCCCGATTAAGGAAAGGGGGGGGCCCAAAAGGAAACTTATGTGCACACGCACCGAATGCTATTTGTTTTATATGTTTATATGTTTAACGATTGTGTTTCATAGCCCTGAGGCAAGCATGGTCCAATTTTACAGATGTAGAAGTGGAAGCTCAGAGCGGGAAAGTGAGGACGCACGCCCAGTGAGTGTAGAGCTGGCTCTTGCTTCCTCGTTTGTTTTTATGCCAAAGTGGCCAGCTCCTTCCAGTGTGCAAGGAGAGTAGTGGGTCTTCTTGGTAAATTAGGATACATGATACCAGTCACAGTTTGTACCATCTTAAATGAATGAATTGTTGTTAGTAAGTATATATGCCCTTAGCAAAGTATGCTTAGTTTTGTGGATTAATATTATGTAGTGAAAAAAAGCTAGTTTTTCATCATTTAACAAATTTGTCATGTAATTCTGCATTTCTGAGAGTGATCATAGTGGTCATGTTTGGGGACAGCATATGTCAGAATATGACCAATAGATTTAAGGGATTAAGGAATTGGAAATAGTGAATGTTTTTTGATATTTACATGTAATTTGATCATATTAAAGACTGGCTTTAATTTCCTTCTTGTGCTGAGTAAGGGAGATCAAACGATAATCTTTAAAGTGACTATAAAGGGTTTACTCTTTCTTTTAATTTGGTGGGCGTGGTAAATAAGTATTTGGTTTTCTAAAATTACCTCACATGGAGGAAATCTGGTTCAAGTTTCTCTGGGAGTAGGAATGTAGGCCTCTGGGACATGCACTGTTGGATAGTGTTCTGAACATCCAGAAGGCTCTCATTGCTCTTTAATCCTATTATTTATCCTCAATTTAAATTTGTTTTAGTTGCCATAATTATAGGGGCTTGAGAAATATTTGTGGAAAAGTAATGTTTTATGTTAATGTTTTTACTTGTGTTGATTGCATGTGATTTGAAAATATCCCAAAGTAGAGCTAGCCAAGTAATTTTTTAAATGGGAGACTTGACATATAGACCCACATAGATATACATACTCTCACAAAAGTTGCAAAGGATTTTCAAATAAGCATGGTTTTTTTATTTTTATTTTTAAGTGGGGTCATGGTGACCAGATTGACATTGTTTGGGAATAATACTGCTTTCCGTGCTCCCAGAGCCCCTGCAAGGCCTCCCGGAGCACTGGACTTGCCCTCATCCACCTCCTCATCACTGTCACCTACTGATGCATGTGTCTTCTGCTCTGGGAGGCTGGGGACTGTCTGGTCTTCTGTGTTCAGTGACATATATCTAACACCCAGTAACTGGCACGCTCTCAGTGAGGGCCAGATACATGAGGGATGAGTGGGTGGATGATAGGTGAATGGATGGATAGATTATGGATGGATGGATGGACGGATGGATGGATGGACGGATGGATGGATGGATGGATGGATGGATGATGAATGGATGGATGGACGGATGGATGATGGATGGATGATGAATGGATGGATGATGGATGGATAGGTGGTGGGTGGGTAGATGGATAGCATGTGCATGACTGTCTATGAGTCAACATGGTATAGAGGAAGACACACTGGACTTAGAGTCACAAAACCTTAGTTCAGATCCTGGCTTTTCCACTTACTAGCTGTGTGGCCTTAGGTAAGTCTCCCAACATGTCTGAACTTCATTTTCTCCATCTCTACTGTAAGGATAGCTTGCAAAGTTGCCATGAGGATCAAAAAAGGTCATATTGATGAAAGTACTCTCTCTATGAATGTTAATTGTTATTACCATCTGTTGAGGACTGTGTGTGAGATTTCATCCTGAGCTTTTCTTCCCTTCAAGCAGTCTTTCCATGGAAAGGGCCAGGGGTGAGGGGGGGCAAGTAAATGCAGCAATCCTTGCCTGCCCTGGATCACGGGGGTTGTGGTTTTGGCTGTCAGGGTGTAGAGGGCCATCCACAGATCCTGATGTTTGTCTCCTCCCCAGCTGTGATGGCCTTCCTCTTTGACCTGAAGGACTTGGTGGACCTCATGTCCATCGGCACTCTCCTGGCTTACTCTTTGGTGGCTGCCTGTGTGTTGGTCTTACGGTATGTATGGATTTTCTGGATTCCGTGACTGAAATGTAGATGCACCCTATTAGCCTTTTAACAGTTCATGTTAATGGTTTATTCAGTGTAAATTTTAGGTTATTGATAGCCTCGTTGGGAACTGCCCAGGAGAAGTTGGGATTTGGTGGTTGAAGCCTAGAGAAGACACAGAATATCCTTGAAAAGAGCCAGGGGTGGCCCCCATCACTCTATCATGTGCCCTCTTTTTTCTCACTGGATGCTGGGAGGATAGAGACAAGTTCTCAACCTGGCTGTTGGGCCTGTACCCTGGATTTGGAATTTTTGAAGGCTTAGAGCAATGATTTCAATTTGGCCCAGGTTCTTATAACAGGGGGGACTGAGGACTGGCCCTGGGGGTATTGGGAGAATCCAAGAGCTGTGCAGCTTAGGTCTGCGATGCTTCTGTAGCAGCACTGTGCTACCTCTGGAGGAACGAGTGCCGTTACGTGGCGTGCAGCGGTTGGGGTTGCTGCTCAGGAAGACTTTCCAGTTTCTGGCTGTTTTAGCCTTGCGTGGACCAGGCCGGCCCTGTGGATGGCCATAATAAAGCAGCTGTGGACCTAGGCTTGGTGTCCTGGTGTTCTAAGCTGCTCCAGTGCCCTCCTCCCACAGTACAGCCCTGGGCCAATTTTCCTTTGCTCTGGAAGGACAGGGCTCTGCTTCCTCACTCCCAGAAATGGCCCAGGGTGGCATCATCGTGAGAACATGTACTTCTGGAGACTTGCAGTGTTGGTCCCCTGGCCAGAGCCTCCTTATTGCTTTTCAGGTATTTAAACTTGCAAGGCCATTGATTCCATTTCTAATGTGCTCAGCAGCTAATCTACTTAAAACCTGGGTTGAACCTTGGTGTAGTGGCTGTGTAGAAGCAGCTAAAACTGGTTTGCTAGTTTTCTGACCACTTATTCCTTCCCAAGGGCTCAACAGTAGAATTTTCTATGCGGTCGCCTCACTTTCTTGATTGAATGGTTTTGCATATGTGAATCAGTGAAAAACTGGTTAAATATCTTTATGTTCACTCGTAGAGTGTATGAAAATGATTTATATAGCACTCTGTTTTTCAAAGCTGGTGGAAAAGATTTGAGCTGTGTTCATTTTGGGTGGGAAGATAAGGAGCCTTATTTAAAATGAATGCTTTACTTTTAGGTAGCTGTGTCTTGGAAATCATGCCACAGGCTCAGTCCTTTGCTCAGTGCTATAGAGTTATTTATGCCAAGGCACTTGGCGTTTTAAAATAAATTGATCCAATTAAGTCTCACAAACAGAATTTCTCAAATCCATCAGCCTGCAGACACTTTTCTCCAGCTCTCTGCACCAAATAGGATCCTAATGTTATTGCTTTCTATTTCTGTCTGTATTTTAGCTCCCTAAAGCCATAGTTTTGTTGGCAGTGTCCTACTGTCTTAAGCATCGAAGGGCCAGTGCCACTTCACAGAGCCAAGGAACCGTCTCAGAACATTCCTCTGGGCTGGTTCGTGGTGGAGGTTAGGTTGCCTCCAAACAGAGACAGCAAGGAGGGTGTTACCCAGAAGCAGGAGAAGAAGATGAGGACCCAGGTCCCCTCTGCTGTTTGCACTTTGCCAGAGACAGCATTGTTCTGACTACCTGCTTCCTATTTTATGCCTTGTGCCTGGGCCCCTTAACTTTGACGGCTTACTCAGAACTTGAGTTAGTGTGGGTCCTTTTGCTTAATTAAAGCATAGTCCGATGGGCGTGTGATGCATTTCCTTACAGGTATCAGCCAGAGCAACCTAACATGGTGTACCAGATGGCCAGAACTAGTGATGAGCTGGATCAGGCAGACCAGAATGAGCTGGTGAGCACCAGCGATTCCCAGACAGGCTTTTTACCAGAAGCAGAAAGGTTTTCTTTGAAAACCATACTCTCACCCAAAAACATGGAACCTTCCAAATCCTCTGGGCTAATTGTGAACATTTCCACCAGCCTCATAGGTAAGAGTCTGCCCGTCCCTTTCTGTTTGGGGTCTGGCTTGCTGGCATTGTGTGGTTTCCTGCGAGCGGGGCTTGGGGAGAGCGGGAAGGCTCAGCAGCTGTCTTGCTGCTGGACTGGGAGGTCGGTTATTCTGTCCTAGTCGCAGCTGATGCCTGCAGACATGGAGCCTGCCTCTCCGCAGATTCTGGGGGGAACTGAGGATATCTGTGGGAACGTGAGGAATGGTTGAGTCGCACCTCTCTCTCCCCTCCCCTTAGCGATGCTCATCATCACCTTCTGCATCGTGGCCGTGCTGGGAAAGGAGGCTCTGACCGAAGGGAAGTTGTGGGCGATCTTCGTGCTCACGGGATCTGCCCTCCTCTGTTTACTGGTCACGGTCATCGTCTGGAGGCAGCCTGAGAGCAAGACCAAGCTCTCATTTAAGGTGAGCAGCTTTGCCTAGTGGGCCTGGAGGGAACCTCCTGGTAGGTCACAGACCCTGGCACTCCTGCTGGAAGGCCCGCCCTGCACGGACCCGGCCCGGCCTGGGTGTCCAGAGGGAAGTGCTTGTCAGCCGGCCTCAGGGGAATATGAGGAGGGGCCCAAGGGCACAGACGGTGTCTGCTGAGAGAGAACCTGACCCTGTGAGAGGGCGCCCCTCCCTGTCCCGGGCCCTCAGGTGGCCTAGCTCACCTCATCCACGGGGGCTTCTCATAAATGTCCGCCTAGGTGGGTCACATGTCATTACCAAGACTTGGAGAGGACCACGGCTTCTGCATTTTCAGATTATACAAACGATAAAATAGTTCAACCTTAGGGATAAAGTGAAAGTCCCTCTTCTAGTTTTTTCTGCTCATTTTGGCAATTAGTGGCTTAGAACCCAACTCCCGCCTCTTAGGATTTGCCTGTGTGTGTGTGTGTGTGTGTGTGTGTGTGTGTGTGTGTGTGTCTTGGGGGTGTGGAGAGGTGGGCTGGGGGCAGAGGTGGGGATTGGTACTCGCTTCCTCTTCCCCATATAAATGTGGCAGTCCATGTAAATGTCAGGTGCATTGTCTTTTTCTAGGTAGTTTTCTCAGTGATTCACATGGGCACCATCTCCATGCCCTCCACCCGTCAGATCTGACACTGCCACCTCATGTCTTTGCAGGTGCCGTTCCTGCCGGTACTCCCCGTCCTGAGCATCTTTGTGAACATCTATCTCATGATGCAGTTGGACCAAGGCACGTGGGTCCGGTTTGCAGTGTGGATGCTGATAGGTACGTCAGGTGGTGGGTTTCGCTGCACCCAGCATGGCCGATGTCCCCACGTCTCTCGGAGGCCTGCCTGACCCGGAGCCAGTGCTGTGTGGCTCATTCTTATTCCCTGCTATTTGGCTGGATGCTAATGTCATCGAGCCTTCCTCGTTTCAGGTTTCAAACATAGTGAAAACTCATGTAATCAGCAGTTTTTTCTCAAACAATGAGGAACTCCTGCTAGATTGTGAGTTCTCTCTCCCTTTTAGATACTTTTCATTTTGATAGCCTCTTCTCTGAACTGATTATTTCGCTGGGCAAGAGCTTGACGTTAATAAGAACAAGGCCATGGGTGTGCTGTTGATAAAGCCCCCATTGATTTCACCCCAGATGGGAGAGTCTGGACTGGACCTCCTCTGGCCTGGGCACCCCCTGCACCAGCTCGTGTGGGCTGCGGGCAATGGCAGGGCCTGTGGGAGGCTTGGGTGTCACCACGCCAGTGCTGGCCCTGTGTGGGGCTGAGTGTGGCTCACCCCGTCTCTTGGCCTCCGGCACCTGGGGCAGGAGGTGATAGACTCAGGTTCCTTCCTCAGTGTCTGAGCCTGAGTGCTGATGCCCAGGGGACTGGCCTTGACCTTCGCTGCTCAGTGTCACTGACAAGAGCAGTCCCCTCAGGACCGTGTTTCTGCCAAACCTCTCAGCCTGGGGAGGCAGCACGTGGGGCAGACGGCTACAGCCGCGTGATCTCCCTTCTCTGCAGGCCCCTCATTCTCTGCACGGTCCAGCCCATGTCTCAGTAGACAGACGGCTCCCCTGGAGCCTTTATGTGAGGGAGCTGGCTCAGGCTTCACAGCGGCACGTGCTCAGCCCCCTGTGGCCATCGCTTGAGATGTGGGTGGGGCGCTCGCTCTCCCCTGGAGGTGGAAGACACCTGCCTCTGAGCATCCCTGCTGTCAGCTCTAGGGTTCCAGGGCCTTAGGTTCTTTCCTGGCTTTGGTTGCCAAGTCCTTCCTCTAAGGCCTGCTCTGCTTGTGTCTCCTGCACGAGGTGGCCCCAGGCCCTGGGCTAACATTCCTGGGCGGGTAGTTAGCGGCACAGATCCCTGCCCCCACCACGGACCTTTGGAGCCCTCTGGACGCTGGAATGGCCTGAGTTCTTGTGTTCCGTACATTCTCGGGTGACTCGAAGGCTCTGACAGTCACTGTGTAGAGCAGCCCGTTGGGCCTGTACAGACAGCATGGGGACCCGCGGGTGCCCTTGCACCTGCTGGAGTCCCACCCCGGGAGGGACCAGCACGACTTCCTGAGTGTCTGTCCCATCCCCGTCCAGTGGCCATGTGGGTCCTCAACCAGGTGGTCAGTGGATGGAGCTGAGGGACGGCTGCCCTCCCGGGCCCATGCCTGCTGCTGCCCCTGCTCGGAGCCGCTGTGGCCGAGGCTATCTGGAGGGTGCACCTTTGCTGCGCCAGAGGCGAGCCTGGACCCTCCGCTGTCCCTCTGTGAGGAGCACACGTTTCTCCACGTGTGCAGGGGAGGCCCCCAGGGCTCAGCTCGGCAGGCAGCGGGTCCAGGCTCCCCCCGCCTCGCGCCCCAGGCCGCCCTCTGCCTGTTTCCTCGGCCCGCGTTCTGTTCACGCCCGCTCTCTGCTCTCGGCCCACAGGCTTCGCCATCTACTTTGGCTACGGTTTGTGGCACAGTGAGGAGGCGTCCCTGGGCGCTGACCAGGCAAGGACTCCTGATGGCAATTTGGACCACTGCAAGTGACACACGGCCCCGCCCCCCCGAGGTGGCAGCAGCCCTGAGGGACGCCCTCGGAGGACCCGGAAGCACCTTGCTCTTTCCACCAATGCGTCAGGACCCACTCACATCCAGAGAGCCCCAGTGCAGCGAAAGGTGCAACTACTTGAACTGCAACCTCAGCCCGCAGCTCACGGGTCCTGCCCAGACCTGCTCTGCGGTGGGCGCACTGGGCCCCGCTCACCTCCTACAGCTTCCTGGCCAGGGCTCCTTGGCTGTGGCTGGCCACTGTGTCTCCTAACCTCCCTCTGAACAAAGAACGTAGCTCCTCTCCTCACCAGCTCAGTGCCCGTGCTGCTGTGGCCTCAGACAGAACGGAGGCCGCCTTCTCCCGTTACCTCGGGAATCCAGGCCTCCTCCCCAGGGACTGTGTCGGTGTTGGAAATGTTGCATACTCCAAACTTTGAATAGCCATCTCCCCACTCAGCCCTAGACAGCCGGCCGTAGATGCAAGATGAGTGCCACCAAGCAGGCTGTCCCCAGCAGTCCCCCACCACAGCCAAAGGACAGCTGTTTACTTAAAAAGGAAAAACAAGACTGGTTTCCTTCTCTCCCTTCTGTCCTCTGAGTTGCTTCCAGAAGGGGTCATTAGGACTGTGACCCCTCCCTTCACTTTCCCTCCCAGGTAGGGGCTTTGCTCGGACACTGTGACAGACGCCAGCACCCCAGCACACTCAGGCAGCAGGCCTGAGGGCAGGGGGTTCCGTCACAGACTAGAAGAGGGGAGCACTATGTGGGAGCAAGGCGGAGGGGCTGGGAGGGCGGGCTCCCCTGCGCTGTGCACCGATCCGGGGCCTTCCGCAGCTGCACTCCCTCCAGGCCTGGGCCGTTCCTACTGCTTCTGGCATCTCTCTCTGCCAGCTGCGCATCCTGAGTAACTGGAACCTGACAACTGTATTTGTGTAAGACCCGCCTCAGATTAGCAGAGCTTACAATACCATTTCTTGCAAGTCTTTGCCATTCGCCAGATCCTGCCCTCTGATGCTAGTGGGTCCATTTCCTGGGTCTTGTAAGGTTCTCCAGGCAGGTGTCCGCTCGTTCTGAGGGGTCGGTGGCCAGTGCTCCCTGCCACTTCTGACCCCTGACGTGGTCTGTTTGGCCCCCCTCTTAGGTATAATCCAATCGAGTCCTCCTGTTAGTTGCTGTGAATCACTCCCCCAAATTAAGTTGACACTTAATGTTGACTTGGAAAACGACCAAATAATTACCCGATGCCGTAGGTGTACTGTTCAGGGTATGGGGTCCACACACGAGACAGTTGGGGTCATATTGCTGTCCCTCTTATGTATCTGTTGTCCAAATGCCGTGGGTTTGTAACCCTGCCCTGGACCTCCTGCCTCTGTAAGTCAGAGAGCCGTGGGGCCCATTTGGTGTCCCCATACACAGGGCACGCTCCCCTCCCGGGGCACTGGAGGACTCGTGCTGGGTTACACACTCCTTGTAGACGGAAGCCAGAGGAAGCCTTCCAGTTAGTGGGATGGAGGAGTCAGGGCCCTGCGCTGATGGGAGGGGCCAGGCACTTGGGACACCACAGAAAATGTAATGCTGCTTTCGAAGCTTAGTTTCTTTCCCATTTCTTCCCTCTCTGGCCTTTGACACAAATCTGGTAGAGAGAAGCCTGATAAATTGACCACACTTGTTTTTTCTCCCTGTGCACCAGAAAATTCGTGGAGAGAAATGCAAGGATTAGCAAAGCGGCCAAATGGCCAGGTTGGCCAGTGGCAGGCGGGCGGGCAGGCAGGCGGCCTGGGGCTCAGCCTTCGTTCTGAGGGCCTCATCGCCTCGCTGGAAGCTTTTTATTTTAAATACCATTTGTGAATGTTCCAGAGGGAGGATCCTAAGAGCCTAAAGCTTAGATTTCCAAAGAAAGGTATTTAAATTTATGTAGATTGGTGCTGTACAATATTTTGATAAATATTAATTTATTTTGTTGGGGTTTTGGTTGTCTCCTGTGTTCTTGGGGCCTGTTAGCTATTTGTTTGCTTGGTCTGTTATTTTTCCACATGGGCAGAGAGAATTTGAGGGAAAGAGGGTGTCCAAGAAGGGTAGAGAGGATTTTGTTTTTTTTTTACTTTAACATCTCTTTTTGGCTGAAATTTCTGTGCAAGACAGTACCCCGCAGACTGTGTTTACACTTGCTATTTCAGCTGGCAGCATACAGCATTCTACACACTGAAAGGTGTTTCCCCTACAAGGCCCTGGGATAGAGAACATCCTGGCAGATGTGAGTCTCTCCCTTCTCCCCTTCCTCCTCCCCACCCCTCCTCCTCCCCCTCCCCTCCCCCTCCCCCTCCTCTCCCTCCCTCCTCCTCCTCCTCCTCCCCCTCACTTAGCCCAGAGCTGGAAAGTGCTGCCCCAGAGGCTCAGGCCCCGTGAGGAGAGGCCCCCACCCCCGGCCACGGTGGAGCCTCCCCCAGGAAAGGACATCTGAGGTGACACAGACACATGGTCACTGTGCTTTTATTGAGAATAGTGTTTGTACAGTTGCCAGGGGTTTTCCCTTCTGTGCATGAGGCAGTGATGTGAGGGGCGGTATCTTGGGTGAGCACTCGATCTTAATAGACTTTCTCATCACACCCCTCGTTCCTGCCTCTGAAATACACACACACACACACACACACACACAGGCAAAAAGAAAACCCACCAGAAGTGCCCAACAGTTTCACATCTCTCAGCACCCCCCCAAACAAGAATATGATTCTCCTGTGACGCTCAGATACTTGGCCAGTGTTTGCCTACATAGTCAGAAATCCCACATTTCCAGAGACACACCCTTTGGGAGTGGTGTCCACTTTTATTTGTGCCCCCATCCCAAATATTCCCACAGGAAAGACCCATTTGTGCTAAGTGAGTAGGTGCCTTCCTGCCCCTGGGGGCCCTGTCCTGCATGTTTGCGTGACCTGGTAGAAACACGGAGAAGCCAACAGCAGGGCCCCCAGGCCTCTGCCAAAGAGTAGGGGTGAAGGGGGTCTCCAGGGAAGCACCCAGGCCCTGGGGGCAGGTGAGACAGGCACCCACTTCTTGGGGGGACCTTGGGCGGGAGATTGGGCCTCTGTACACCCCCAGCCCCCAGCTGCTCAGACCCCCTCACCCCACCTTTGGGCCAGATTTGTTTTTCCAAACCAAGAGGGAGGAGTGGTTGAGCCATCTTTTCCAGGCCGCCTTGGAGACTGCAAAACATAGGTGTTGTCAGAACCCCTCACAGCTCCCCCACTTGGTTTTCCATTGACTCTCATCTGTCAGGCCATCAACCACCTGGTCCATGTGGCTGAGGCTGGGGTTGGACACCACGGGCCTCCCACCTCCTGTGTGTCCACAGGCTTCTCCGCCCACCCTGAGCTTCTGAGGCCCTGACACGCTTCCTCCTTCACCTGTGGCACGCCTGTGTTCACACCTGGATAAGGCACTCGGCCTAGCTGGACTCGTGGCCAAGAGTGTGCTGCTATTCCCGAGTGGGGGTGGGGAGGGCGGTGGGAACTCGGGTTATACCGGATCTCCCCCAGCCCCACCACAGAGCAGCCTTCTGAGGTGACGAGGTTTTGCTGTCTCACAGCCTAACACTGGAGACAGAGCTATGAGTGAGGACAGGGTGGGAGGCTGGGTTCCTTGGGTGAGTGTGGGCGTGCCTTAGACCCCACCCTGACTACAGGTGAGCTCGTGGGCATTTTGGGGGCCTCACTGCTGGAGAAAACCTGCCTGGCCCTGTGCCAGGAGCCGTCTTTTCTTATTTGAATGTCCCGCTTTTATACGTCTAACAAGAGCCGATTGTTCTGTTGGCACCCAAGAGCCATCCCCATGAAGAGGAGTAGCGCGGGATCTTGGCGCCCGGCTCCATGACCGGTGTGTTGTAGGATGGATGGAGAGGTGTGTTTGTGGGCACATGCACGCTCTGCTGGGTGTACGTAGGTCCGTGATGCTTGTGTGCAGAACTGTTACAGAGTTTACTTCAGGTGGAACTAAATATATTTTATGTGTAATTGTTATGTATAATTTAAGACATATCTGTTTGCCATCGTAATGAGAGTATTGTATGTAAGGCTCCTTAGAGCGAGATGTACATTTTGTCAGACTCTTGCGGACTTTTTTTTGGTAATGAAATGCTTTATTGATCCAGTGGTGCAAGAAGCTACACTCCGTATCTCGTCATCATAGTTAGGATGCCTAATGGATTTTAAGGCAAAAAAATAGGTCAACTAAATTTCACAGTCGTCACTAGAACCCAGAGTCTTTCAGTGCCTGCTGCTTCACGGAGCAGCTGTGGTCTCTTTCAAGAGGGACGTGGTCCGGCCAGGGGACTCAGGGCACAGTCATCGTGGGGCCCTCCTGGATCCCCCTGTGTGTGTGTTGCACTGCGGCTGAAAGACCTCGGCTGTGAAGTTCGAATCGATTTTCTCAGGGTATGAGCGTGTCCAGCAGGGTCAGGAAACAGGGCTAGCAAGAAGCATTCAGACTTTGTTAATTTATTAACGAAGTATATGATACTGTGTTTCTTGATGACAAACTTTTTAAGTTTGGGACTTATTTTCCCATCTGAGAAGTTATATATTTAAAATAAGTTTCCTCCTTAAGTTGTGCCTTTCAGCGTCAGTGGGTTTAAGGAACACAAAGCGTGGTGATATCAATGAGGGTTGGTTTATTATCAAATCTGAACTAGTTGTGGTTTTTCCAGTAAACTTTTTCTTCTACTGACCAAGGAGCCATTATTAAGAGAATTGTGTTTTTTATTATGTAAATTGTATAATATTTTTTGCTTGTTTGATGTTCTATTTTTCTAATAGTTTTCTTATAGTTGCTTATAATTGTGATACTAGATTTAGATTCTGAAGCTAACTGCAAATCAGGTTGGTCTCTGCTGGTCCCTCCTGTTTTGTTTATTTTAAGGACAGGCATAGGTATCATCCATCGCCTTTAAAAAATGTGAAAGGCTGTGCTGTATCCCATTTTTGCTGAGAACACTGTACATTGACAACTTCCTACCATACTTTACATTGTAAAATCAAACTATTTTGTGGTACATTATCTCATGCTTCCGCAAATTCTAATAAATCCTGTCTGTGGCTTCAGTGTGTACAGTGCGATCTTAAGGATTCTAGCAGCTCCGGGCGGGGTCCTAAGCTTGGCAGTGCCCCACGGAGACTTCCAGATCCTGCTCTTTGCTTCCTTAGTATCTTCCTGCGTCCCCACAGCCGGATGTCGGATGTGTATTGCTTCCTCTCCCTCCAGCCATTTGGTGGAAACCTCATTCCGACCCTTAGCGGCTTAACAAGGGCGTCCCCGGAACCCTCGTTTAGGATCCCATGATGCTGTCTGCCCACCTTCCACTCCTCACTTGCCTTGGGTCTGGGCCCCAGGGGTCGTCCTGCCAGTCGAGCTTCCACGCATAAAGCTGCTCATTTGCTGCAGCACTTGGGTGTCAGGGCTCAAAACCTCCTCACACCACGAACCCCTTAGCCTTGCCCTTCCCTCCACACCGACGCTCCTTAGGGAGGATAGGGTACGTGCAGGCAGGGAGGGGGTGGCGGAAGGATTGGAGCTGTTCCGGTGGTAATTCTTGACCTCATTCCCCCATCCCCCCTTGGGAAAGGAAGCATTTTCGTGCATAGGAGGCAGATTCAGTCAAGTGGGCCTTAATTCTCAGACACTAAGACGCAGTGACTGAGTGGTCATGCTGGAAGATCTGTTCCCGGACGATAGGCCTCACCTTTGCGTTCTCAGGGGGCAGACCGCGCTGGAGGAGGACACCGGGCCTAGAGAGAAGGGCGGGCGAGCTGCTGCCGCCCGGCTCCGCGCCAGATCGAGCGTCAGGAATACGTTAGGAGAAGCTGCACGCGAGCGCGCCACACACCTCTCACATTCGTCGACCACACAGTAAACCAGACCACGGAGCTCGGACGGAGCGCAAGCACCCCCACCCCGCAGCCAGGGGTGTGCAGCGCGGGCAGGCAGGGGTCCTCTTTGCCGTCCCCAGTGCGATTTCTCCGTTAGAGGGTCCGCTGACAACTTGCAGGTGCCAGCGGGCCCAGCCCCTGGCTTGCAAAACGGGCCGGCTCCATAAAGCGTCCCAGAGTGGCCAGTGGGTCCCGGAACCGGGAAATGCCTCTGGGGGCCGGGCTCGTTCCGGTTCTCAGCCTCTGGCGGTGAGAAGCCGCCGCGGCCGAGCGCGAGGCGGAGCCCTTTCCGCAGCGCCACACCGCCACCTAGTGGCCGGCGCGGTGCCCGCGGGGGTGGGGGGATGCGCAGCCCGACGAGTCCCCAGCAGGGGTCCAGCAGTTTCTTAGCAACCCTGACCCGGCTCCTCAAGCCTGGGAACAGCGACTCCAGCCTAGAAACCTGAGGGAGTCACCTGGAGCGACTTTTCCCTCGCACGGGTTGGTTATGAAACGCTTCTGGTGAATCCAAAGCTGCTGCCAAACAGCGTGGCACTCCCAGCGCGGAGGAGTCCTGTGGGACCTCTCCCCAGGCCGAAGCCCGGGGCCCACTGCCCTCCAGGTCCGGCCCTCCAGCCTAGCCTTGCTCGGCCAGCGACAGGGCTGGGCACGGTTGGAACACCAACTGTGGATAACCCTGTCTACCCCTCTCCAAAAGGGGACAGCTTAATTTTACCAAGCTAAGCCCGTCCACCAACCCATAAATACAGCCGTTAGAAAAAATCTGCAGTGTGAGAAACCACTTAGGGAATAAAACAGGCAGTGCTTCTGCTAATGAAGCGAGCCCTTTGGCCTACTTCTCAGCACCGTCGCAGCTAATCCCAGGGGATTCCGGACTAAGTCAGAGAGGGGAGAGGCTGTGCAGGTTGGACTTTCCCGTGGATCCTTTAAATTTCCACTCCTTAAAATAATGAAGTCCCTTACTGAGTGCCTCCTTAGACACCAGTGCTCTTGCGGTGCACGAGAGAGAGGGGACTGCACAGGTCTCCCGCTACACTAATTTGGGCGCAGTTAGAACGAGAACCCGCTCAGCTCAGCACGCAGCAGCAGTAGCAGCTGCGCCCCGGGTGCCAGGCGGGGCGCGCCGGCGGGGCCCTCAGGCATGCGCAGTTGGGGTGGCCCCCCGCTTGGGGCTGCAGCATCCGAGCCCCGCTCCTTGCTGGCGCTAGAAAAATCTTGTAGACTTGGTGAGCGATGCAAGTAAGTCTGCATCTCCTGGGCACATCTTCCCTCCATGCTGGGGGTGGGGAACAGAGCTTGGTGTTCAGAAACCCCGGGCATCCTGTTTTTGTGTATTTTTAAAAGAGGTTTGAGAGAAGCAGACTGGTTTTTAAAAAAAGGTAATTTAGCAAACTTAAGTAAACTAACTCCCTGTCTTAACCCTGAACAGAACCAGCTTTGGTGGTGTTTTTGTGCTTGTTTAACCTTTGACCCAGACTCCAGTAGGCAGGCACCTGCCTCTGATGGTCACGGCTGGGACGCCAGGGTGCAGTCCCAGAGTCGTTGCTTGAAGTCCATACACTGACGCAGGGCGGGGGGCAACAGCTGTGATAACGGCCTCTGACTCCAATAGCAGATGGGAAGGGCCTGGCTTCTCGGCGTTAGCTCAGCTTAACTCCTCTGTCACTCCCTTCTGGCTGAGATGATCCACGTCTCCACGCAGCCAGAGCTGGGCTGTGCAAGGGTCCTGGGCACCGAGGACGTGCCTGAATGATTGACTTCAAAGGTCTCCTCTGCCTGCTGCAAAGTAGCTGTCGGAGGGGACGCAGCTCTCTGTGGAAGGCGGCGCTAACCTCTATCCTACACATGTCGGGGGGCGAGTTCCCAGTCGGCTCCTTTGTGAAGGGGAGATGCTGATGTGTGCCTTGTCTACTCACACGTGGGGACAAGGACAATGGAAGATGGTTATTGTAAAAGTGGAGGGCACAAGACACCCCACAAGACACAACAGGTTGGGATGTGTTGACAAGTAAATCATTAATAAATAGGTACCCGTCATCAGTAACGGAAGCGTGAGTGATCCAGAGGGGATCCTGTGGGGTTCCTTGCAGGTCCGGAAGTGGCTCTAGGTGACTTATCATCTGTGAAGGGTCCCTTGTTCCTCAACTGTTCAGGAGGGCAGATTGCTGAGGTCTCCCTAAAGTAGCTGTCACTCTCGTATGCCCTGCAAAACCACCACAGGCAGCTGGCCAACCTAGGGGTCCCCCTTGAGACTCCCAAGCACAGGCAGGCGCCTGTAGGACCCTTCAGGGTCAGGCTGGCCAAACCGGCTGCAGCCCATCCTGAGGGCGGCGGGTGGCAGGAGCAAATGCTTTCAGGTTGAAAGGAGTGTCCTGGCTGCACACAGGGTGTTAGGGAGAGCCACAGAGCTTCCCAGGGCCGTGTCCCCCTGTCGGCTGGAGAAAGCTCATAAGGAATGAACTGCGGTGACCATGGACACCACACCAGGAGGGCCTGTTCCCTGCCGCTCTGAGAGCTCTGCAACGACCCAGAGAGAAAGTGACAGGATTGAGGACAGATGGAGCTCTCCCTGGAGTAGAAACAGAGGGCGAGGTCTGAATTTGAAAGCCATGGTGAGGGGATTGTACTCAATCTTTTGTATCCTTTTTCCAATCGACTCCACCCCGCCCCTTCCCCAAAAGACGGCCTTGCAGAGCAGAGCTCTGAGGTCCCCAAAGTCAGGGTGGGCTGCTGCAGACCCCAGGCTGGAAAGATAGGTGTGGAGACTTGGGACCTGCCGAGTAGGGGGAGAGGGGGTTTCCAGACTCAGTGACAATCACCTGACCCTGACACACACAGAAAAGGAACCCAGCCTGCAGAAACCTCCCTGCCTCGGATCCCCAGGCTGAACTTCCTGAAGCCCGAGAGGGCCAGGCCGACAGTCACAGCGAGTGCATAGCACAGAAGGTCCCTCAAGTCAGTTTTAATATGCTTCAAACACAAATACGCAACACAGAAACCGCACGGGTCGGAAAAGGAATGTGCGACCCCATTCAAATAACCACCGAGTGTGCAGCCCTCCAGCCCCCACCTGCCGCCCACCCTGACACCCAGTCAGAACCTGGTGCCACTGTGTGGTGGGCTAGGGGCAGAGGCAGGCCACTGGCATGTCTCCCAAACACCAAGAGGTTGGTGAGGTTTGGTGGGTGTGCATGAGGCCGGCGGGGAGGCTGCAGCATCTGCGTGGAGACAGCTCCTGCCTGGAGGAGGACGACAGGGAGACTTCATGTGGAGGGAGGTCCACGTCCTAGTGGGGCTGGGGGGTGGAGTCGGGAGGAGGGGGCACCGCGGCTGCCACCCCACGTTTCAGGACAGGAGCCAAACGTGATGGGTGTCCATGACGAAGAAACGAAGCCAGGGCAATGTAGGAATTAGCTCAAGTACCCAAGGTCAGGGCTGGTTAGGGCAAAGCTCGAGTCACCTAGTGAAGGGTTACTTAGTTTTAACACTGCTATGACTTTGACTGCAACAGGCTAACACACCGAACCACACTGGAACATAACACTGAGTCTGTATTGCTGTGGAACTGCATTCAGCACGTGCCGTTGTGGAAGCAGTTCCTAATTCGGAGAGCTGAGCTTCACCGAACGTGTGTTTGCAGGTGGTGCCTGCTGAAAGAATAAATAATTGTGTATTTAGTCAACGTGGCATGATCTACTGGAATGGAATGCCCAACTCAATATCACAGCATCATGCAGAGCCACTAAAGGAACAAAGAAATGTTTCTTCAATGTGCATCGACTGTGTGTGTCCCCAAGATGGGCAAAGACTCTAGGAGGTTTGCTGGAAATGAGATGTACCTGAGGCCAGGAAGCCCAGCTATGACCCACACAAGGAGCACAGACCAGGTGTGTCTTCATGCCGGCCACATATGCACCCAGCAGGCTGGGCCCTGGGCAAGCCGACCCCTTACCTAGGGCCATTTCTTCCCTGCTCCAAGGCTCTGGCCCAGGGAGCATTTCTGCATGAGTCCACTCGCCTTGGGCATGCTCAAAAACAGCCCCGTGCTCAGGACAATTTCGAGGTGCCTTACGGAGAAAAGTGCAGGGTCTTTGTCACAAACAGGAAACAAAGACATATTATCATCACCATATCAACTGTTAAATCTACTTCTTTCTTTTGTGTGTCATGCTCCTAATCTTCCACAGCACTACGGATTACCTCTCACCTTCTAATTCTACCATTTCAGAGACAAAGGCCAGTCCAGTAGCCAGTGACCGCTGGCTGGCTGTTTCATCGGGCTCCTCTGTTTGGAAGACCCTCCTGGGCCTAGGATGGGACCACTGTCAGCTGTGGCATTGCTTGACGATCCAGGAGAAAATACACTTGCGTTTCTGGGAGGTCACGGGATGATCTCACACAGCTTGAAACTGATCCCCATGACCTAAGAGTTGGTTTTCTGGAAGCCCCTGTTAGAACCCCTGAGCCATCTCAATGTACAGTGATGGGGTTGCGTAATAGAACCAAACTGAAGGGGGGATTGCCTATGACATGGAGGCCAGAGGGTCATATTTTGGTGGGTTGACCATTTACAGTATCACAACAGAGCAAATCAAATGAAAAGCCAGAGTATGCTTTCCTACTCCGTGCTTGGTCAAAGGAGACCCTATCAGCAGTTTTCCTTCTGGAGGACGGAGTGCGAATGGCCTTGGCCAACTCCAAGGTCATTCTCACTCTCACTCTAGAAGGTCATGCTCTTCCATATTTTTACGAGGGTGCAACAGCTTAATGACAGATTCCAAGACACCGTTTAGGAGAAAAGTAAAGCTTGTGTTTACAAGACTATAGATGATTCACTGTCATGAGTGACACTGCAAAAGTGCTGAACCCCTCGGGTTTCCTACTGCTGTCCCTTACTCACTCACGACAGGAGTGTTTGTGATCAAAACCTGCGAATGGAATAATAGTGACCTCAGGTCAGGTTGACTAAGAAGCTGATTGTTTCAAAGGCAGTTACCGTCCACAAATCGCTGGTGTTTGCGTGAAAGAGAGTACCACTTGGTGGCAGGCTGAAAGGCGCTTCTTCTCTGTAGCTTTTTTTTTTCCTTTTTCTATTTTGGGTAGAAATATTCCTGGGAAGCTAGATAGAAATGCATTCTCATTTCCCGATAATTCTTAGGCACAAGTTAGAAAACTGCTGACCTTCACCAAAATATGTCAGCACTTCCATGTTATAAAAAATGCAATTCAGAACCGCCACATGTGTATATGCGTATATCTAAATATACACACATATTGGTGCAGTACACAATGATTATTCAATGTATATTCAAAACTGAGCTATTTGTAACTAACCTGAAATTCTGCAGTGAAAGTTCATCGCTCAAGAACAATTGGAGTTTCTTTCTTTCTTTGTTTTGGCTCTAACTACGGTCAGACGTTTGCACACCAGACACTACCGTTTACACTTTCCTAAGTGCCAATACCAGGACAGTCTTACACGGGGATCAGGAGAGGACTCCGCCTAGGATGCAGCTATGCAACTACTGAGCATGCGCGCAGGGCCAGCCAGCGGGGGGCCGGCCGCGGCCAACACTCCCTGGAGGTGGAAGCGCTCGGAGAACAGGGAGCCGCAGCTCCCGGAGGCCGCGTGGTGGCGTCATCTGGGCGTCGTGCTGACTCTGGCGGGAGAGGAGGGCCCGGAGGAGGAGCCGCGGTAAACGGGAGAGGTGGGGGACAGTTTAACTGGGCTGGTTGGGTCCCCAGTTTGGAGCTTCCAAAGCAGCTCCTCGTTGGTTCGGCTCAGTCTCTTCTTCTCCTGGGTTTCTTTCTCAACGTATTCCTGGAGATTAGCATTTTCCTCCGACAGCTGTCTGCATGGGGAGAAGAAGAAACCGTCGTCACGTGGCAATCATGCTGGAAGGTGCTTAACTTGAGCCTCGCCAGACTAATGGGTGCCGGGCCAAGGGAGGAGGTGGCGGATGCCTGCGGGGAGAACCTCCACCACCCCCACCGACAGCCTGGGCTTTCCACGGCGGGACAGGCTTTCTCCCTGGGCGGGACAGGATTTCCCCTGTCCTGAGACACCTCCGTCCCAGAGCCTCTCCACCAACACCTAATCTGCTCACAGAGCCTCTGCCCCAGTCAGGGCAGGTGCTGGTTGTCCAGTGGACAGAGCAAGAGCCAAAGACTAAAGAGGAAGGCAGGGAAGTGGAGGGCTGGTGTGGGTGTGCCGACCAGGGAGGCTCAGAGACAGTGGCAACCGACAATATGGCAGCACAGGGCCAGGGCTGTCAGCCGCAGGACCCCTCCTGGTCTCCCTGGCCCTGGCTTGGCCTCCCCGTGACAGCAGTCACCTTCCCTCTTAAGTGCTGGTCTGTGCCTCTGGCCCCAGCTAGACGCAGCCCTAGAGGGCAGGGGCCAGAGCATTCATCTTTGAACGCCCGGCATCCAGCCTGTGGCCCAGTGCATAACAGATGCTCAGTTAATGTGTGTTGCTAACGGATCCTAAATGAAAGCTGAATCGATGCATTTTGTCTTCTGTCATGAAGCTCGAATTGCTTGTTTTGTTGCATTTTTTAAAAAGACAGCACCTTTCAGGAACTGACAAGGTGAAGCACACATGCATTTTGTAGCTGGACAGACCGAGGACCAGAAGTTGCCCTGCTGGGGTAAGGCTTGGACTCGCTCTTTGGACCAGGGTGCCTTTGCAGATCTCCTGGAGGCGTGTGCTGCTCCGCTCGGACAGAGGCTTGTCCTGCCTCTCGGGCTGTGTCTGCGGTGCAGGCCTGCTGCCCGCAGAGAGCAGGGGGACAGACCTCCTGACCCAGCACATCTCTCCTGTGTGCCTCTGGGTGGGAATGAAATGCCAGCACCAGGAGCTCAGTTGTGGAGGCAATGTGTGTGTGAGAATGTGTACAAGCGTGAGTATGTGTGAGCCTGTGAGAGCGAGAGAGTGCATGGGAGTGTGTGTGCTGTGCCGTGAGTACGTGTGAGTGTGTGACTGAGCGTGAGTAGGTGTTTGAGTGTGCATGCATGCACAGGGTGACACATGTGGTTGAGGGCTCTGGCACGGGTCTCCGGGAGATGGCTCCCCCCGCATGGATGAACTAACCTCAGCGGGCTGATGGGGCCCCCACCCCGCTCCCCCGCCCTCTGACAGCAGAGGGAGTGCCTTACGCTGTTCCTAGGAAGATGGGGCACCTCAGATTGGGGTCCTGCAGGGAGAGGCAGGACCGAGCTGGAAAGGCTGTCACTCAGGAGCAGCTGCATTCGGCTGCACAGCCTGCTCTGGTATGTTCCCCTCCCTGCTGTCCTCTAGCCAGGCCAGCTCTTCTCTGCCACCGCCAGGCTGACTCAGGACGGCAGCTCAGCAGCCCAAGGCCCTAAGCAGGTCTGCACCGCTGAGCTCATGGAGCTTGGGGTCGGCTCACCCTGAGGTTCTCTTCTGCCTGGGAACACCCAGCTCGCACCCCTCGCCAAAATCTCCTCCAGAAGTAAACTCCGCCATGTCCCGCTGTGGCGGAGGCCCCACCACCTGCTTTGGCTGATTTCCCCCGTTTCTCCCAAGGTGGGCCGCTGATGGGCAGAGCCAGGGCACCGCCGGGCACTCGGAATGCTGTGTTTCGTTCTTCCCTTCAGGCAGGAAATGCCAAGAGCCTGTGGGGAAGCCTCACAGCTCTGAGGAGTGAGGGACAGTGGACATTGGACAAAAACAGAGCCTCAAAGAAGCTCAAGGGCCAAGCGTCTCTGTGGGTGACACATGCTGTGTAAGCTAAGACCCCCAGGTCCACCTACCTCGTGACAACGGTGTTCTGGTCGATCCTCGCTTTGAGGTCTTCATTCTGCTGCTGGAGAACTTGGATCTTTTCTTCGAGGATAATGTTCTTTTCCGCCTATAAAGGATGCGGTGTTAAGAGGTTCTCACAAGGCCACATGGCAGGTGGAAGCCCAGTGCCCTTGGCTTTTGGGCTTTGGAGGGTTATCAAGAACAGTGTTTTGCAGACTGCAGTTTGCAATGCATTAGTGGGGTATAAAATCAGATTATACGGACGTGCCCAGCATTTCTTTTCTAAACAAAATAAAACAACAGAAAATACCCAAGTGCACTATCTGTAGTAAAAGTAAGTACTGTTATATATATTTTAAACATTTTCTCTTATATATATATATTATGTATGTGTGTACGCATTAGATTCCCGTGTAGAATATATTTCTTATAATGAGTATTCCCAGGCCTTTGCCATTGTCAGACATAAGCTGTGAATACCAACCAGGACCTAGTTTGGCTAATGGGTCCCATGGTTCTTCCCAAAGGGTGAACTGCATGGCCCTCGCCCATGTGCATGTGCTATATGACATTCTGAATTAGTGGAGGGATGGGAATATAAATAATGTGGACACACTTTTTTCTTCTGAGGCTGTGGGCAGCCAGGAACACAAAGCTTAGGACCAACTTGGCACATTTTCAGAAAATAACATCATCCACAGTTATTTTTCCCCTGCAATTTATGCCACTCTCTCTGTCAGTGTGTCCCCCAGGGCCTGAGACCCAGCAGAAGTACAGTTCCATTCTAAGATGAACTTAGAAACAAATTATGTTTTGAAAGAATGTGACAAATTCACTGTTAGGGTAGTTAATCTTTAAAGAAAACTGTCATCTCTCCATGAATGAGGCTGAGGAATCAGAGCCAAAGGACTGGCCTCTCTCCCTGCTCATCAGCAAGGCACTTCACCCCACCCCTGGTCTTTGCTCCCAATAAATGGGAAGTGATTCAATCAGTTCTTTTTTTTTCTGGCCTGGAAAGGTTTCTGGAATGAGAAGTCACGCTCCCTGCAGAATGCCTGGGACATGGCTTAAAACAGCCCAATAAACCGAGAGGCTTGTGGGTGACGACAACTAAACGCGGATGGCCCAGCCTGGAGGAGGAGGGCTGTGATCCCCATGTTGGCCCGGCTGCACGGCAGGGCCGGGAGGGGCAGGGCTCTGTCTGTGAGCCCCCACCACCCTTAGCTCTGGCCTTGCTGGGGAGCTTTGAGTGGCCAACATTACCCAGGATGCTGGTAAGAGACACACACTGGTCTGCCCCGATCCTAACTGATAGGCACTCGTGCAGCAAGAGATGTCCACAAAAAAGGGACAGTGCTAGATAAAGAGAGGGGACATGGCGGCTGAATGCAACATGTGGTCCTAGATCAGCTCCTGGTTTGGATAAACCAGCTTCAAGACATTTCAGAGACAAATGGAGAACTTTAAAAGTTAGATGAGACGATCAGTTACTGAGATGGTAAGTTGAAGATTCGGTAACTGAAAGAAAGCAGAATACGAGACACTTGTACGTGTTAGGGGGAGGGGTCTGGGGTGTGTACATTTATACAGAGGAGAAGTTCTGGAAAGTGTTCATAGTGGTAGAAATATATTTTAATTTTCTTATTTTTGTTTATCTTATATTTTCCTATAATGCATATATTTTCCTTTTATAGTATCAAAAGTTTATTTTAAATAATAGAAAAAGAATCTGAGACTCTTGGGCCAACTTCCACATCAAGAGGGTACCCCGTTGGAAGCAGGCTCTCTGCTCCTAACTCGGGACGCCCGTCTTGGCTCTGGCCCTTACACCTGCAGGGTAGGGGCAGGAACTCTGCGCTGCTCTGCTCCCTCAAATGGTGCCTCTGCTAGCACTGTGGGAGCCAGGCTGGAGGTGAGGCAGAGTGTGGTGAGAGCAGGGACTTGGAGCCCTGGGCAGGGGCTCCTGCTGGGCTCGGCCACCACCGGCTCTGGCAAGAAGTGCCCTCTCCCCAGCCTGCATCTTGCATCTGTAAAAGGAGGCTCCTGACAGCACCTGCTCAGTGGCCTGCTGTCGGAGCTAAAGAACACATGGAACATGCTGAGCGCAGCGCCTGGCACACGTCAGCAATGCTCCATCGGTGCTGGCCTGCCACATCTCCCCAGGGAAGAGTGAGGAACTAGCACTTCAGAGCTGGATAGGGGATGGAGGCAGGCAGTCAGCAGGGCTCCAGAGTTGTACAAAATGAGGCCACCTCTGGGATCCTTATCAGAACACCTGGCTTCCTAAGGAAGGCCTGGAGACTCGGCAATGGTATTTTCTGCTCTGGTGTAAGCGATGGACAGGTAAGGGGCCCACCACCTGAAAGGTGTTAACAGTGACATCCATGATGACAATAAGGAACATCACATAGGTTATTGGGGTCCTCCCAAGGAAACAGGCCGACTCACCAGCTTTTCCAGCTCGATAATCTTCTTTTCCTGCTGGTGTATTTGCTGATTCTTCATCTCTAACACCTGCTTCAGACTCTTCATGTCTTCTTCCAAGTGCTGATAGGGAGCCAATGCAATCTACAGTGACAGCGAGCACCGAGCTTGTCACCAGGGGGCTCGGCAAAGCGCCTCATTTACCGGTGTCATGAATTCAGCTAAATCTAGCCTCCTCTAACAAGCCTCCCAATAGGCACTGGAGGACGAGAGCATGAGAGCACGAGGGAGCGGGAGCATGCTCATGGCCTTCCCTGATGAAGATGCCCACTGGGAACACTACTAAGAATCCAGCTCCCTGGGGAGCAGGAAAGATAAAGCCATCGTTCATTGAAAAGTCTGGGTGCTGGAGCGGCTGGACACTCCCAGCCCATCCCCAAAAGGGAACTTATGGGGTAAAAAGAGTAAATTCAATGTTGGCTTTTAACATTCAGCCAGACTCCTTGATTCAACAGACAGGTGGGGATTTATAGGACCTCAGGACCTCCCCACCCTCTGCTAAGATACGAAATGAGCAAGTGGCTTAAAAAGCAGAAAAGGCATTTAGAAAAAGAAATGTTAGGGAAAGATCGCCAGATGCAACAAATAAAACTATAGGACATTCAGTTAAGTTTGAATTTCAGATAAACATCTTTTTTTTCTAGTGTAGGTATTGAACGGGGCACACTTACACTAAAAAACTCATTTCTCTGTAATTCAAATTTAGGTCGGTGTCATGTATTCTATCTGGCAACCCTATATCAGAGGGAAGGAATTTTGCCAGTTTTTCTGGAAAAAACTCCCCTCAACCTGCCAACTCATGCCTCAGTGGTGCCTCCCTGTGGAACCCGAGTTGTGAGAGAACAGGATGGAGGGGGTGGTCCCGGCCCAGGGGGAGGGCTGCCAGGCCATCCTTATCACAGGAGCTCAGGGACAGTGGCTGGGGAGTGGTGTGGCATGTGGCAAGAATAACGTTTAGAGGGAGAAACCGACAGCTGTCCCCGGTCTCAGGAGAGAGGCGCTGACAGGAACATGTGAAATCCCAGGGACATCCTGACCAGCTGTCACTCGGCAGCAGATCAACGCAGAGCCCCGTCTTTAGGGGAGACTGCTGGGGAAGCCGCGTCGCTTCCTGGGGCGAGGTGCAGCAGAGCGGCCTCCTGAGGGCCCTGGGGGTGCTGGGAGCCCTGGAAAGCATGACTACCTCCAGCTGCTCTTCAGTGTTTTTCCTCAAAGCCTCCTCGAAGCGTCTGGCTCGGTCCCGCAGAGACTGGCTCTGGAAGGTCAGTGTGTCCACCTGGTCCTGTGAGTAATGACAAGAGAAGTCCAGCTCAGTGCAGGGCAGACACCGCAGCCCAAGAAGCTGTGACAAGACACCTGCCATGCCTCCCCCCGGAGCTCCTCTCAGGGCAGCACGATCAGAGGCTGTCTAGACTTCCCTTCCCGCGGGGCTCCATGAAAGGGGCACACACTGTGGAGAGAGATTTGCTCAAATGCCTCTGTGCTCCCCTCCTTGGTGCCTTGTCCAGAATGGACCGCAAAAACACTGACAGATGAATTTTTATGCCGCACATAAAGTGCGCTGACACTGGGCCGGGGGATCAAAGCAGGCGGCCGACTCTGAGTGCCTTCTGAGATGAGAACGCCATCCTCCCCCTCAGAGAAGAAGCTCGTGAAGAGGGTGGGTTTCATAATTTAACATCTGACCTCACAAAGGCAGATAATCAGCAGAAAGAGGTATTTAATCCAGGGGGCATCCAGCCCCCAACTTTAGGAGGGACAATTAATCTATCTCAAAGAAGAGCCACCCTCATTTATAAAGCTCAGGCCAGAAACTGTCAACCATCTTGACTTCTCTGTCTGCCGGAGACGCCCTCCCCCAAACACCAAACACTGATTATCGGGCCAGTGATCAAGACCTGCTGCTTTTGCCTCCTTAACGTCCTGGAATCCATGAACACTCCAGGTCCCGCTCCGTCTACCTGAGGTCCAGCCTCTGCTGATGTTTTTCTGGACCCGACCCCTGTGTTGTGGCTCTTTTGCCCTCATGGTGGTATCAGGGGAGCTTTCTAAAGTGCAAGCCTGAACCTGTCACCCTCCCTAGGTAGAACCCCACTGCCCCCAAGGTGAAGTGTATCCTCTGATGCTGCATGGACATACCTTTCTTGTCTCCCAGCCTCAGTTCTCACTGCCTCCCCCATGCCCCCATCTGATGTTCCAGCTCTCCCGTTGGTGATGCCTTCATCGGCCAGCTCCCTTTCATTCCCGGCTCACTTCTGGCCTCCACTCGGCCTCCCTGGGCCTCAGGCCTGGGTTGCATGTCCCTGGGATGAGCTGCCATGTGAGCTGAATCTGTCCCCCTGTTCAGACCCTCTCCCCAACTGGAAGGACACTCCTGGCCCCAGCACATGCCAGCCATGGGGCAGCCCTCTGTGTATGGGCGGGAAGGATGAGGGTGAGTCTGAGGAGGCACCATGCCCCTTCCCCGGCTGCCAGGGTGGATGCAACTACACTGACCCTTCTTCTCACAACTCCAGAAAGGACTGACCATGGCGGGAGAGCAAAGGATGCCGGGCAGTAGGCTTTATCTTGACACTCAAGTAGAGTGAAGAGATGGGGCCTCACTCACGCCAAGCATTCCAAAGTTCTCCACCCAAAAATACCATTTCTGTAACATTAAACATAGAGCCCAGAGTCTTCCCATGGACTCTTCTGGCAAGAGAAATAGCCTTATCTCACCAAATACTAGCGCTGGGTACTGTAAATTATATAATTCTACATAATAGCACTGTCATGTATGAAGTGATGGCCTGACTGCTTTCATCATGGAGGGGGCCCCTGTTTTGCCCACCATCCTTGGCAGCTTCCTTTTCTTTCTTCTTTTTTTCTTTTTGTTTCCAGTTCCTTTCATTTCATTTTTAATAAGTAAAAGCCCCCACAGTGCCATTAAATGCAAACGCTAGTGTGTTAGGGCAATATAGTTGTCATTGGGAGTTTGTATGCACATGAGCGGGTACCTGTAAATCACAGCCCAGGGCAACCCCAGCTGGGCCCAGCACACGTGCCCTGCACCGCTGCCATCACCTTCTAGAACGTGACAATAAAAATGACTATATTGCTACAGGCCTCCTACACCAAACCTCGTCAGCGTTGTCAGAGGAAGCATTTCTTTCAAGCCTCTCTTTCTCCATTACAAAACAAAACAACAAAAACTCACCAGGTGAATACCGCCTAGGATGGATCTAAAGCATCCCATACTGATTTTTCTGCCTTATTCACCATTACTCGAAACAGATCCACAGGCACACGATGGCGCCTCAGCAATCAGACAGGACAGGCTGTTTTTCAACTTGGGTTGGGCTCCTTTATGTCAAGGGAAGAGGGACCAAGACCCAGCTGGCAACCTGGCCTAGCCTGGGCCACTCAGGAGTTAACCAAGGGCAGGATGATAATGATGCTGATAATAATAATAAATGTAACAATGTTGAAACTATCATAATAGCAATAGCTGCTGCTTATTAGCACTCACCACAAGCCAACTTAGTGCTACACAGTTTAGACCCAGCATTTTGTCAATCTGCTCGCACCGTGAGGAAGGTACCAGTGTCATTCCCATTTTACAGATGAGTAAACTAAGGTTTACAGAGCTGTGTACTGTCCAAGGTTCTGAAGCTAGAAGAGGAGGTGGGGACTTAAGCCCAAAGCTCGAATTTCTTAGCACTAAACCTGTTTCTCTAGCTGCCAGTAGCCCGGGGGGGTCGGCCTGAGCACCGCCGCCCTCCTCACACCACACCATCTCCAGCCCAGACGGATTCTGCCCGTGGAGAGTTACAACTAAATGCATGCGATTCATGACTGTTGGATGTTAGTGGCAGAGTGAAGACTCACAAAACGCTCACTTCTTCTGGTTTTGGACTGGATGGAGTTTTTGTTACATCATGGCTGTCACTTCCCTGGTTTGTGTTCTTTAAGGACAGTGCATCTGATGGTTTAGGATATGGGATGCACGAGGAAGGAAGCTTGGGGTTAATTTGCTGAGGGTAAGCCGCGTGAGGCCCGCACAGGCATATTGCAGGCCCATTGAAATACTGACAGATCGATGGATTGGTGGCGGGCTCACCACAGGCAGTTTCTCACTTAAAAATTTTTGAAGAGGACACTCAATAGCTGTGATACTGACTATCTACATAATCCTGGATTCTTTTCTTGGCAGGGCAGGCTGTGTGCAACAAACACCGCCAGGGGAAAGTGAGCCACCGAAGAAGTGAAAGTCCTGCCTTTGTATTATCGTTATGGTAATCAATGGACAACCACTGCTACTGTCATCCACAATTTCCAGATGTGAGTGTCCCTAATATCTAACACACAATCTTGCTCCAATTGGGATGCCTGCAGCTGAGAATGGAAGCAGGGCCACCAACCTCGGCCCAGCTGTCCAGGCAGCTTCTCCCTAGCGCTGGGGTGGTCAACATCTTCTCACAGAAGCAGTTGGCTTGGGTCTCGGAAGGCAGGAGGAGACATAGGTGGTCTGGGAGACCCTTCCTTCTCCCCTTAGAGGTCAGAAGGAGCCTGGCAGTGCCCCTGGCATCTGAGCCCCATGTTTCCTGTAGGTTGGCAGTGGGAGGCAGAGAGGGTCTTTTCATCTCACTCCACTCTGGGTGATTAAAGCCCCTTCTATAATTCCCAGAACATGTCCTATGACTTCTGCCCTTCTCACCTTAGAACATCCAATTTGCCTAGAATTCTCTCCTTCTCGAGTCCTCCCCTTTCCTCAAACACAGCCCAGTTACTCCTCTGACCACAGCAAATGCAGGGCAATCTCTCGGAACTCCTGTGGCACTCACTAATGGTATTATTCGTTTGGTGCAAGTATGTGTCACCTTGTGGTTGTTTGACACTGTTTGCGTCACAGCTCTCTGAGTAGACAGTAAATGCTTTAAGGGCAGGGAGGATGTCTTCTTTACCTCTATGTTCTCATGCTTAGGACAGGATCCAGTACATAGTAGGTGCTGCATAAATGCTTGCGGACGGGAATATTGATGTTGCCGTTATCCCGATATTAGAGTTAAAGAAATATTAACCTGTAATGATAGCCGCAACTTTTCAAAATTTTCTTCCAATTCTTTCTTTTCAAGCTCGTGGGTAGACATCAGTTCTGGAGAGAAGACATCAAATTGTTAAGTCGGTCTTTCTTTTGAAAAGGATCAAACAAGATTCTTTTGCAAGACTAAGATTAGGGACTTAGGTAAATAAGGGACACTAGTATACAAAAACTGAACCCTAAAGGGACTTCTCCATTAGTCTGAAATTGTATGTGATGTTATTTACAAGAGAGAGAAAGAAAGAGGAAAGAAACAGGAGAAAGGGAGAAAAAAAGAAGGAAAGAGGAAAGAAATGCAGGAGGGAAGCAAAGAGAACACAAGAGTACACACACACACACGTACAATTTCTATTCCCTGCTCTTCCACTACCCTGGCAAGTCGGACTCTCCATTCACAGAATTCACTGACTCGCCAACTGTTCCTAATGGTAAAACAACTGGGAATCAACGTGAAATCTCCATTTTCTTCCCCTCCCAGGATCACTCTTCTTTTCCACCACAAAGCAGCTGAAGAAGGGAGCTTCCCAAGGAATGGAGCTGCGAGCAGCTGTCTTGCCAGCCAGGCTTGCTGGAGAATGGACGGGTGAAGGGGACCAGCGCTATGTCTGCAAGGACACCTTGGTGGCCTCTGGGCCACACTGTAAACCACAGACCTTTGAGCAAAGATTTGATGTTAAGATACTCAGACAGAGGGAAGGACTAATTGGACTAGTCCTCTCAGAGAGTTTGGAACAATTCTGTTCTGTGAAAAGTGTCATTCCGATAATAATTTGCAAGTTAGGGAAAAAGAGATGTCACGTAAGAGTTATTAAGTAAATGGATTCTATTTTCCTCCAGATGGGAACAGTCTTATTAGCCGGGTGAAGCCCATCTCATTCCGGCTACACAAGCAATTTGTTTTCCTGTTAGAACTGGAGGGAGGAGAGGTCTCATTAATAAGCCTGGATCATACGCTTACAGCAGAAGAGTACTGGAGACCAACAATTATCATTCTGGCTGGCATGAGTTGCAATTAGGAAAAACTTTGTGGTTTCCATCGATCCAAATCTTTTAACTAATGATGGTGAAAGTCTCCAAGAAATCCAGTTGTTACAGCTGAACTTTAAATTTGGAAAACAAAAGTTTGTGCTGGTTTCATTGACATAAAACAAGGTGGCCTTCTGGTCTACCTCCCTTTGTCTAAATGATTAGTTTTCATAGTCATCTAGGACATTGTCCTGACCAAAATAATGAATTTTTTAGGTGCCATTACATACGCCTCCGTTGTCTTGACATTATATATAATGCAAAGGCTTTGGATGTGGCGTCTAAACAAGACTTCATTGGTCAGAAAAATCTACCAGGTCTATTTATATGAATGTCCAGAAACAAAAGGCAACACTGTGGCGCATTGCACCATTTCCATTCACGTTTCCCATCCAGAGACCATTGTCCTCCAGCGCAGTGATAGGCTTCCGGACATTCTCAGACGATCCTGACACCCCAAGAGAAGAGAAAAGTCAGTATCTGTTGTGGAGGTGGTATAAACCATTGGTAAGTTCTATGTACCCATAATGTATTTCATTATTTTAAGGTCATGACACTGTCCCACGCTTAACACTGTGCTCTAAGACAATGGTTCTCAAATTTTGCTGCATATGAGAATCACTTGGTGAGCTTTAAAAAGTCCTGATGCCTGAGCGGCACCCCAGAGCAACTCAATTAGAATCTCTGTGGTCAGATCTATACATCAGTATCTTTTTAAAAACTCCCTACGTGGTTCCAACGTGCAGCCAAGGATGAGAACTGGTCTTCCAAGTGTGAGACAGAGGGAACACATTTAACTAGTTCTCAGCAAATTACTCTCTTTTGCCTCCAGCTTGCACTTTTTCATATACTAATAGTTCCCAGAGGTCGGGGGGTTGGTGCCTGAGGGAGGCACCAACGTGAGTATTGATTACCTCACAGTGGGCTTTGTTGTTTACACAGAACATTTAAAAAATAATAAAAAACTCTGATGTTAATTCTCAAAGTTTTAAAATTTACTAACCTATTGTTGAATTTCATCGCTTTTAATGTACTTTAATGACCAGCTGACTGGGGGGGAAAAGTGAGGGGAGGGGAAATTAAAAAATAAATTATATATATTAATGTAAATGCATGTTAAAAGTGCAAAAAGCTTCTTTCACAAAGTTAAAAATCTTAGTAATACTTTGTAAACATTGTTGCTGATGTTCTTATGACCCACGTAAAACCCTAAGTATCAAAAGATAATTCAAAGTTACAAAAAAATGTGAAAAGAAAGATCCGGAGACTCAACTCAAGCCTATGGTGAAGGGGGCCTATGGGTGCAAGATGTGGAGACCCAGATCCACTCAGACGCTGCTGTGGCCCTGAGAGTACCACAGATACGGGGCAAATGGGTCCACATCTTTGCCATTTAATTTTATAAGGGCACAAAACAAAATAAAGCTGAGGATTTCCATGTCTACTTTGGAATAGTGGTTCTCAAGCTTGGCTACCCGTGAGAACCACCTCAAGAGCTTTAAAAAATCTTGCTGCCCAGGCTGCACCCCAGACCGCTACATCAGAGCCCCGGATGGACCTAGGCTGGCGTCCGTCTCCTGTGACAGCTCCCCAGGGATTCCAACATCCAGACAAGGTTGAGAGCAACTGCTTCACAGGAAGAAGTAGTTGCCTGGACTTCTCTCTCTTCTTTCCAGAGGTAGTAACACAAGGACACACCAGGAAGGAAAGGGAGGAAGAAAGGAAAGAGGATCAAGAGAGGAAGGAAGGGCCCCTTGCTTCTGCAGCAGGAAAGGCTCGGCTGGCACGGCCCGCCCTGCCAACTGCACTCCTCAAGGCTGGCAGCTACCTTGGACTTTGTGGTCGTGGTCGTCCTGCAGGATCGCGATGGCAACTGTGTGGTTACTTTCCATCTCCAGGAGAGTAGCCTCATGGCTGGCGGTGATATCTTCTACCTGAGGAGATCACAGTCATAGTTACACAGCGAGCTGGGGAACGTGGGGCTGCAACATCCTCGCTGCTTGAAGAGCAGAGGTGGAATTCAATGAGTAGAAAGGTCAGTGGCCCAAAACATCAAGGACAAGCCATTCTACTGAGATGACAGCTGCCCTCAGCCTTGTGCTGAAGCAGGAGAGCCAGGATTTGGTGGTGACATGGCAGCCCTTGGAGTCGGGGGAAGTCACAGTCACTGCGTGGCTCTCACAAGAGGACATCAGCTCCCAGTGGGGGATGGCTGCCTAGGCCACCTCTTCACAGTCCTGGGCCTGGCTTTTGGGCTATCCCCTTCCCACTCCATTCCTCCCCCTTGCACCGATCACTCCATGAGGTAATGATGGAGAAGGAAAAGAAGAGGGTCCTCCCTACTAGATGGCATGTTCTCTCTGTTTCCCAGGGGCAGGTGAGAGCCACGTACGGAAGGTAAATGGAGGGAACTAGCATTTAAGTCCCTGCTATCAGGGACTCCACTTAATCCTCACGGTAATATTACGAAGCAGATATTTCTATGCCCATTTTACAGATGAGGAAACCAAGGCTTAGAGAAGTCTGAAATGTTTTGCCCAAGGGCTAGTAAATTGCAGAACCAGCAGTCAGCTCAGGTCTGTCTGACTCTAAAGGCAAAGCTCTCTCAAACACACCACTGCTGCCACCCCCAGCAAGACCCGTAACCAGCACCTTGGGATCCTCTCACCAATACCAGGCAGGCCGGCAGAGCCGTATGCACTCCCACCACACCCGCTGTGTGCACCACATCCACTTCCTAAACCTCAGCTTGCCCTCCAGATTACAACTGGACCTCCCGCCCGGGCCACGTGGAGCTGCTCCTGTGGAGGGCTGCTCTTTCTGTGGCTGAAGGGACATTTCTGGGAGTTTAATCACAAGCAGTGCAGCCCGTCCAGGATTTTTTATTTTCTCACATCCTGCCCTCTGCCCCCTATACACCTACCATGTTTACTGTTTTCGTTATGGTTGTTGTAGCTGTTGCTTTAACTGCAAATGTATGACTTATAGGAGGAACTCCATAAAACCCCCTCTCCCTAGGACAGCAAATCAGAACACTATTTTTCCAAGTTCTTTGTTAGCGACCCACTGTAAAAAAACACCATTGAACACTGTAACATAGGACACACCACATGAAACCCAAGTGTCACAGAACAATACTTTCCCTTGCTACTTGCAATAATCTGGTTTTTAAATTTTTATTCTATCTTACTTTGTTTTCTCAAAATGGTAATTACAAACCAGTAAATTTATTTCACGACCTACTGATGTGTTAAGACCTGGCATGTGAAAAACACAACCAGAAAAGGTGCCCAGGTCCTACAGCTCCTTGGTGGGCTAGTTAAGAACGTATTGCTTGGAGCTGGAGACCTCTTAGGGTCCCTCGGGTCTCTGGGGATAATTCTCAGGCCAACCTTTGACCTGAAAGGGGGAGGGATCTCCAGGTGAAAGGAAGCCCACTCATGAAGTGGGTGCACAGGAGTATTTTTATTTTAAAATGGGGATAGATTCCCATTCTGGACACTATAATTGCAAGGGAAAATTTGCCTGACTTCTCTCTCCTACAGTAAACGAGACCTTCACACACTAAAACAGAAATATCACTGGCAAAAACAGCCCTGAGCTCCGCAAGGTTAGGACAGCCACGTTACAATATGAAAACGGACACGGTCTGTAAGTGTTCCCTTTTATTCGCTGGCCATTCTTGATTAAACAGTATTTTACTTGAGGCTCAGAGCTACAAATCCACTAGGAGAAAGGCTGATCACCACAATATTTAATTGTCCAATTCCTGTTTACATGAGGTTTTTATGGAATTTTGGGCCAAAGCCTTCCAGTCTCTTGGAAAAATAAATCACTTGTAAAAAAAAAAAAAGGAAATATCTTTTCTTTCTGCTCCATTACTGATGTCAGTTAAGCCCATAGCACACTATATGTAGAAACAAGTACCCACACATTATTTGGAGGTACATTACCCAGTTTAGTATAAAGAAAAATCTTTCATCAGTCCTTGGTACGATGCTAATATATTGGGCTCTTACACAAATTGCCATGGGTTTCAGAAAAGAGAGATGAATGGAAGGACTAAGTTCCAGAAGTGTCCCATGTGTCCCCGGAGGTGGATGTGGCTGATGGGCAATACTGCATTCTATTTGGGGCTGAACGGACGCCCTTCTGGGTTGCTGGAAGGCAGGTCTTTGATTTAGTGGTGATGAAATACCACGTGCAGCATATTTAGGATGATGTAAGGGCATGATCTATGTTACAGCCTCTCAGAGGTGACTTCATGAAGGAAATACGGGTTCCCTAACTCTGAAAGCCCACACGCACTGAAAGGAACACCCAGCATATTTTGAAGGAAACCAATGAGAGCCAATAAGCCAAAATTTGGGCACAATAGTCCTTGTTCTTTAGTAATCTAGCTTTCTTTACATCTTCATGGTTTTTAAAGCATGTTCCCTCTATGAGGAAGGGATCCTCTTTCCTATCATAGTATTAATCCCCATGATTTCTCCTCCCATGGCTCTTGGCTTCTTTCTAGAGCATGGGCTCATGTTCCGAAGTAGCCAGTAAGAACTCTCAGCCTGAGCAGACCTTGAAACCTTCTGCAGGCATTTGAAGAGATGCAGACAAGCTGACCCAAGGAAAACACAAGATCACTGTAGGCATTGTAGATCATCAAATCAGAGGCAAAAGGCACTAAACCATCATCAGGGCATAGCAAGCTTACACCAGGTGAAGCATCCTTCTCCCCCTTTTAGAACACTGGCGAGGGGGGGTGCCCTAAGACCGCTGCTGGACCACTGTCCTCCCTCCCCCAGGAAGACAGAGTTCCGGGCTGTGCCATGGAGGAGTCTGTCAGTGCGCCCATCAAATCACTAGTCTTTATCACATGGAGAAGCAGCTGCTCCCGGTGGCAGGCCCCATGCACGCAGCTGCTTGCTGTCCAGCTGGGCTGATTTATAGCAGAGCAAAGGGTGGGAGAACAACCCTCTCAGATGGGTAAGAATAGAGATGCGGGGTTTACTCCATTTAGCCATTTGCAAAATGCAATTATCTGAGGCTTTGGCAATTCACTTACAGACAACATACATACATTTAGAAGGAAGAAGCATGTGCTTTATATTGTTTCGGCTTTACTCATTAAACCCAAACCAGATTAAACTCCCATTTACCCGCATCCCAGACATGTATTCCCATCTGACGAGACAGAGGGAGCCCGCCCATGTTTGCTGTCTCCAGGGCTCTCGCAATGACTTTCCTTTCCAGAGAATGAGGACCTCCTTCCCTTCTATCCTGGTGTCGACTCAGAGCTGCGGCCAGCCATGCCAGAGCTCCTAGTCTGACTTCACCCCATTCCAGGCTGTGCCTTTTGCCCTTTCTGCAGCCTCTTCCCTGCACTGCCTCCTGCCAGTGTGTGGCTGCTCTGGGCAGTGACGGCTGGGGGCTCTGGTGCTGGAAGACCAAGGGCCCCTCGGGAACTCATTCTATTTGATTAGACAGAGTGCTGATGGCAGCTGTGGGCCTGCTGTGCAGGAAGACTAAAGGGACATAATGAAGATGACAGAGGAAGTGGCCTCTGTCCATTCTGATGAAGCTGAGGATGATTCCCTTAGGAAAGGGTGGACAGTACATCCTGAATATGAGACAAAGCAAATGCCAACTCCACAGCCTGAGCGCTATGCCACGTATCTTCGAGGACCAGCCAAAGGCAGCCCAGAAAGGAGGACTGGAAGCTGGGCCAAGGAGAAACTATGTTTGGGGCCAAAATGGAAAAGCACGTGTTTACAGTGAAAATCTGTTTTGTGTGCTGTGACATACGGAAGCTATGGCAATTTGGTTTCTATTAATGTGTAGCTAGCTATAGAATGAGGGCTGATTTGATTAAACACTTTTATAATCATACTTTAGAAACAAAGCCATACCCTATCTTTAAAGTCACTGAAGAAAGCCAAGAGGCAAGGCCACGCCCCGGCTCAGCCCCTGGAGTCTGCAGGACTGAGGAACGAGTCCCTGCTCCCCAGGACACCTGCATCCTAGGCCCTGGGGATCCTTGACAAACCCTTGACACCAGGTCCCACTCAGCGACTCTGATTCAATTAGTGTGGGGTGAGGACGAGAAGGGGTGTTTTGCTAGAAGTTCCCCAAGTGATTTCCCGTTTGTGGCCAGAGAGACAGTTGTGCCCCTCAGGTGAGCGGACAGCTGGATCTGTCCCAAGGGAGACCCTGCAGTAAAGTCAGAGGCCAGCCCGCTGAGCAAGTGAGCTCCCAGTTTCAGCGAAGCCTCAGAAAATCCTGCGTGTCAGCCCGAAGCAGCCCCCCACCGCCGGCTGTGGGCACTGGGGTGTGCGGACAGGCGAGATGGGTTAACTCAGTTTTTAAAGCTCCAGAAGGACGAGACGCCACTATCTGTGGAGTTAGCACTGCCAAATGCAACTGTCCGTGCTGAGGAAACCCCGAGTGGGGAGAGTCCAGCACAGCTAACTGAAACCACGGACCACTCCGACCTCTGCCGCCGTCACACCTTCGGTCTTCTGCTGCACGAAACAAACGAGCGTCTGTTCTCTCTGGAAACGAAAACACTGGACTGATGCACACTTCGTCTTCTGCCTCACCGCCTGCACGCTCTCTGCTGGAGAAGACGCCGTTCAGGACAACAGCCAACACTCAGCAGCAGGAGCGGAATCAGAGGCCTGAATAATTCATAGATTTAAATCATCCATCCCCCCGAAACCAATGGGTTTCTATAGGCAAGGCTTACTCAGATAGAAAGCATGCACATGCTGCTTCTTCCATGAAGCTTTCCCTTATCCTCCCAGCTCGAAGTAAACTCTCAATTCCTAAACTCGTCATCTCTCTTTCTCACCCAGTGTCATGGTTTCCTGGGCATATGTCTCAAAACTTCGCCTGGTCTGTAACCTGAGGCTGTGAGCAAGCAAGTCCACGTCTGACAAATCTTGGTATCTCTTGCTGTACTCTATCATGATGGCTTCCGTGCAGTGGGCATCACTAAATAATTCTTTGCATAGGTGAATGAATAAAGGAATAAATCGCTTTAGTTGTCATAAAGGCTCAAGAAGAACAGAACTCAGCTGTCCTAAGACAGAGCACTTTTTAAATACACACGGGGAGCTCGTGTAACTCGTTCTCAAGCAGAACAGTCCTTCCCTTTCAGTCTCCCCTGGTACAAAATCTCTGGAAGGCTGCTGAGTTCCCAGTTAGAGGTGGGGTGAGTGCACATCTCCTGGCACGTGCGTCTGCACCCACCAAGCTCAGAGAGGCGTTCTGCCTGGGCCGCGCTGCACTGGCGGACGGCTCCGCTCAGCAGTGGCCTCGGCTCCATGGTTTCCATACATGGCACTCCCCACGTGAGCCTTCCTTCAGAGGGCTCCCTCAAAACACGTTCTCCTGCCTAATAACCACCTCCTGCCCTCCCTCCCCACCTCTTGGTATCTGCTCAACCAACCCAGAACTTTGGACCAGAAGTCTCAGTGAACATGGGTACAAATACGTTCTCTGTGTAAAGGTGGGAACGAATAGTCCAGGGATACAGAGGCACAGAACAAACTGATAATTGTACCAGGTTTGAGATATACCAAGGGCCAAGAAATAGGTAAGACTACAGACAGCAGCAGGTGCAAAAGTCCACTTTCAGGAGTGACGTGCCGTGAGCTCAGGAGGCAAGATGCTGGGGGTTCAGTGTCTAATTTTACCACCAGCAGGTAACTTGAGCTGTAACCTATTCTGTTTCCTGGTCTCTAAGTCTAAACCACCTCAAGCAGGCAGCTGTGTCTGGTTTCCACGGACCTCGAGAAAAGGAGGATGACTAACCTAGATGCTGAATGGAACAAAGTGCTGTCAGATAGATTTTTAATTACAACGACAGCCTTACTATTTGCAATTCCTCATGTGCCCCTCTGATGCACAAGCCTCTGGGGACCATCACCATCCAGGCTATCTGTTTGGAAGCAGCCTGAGGCGGGCAGCCCAAACGTCCCTGGTGACGGAGGGCCCCTCAGCACCAGCCTGAGATTTAAAGAGGGCTCTTCACAAAGGTCACTGTACCGCAGGAATATCATAAGCAGACTTGTGAAATAACACACCAATTAAAAGGTGGGAATTAAGACATCAGAGCCTTGGGGACTTAGAAGAGAGACGACAGGAGCAGAACTAGTTCTGATGGAAGCAGAGCTGGCTGCTTGTCCTAAGCGCCTGCCTCCCGTCAGCACTAGCAGTTAACGGACAAGGCAGCCGGCCGTGGGCACGGGCTCGTCCGGCTGCCTCCCGCTTTCATACTGACAGGCTCCCGGGAATCACTCTCTAGTTATTCCTGGATGAATACTCTCTCTAGTAAGACCCCGGGCTACAGTTAGCCACTGTCATTCACTCTTTCATTCGGCAAAACCGTACTGAGGCCTCTGCTGTGCAGGCACGGTCAGATGCCAGGGGCCCAGCCGTAACCCCGGCCGACAACTCTCATTTAGTGCTTGAGCCCATGGAGGCTGGAGCCAGGCGGGGTTCAACCCTGGCTGTTCCATGACCGGCGCTGTGAACTCTGGCAGGTTACTTAACCTTCGAGTCTTGTTTTCTTCACCTGTAAAATGGGGACAATCATGGCACCTACCTTGCAGGGTTATCGTGAGGATTACAGGACGTCGTTTATGGAAAGAGTTCAGAGCAGTGCCTGGTGCACCCCAGCGCTAGATACATGTTTGCTTGCCATTATCTCTGCCCTCATGGAATATGCAGGTGATAAATAAGGCACACAGGTAAAAGGCACAATGTGCTAGACAGCAACCAGTGCTGAGGAAACACTGAAGCAGGGAGGGGGACGGGGGGAAGCAGCGGTGCAGGAGGACTTGTAGTTTTAGATAAGGAAGGACCTCACTGAGAAAGGGACTTGAGAAAAGTCTGGAAGGGAGGAAGACAGGGAGCCATGGAGTGTCTAGAGGGGGAGCATTCCAGGCAGAGGGCACAGCAAGTGCAAAAGTCCCAAGATGGGAGCATGCTTGGAAGGATGAGGGAGGGAGGGGAGAGTGGCCGAAGGAGAGGAAGGGAGGGGACAGCAGGAAGAAATGAGGTCGGAGAGTGAACTTCAAGAAAGCTCACCTACTGAACAGGACTTCTGGCTAAGTGGCGCTGGCTCCCCTCTGCCTTCCACCTGCATCTCCCAACAGCAGAGACCCGGCCCAGAGCCACAGACTGACCTGCTCCTGGTGCTGACACCTGATCCTCAGCAGCTGGGCGCGGTGCTCCTCCTGCAGGCGTGCCATCTCAGCCTCGAACTGCAGCTGCAGCCGCTCCTCCAGGTCCTGGAGCTCGGCCTGCTGCTGCCAGCCCAGCTTCCTCACCTCGTCCTCAAAGCGCCTCTCCAGGTCCTCCTTCTCCTTCTGTAGCTTCTCACACTTGGCTGTGTTGAAGGCTGGGGGAGAGAACAACATCTTTCAAAAATCACTTAGGAGGGGGGCTGGCCCCGTGGCCGAGTGGTTAAGTTCGCGCGCTCCGCTGCAGGCAGCCCAGTGTTTCGTCGGTTCGAATCCTGGGCGCGGACATGGCACTGCTCGTCGGACTACGCTGAGGCAGCGTCCTACATGCCTACAACTAGAGGAACCCACAACGAAGAATACACAACTATGTACCGGGGGGCTTTGGGGAGAAAAAGGAAAAAATAAATAAAATCTTTAAAGAAAAAAAAAAAAAAACGCATCCTTTAAAAAAAAAAAAAATCACTTAGGAGGCACCGAAAGGTCTGAAGCTGAGCGTCTTTAACACCCGTTGCTAGATCCTCAAGGTTAACGTGATGACCAGGGCAAGAGTCGCTTACTTTAGCAGCGCTTCACAGTTTGTGAAGTATCTGGCTCTTCCTGCATCTGATCCTCACATGGATGCTGAGGTGAAACCTGAGCCCCAGGGAGCCCCGGGGACTTGCCCAAGGTCATCCGGTATGTGGAGAAAGAGCCTCGAAGGCAGATTCGGGCTTTCTGACCACAAGCCCCGTGTCCCTGCCACTAGAGCAGGCTTCTCTGAGGGTCCATGGACTGCAGGCATCAAAAATCTCAGGCGTTTGTTAAAAATGCATACTCCTAGGCACGCCCTGGGTGGATCAGAGCCCTGGGGCAGGAGCTCAGGACGTAAACTTTTCACAAGGTCCACAGTGGCTCTTAGGCCCATCAAGGCTGAGACCTGGGCAGGCCTGGCAGCTGGAGAGAGGATGGGGGCAGGGGTCCAACACTGAAGTGGTTCTCTCCAGGCTGAAATGCCAACAGGATATTCTCAGAGAAAGTGCCGGGGTTTCCTTTTAGGTGACCGAGTCTTCACCAACACCATTCTCTCTGGCGGGGGACAGGGACCACTCAGCACCCCTCTGCACAGGCACGCCTCCCCTCACAGTCCTGGTTTGCTTCCCAGGCGCCAGCAGGGGCTGAGGCGATGACAGCAGCCCGCGGCTCCTGCAACTGCTCCGCTACCTGAGGGTCTGCCCGCCCAGGGCTGCGGGAAAGACTGACGGCTTTCGTCTTACAGATCGCTTCCTCAACCGCAAACTGCTTCCAGGAAGGAGAGTAACACCTTGACAATCTACTCTGCTTAGGTCAGATGGAGTTGACTGTACACACACACACAGATGTTGAGGGGCACACACACCTCTCACATTCCACCAAGACTGGGGGCCACCACACTGTCTGCTCTGTGCTACAAGCTGGGGAGACATTGTCATTTACCTAAAAATTGAGTGAGCAGATATATGCACTGGTTAATGGTAATCTACACGCAAGGGGGGTTAGTTATGATGAGGGATATATGCCCAAGGTGGTTAGAGAGCATTTGAAACAGCCTAATCAGAAGTCCCACCCTAAAGAGGTGGCAGATTCAAGGGCTTCTTGGCCACACTTGGCTCTAAAAGAGTTTGTTCCATAGCAAGAGTGCTGTTTACAAACATCTTTCCCCTGGTAAAATGACTGGTGGATTGCCTGGACATCGTTTGGCACCTTGCCTTGTGTGAGCAGTGTGTAAGAATCTGGCCAGCCCAGCAGCCTAACACTGTCCCAACGGCTTCTTGGCCTAGGGCTCCAATTGGCCCGGTGTCCCATGTCCCACCCTTTAATGGAGGATTCTGATCCACAGTCTGGCCAAGTTGTTTGCAGGACCTGCCAGTGTAGTCGGGGTGTCGTGAGGGTGTGGTGGCGGATGCTGTCCACCCCAGGCACAGGCAGTAAGAGAATGTGCCGTCTGTAGAGAACTTAAGAGAAATAACCAAACGGACTTGAAAAGCCCTCTGCCTTTGATGGCCACCTGTGCCAGCAATTCTAAAGAACGTTGGTGGAAAAATACTCCTCCTGAAGAAAGTCTTTTGTTGGTCTAAGTTCTGAACAATTGCTATAATTACTGTTGAGGTTTTTAAAAATAATTTTTGTACTTTAAAATAATCACAGAGGAAAATTGAAAGTATAGCACGAGAATACTACTGTACAAATGACTTTTTCCCCTGAACCATTTGAGAGTAAGAGGCTGACCCGGGGTCCCATCAACCCCAAATTCCTTAGTGTCTATTCCCTACAACACGGACATTCTCCTACATAACAGGGACACAGTCATCAAAATCAGGAAATCAGCATTGATCCAATAGCGCCATCCAAAGCTCAGACCCACTGAAGTCTCACCAACTGTCCCGATAATGTCTTTTCTAGAAAGGGATCCAGTTCTGAACCACAGGTTGCATTTAGCTGTCCCGCCTCCTTCGTCTGCTTTCGTCTGGGACAGTTCCTCAGACTTTCCCTGACTTGTAAAGATGACAGGCCAGTTATTTTGTAGAACGTCTCTCAGTTCAGTTTGCCTGCTGATTCCTCATGAGTAGATTCAGGTCATGCGGGTTTGGCAGAAATATCACAGAAGTGGCACTGTGCTCTGCTCATTGGAATATTAATAAACTTGAATAATCTTTAAAATGAAATTTCTTCTTTCTTGTTTACATAGGGAGTCAGGAAAATAATGCTTATGACTGATTATTACAAGATAATACTGAAAATGATTTTGTTGTATAGAGGAGGAAGCATTACAAATGGTCCATCTGGGTGTCAAAGGTTAGGTATGCCCCTGAATATACATGTAATTGTCACACCTGCGGCAAGTACACCTTTCAGGCGAGGTCTACGGAGGGCCAGGCTGCTGGGAAGGCGCTGGGCGTACCACCACACTGAGGAAAGGCATTTTACCTGCTTGCTAATAAATATTCTCATGAAGAGTAGATTCCCTGCAAGCCTTTCCAGGACCTGGCAGTGAGGCCACAGTGGAGGTCAGAGTGCTCCCCTGCCTCTGATCACTGGAGCCTATGGTCCTCGCAAACAGAACCGAGCGGTAACTAATGGCCACAGTGGCTCGGGCCTGGCAGCAGCAAGAGGAAACACCTGTTCCCGGGAGTTCCGGCCCAACGGCTTCAGCACGCCTCCAGTCTTCCCCAAAGACCCTCCAACTAGGGGAAGTCATTAGAGATTTTATCAGGGACTTAGCTACTGAAAAAAAGCTACCAGGATCCATAGACTAGGTAAGAGGTGTACATACAAGATGGGTTTATCCAGGGGCGACTGGACAAAGACCATGTAATGTCCATTAAAAAAATAGTGGGTCATGGATTGAGACAAAGTCAAATTGAGGCAAATGGAGGAGCAATAATTTTACCTACAGAGGGGGAAGGCAGAGTCATCCTACAGACAAGAACACGGCATTGCTGGGAATGACTGGGAGCCCCAGGAAATGAGCCTCAGGGTGGATTCTGGGTGCCTGGGGCCTGTTCGTAGGGTGCTCTTGTTTCTGTAATTCGGGTGAACTAACTTCATGGTGGTCTCTGCCCACGTATCGTGCACCAGTGGATGGGATCACAATAAAACAGTGACAACAATATGTTTGCTTGTATTTAAAACAGGTCTACAAAGCAGGGCACAGAGAAGAGACACAAATGGCTAAGAAACATGAGAACAGATGGTCAGCACCATTCATGATTAAACACTTGCAAACTGAAGCAAGAAATAATTTCTCATCTACAAGGCTGATAAAGATGAAATACTCTGATAACACAGGAAGGGTATGAGGAAACTGGCGTTTGATGGACTGTTGGTGGAAATATAATTGATAAGCTGCTTTGGAGGGCAAAATATCTTTCAAAATTTAAATGACAGGGATGGGAGTGTTAGAGGGTGACAGCTAAGGAGTATGAGGTTTCTTTTTGGGGTGATGAAAATGTTCTAAAATAGACTGTGGTGACAGTTGCACAACTCTGTTATATATATATATATATATACTAAATATATATACACTAAAACCCACCAAATTGTATGCTTTCAGTGGGTGAATTGTATGGTATGTGAATTATATCTCAAAGTTTTCACAAAAAAAGAAAGAAAATTAAAAATATAACATGACATGGAAAATCTTCAGAGGATAAATTTAGATGTTTTTATAGAGGGAAAGTTCACATTCTGATTTTAAAATTCTATATAACAGTGGTGAAGATATATGCTGGCAAAATAAAACAAAGTGAAAGCCCCACCACTACACTGTTTCATACACACATGGATATTTGTGGAACGTAATGGAACCTAAGAACCATTCTCACTGTTCCTTAACTAGAGGTATATTGAGCACATAAAACTAAAATAAAATAGTAAAAAATACTAATCATGTATGTTGTCTTTGGTAAAGTACCACTCTAAATGGGAAAAAATTTATTTATCATATACTAATGTCACTATAACTCCAGAAAATCAAGGCAATAAGTTGACTATACAGATTGTTTAGATGGAATAAAAGAGATGAAAAGGTAAAAAAAAAAAAAAAAAAGAATAAAAACAAATCAGCTACATTGGAGAAAAAAATCAAACAATACATACCTTTTAACACAACAATTACACAAGTGCACAAAAAAATTTGATCCAGGATGACTACTAAGTAGGATTTGCCTTAAGGAAGCGGTGGGGGGCTAGTTAGATAAATCACAGACCAAACATACATACAGGACAACTCCTACATACAGTGGGATATAGCTAGCCGGTAAAAAAAAAGTAAATCTTTTTGTGCTATCATGGAATGATATCTGTTAAGATATCGTTAAACAAAAAAGGCAAGATGCAGAAATAGTACGATTGTGTAATTCTATTCATAATGAAAATGTATCTGTATTTCTATCCCTTGTCTATCTGTCCTCCCTCGGGAAGTTGTATGCTTAAGTTACAGGACTCACTGCCCAACCAATGCCAGCCACAATATGTATTTAATAAAATGCTATTATTTGTTGGCATGCTTTATGAATAAAAACATTTAAAAAAATTACTACCATAATGAAGGATAAGACTGAGTTTGAAAATGTTATGGTATCGGGTGGTCAGAAACGACATTACTCTTTGATCTTACTGTTTTATGTATACTGGTGGCAGATGACCCATGGGCCTGGCACTCTGTCTGGGGGCTCAGAGACGACTGGTTTTCATCCTAGAGCTGTTGTCCCTGAACTGCACTGTTGCCTTAAATAACTCATGAGCTGTGTAGGCCTCAGTTTTGCTGTCTATCAAGTGGCAAAGTAATCACTTTTCTCATATATAGCGGTCTCCAAATTCCCAACTGCTATTATGCCCAAGAGAGGTGACACTTATGTTCTTCCCAGGCCCCATGTCGTGAGCCCCAGGCCTGTATAAGATATTGCACAAGAAGAGCAGCTGGGCCACCAAGGGAAAGAGTTCCAGTGACAGAGTCCCTGAAGAAATGAGTGTCCTCTCGCCTCAGATAAATCTTCAGAAATGTGTCTGTTTGGGCATTTTGCAGACAGAAACTGATGTAGGCTAATTTCATGGTGTTAAACAGCATCTAGAGTCCTACTTGCATTTTTTCTTTCTTCATTTCTATTCATGTGAGAACATTTGGTACTTTACAATGAGAGGCAAACACCACAATAATAAATCCCTAGAACCTAGGAAGCTGGGACAATAATTTCTAAAATAACAGGCCAGGAGAACATAACACTTCTAATGCACAAGCACGAGTATGACAAGCAAAAGCAGGATTAGAATCTGTTGTACAGTTTAAATAACTGAACATATACGTATATATGAATATGTATACAGTGTGTGTGTATCTATATATACATATATATAAATACCTAAAATGCTATTAAAGCTGCGTTTAGAATACCCTCGGACATATCTAATACAAAGACACCAATCTACCAACCTATGAGTGTAACACGGGAGGACGCAGTGTGGTCCTTGGGACAACGAAGAGTAAAACTGCCATGGAACCATTCGTAAAACAAGCTCAATTTCTACCACAGTTCACAAATCAAGTGAAAGGGAAAAAACTCAGTGAGTGAGATCAATTTTCTTTAAACAATTGCCCCAAAGCTCTCTTGAATAATTACCACTTTGCATTGGTTTACCAAAGAAGTAGCAAAGATCAGTAATCACGGCGCTCGACTTACAGTGAAGAGAACTATCTGGTTGTGTAGCTCACGACAAAATGGTAAGGAATAATAATCTACTGCCTTTTACGGCATAGGGAGCGCTTTACATATAACAATTATAAAATAAATCACCTAAATATGAAGAAATGACACTGTCATAAACAAGTGGTCTATCATAATGGTCACTGTGATGGACTGAATTGCGTCTCCCCAGAATTCAGATGTTGAAGCGCTAACCCCCAGTACCTCAGGATGTGACCGTGTTTGGAGACAGGATTTTTAGAGGCAATTAGGTTAAAACGAGTTCATTAGGGTCAGGCCTAAAAATGCAATATGACCGGTGTCTTTACAGGACACAGATACCTATAGAGGGAAGACGATGTGAAGACACAGGGAGAAGGTGGGTGGCCACATATAAGCCAAGAGCAGAGCCCTCAGAAGAAACCAACCCTGCTGACATCTTGATCTCAGACTTCTGTCCTCCAGGATCGTGAGAGAAGAAAAGTCTGTTGTTTAAAACCACCCAGCCCACGGTGCTTTGTGATGGCAGCCCTAGTAAACGAACATACTTGCTACTGCTATATAGCAACAGAAGGGGATCCTACAGTTAGATAAGAGATTAATTTATCTCTTTGGGAGATGCGGAGTAATTGAAAAGACAAAATAATTTTCAAGGAAAACATTTAATTTAAATTTTAAAATTACCCATAATCTCACTATACAAAGAAAATGAAATTTCAGTTGCACAAGCCCTTCATAGCTGTTGCAGTGGTGTGAATTTTTAATATTCTGTGAGGAATTTTCCATATGTTCCTACTTCACATTTTTATGACTACTTTATATTCTCATGTTGATGATAACTTATATGACCTTATTGTTGGACGTTTAGCTCATGTCACCCACATATTGTTTTTCTTTTTTCATTATGATCAATTCCTAGGAGTGGAATTACATGGGGTTAAAGACTATGAGCATCCTTATGCTGTGAAGTTTTTTGGGTTTTTTTTTTTGATGGCAGTCATCCTGCAACAAATCAGTGCCCACCAGGGGGCGCTATAATGCCTGAAAAATGCCCTCTGGCGGCGAATTCCTTTGTCCCAACTTGTCAGATCACAGACATGCAGGAGGCAAACAGGGTCAGTCTCAAGAAACACACTGCCTGGGATCCCGGCCACACTGCCCTCTACAGCCCTACTCTCTCCTTCTCTTTCCCTAAGACCTTCTTTTTGATAAAGATGTCAAGAGAGAGAAAAGGAGGGCTGAAAACAGAGCACGAAGGGTCCATGGACTAAGTAGAAAAGAGAGTGAAGGGGCCAGAGAGAGCACTGGGTCTCCCATCATTCTGCAGGTCCAGGCAGCCACTCCAGGGCCCGTGACTAATGGGAGCTTGTGCTGTAAGAACAACGGCTCACATTTACAGAGCGCTTCCTGGGTGCCAAGCACCTGATACACTTGTCCCACCTAGATAGGTACTGTTGCCCACTGTAGCCCTACTAGGTGTCCAGTAAGTAGCCTAAGCTCCATTTGCAAGAAGCAGTCAGGGTCTGAGAAAGGGTGACTGAGGGATCCAAGGCCACTGTGTGAGGTGCAGGGCCTCCCAGTCCTCTGCCCCCACTGTGGGAGCCGCCACAGTGCACAGGAGTGTATCACCTCAGAGGTGAAGCAAGGCCTGGGCACATCACCCTCCCAGCCCTCACTGCCCTGAATCGCAGTATGCCTCTGTACCTGCCTGTCTCACCAGTAGCAGAGACGGTGGCATGTCCATTCATACTTGTGGTCACACAGGCAGGCTGACAGTCAACAGACAGCAAGTGAATTCATTCAGCACCTGCCATGTGCCATGCCCAGTCCTAGGCACGGGGGCAAACGAGACACAGTCACAGGGTACAAACAAACAAGTGAGCACAATTTTTACATGGCCAAATTTTGGATACAAAACCTCGAGATAAGTGCAGAGAAGAAGGTGAAATAAGGGCATGCCGGGGAAGAAATGGGGAGAGGGGCAGGTAACATTAGCGAGGGTGGACCAGGAAGGCCGCTCTGAGAAGATGCCGTCCGAGCGGACGTGAATGACACAGCGGTGTGCAGAGATGGTGGGATGGAGTTCTGGTGAAAGGAAGCACAGGTGCAAAGGTCCTGAGATGGGAACAATGTCGGAATACTTAAGGAGCAGAAAGACTGCCACGGGGCTTGAGTGTCTGCGAAGGAGAGAGTGGAGGGAGGTGAAGGTCAAGAGACAGGCAGGGTCAGACCATGCAGGGCCTGTGGTTCCTGGAAACGGGTTGTGGCCGCATTCTGGAAACAGTGGGAAGCTCTGGGACAGCCCTAAACAGGGGATAACAAGAGCTAATGAAGCTTTTAAGAGATCCCTCTGGTGGCTGCATGGAGAACAGATGGTGGGAGGCAAGGATGGAGACAGAGAGAGCAGCGAGGAGGACGTGTTTGGAGCCCAGGTGGGTTTAACCGTGACTGGACTGACGCTGCAGCATGGTGAGGGATGCGCCATGCACTTGGGAGGCAAAGCCACCTTGGCCTGCTCGTGGACTGGATGAGGGAGAGACAGGAACCAAGGATGACTCAGGGTGTTGGTCTGAGTAACTGGGGAGGAGGTGGTGCCATTTAAGGAGACGAAACATGGGAGGAGTCCAACTGGGGAGAAAACCACACATTAGGCACTGAATAAATCTCCACTAATTAACAGATGAATTCACGTACGTGTAAGGGCCCACAGTTCATAAATGTTATGGTGGAATTCTCCTCTGGTCCATGGCTGTCAACTAGTTCAAAAAATATGAAATTCAGGATTGCCAAATTTTGACAAGCTGTGTGACACTTCAGCGATTCCTGACAATGTTGCATTGCACATGGTTCAGACGCTGTGGTCCATTTCATAAAAAAGTGTCGAAGTCTTAAAAGCATGAGACGTTGGGATAGGCTTTAGTTGTTAAATCTCCCCCTGTGAAGTGGGGGCACATTGACAGACATGTTTCTCCCCACGGGTGTGTAAACGGTTTGTGGAGGAGACAGAAGATTTAGCTCTCTACAGGACTTGAGATATCCCCCTCTGAGGTTTTCCCAGACCTACGATTGTCTTTATTTTTTGTCCAAGGGCTTACCGCTTCTAATTTTTCATAGGAATGAAGGATTGTTTTAAATCGACAAAATCTAATTTTTTAAAAGGTGTGCATTTCCCCATTAACTTATCCCAGCCTCTCTCCATTACTTCAAATACATCAAATTGATTCCAAGGAACAAATGGACCACCTCAAATTATTTCCACCCACTAATTTTTAGGCACAGACACAAAAGCAGCAACGTTTTCAGGCAATCACAATAGCCCGAGAGTGTGCTTATGATTAATGGACCTGTCTGTCCAATGCCTGGCTAGACCTGCTGCCTTTATCGATGGATTCCCCTCACTTAGCACAGTGCCAGGCCGACTTCCACAAACACGCACTGACTTGAATAAGGCCAGGTGGTCACTTCCCGCAGAGCCCGAGCCCTCACTCCTCCAGGGCTGCTGAGACAGCAGCATGGGGACGCTATACCCCTTTCAGCATACCTGGAGCTTCCTCACCTGCGGACTCTGGGTTGTCCTGGCTGATGGGTTTGTGTCCCCACTGCAGCGGTGAAGCCCATTTAACTGGCAACTGTCTCACCACTTCCACAGGAATGATTACATCCACGGTGGTGGTTTCTTTGTAGAGACCCAGCTTCCCGCCAACATGCAGACTCTGTTAGTTTATATGGTCACTAAAACTGAGCAGACAGTTAGAAAAGTGGCCCTCGACTGAGAAATGAAGACAACTCTACTCATAGAGTGGTGCCAGGATTAAACATGTCTGTGTATGTGAAGCACCAAGCACGGCGCCTGGCTGGCTCAAAGCTCACCCTCACCATGTGGCGTGCTGAGCCTTCCCACCCTAAGTGTGGTCCACTCCCCTGGGAGCTTGATAGGAATGCAGAATCTCAGGCCCACCCAGACTGACTGAATCAGAACCTGTATGTTAACAAGATCACCAGGACAGTCATATCAGAAGCACTGTTCTGAGGTACAGGTGGAGCACTGATGGCACACGGGAGGTGAGACCTCATCCTCAGTAGCGTTACTCTGTCTAAGCATGCAGCCTCTCGGAGGGTAGGAATTGGCTTCAAGACTATTAACAAAGTAAAAATTCTCAGTAGTTAAAACCTAAAAGTATGTCCTTTGTCCACAGTTAGCATTCAGTACAATGCATGGCGATGAAGCAGCCAGTGTAGACCAAGACACCTACACCAGGGTTGAAGGCTGTGAGGGGGGCTCAGGAATCAGCAAGGGGGGTGGGAGTGAATCCGGCTTCATGAGATGCTCAAGTGAAAGGAAGAGTGACTGATGAGTTTTAGAATGTGAGGATAGAAAGAATGGCAAGTTAGAGAAAATAAAATAAAATCCATTTGAGACCAGATGATGAATCCCACTGACCCCTTTCCAGGGCAGGGGATGGACATGCAGTCCCAAGCGGGGCCAAAACAATAGCATGAAAAGATTACAATTTTAAGGGTAACCTGCCTGATTACCAGGTGTGAAACGTACAGAGACACCTGCCCTGTGGCATTTCTTAGAATGATGCAGAAAATACCAAGACAGCCCTGCTGCTGGACAACGTGCTGTGAAGGGAGGGATTCTGGCTCCTTGCCCTGCCTCTCCCTGCTGCTCGGAGATTGTGGAGAACCCACGTGCATGGGCACAGTCCCTCCTCTTAGAGAAAGACAGAAGGCTCCCTGGTGATGGAGACTCACAGGGGTTACAATCTCTGGCAATAAATAAGGAGCGAGTGAGGCAGTAGCTGCTGCAGGGCTTACTGTACATGGCAGGTCTCGGTGGGACGTATCTGCTAGATGTGGGGGGTTTTTAAAGTGACTTCAAGCAAACTTACCTCCTAGGGCGAGTGTGAGGTTTAAATAGGATAATTCAGAGTAAGTGCTTAGCATCAAGCCTGGGCTCTATCAATCATTCAAAAAATTTTCACTGGGGTACATAGAATCATGGCAGTATTACAAATGGGACTATTTTCCACCCTTCATGAAAGCTAGGGTGAGACAAAGCATAAGAAAGCACTCACGTCACACACATAGCTAATGGAGTGGGCCCACTTTGACTACAGAAGCTAAGACTCTGGTACCCAATGCTGGTGTGGAAGGTCACTGCTGCCCTAGCCCAAAATTGTTTTCACGGGGTTTATTACTGCTTTGGTTTGCCGCACATCCTTAAGCGCGTATTGTCTGAGGAGACAGTTATCAGCTAACGACCTGTTCTCGCTGCCCTGGGCTTCAGTAGAAGCTGGGGAACGATTACTTGTGTCAAATCCAAAGCCTGAGGTGATCATGTCCACTGTATGAAGTGGACACAAGGGTGGCCCAAGGCACTCCTGGCTAGCCAGGGCCCACGTGATCACAGTCCTCATCAGAATCCCTAAGAAGACAAGTTCTCCCTTTTGTTACTGGCTGCTTAGAATATTACATGTCTGTTTTTAAGAACATAATCACAAAGCAGGAGGGGCCTTCATATTACCCCAGGGACCAGAAGACATAAAAACTTCTGTGTCTTCCACAGTTTTCTAGAAAAAGGTCTCAGACAGAGAGGAAGGAAAGGAGCAGCACCGGATGGAGGGCCCCTGGGACGGTCACTGTTGGGGGCATCATGGCTACAGGTACTGAGGGCTCTCTACATGCTGGACACTCTAATGAGTGCCTCGAGCGGGTCACTGAACCCCACAAAGACTCTGTGAGGTGGGCGCGATTCCTCCTTAACTCCCATTCTGTAGAAGAGGAACCTGAGCGACAAAACCAAGGAAGTCCAAGCCTGTGGCAATCTCCAGGCCGTGCTGCCCCATGGTCGCGTCCTCAGCCAGAGGTTCCCGGACTAGAGTGGGCACCAGAATCACGTGCAGGGCTTGTTAGAACAGAGTGCTGGGCTTCTGATTCAGAGGTTGGGGTGGGGCCTGAGAAACTGCACTTTGAACAACCCCAGCTGGTCTAGGGATGCTGCTGGCCTCAGGACCACCTTTGAGTAGCAAGGCCCTATGGCTTAGTGCTCAGTGCTCAGTACTCAGGCCACACAGCCTCCCTATGTGTGCAGAAGACACACAACTTTTACCATCTGCAACCAGAAGGCTGCTCAAAAACAGAGCAGAGGGCAGACAGTGTCTATTACTGACTGTGGGACCTGCCCTTGTTGCCACTCTGAGCCATCTGCCTGTCTGAATTCAGGCCTCTGTTCTCTCTCATCTGGCTTGAGCTCCCAATGCTGACCCTGAGCCTTTTTGTGCAGACTTAGCTCTGAGCCTGCGCCCTCCTGGCGAGTTTGAGTCCCAGGACACTGAATTTCCTTCAAGGTTCCTGTGTGTGGCTTCCCATCCTCCTCACCTCTTAGTTGGAGTCATACAGTGACACCCTGTCCCTCCCATCGTGTACCTCAGGCAGTAAGGAGACTGGCACCTGCTCACAACCATCCTCCCCATGCCTACCCCCACATCCTCCCAGACACCTTTGCCACACCCAAGAATGGCCTGTCCAACAGCATGGCCTGCAGGCCCTTTGCAGAGCCAGCAGCTACAGCTCCACCAGCAATCGACAACGGTGGTCACCGCCACACCCTTCACCCCAGGAATGGCTCCAATTAACCGTCTCCACCGGCCAAGATGGATTCCTTCAAATGCTCTCATTTCTTTGCTCAGAAGAGGCTGTGTGTGTGTGTGGCCACAGGAGTGTGGGCTCTGAGGTCGGACAGCCTGGGTTTAAATCCAGCCTCTGCTATTTTTGGCTGTGTGACCTCGGGGGCAGGTTACCTAGCTCTGTGCTTCAACTTCAACTATAAAATGCCCTGATCCGGCACGTGACCTTGCCGTCTCCTTCACTGAGAAAACTGAAGTCAACAGGCATGAAGTTCTACTGTTCCTCACTCTGAAACTTAAAAAACATCTTCACTCTGGAAGGCATGTCTTGTCTGAGATAATATTCCTTGACGACAGTTCCCTGCACTCTTATGTCTAGAATCCCCGTATTATTTCCTGTCGCTGCTGCAACAAATTACTACAAACATGGTGGCTTAAACCAACTCAGGTTTATTATCTTACAGTTCTGAAGGTCAGAAGCCCAAAATAGGTCTCACGGGGCTAAAACCAAGGTGTCTACAGGGCTGTGTTCCTTTCTGGAGACTTAGGGGAGAATCCGTGTCCTTGCCTTTTCCAGCCTCTAGAGGCCATCTATAGTCCTTGGCTCATGGCCCCTCCTCCATCTTCAAGGCCCACAGCACAGCATTTTCCAACTCTCTGATCTCTGCTTCCGTGTCCCATCTTCTCTGTCTCTGAGCTACTTCCTTCCTCTTTCTAAGGACCCTTATGATTACATTGGGCCCTAAGGGACAATCCCCCCATCTCGAGATCCTTAATAATTTCTGCAAAGTCACATTACAACATGAGGTGTCATACTCACGGGTTCTGGGGGTTAGGATGGGGACGTCTTTAGGGGCATCATTCAGCCTGCCGCACCCTCTCGGCTCCTGAGCCTCATTCCTCCTAGGGTTTTCCCTCACTGGCTCCATGCACACAGCCTCTACAAACGTTTGAGCCTCACTTATCTTTAACCGAGGACCCCCAAACACACGAGAGCACAACTTTCCTTCCTATGCTCTCCTCTAGTGCTTACCCTCCATTCCTCTTAGTTTTCATAGCCAAGCTCCCCACAAAACAGATGATTATCTCCTGTCCCTACCTCCAATCCCTCATCTCCCTTTGCTTTTCATACCACTGCAATCAGGCAATGTCAGCCCTACCTTCTCAACGTGTCTGGAATTTTGTCACTTCGACCCTCCTAGTGCCACTGTCCTGGCTGCAGCCACCACCATCTCTCATCCGGGTTTTACTGCAAAATTCCTGAACTGTTCTCACCTCTCTGGTCCTTTCCCCTGGACCATTTAGTCTCAATGTAGCAGCCACAGAGAATCCTTGAAGACTGGGAGTGAGCACACTGCTCCTCTGCATGAAGCCCTCGCCTCACTCAGGGTACAGGCCCAGCCTTCATGCCGGCTCAGCAGGTCCTGCGCGTTCCGGACCCCATGGCCTCCCAACCTCCATTCTCACTCCTCTCTCCCTTGTTCACTCTCCTCCAGCCACATTTGACTCTCAGCTCTTCCTTGAACACTTTTAGGCCTACAGTTCTCAAAATATGATCCTCAGACCAGTAGCATCAGCAGCACTTGAAAACTTGTTGAAATACAAATTCTTGGCTCCTGCTCCCTTCCTACTGAATCAGAAACTCTTGGGGGTGGGGCCCAGAAATCTGCATTTTCACAAGCCCTCTAGGTGATTCTGGTGCTGAAGAGTGAGGACCACTGCTCTAGGCACTTTCCCACCTCAGGGCCTTTGCACTGGCAGGTTCTCTGCATGGAAATTGCCTCTCCCAGCTCCCTCACAGGCACCGGGCTCTCCCTCTCTGGGTCTGGATCTCTGTCCCAGAAGCCCCTCCTCCCAGCTCAGAGACCAGTGTGCCCTTGTCAGAGGTCTGAGGTTCAGCTCCAGGAAGTGCCTTATCCAAGCTTCTGGGTCTTAATAACCTCACCCTCTTCCTGAGTACCCTTTGCTGCTTCCAACAGCTGCTACCTCCATGATACCTCAGAGCTCTCCTTTTCCCTTCTCAGTTGCCTACATAACAATTCTTTAAATTCTCACTGGTAAAATATCTGGCGTGGTTTCTGCCTGCTGGCTGTGCCCCGACTGACCATCTGCTGAACTCGGGGATTTATGCACAATTCCTTGCAAACTTGGCCAAATGCAAATTGTCCTGCTCCCACTAAAGGGAAGGGGAAATGAAAGAAAATGCCTTGTCATTCCAGCTGATCTCTGCTGAATATATTTTGATGGGCACGTTGTCTGTTTATGTGTGGAGGTGTGGGTGTGCGTGTGTGCATGCAGGTATGCATGTATGTAAACTGTGGGGTTCTTCCTGATATTAAGTGATTTATTATCTAAAATAAAACCCTTTAAAATGTCCTCGAAGAAGCTGTCTGGTTTAAAAAATCACTAAAGAGAATAGTTCTACAGAAAAGTAGGAAATGCTTTTGCCATTTTTTTTTTCAGATTGTGGATTTGAAGGAAAGGCAGTGCAATGACATTAAGTGTATGAATGTTTTTGTGAACATTTTTTATTAAGAAAAAATCAGTTTATCCCCTGATGGGACTAAATAAACGGTGAGTAAATGTCAAGAAGGAGCCAGCATGGTAACCTCTCCTGGCACCTCTGTCTCCCGCTGGCCCTCCAGTCACTCTCCTGCCCAAGTCCCGTCACAACTCCTCATCATCGTGACAGCCGAGCCCTTCACAAACTCACGGCTGCCAGGAACACGTGGAGAAGACGGAACAGGGTTTGGGGAGAGAAAACGGATGGCAGAGCAGGAAGAGAGGCTTTTGCACTGAAGCTTTGCTGTGAAGAATCAACTGAAGAAAAGTAACCCAGACCTAAATGCAGACTGCAGAGCCTCTTAGGGGCAGGGAGCTGAGTGGCAAGAACACGGAGCTGATGCCTGTGCACAGGGCTGTCCTGGGAGTAAGGGGACGCCAACAAGACCACTCACCATATCGGGAACCATCACCATTTGAATGGAGAGGCAGACATTAAAACAACAAAGCAGAAACACTGCCTCGGAGTAGGCATGAGAGGCACAGCACGTATGGGAAAACAGGCCTGGCTCTGGAGCCTGACAGACCTCAGCTCAAATCCCTGCTGTTCATCTCACAACCCTAGGCAAGTCGACGTTTGTTTCTCTGAGCCTCAATATTCTCATCTGTAAAATAGGCATACTATGACCTAACTTGCATGGTCACTGTGGGAATTAGAAACCAGGTATTTACACTCCCGGATGTTTCATAGGCATTCAATAAGTGGCAGCTTTGATTATGAATGATATACCTGTAGTCTGCAAGCATCTGGTGAAAATACAGGGAAGGAGAGCCTGGACTGCCTCTAGTGGGAACAGGATGCAAACAGGAATTAATTTAAATGTGCAAAATGGGACAAACATTATTTTTATTTAGCCTGCCATATTATCTTATTTTAGTGAATACAAAAATATTTCTAAGAGTTTTTCTTGCAAGCTCTGTCTCCCCAGACAGTTTTCCCCATGTGGTCTTAAGTTCCTGGAATACAACATCTCTTGCATAAGGTATTCAGGAAACTAACTTTGACTACTAAACACACCCCTCCCTTGAGGGGCCCTGGTCTGCTGGAAGGGAGGGAGAATCAGATGGATAAATACACAATGACAGCAGGTGCCAAGTGCTACAATACTGTGTGCTATGGACACAGAGAAACAGAGAAGCGCTATGGAGCAGGATTCCTCTCAGGAGGAGTGGCCTGGCTAGGACATAACGGAGGTGAGGCTGACTTGGGTTTTCCAGGAAGCTTGGGGAGGTTGGTGGGCTGAGGAGAGGGAGAGGCCAGCTCAGGAAGAGGCAGTGGAAGTTGGCAGAACTTCTGTGGGGATGAGGATGGGAAGAAGCAGGAGATGCATCTGGGAGGGCAGACAGCAGCCTCAGCACATGACGCTGAAAAGTTTGAATTCTATTTATTCTACAAATGATATAAAGCCACTGAAGGATCTTTACCATAGTGTTTTGATTTTTATTTTTTGCATGTGAAAAAAATTCAAGCAACATGGAAAGGAACATGGTGAACAGTAATTTTCCCTCCCACCCTAGACCCTCTAGCTAGAGGCCACCACCATTCTTGTCACAGGCAAACGTGTTTCCAGTTACTGATGGATTTTAATCAGGGAAGTGATGGAGGATGGACTCCACGGGCAAGACGGCTGCTAAGGGGACTAGTGAGGAGGTTTTTGCAAAAGGAGAGACTACGTCACTACAGGAATAAGGAGGAGACAATAGAATTAGGATGTGCTTCCAAATTCTAATCAATACGACCTGGTGACTTATTGGATATCGAGGATGAAGAGAAGCAGAGGTAGAGTTGAGGATGACTCCCAGTTTGCTGTCTTAGTTTACTCTGTGAATTGTGGTGTCAACAACAGAGCTAAAAAATTGTGCTTGAGCCTGTTACCTGTCCCCCATCTCCATTTCTTTCTTTTACTCATGGTACCCTGCAGCTTTTAACTGGAATGGCTGCCCTGCTGGAGACTCCATTTTTCAGCCTCCTTTGCAGCCCTGTGTGGCCACGTGACTCTGCTGGGGTCAAAGGGATATGAAAAAGTGATATAGCAACTTCTAGGTCATATTCGTATAAGGCAGCTACTTTCTCTCTCTCCCTGGCTGAAATGTGCTCCTGCATGCATGAGCCTCAACCACATAGACGGACAACAGCTTTGGGGACAGTAGAGCAGAGATGCACAGCCATCCCTGGGCTGCTCATCTTTGGCTATTACACCAGAGAAAAATATCCCTCTATCTTATTTATTCCACTGTACCTGGGGGCCTCTTCGTTACACTAGCTTAGCTTGTACTTGAACTAATTTGGGAATATAGGAGGAGAAGTAAAGACTTCGCTTTGTTTTGCTTTGAGGTGAGGAGTGCGAGGTGGGTGCAGACAGAACTGTTTGACCCAGAAGAGTTGTACTGTCTGAGGTTCAACAAGATGTGACCTCAAGAGAGACTAGGGCTAGAAACATGGACTTGGGAGCGAGTGGCTTAGGCGGTAAATGAAGCCACAGATGAGCTCGCCAGAGGTACTACGGAATGAGAAGGAAGGAGGGCGTAGAGCAGCATCCGGGACAAACATATTTTAAGGAGAGAGCCACTTACTTCATTTTCTGTTACAATCATTTGCTGGCATTACTGTTTTCCCAGCTGATTATAAACTCTTTGGGTTCATGGATTATATAGCTTACTCATCTCTGAATAAAATACCTAGAGTACTTTTGTGCAGAACATTCAAAATTGTTTTAAGAACAGCACTCTTAAAATGCTTTACATCTTAGCAATAGATTTGCTTTCTATTTTTCCTATTCATGACTGTGGACTTGGGCCATTCTGAGCCAGTCTTTAAGTGCTGGGATTTAGAAGACAGATCACAAACACAAATGAGTGCTGGGCCAGGTGGGGCCTGGGGCAACCTGGAGAGAGTGTGTGCGCCCAGGTGAAGGGGGGCGGCTGCCATTCAGTAAAAAGATAAACAACTCCACAAAAGACGAGCAACAGACATTTCACAAAAAAAGATATCCAGATAGCCAATTACTACATAAAACGTGCTCAACAGGATTAGGGATCAGGGAAATGCAAATTAAAACCATAATGAGATCCTCTTCACACCTACTAGAATGGCTAAAACAACAGCAAAATTACTGATCATACCAAATGTTGGCAAGGATCTGGAGGAACTGGAACCACAAACATTGTTGGGGATAGTACAACATGGTACAACCATTTCAGGAACAACTGTTTGGCAGCTTCTCCTAAAGTTCAACTCCCACCTATCCTACGATCCATTAATTTCTCATGTAGGAATTTACCTGACAGAAATAAAAACATCTCTGTCCACAAAAAGACTTGTGCAAGGATAAATATAACAGCCTTATTTAGAACAGCAAAAAAGTGGAAACAATCCAAATGTCCATTAGGAGAGGAATGGATAAGTTAATTTTGGTATACTCAAGCAAATGGAATACCAGTCAACAATAAAAAGCAACAAGCTACTGATATACTCAGCAAAGTGGAGGAATCTCTCATGTGAAGCAACAGCGTCCAGATACGAAAGATTATATACTGTCCGATCCCATTTATATGAAATCCAAGGACAGGCAAAACTAATCCGTGGTGACACAACAAAGAGTTTGCTTTACAGGTAGAGAGGGGATGGAATTGACCGGAAAGAGGCATGAGGGAACTTCCTAGAGTGATGAAAACATCCTATGTCCTCTTCTGGGTGGTGATTACACAGATGTATTTATAGCCAAAGATCATCAAACTAGACACTTAAAATTAAAAAAATTAAAAGCAACAAAATGAATAGTCTTCTATATTTATCCACATATTTATCATTTTGATAATCTTAATTCTTCCCTGTAGATCCAAATTTCTATCATTTTTAAGGGATATTTTCTCTGGATATAGAATTCTGGGTTGACAGGTTTTTCACCCCTTCTTTCAGTGCTTGAAAAATGCCATCCCACTGCCTCTGGCCTCTGTTTGTTTCTGATGACATTAACTGTCACTCACATCCTTATCCCCTGTAGGAAATGTGTGTCTTTATCTAGTTACATTTAATATTTCCTGTTTATCTTTTTTCAGCAATTGACTATGATGTGCTTGGGGTGATTTGTATTTATCCTGTTTGGGGTTCACTCAACTTCTCGAGTCTGCAGGTTGCTCTTCTAAAACCAAATTTGGGATCTTTGCCCATCATTTCTTCAAATATTTTCTCTCCCCATCTCTCCTTCTTCTCCTTCTGACAATCCATTACACATCTGTTAGACCGCATGATATAGTCCCGTAGGTCACAGACACTCTCTTCATCTTTTTAAATCTTTTTTTCCTCTCTGTTCTTCAAATGGATAATAGACACTCACCTGTCTGAAATTCACTGACTCCATTTTCCCACAGACTCCAATCTGCTGTAAAGCCCATCCGGCGAATTTTTCATTTCAAAGATTCTGCTTTGGGGTTCTAACATTTCCATTTGGTTCTTTCTTACAGTTTTCATTTCCCTGTTGTGCCTCCTTGCCTGTTTACTTGCTGTGTTCCTCATTTTCTAGAAGTGCCTGAACATGTTTTTAACAGATTTTAAAATTTATTATCCGCCAGTTCTAACATCTGGGTCATTTCAATACCTTTATCCATTGACTCATTTTTTCCTTGATTAGGGGTCCTGCTTCTTCATATGTTTAATTTTTTTTATTGTATGTTCAACCTTGTGGGTGATAAATTATGGGGAGTTTGTGTTACACTGTCTTTCTTTAACAGGTGTTGAGTTTTGTTGACAGGCAGGTAAATTACCAGACTCCTTTGATTCTGTCTGGCTTGGTTTTATTCTTTGTTGGGGTGGGTCAGCGTCAGTTTGTCTTTTTTTTTTAAAGATTTTACTTTTTCCTTTTTTTCCCCAAAGCCCCCCGGTACATAGTTGTGTATTCTTTGTTGTGGGTTCTTCTAGTTGTGGCATGTGGGACGCTGCCTCAGCGTGGTCTGATGAGCAGTGCCATGTCCGCGCCCAGGATTCGAACTAAGGAAACACTGGGCCGCCTGCAGCGGAGCGCGCGAACTTAACCACTCGGCCACGGGGCCAGCCCAACGTCAGTTTGTCTTTAGTGCTCAAGAGACCCTTACTCTAGGTCATGGTCCTTGCTCCTAAAGCCTGGCCTGTCTCATGTCTTGAGTAATTACTCAAGGTGCTCAGTGAGCGCTCTCTGCCCTGGCTGGGCTGGACTTCCAATGCCTCCCAGCACTGTACAACCTCTGGTACCTCCATTCACCTCCCAGTCCTGCAGCAGCTGCCCTCTGCAGGGCTCGCTGTGCACACGCAGTCTGCCCTTCATCTAAGAACACATGGGAAACCTCCCTGCAAATTCCTCGGTCCCTCCTCTACTCAGCTTACTCTTCTCCATGCTCAGCCCCACAATTTCTAGCCACTTTTATGACCTTGAACTCTGGTATCTGCTTCTTCAGCTCAGCAAGATGGTGGTCACTTCCTGGACCACCTCACTGTGCTGTGGTCTGGTAAGTGGCCCCAGGCAGAAAGTTGGGACTACATGGGACTCACCTAGTGTCTTTTCCTTTTCTCAAGGCTCACAGGCCTGTGGAGTCTATCGCCTGGTGCTTGGAAACAGCTGCCTCCCACATTCTGTCTGTTTTACAGCTGTGTACAGTGGAACATCAAGTCCAGCACTAGTTGCTCTATTTTGGCTAGAAGCAGAAGTCAGGGCATGGGTAGTTGGTAAAAGCTCCCAGGTGATTCTAATAGGCTTCCGTCTCCTCCCATGGGGATCCCTGGCTAAGAACTGAGGTCCTAGAAAAGAAAGAGTCATGCAGACGGCTGCCCAAAGCTATCCCGGTGAGATATTATTATTTACAGCACATGATTGATTTTGGTCTATCGAGCAGTCTTCTGATGAAAATTTTAGCTTTCTAGGTAGGCATGCCCATTAGGGGAGATATTTCTCATTGTAAATCAATAAATTGGTATTTTTGTCTTCTACATGAGGTTCTAGTAAACTTAGGTAAAAGGCGTTCCCTTGACAGTCAGAGCCATTCTTGGTGTGCTATAAAAGAAAACAAAAAAAGTTGGACCACAGTGAATCCACCAAGGTCAATGCCCACTTACTGTCAGCCTGGTCTCTCCATCTGGAACCATCATTCTGATTAGCTAAACTCTGACCACATTCTTGATCACTTTTTTTTTTAAGAAAACAGTTGTGCTAAGGAGCCCTGAGATCATGACCAGATTCATTATTATGAAACCTAGTTAAGTCTTTACACGGTTACTTCCAGTGCAGAATTGGTCTCGTTATCATCATCCTCACCAGAATTAACTTCCCAAAGACTTGACATTTGGGTGAAAAACTGCAATTTTGGTCAAAAAGAGTGACCTGAATATTACATAAGCATATACTGTAATTTATATACTATGTTGTTCAAATAAACTGCCAAATTAAGCAAACAGATTGACAGTACTCTTGAATATCTGAATATGGCCCAGCGGTATCTGTGGTTTTTGAATGAATGAGAGTGAATCCTAATGGCATTAGACAAGAAAAATCAAATGTTAAAAAAATCTATAAAGGGAGAATTATTTGAGTCTTATATCCCAAACACTGCCCCTGCTTTTTATACAAGTAATTTAAAGAGTTTCATAAATACAAACTCATTTGCCCTGTTTTCCTCTTGCTTAGGGATAGCCACATGGAAAATCTGTCTTCATTATTTTTCCCATTTCCCGATGGAGATTAAGTCAATGATGTCACGGATGCTGTTTGTGTAATTGATCAAGTGTATGGAAGAATCACTTGTCACTGACTCCTCTACTACCTTTAAGCTCTGCTGATTTACCCCCAAAAGCCCTTCCTGGACCCCTGACTGGGTTAAAAACCCTCCTCTCAACTCTCAGACTTCTACGATCTCACTCAGTACTCTGGATTTTAATTATCTGCTTATGTGTCTGTCTCTCCAACACACAGGCGTTCCCAGAGCTCAGAGACCATGTCGCATCCCGCTTTTACTCCTGGCACACTAATGGGTACATCTCCTGAGTTCAATCAAATTTATATAATGAAGCAATCATGGCCCACATTCAGTGTGCTGAGCCCTGGTCTGAGCCTCAAGATACAAAGAAAAATAAGAGGGGATCTGTGTGCAGGAGAAACTCACAGGTGGGAGGTGATTATATTTGCATAATTTGTATGTGATTGTCATTTGAAATGCATTTTGTAAGATGCTCTTCAGCAATTTCCAGGTTAAATCTATTATAGCACGTCATATCTTTCTCTTGCTTTTCATTATCTTCCCCCAGACACCAGTTGAGATCTTACAACACGAAGGCAAGCATGCTGTGGTCATGGGGGAACAAGATAAGGACCCAGCTCTGTTATTCTTAATAGTTATGTGATTTAGGGTTTGCTTTTAGTCTCTATAGTCACAATTTATTCACTGTTAAAATGGTGGTGGTATTACACACCTCATCTACCTCGTAGGGCTGCTGTAAGGATCGAATGAAACAATGCGTGAAAGGGCTTTGTAAGCCATACACCACTGCGAACATTAAATTCATGAAATCACAATTTTATGGAGGCAGCTGACTCTGAGTTTCAAGAAGGTGCTTGTCCTCAGGATGGTTTAGGGGCGACCCTTGGTATCCTGAATTATTCTAGTTAGGTAATTTAGGTTAGTTCAGGTTTAAACCCACAGATTTAAAAATGTTAACATTAACATATATCAGAAAGCAGAATTATCCTTATTCATAAAAGAGTAAATATTTTAAAGAATCACAAAACAAACATTTCCACATAAAATAACCAGAATGTGCTATGTGTATAGACTTCAAAGGATTTTATAAATATCAAAAAAAAAATGTGTTGCTGCCAACTGGAATAAATCTGTGTCTCTAAGAAAGTGTAGCAGTTTTGTGGAATTGTAGCTGATAATGTATTTTCCATGGCAACCAAACCCAGTCTCTGGTACATTTAAAGGAATTTGCAGTTTTGATATTACTGTGCATGGGTAAGCACCTGTTTGGGATAGAAACTAAAAGGACTTTGGAAAATTACATTTACTGGAATAAAATCTAATCATAGCAGTTGACATCGCTGGCTTGAATTTTTCCCAGCTCAGAACTAATATCATTTCCCTATAGGAGGAGCAGGCAATTCCCAGACCTAGTCATGCTCAGTGATGCATCTTACAAAAAAAGCAGTGTATCTGAAGCTATGTTATCATGCTCTAATTCTTGACAGCAGACTAAACCTACTAGATCAAATCTTCTTTCAAATAACACTACTTGACTCCCCTCCAGAGAGCCTAGGACAGACACAGTACATCTTGGGGCCCCCCAAGTTGTTGAGCAAATCAAATGAGAACATTCAACTTTGCGGATCAATTTTGCCTTCCACAGATTTTCATATGCCATTTTAATTTTTATCCAATTCAACATATTTTCTAATTTACTTTGTGGTTTCCTCTTTGACTTGTGTTATTTAGAAGTACGTTGTTTAATTCCAAATGTTTGGAGCTTTCCAGATATTTTCATGTTATTGATTTATAGTCTCATTCTACGGTAGTCCAAAACATTTTGTATAATTTCGATTCTTTTATATTTGTTGAGTTTTGTTTTATGGCTCAGAATATGGTCTATGTTGCTCAATGTTGCACATGCATTTGAAAAGGAGGTATATTCTGCTGATGTCGGGTGGGGTGCTCTGTCAACGTCAGTTAGGTCAGGTTGGGTGACGGTGTTGTTCAGGTCTTTGACATCCCTACTCATTTTCTGCCTGCTTGTTCTATCAATACTGAGAGAGGAGTGCTGAAGTCTCCAACCATAACTGTGGCTTCGTCTGTTTCTCCTTCCAGTTCTATCAGCTTTTGCTTCATGAGATTTGAACCTCTATTGTTAGGTACATAGATACTTAGTATGGTTATGTCTCTTTGGTGAACTGACTCCTTTATCCTGATCTAATGGCCATCTTCATCCCTAGTAATATGATCGGTCTGAAGTTTACTTTGTCTGTCTTAATATAGACACTCCAATCTTCCTTCAGGTGGTGTCAGCATAGTCTAGCTTTTTTCCCTCCTCCTACTTTTGAGCTATCTGCATCTTATATTTGAAGTGGGTTTCTCCTAGGCAGCACACAGCTGCCTCTTGCTTTTTTATCCAGTCTGACAAACTGTGTTTTAATTGGTGTGCTGAGAAGAGATATTTTTATAAATTGGAAGATGTACATTATTTTTGTGTTCCCAAGATTAGCTTTCTGAGGTGTCTTCTTGGTTTCTGCATTTTGATTCAGCTTTTTTAAAGCTGTGAGAGGAAGGAAGACAGCAGAATCTAACCTGAAATTTAAGAGAATTAGCATATACTGAGCTCCCATCATTCTGCCAAACACTCTGCCAGATCCTTTGCCCTCACTTGCCTGGTGTCACAGGACTATCCTCCCTATCTTACTGATGAGGCAACTGGGGCCCCATGGCACAGGCTGATAGTACCCCCCAGTATGTTCTCCCCTTCCTCCATAGTAATAAAATAACATCTGGGCAAGATCACCAAGAAAAACGAGCACGTTTCCCTGTGTCCTTTGTGGCTAGGTTTGCCTTGTGACTTGGTTCTGACTGATGCGATATAAGCTGAAGTGTAGTTCCTGGAAACTTTCCCCCCAAAAGAGCTGGCCCACTCTCTCTGCTTCTTTGTTCCTTCCTTCCTCCATCGCACCACCTAGAATACAGATATGATGACTGTAGCACCAACTGCCACACTGGGCCAAGAGAAGGGTCACCGTCTTGGGGTGGTAGAACACTGAGCTGTAAGAGGCCTGGGTGCCCTGCAGACTCTGTGAAGAAAACCTACGTGCCCCTGGCTGCTTACCTCCTGATTTTTACATAAGAGAGAAATAAAAATCTACCTTGATTAAGCTACCATTGTTTGGGGAGTTTGTTATTTGTCCCTGAATCTAATCCTAATGGACATAGTGTAGGACCAATTAGCATCACACTGTGTTATATAATTACACTCTAATCTATGTTTGGACAGAGTCATACTAGCATCTTTTATGGCTTTGGGTGGAAGTCACATAGAACTGAGAGCAACAGCTATCTTATTTTGTTTATCTGATTTTTCAATTTCCTAAATTAAAAATTACAAAAAGAGGGGCCAGCCCAGTAGCATAGGGGTTAAGTTTGCATGTTCTGCTTCAGCAGCCCAGAGTTTGATGGTTTGGATCCTAGGTGCGGATGTATGCACTGCTTATCAAGCCATGCTGTGGCAGTCATTCCACATATAAAGTAGAGGAAGATGGGCATGGATGTTAGCTCAGGGCCAGTCTTCCTCAGCAAAAAAAAAAGAGAGGAGGATTGGCAGCAGGTGTTAGCTCATGCCTAATCTTCCTAGAAAAAAATTCCAAAAAAAATTTGGTGGTAGGGTTGGGGATGCTGTGGTAAATTTACATACCATATGTAGAAGAATTCTAGATTTGGGTTTAAGACTTGACTCTGTCCCATACCACCTGTAGGCTCATAGAGAATCTTTCTGAGCTTCAATTTTCTATAAAATAAAGATATCAACCCCTACTTCATTGAGTTGTTTAAATGAATAAATAAAACATAATATGTGACAGAGCTTAGTAAGTACTAAGCACTATGTAAATATAAGGGATTATGATAAAATTGGAAGACAAATTTTATGTATTATTCTGAAAGGTAAAATCATCTCACAAATACACTCCCAGTGGTGTGTGTACATATGTTTGAGCTGCCAGTTATAAATGAGAATAAATTGGGGGAAATTCATTCTGGTTAGTAACTTAAGAACAAAATAAATAACAATTCAGTGCTTATCGCCATAAACTTAGATTTCTATCACACCTTTATATCAAAGCTCTCAGAATTCTTTATTTTATATTAGAGAAAACACTGCAGTATTTTTTAGCTTCCTTTCAATAAGCAGACTTTAATCAAAATGTGGATTTAACCATTTAGCTGTCTGTACAACAGCTGAGAAACTCTGCCAGAATGACTGCTTTTTTTAAACGCTGCTGTTTTAAAACTATATTTCATGTTAAGTGTGTTTAAAGTGTTCAATAGAGACAAAAAAGCAAAGTCCATCTGAAGTTGGAAACTGGCAGAACGGTAAAAACCTATGGGCCTGGCTCGGGGTGGGAACAGTCAGAACAGAGGTTGTAACAAGAGGCGGGGGCTAGAAGAGGGGGACAGAGGCCACAGGTGGAAGCAGACGGCAGCTTTGTCCATCAGCACTGGGGAAGGGGCAGTACCGGTAAATAAGGCCAGAAGGAGGGCAGCCGGGCTGATGAGAGCTTTAAAGATAAGAGGCAATTTCACACCAAATTCAGACAGGCACAGCTTGGAGCGGCCCTGAGGAAGGAATCTGGTGGGAGTGTGCAGTGGGTTAGCATTGGTCCAACTGGGGGCGGCGCGTACATCTCAACAGGACTTCTGGTCTGGGAGGGACAGCCTTGGGACCAACAAGGAGTGTGAGCCAGAAGGCTCCATTTGAACCTAGCTATGCATTGCACGTGTTTCCATCTGGTGGAGTTTATCCAATTCATTTTTTTAACTCATATTTTTTTAAGGTTCAGGTTTTCTAATAAGGCAGCTTTGCTGGAGAGAAGACCATAAACATCCACCTGATGGTGGTCAACAGCTTAGAGCCTCAGGTCTTGCAGGGAAACAATCTGCTCCTAGGAAGAATACCTTATAAATCTATTTCAGCATTTACAAATGTAGGAGTGACCCTTCAATTATGCAATATTTGACTTCCAAATTTGGAGAATGCCACTTTATCCAAAAATCAAGCCTCATATTTTAAGAACTACATTTTCTGGGAAATTTTTTAATGTGATTAAAAAAATCAAATATTAAATATGTTTCTAGCATCTTTGTTCCTCCTTCTCTGGATGTGGTGCTGGATTCTGGTTTCCTGGAGACCCCAAATGCCCTTTCATCCCACAACCACTATAGCTTGGGAAAGACTTTTCCAAGGACAGACCCACTTAAGGCCAAGTCCCAAGTCAAGGCAAGAGCCATCGTCCCTGGAGGGTGACTTGAGGATGAGAGGCTTTCAAGAGGATGACCAGAGATCCCTGTCTCCACAGGAGACACAACTTAACACAGACAACAGCAATTTCAGCCATTCCACAGGGACTCGACTCTTGGACCACAAGAAGCTCCATCCCAAACTACACCCTGGTACATAATTGGATATTGTATGTCTCTTCTCAGGTGTATGTGTGTGTGTGTGAGAAAGAGAGAGAGGGAGGAGGAGGGGGAGAGGCAGAGAGAGAGAGAGAGAGGGAGAGAGAGATGGAGATTGATTTAATTTCCTCTTTATAAGGCAACACTAGCTACAAGAGATTAAATCCACCATAATCTTTTATCTCGGCTTACAGAATAAATACCAAGGCGTTTTCACATACAGATGAGTTTAGAACAAAGGTGAAATCCTATCAAAATTATTGGTCCACACTTTCAATATATATTCCAAGAAAATAACACAAGAGGAAAGAGGTAATTTAGAAATAGTACGCTCCTTGTTGCATAATAGGAAAAAATGGTAAAAACCTAAATACTCAAAAGGGAAGAGTATCTTATTCTAGTTTATCAGTATGATAGAATGTTTTTTAACTGTTAAATGACAAGGGTGAAAAGATTTTTTGCTACACGGAAAGAGGAATGGGGAAACAAACAGTTTTTCTTTCCATAGGTATGCAGAATGGGTAATACCTGAAAATGGTCATGGCATCCATTGGTCCAGAGCACATTCCCTGAGGGCAGCAGGCATCAGGAGATGCTCAATAACTGTGCTCTTTCCCTTCTTACATGCATCTAACCAAACCTTAGTCATTATGCAGGCCCATCTTAGATAGCCCCTCCTCCACAGAGCCTTTGATTGTAAGCTCCTTAAGGACATGAGCTGAGTCCTGTTCACCACTTTCCCTTGTACATAGCACCAGGACATAGCCAGCCCACATGGCACCCTTGTACAAATTAGAAAAAAGTGCCATTTCCTCTGGGTGGCAGTAGCCCCATGCTGGGGCACAGGGCTTGGCAAGTGGCTGCAGTGTGGATGCATTTCAGCCCCTACTCAGAGGGGCACCCCAATGCAGGGTACAACGTACTCCACCATCCATGGTGACCCTGCCTAGCCTGCGCCTGGCACATACTAGGCATTCAATAAATACTTGTTGAATGAATGAATGGACTGAGATTAAGGAGACCTAAGTTTTTCTTCTTGGTATTTGCAGGCATCCTAGCTCTAGCCAAGATCTTTGACCAAGTCTCGGTTTACTGCTCTCTAAAATGTGGTAGATAGGCCACAGTCATTAAGATCGGGACCACCTCTGAAGTACTATGACTCTGTGCCTGCTGCGTACAAGGTGCTCAGAACCTTTTAAGTGAGTGAATCATGCTCCATAACTGGGCAGTACCTTGGCTTGGTGTGGTATAATAATAATTTATCGGTCTTTGTCCCTGGAGTTCCTAAAGCCTTAGGAATTTCCTGAGTGTCATCTGTTATCCGTAGTGAGCCCCTTTCCTTCACACCTGAGTTTATGCTAACAAGGACCCCTAGATAGCCTCAGGATGGGGCTGGAAAGTCCAGGTGGTTAAAAGGGTGGGATTTTCAGCCCCACTCACCAACCTCCAGGGAGAGGGGAAGCTGGAGTTTGGGTTATAAAAACTCTTGAATAAGGAGACTCAGAGAGCTTCCAGGTTGGTGATACCTCAAGGTGCTGGGGGAGTGGCTCGTCCTGAGAGGGCACGGAAGCTCCAAATACCTTGCCCTATGCATCTCGTTCATCTGGCTATTCCTGAGTTGAATCCTTTATAATAAACTGGTAAATGTAAGTAAAGTGTTTTCTAGAGCTCTGTGAGTCATTCTAGCAGATTATCAAACCTAGGGAGGGGGCTGTGGGAACCAGTTGGTCAGAAGTACAGATGGCACCTGGGACTTATGACTGGGATCTGAAGTGGGGGCAATCTCATGGGACTGGCCTTTAACCTGTAAGGTCTGTGCTAACTCTGGAAAGTTAGTGTTAGAATCGAATTGTTGGATACCCAGAAGGTACAGAGAATTGGTTATTAGTGTTGAAAAATCTCCCACACATCTGATGTCGGAAGTGGCATCGGAAAACATCACTCATTAGGAGATGTTCTCAAAGTTTACTTGTAAATCAATTGCCAGAAATCCCTACTTAAGAACTATCATAATCAGGGGTTCTCAATCAGTGTGGGATAATATATATTAAAATCTATGGTAAAGGGCATTATTCAAACCTCACACCTTCTAGAAGATTCTGTTGTAGCTCCACCAGAGAAGTCACAAATGGGAATGTATTGTAATTGTGAAACGTGACAGCAAACACACCAGGGGATTACTTTCTGCTGTTGGTCCTCGAAAGCCCATCTAACCCGGAAGGGAGCTGACATAGGACTGACAGCCCAGCCCAACAGGCAAAGGTACAGGAAGGAGGAAGTAGGAAGGAGGATATTCCTCCCCATTTGAGGGAGCCAGGTGACCCTGTGTGTAAATTCAAAGCAGGTGGAACATGTCTTGTGCATCTTCCCTTTCTGCCCACTGGGGCTTCTTGCCCTAGGCCCCTCCTGCTTCCCAGAGCCTCAACTATGGGAGCCTCCCCCACCCCGAGGCCTAGCCAAAATGACCTACTGCCCCTCCTTTGTCCTGACCCAAATCAAAATCCCCACTCCTTCAACGTAGTTCACTGACTCTCAAACTGAACTTAACACACATCTGGGGAATTAAAATAATGCCGAGGCCTCGCCCTCAAATATTTTGATTCTGTTGCCCTAGGGTAGGCCCTGGGAATCAGGATTTTAAAAAGCATTCCAGGTGATTCTAATATGCACCATGGCTGGGAACCACAGCTATAGCTAATTCAGGCTAGATGCTAGAAGCCTTTGTTTGAATTTATTCACACCAAGGGTGTAGACAACTAATGAGTACTTATGAGCAGATATTGGCAGGATTTAGGGCAGCATTTTAATAGATATGGAAAAGTTTAAGCAGGAATTTTTAGATTTGAGGGACCAGCCAGCTCTGTTCTGGGATCTGCAATAAGTGCCCCCGAACTATTCTGACTTCTTATAGCTTCTTCCCTTCCTCCATGTCTGAATTCACCACCTTTAGAAATTCCACATCCTCCTACAGTGCCCCCACGGTCCCCTCCTCCAGTGGCCCCCGTCAGACTCAGCTGACAAGGGGTCTAAATAAGGGTAGGGCTGGTGGTAAGGACACAGGATTGACCATCTCTCTATATGATCCCTTGTAAGTCGGGTTTGCATGCTGAATTCTCCATTCCCTTCAAGGGAATACACTGCAGGTCAAGACACTAGAATTTATGGACTTTACAGTTAATGGTTGATCCACATTCCCCTGTCTTTCTTCTCTCACAAACGCAGTCTCTTCAGCGGTTCAGGTACCTCCTGTTCAAGTGTCCGCTGGGGCTGAATGCCGGGCTGAATGGCCCCAGTGGTGGGGCTGCCAAGGCCTTCCACCCACCCCCACACCCCCCAGCCTTTTCAGTTGGCAGCTGACTTCTGGTTCTATTCTTAGCACTAATGCAGACATCAAATAAGACAAATATAAAAACCCAGAGTAATCCTTGTGTGGTTCCTGCTGCATTCAGAAGCTTCGGGAAAGAACAGGAAAGCAGCAGTGGATTTGGCACACCCTACCCAGCTGGGTCAGGACGAACACCCCTGGATCCAAAGCTTGCCCATGGCGGGTGCAGACGTCTCCCTGGGAAGGAATTCAGCCTAGAGTGGAAGATTTTGTCCTCTATCTTCAGGTTCAAGGTGCTGCATGCTCAACAGTTATGAGAGTCACCTTTACAGACCGCTCTCTCACCGTCTTCTTCAATCTACTTTCCTTTTTATGAAGGGGAACCTGAGGGCCAGAGAGGTCAGCCACCTCACCATACCTGAACCCGGGTCATCTGCCTCCAAAGCCCACGCTCACAACCACTAAGCTTCAGAACCATCTAAGAACTCATCCATTTCATGGGGAAACACATGCCCTGTGGACCCTGGCTTCCCAGGAGCTTTCTTCACAAACTCTGCCATTGCCGCTCCTGGCAGGCCTCTCAGAAAAACCCACATCTCAGGGGCCGGCCTGGTGGCGCAGCGGTTAAGTTCGCAAGTTCTGCTTCTCGGCGGCCCAGGGTTCACCGGTTCAGATGCCTGGTGCGGACATGGCACTGCTTGGCAAAAGCCATACTGTGGTGGGCGTCCCATGTATAAAGTAGGGGAAGGTGGGCATGGATGTTAGCTCAGGGCCAGTCTTCCTCAGCAAAAAGAGGAGATTGGCAGTAGTTACCTCAGGGCTAATCTTCCTCAAATAAAAAAAAAAACCAAAAAACCCCACATCTGGGTTCACCCATGGGCTCCTCCTCAGGGGCGGGTCAAATGTAGGAGCCCCTGTGGCTGTGGCACGGTCTTGCTGCTCCGATCACACACAGGTGAGGCTAGGAAGTGGGGATTGCTATTTACTGCTTTCCCACAGGGGCCTTAGAGGGGAGAAGGGGCCACTGCTGATCTGTCTCAATGACAAGGAAGTCACAAAACTCACAGTGAAGAGAAAAAAATTTTAAGGTAAAAAACAATAAAACAAAAGAGTGGGGGAAGCTGTGTCTGGAAATCACTACCGTCTCCACTGCACACCCTGCGGCCTGTGTTCCCTGGGAAAGTCTGGCCTTCAGGCTGGACGCCTACTTGCATGGCTGGCCTGGGGGGAAGGCGTGGTGTCACCCGCTGAGGATGGCGGGGACCATTCAATCCCTTTGCTCATGGAAAAAGCCACACCTGCACATGGTGGGCTGCCCCCAGGACCACACTGGATAGAGGAGAAATGCCCGATGTAGAGAAGAGAGGCCAAGGGGAATAGGTCGCATTTATTTCACCTTTGCTGACTGATTCCTGGGAAAACAGAATAAGAGATCCTCAAGAGAGAAATGGGGTCAAGAAATTGGAAGATGGCAAACACTTGGTCTAATCTTTGGCCTAGAGTGAAAGCCCACCTCTTATGACATCCCAGGGTCTGGGGATCATCCTACCATTTGTAAGGTCTCTTATGGTTCAGACCGAACTATGCCATCCTATCCGCCAAAGAATGGGAGTTTCAACACGAACCCTAGCATTTTTAAGCCACGCAGATTTGTGATTTTGACCTTGTTCTACATCACGGAGTATTTCGTGGGAGGGTATACGGTGGCAGGAAGCCATGGAATACCTGCATCCTACAGAAAGCGCCTCATGTTATCCACCAATGCTGAGCTGCTTCTCTGGAGTTCTGCCTGCCCAGGGGCTGCCTAGATGGAGAGGTGCTCGTAACAGCAGGCAACGCAGATGGATGTATGTGTTGCTATCTGCGAAGAGCGGAGTCAAGGCCTGATTAGCTCCACTGTGAACTGTTACGAAGCTGGCTTTATAATAACAGAGACGTAAAAATTATGGCTCCCTGCAAGGCTACAACAACCCACCCCTGTGCTGGGTAAGATGCTTCATTCACCTGGGCAGGTTTGCTCAGGCTTATTACACGAGGCATAATTGCTCTTGTTACACATTTACAGGTATCAGGAAAAGACATTCTTTATGTTCCTCATTTTCAATGCCCTACTTACCAACTTCATCCCTGATGTTTGCAAGTTCGATTGCCAGCTCTTTTTCTTTCACAAGGGCACTTTCATTCTGAAAAAACAAAATGGATACCGAGAGTCCCCTAGTTTTATGCTAGATAAGCACTTTCACATGTTTAATTAATGAATCATATTAAGCAAATATTTATAAGTCTAGCCCTTAAGGAGATAATTTTCTCATTATACAAGCATATAAAAACTTACAAAGCCAAGTCTGACTCATTCATTTGTATCACATTCAAATCGCAAGGCTTGCAATATAAGATTAATAATACCCGTGGCTGTGCTTTTCTCTCTATGGCACTCATATATATTGTCCTACAATACTTCTTTGCATGTCTGTGTCCTACCCATTAATCTACTGTTATATATTATTATACATTTTTAATTATTATCACTATTATGAGATTTTTGACCATGAATACGTCCATACCATATTTCTCTGAGGGGCAAACGCTTATTTTACCAACTGTCCCCTTAAACTTACCCTTTTGTCCATATACAGTCAGCTACCTAATGAATAATGAGCAGAAACTTAACACCAAACATTTCTCTTTGTAATAATATCAACACCAAAACTTAAAGTTTCCAAGTTTTTCGTTCCACTCTCTGCATCAACAGAAGGAGAAAGAGGAAAACTCACACTTGAAGTATTATTTATTGCAAAGAATGGCATCTGTAGCTAAACAACTGCTATGCTGTTTTCAAATCAAATACCTTCTATGACAAAATAGAGAATTAGTTGAAGATGTTCTGAATTTGTAATCTGGGTTATTGAGTCAGCATAAATATTTACATCTGTTATGATTTTATTACTGCTAATAATAAGGAAAGATGTGTTCTATAAATTCTTGAGTAGAAATACCAAAAATATAGGCCTTCAAAGAAAGTCTCTGGCATTCTGTAGAAGGTACTCCCAAACATTTCCAGAGAGGGAATTTTGGCTAAAATGTGTACCAAATATCTAGCATGAATATCACCAGGGCCTCGTGAATGGTCTTTCTTTATTAACCTCCTTTGACCTGGACTTCAGCATCTCCAAAGAAACTGTGCCAAATGCGAACAGGCAGTTGTCACAATCTCGTTTCTGTGTCTGCTGTGCTCAGACCCAAGTAACGTGTGCTACTTTGGGTTGATGGGAGGGTCTCAGGTTATCCAAAGGGCATTTGCTAAGCAATGTCATAATTTCAAAATGCCAAAATAAAATTCTGTTTGCATAACAAACTGAGAGCTGTTTTAGTTACAAGCATCAACACCTTAGCTCATGGTTCTCTTAAGAACAATGTAGCAATAACATATCCTTTGAGGGACAGTGGTCCCCCATCTCATTCATGAAGCTCTCTCCTTCCATCCCAGCCCATAGCATCCTTCCCTTCCCTGAAGTTGACAGCTAGCAATCACACCTGAGAGTGCATATTTTCCTAATCACTAAGCGATGCTGCCTCTATGCCATGCCCAGCGCACAGGGTTGTCCTGAGGGGGAAAGGAATTAACATACGTGAAGTAGTTAGAATGGTGCCTGGCACTTAGCAAGCCCTACACAAGTGTTAGCTGTTACCGTAACTCCGGTGTTTCCTTTTATTTTATTTGTAACTGGATAACATCCTACATTATACATTATACAGGGTATGGTCTGTAGATAATAAGTGCTTTTCCACACTAAGTATCTAAATGTGGTTAGAATTGGCATGTCAGTCTTATGCTCTGGTTTTCTTTTGTTGTTTGTTTTTAATGCACCTTCCTGGCTCTTCCCTGGTTTACTCTAAATTGAAAGACCAGGAAGCCCAGAGCAGGGAAAGTGTTCCCATCAGACTGACCACAGGGATTAGGTACTTGTCTAACAGCAGCATAATATGACTGGCTGACATTCAACTTCTTACAAGTTAAGAAAATTTGGTATTCTAGAGAGGGCAAATTTCAGTATTTACCCTGACATAATCTTAAACAAGTGAAAAAGCTGTTTCTACTACCAAGAATCAGTTTGAACACTCGTGTATCCTCAATTCCTAAGCACAGCCAGAGAATGGAAATACTGCACTTATCAGTCCAGAAATAGCATTAGTGAAGTATTCACTCTGCGTGCTGAGAGCTGCAAAGACTTAGACGAGGTTAGGCACTCAACAAGCAGAACTTAAGAAAAACAACCAACGAACTCTAACTGCTAACCCAAGTCAACCTTTCCCGCAGCTCCCGGCAGCGGCACCCTGGACTGCAGCCCCGGGCAGATGTTAACAGTGCCTGTGGAGGGATCCATCGAATCACACCAAGTCACGCTACACTTTCCAGCGACAGGAGAATCAGACATTTTGGGAAGGTGTGGCTTGAAGGTCCAGTGAGGAGGACGGGTCTCCGCTGGAGACAGTGCTGATTTAGGTCGAGACTGTGACCAAGACCTTCACTAACACTCACTTTGGTGAAAAGCTAATGCTGATATCTGTGGCCAGGCCTGCCCCACCTATCTTTGCTTTAGGAGAAATATAAGTGAGAGTGAAAGAAGGGAAAAGGAGCCGATGGGAAGGGAGAGGAGATAGAAGGGGATTAAATAGGAAGGAAACAAGTGAGGTTAGAGACCCTGCACCTCTCCACTTGGGAAGCAGAGAGGGAGAAGACTGAAGAAGATGGCCCCATCCCACCGTCTTCCCAACCTTCTGTGAGCACGGGCTATAAAACCAACCAGTTTCAAACCACTGTGATGAAACGGCTTACAAGGAAGGGTCAGCTGCCAATGAGAAGCAGCAAACCTAAAGACTAAAATGTAGAGGAAAGTGACGAAACTATGGAAAGGTCTGGTTAGTTACCACACCAGTATTAACACTAATCTTTACCAAACACTTTCTGCATGCCAGGCATAGCACAAGGTAAGCCCTTTATCTCATTTACTCCTTCCAATACTGTCAACTGGGTCCTAGATTTTATTTCCCTTTTTGGAGGACGAAACTGGGGCTCTACAGCTAAGTACCGGCCCACACACAACTGGCCAGGAAATGGCAAAGGCAGGAGTTTTAACCCAGAGTCCACACTCTTTATCAAACACTAACACACTGAGATCCTCCCCTCCTACCCATGCTTACATGAGCCCAACGTCAAGATCCATATTGTGCTGGTCCTCGCATGGCATCTGAGTACTTATTACTATGAAGCTCTTCATGTCTAACTGGAAGACTTCATGTCTTCAGTGTCAGCTCCTAATCACTCTGTTTCAATGAAGAAGTTCCCTGGCTGCATTCCCACCCCACCCTAAGGCCTGAACTCCTTGTATCTGTCCTTGGTGTGAATTTGTTGGTTGCATGTTGGTACATTTCCCGTACGGCCTACGTGAGGCTGCACCTTCTGATAGGGTAGCTATTTATTGGCTTTCCTAACCCTTTCTGATGGCCTCTGGATACATTCCTGCTGAAGATGCTGACACAACTCAGCTTGGCTTGCTCGCTAAGGTCAGCCTGTGCAGTTTGGCGACAGCCCTTCTTCCTTAAGTGCTTGTTTTTGAAATGATATCATCTCTTCTAATTTATGAATTCTCTGCATCAATTAAGTTACTTTTTGTTTTCTGCAAGCCAAACCAGAATGACGTAGTGCTGCCCTGCACTGGAATGAGCCAACAGCCATGACTGCAGCAACACTGCTCCTTAAGCAAGAGGTGAACGTAAAGGGAACTTCCACCCTCTACTCCTTGCCTCAAAAAGTCATCCCTCCTCCTTCGTGGCTCAACAGATTCCAGCAGCCATCTTGCAAGGACCCCACATCCAGAAGTAAGGCTGCCCCAAAGACTCCCTTTGAAAGGATCCTGCCCACCATTCCCCTTCGCTCCCCAGCCTACGCCAGGTCCAGGGCGATGACACAGTGGGATGGGTGAAATATGAGCGAGGCCTCCTCTGCTGGCCCAGTGTGAGATCAGTCCTTCCCTACATGGGGAATGAGTGGAAAATTCCTAACTGGTGCCAAGCACATGCGCTCCTGCTTTCACTTCAAAGGGCTAAGAATAGAACTCGGTATTAACCATCCAAACTATCCCAGTGATACAGTCCAGAAATCGTGAAGTCTAAGGCCATTCCTCTAAAATTACTGTTTACTCTAGGACAGGCTTAACTGGACATGGACACTTGGAGAACATTCATCGAAGCCCCATTCCCGCAGCTGCATCTTCTTAGCTACCTCTTTTATTTGGTCAGGTACCTCTCCTTTGCACTCTGAGTTCTCTCTCTCTCTTCAGCGTGGTACACTGCATTCACAGACGGAATCCAAGATGAGCTATTCCCATGACACCTCCAACTCTCCCCCTTCACCTCTAGCCCTAAACATACCGCTGTACGTCCACCACAGTGGAGCCTACACTTCTTCTTGGACATGGCTCTCCACGGCAGGGCACTCACAAAGTCTTGGAGAATGCTGCCTTTAATCTTTCCTGGCTACAAAAGCCTGGCAAAGCATACAGCCTGCTAACCATTCCATTAACTTCAAGCAACTGGACGTGTGGCCAAGCCCCAAGCAAGCCTGCCACACTCTGTTATTTTGACATGCTTGGTCAATGGGAGCTATCTGTTCAGGTGGTTGATGCTATTCCAGTGAACTCGTGGTAAAAGGAAGTGAAAACATCTCTCCTTATTAGCATCACCCTGTGATTCTGCACTTGGGCAACAGCCACGTAAGCCCTTCCTTGAATTAGAAACCAATGAGAGAGCCTGTTTATTATTAAAACTGAATGTTGGGTGAATCTGAAGTGCTTTCACCCAAACTAATCCAGAAATAGGAAATTTATACAAAGCAACACATATTTACCGAGTTCCTACTATGTGCGAGGCAGACGTGCTGAGCAGGGTATTTCTGATTTCAAGGAGCTTAAGAGTCTCCCAGAGAGTCAATAAATGAATAAGCAAATTACAAAACAATGTGACATAACTCAACCGGGCAGGGCTGGCTGGGAGACTTCCTGAGCCCAGAGGATGAACAAGCAGGAGGATACGAAGGGAGCACCCACGCACAGGCCAGGAGAACTGGTGATACAAAACAGCATCTGGGGCTCTTTCTGGGACCCTTGTCACCCCCAGCAGATGGGCCCTTCTCTTCTCCTAGCCAAGTTTTCTTTCTCTGGTCTGTGATCTTCCCTGAAAGAATTCTTGATGGGCTACAATAGGTACTGATGACAATTTCATAGAATTTACTGTACTTCCAGTATTTTTATCAGTGTCCTCTTCCCCACCTGATTTTTCAAAAGAGGCATATAAATGTAAATTCAAAAAAATATATATGTAAGCCCAAAGACTCCCAACTAATCTCTCCTATCTTTTTAGCCTGCCCTGAAATCAGTGCAGATCAGGAAAATTCAACCATGTGAGCAGGGCGGCTTGCCCCCAGGCTAAACAAAAGAACCACAACAGGGAGTTAAATGAGAAATCTATAGAATTCTGGCATTTGAGGAAACATCCAGATAATTTTTACTGTGAATTTTTGAAAACCAAAGTGACATATATACACACAAAATTACAAAGAGGTTAAGGAATTTTTCCTTCTTCGAGAAACAATATTGCTTTTCACCCAGGGCTCCATGAGTTCAGGTTAGAATTTAATTCTGCGTGGTGGAACTTTGTCTTAATAGGGAAATGTTTTCTTTTGTATTTCAAAACGACCAGCCACAAGGTGATATCAACAGAACATGTAGGTCTTCGGCGTTGTTTTCATACCATCTTTTGTGAATATTGCATTCATTTTCAATATTAATATTGTGAAGATTGGCCAGATTCATAATATAGCTCTGTGGAAAATTCCTTTGGGAGGTAGGCTGACCTTTTGTTTTTCATTTCAGTTATTATAGCTTTAAGGCAGCACTGATGCCATGCTTTGACTTAATCAATAAGTATTATTTCTTTCACGTATAATTAACACAGGCCACTGTATTTTTGTATCTGCTTTTCTATTCTGAAATGAAATTTAATATAGACTGGTCAAAGGGGAAGTATCATTCACATTTAATATTCTTAAATACATGTCAGTGTCTACTTGTGTGGAAAATGGACCAAGCCATATCTTGTTTTAAAAGAAATCAGAAGGATTAAACTTAAAGGTGCTTCATTCCAGACGTGGCCCTTGTGCATGCTGGGAAGAGCCAGTGGTTGCAAAACATTGAGCTTACCTAAGAGGCTGTAGTTAATGAGGGATTTTCATACCATACCTGGATGACTAGTGAACAATTAGAAAGGACAGGGACTTACGGGGCCCAAGGAGGAGTGTGAATCCAAAGAAGTAATGCTGGGAAATTCTGGATCTCGGAGAAGCAAAGGAAAGGAAAACTAGCCAGTACCATCATTTTTGATCCAAGTTTCTTGACCTTTCTGGATGCTGCCTTCCTCTAATCACCTTCTCAAATGTATTACTGTCCAATTACACACCAATACCTGGGAGGAACAGTGAGGTGCCTTCTCCCAACTCCTGCCCCTACCAAGAATTTAGAGAAAAGGTAAGTAAGATTAGCCTCCGAGATTATAATCAGCACATAAAAGGTTAGGGTAGAGATATGCAAACTAACCCTAAAGGGACAGGACAGGACTGAAACCAGCAAGACAAGGCCAGTTGCAGTAAGGGGAGAAAGCAAAGGGAGCTGAGAAGAGGTGGCCATCAGGGCAGGAACAATTGCACAGCCTTCCCAAGTATATTTCAGGCTAGACTGGTGACAGCTCATGGACACCCGGGCTCTGAGGCCGCTGAATGCCTGAATATCAACTTGCTGACTCAGAGTCCAGTCTCATCAAAGCTTATGAAGCTAGACTTTCGACTCTAAAAAGAAATAACATGTCCATCAGCCTTGTCATCATTCTTTCGCTTGTCAGTTACATTTCTTATTGTTAAAAAAAAAAAGCTGGCATTCTAGTTTATACACCTAGTTTGTTTCTCTTAATAATTCAATGTTCCTAAGAACGATCAACTCTGGAAGGTTAGGGGTATGGAGTTTCTGTACACAGAGCTGGCAGCTTGATCCTGGACCAGGCTGAGTCCACAGGTGAATGGATTCTTTGGGATCCATCCAAGGTGCCAGCGGCCTTCCTGGGTCAGATTTTTCCTTTGAAAATACCTGTGGAATGAGTTTTTCTATGGATTGCCTCCCTGTTCAAAATTCCACAATGGATTCCTACTTCTTATTAACTCAAGTTGAAAAACCTGGGTCTGGCTTTCAGCCTGGGAAGTATTTCCCCACACTCTCTATGTCCTCAGATTTCCCACTTCGTTTACTCTCATCTTTCATCAAACTGGGCTAAAACCCCTTTACTCATGCATTCCTTCCTTAGAATTCCATTCCTTCTCCTTACTGGTTCATTAAAACTCCACCCCATTCCTCAAAGTGCAAACCCTGATCGATTTTTTCCAAGAAACCTTGCCTATGATTCCAACACTGATTTCTCCTTTCACTAGATTCCAGGTATGGTCATTACCACGTAACTTTCACTTAACTATACTCCAGTCTTGTACTAATGTTTTAATCCTCCGTAAGTGTTATTGTTGCCTATCTCACTTGTAATTTCTCTGGAAAAGATAGAAGTACAACCAAACGAACAACTGGTAAACTCCATAGGGCTGGCTGTGCCTTTTAAGAATTCTTTGATAGTCGCCATAACTGAGCACAGAGTAAACCAGCAACAAATATTGTCAATGAACTGGTATTTTAAAAGTTGAAAATACATAAGCACAACCAGCTTTTAAAAACCATTTGTTCATTTAGTACATTTTAATTCACTTTATACTCTAGCCAAGATTCTATAGTTTCTCCCAATAAAGTGATGCTAAAGAAGCATCTTCATATTTATATTTCTTAGCCTCATCTCTGAAACTGATTACTTAAAAAGTACCTTTAATTGTCCCATCATTCTTTTCAGAACATCTTTAGCTGCACTATGATCAAACTGTTAAAAAATTTTTTATTTTTCAAAATTAAGTTTTTTATTTGGTATCCATATAAAGTTCTGAGGAAATTTTTTTTTAAGGTTTATTAAGCTGGGCAACTGTAACCAGAAACAACTTCGTCAACAATTTTATTAGGCTTCTGTCAATGCCGATGCCGGGATTGTTAGCGCTGATCAACAGACTGAAGGACTTTATGGCGGGAGTTAAAGGAGTACTGACTCCCGAAGTTGGAGTGGACTCCCACCATGCTCCTAGTCTACAACGCCTGCCCAATAGGTAACTAGGGGATAAACAAATGATTTTGGCATACTTCCTGTGAAGTTATCCTGAAAAGCCGGCAACTAAATAAAACGATGACTTTTTAAATTCAAGTAAAGAAAATCCTCATTCCTAAAATGAGCACCTTTGAACATTTTACAAAACCTCCAATGGGAATGCTATTCTAAAATAGTGGAAATGTGGGTGTAAACACAATGAGAGAGTTGACAGATGCAGTGTAAGTTTTTAAGTTCCTCGGTAAAGAATAATTTGTCTAAGATCGAAGTTTCAAAGCTAAAACATTTGAAAGTTACTTAAACATCATACTGCTAACGAGATGAAGTAACATTCAATTATCTTCCAAAGTCTCTAAATTAAAGAATGACACAGGGATAATTATTTTCATGAACTTGACTTGAAAAAAAAAAAGGAGGACATATCACTTTAAAATATATTTTCTCAAAAATGTCCTGCCCATTACTGCTTCTATTTTTAAAACTTTCGCACCAGGGCTTAGGAAGATGAACATCACAACAGCACTGCACATGTAGCAAAACCTTCCCTTTTATCATAACTGTTGTTACAAAGCTTCAACACCTTTTTGCAACTACTTCTCTGGAAAAAGGGCTTACTCACGTCAATGTTGGGTTACAGACAACTGAGTGCAAATGTTTTACATTTTTATTTGTTAAAAGCACACAAATATGTACATAAATATTTTAGTTCATACTCATGGTAGCAAAAGTCAAACCCACTGAAATAGTTATTTCTATTGGAACAAAAGTACCAGGTGACTTTTAAGACGTCAGTTTAATTTTCCTAGGTGGTATGTAACCCTACTTGAGGTCAAAGTGCATAAACAGAACTGATAACTAAGAAGTTCCCAGGTGACCTCCTTGTAATGAGTTTTATAGTCAGCCATATATTTTCCTTCACTTGGTCACATACTATACCTCAAGCTATCTATGCAGCTGATACCCACATGTGTAAAAAGAGGCAATTTCAACTCCTTGCTAAATCCCATTTCATGCATCTTTGAGAAATCCAATATGTGTGAAAATAAAATATATCAGAGACAAGACTTCTTGCCAATACATTTCTAGAAGTGAAATTAAAAGCATATCCTAATCCCTCTCTAGGCTCACAGGCAAATGTCAAAAGCAAAGAAAGGCTTTGTGTTGGAACTGTCATACAATTCTTCTATTCTCAGTTTCCTGGCTGTGAATTTTCCTTCCAGTGAAGACATAAACAGCCTCAGACTCTGTGGCTAGTTAAGTTTCCACCTCTGTGTTATTCACCCCTCTGCGACGCAAAGAAGTACAGAGAGAATGACTGTACTGCTGCTTTCTTCTCTGACCTTAAGAATATAAATTACAAGGATGGATGCTGTTTGTAAAAAAAGAGTGGCAAACTTTCAAAGTTAGCAGTTAGCCAAGAGAAACATGTCTAGCTAATCGAAATTCCTCACTGGAAAGTCTTAGGTTTTGCAGGTACAGTAAAATGCATTAAGAATATTCCAAGGATTTCTTGGCAGTTTGGATTTCAAGATGTTTGAGCAGAGCCCTCCTGATTCAGGAAAATGCAACAGTTTCATTTGAGACTGCAGGAATACAGAATTATGTAAGGCACTGCAGAGTATGTGAGAACAAATGTTTCTGTGAGCACCACTCACAATTAGCTCACTGGAACCAGTAAGGGCAGCCTCCTGCTCACCAACAAAGCACACACACATGCCAGGGGAGAGGGACAGAGGTGGCTGGTCAGGCTCTCTCTCTGCCCTTTCCAAGGAGGAGGGGGAAGAGGAGGGAGAGGGAAGGCAAAGTACCGTCTTGTCCAGGCACTGAAGGCAGTTATAAGGCTTGCAGCAGCAGTGGCCCATCCCGGCAGGCTGGTTGGCAAGGGGACCTCCTTCATTCAACGTGTCAGCGGGTAATTCCTAAGGCGAGGTAGTGGCTCAAACGAAAGGGGCGCGCCGCTGGGAGCTGTCACAACTTCCATGTGGTCCCCTCGGCTACCTTATTTCTCCTAATAACTTCAGGAATCCAGAAGCCACAGGAACGAGAGGAGGAGGAGCGCAGGGCGGTAGGCAGCGTGAGGATCCCGCTGCGGGGAGGGGGAGGGCGGGAGCCAGGAAGGGAGGGGACAGGCGGAGGGAGGGTCACTTTGCCACTGGAATCCTCAGATTGAGGCGAATCAATAGTCGCATAACAATCGAGCATTTACCAATGCCATCTCCCTACGAGGACAGCCAGCCTGCTCGCAGCAGGGAGCCCGGCCGCTCCCAGCGCGCCGGACGCAGACGCGCCTCTGCACGACGCACACACGCGTGGAGAGGACGCAGGAAGCACAAAAGAAGATCCTGGGCTCCAGGGGATCCTCCGGGCTGAGGACTACAGAGAGGGCTGAGAGGGACCCGCTCTGCCCAAACACTGGCTATTTTCCTGAGAAGGAAAAATGTTTATAGACGTGATGGCTACGCCCTTTCCTTCCATTAACTCCTCGTCTGGGCGCATTGGTTGCCTAATGGGACCACCAATTGCTTATTTTCAAATTTGTGTGCCATGAACAATTTTTGCCTTGTTGGATGAAATCTTTATATTTGAAATATAATTGTGAAATCATTTGCCTAGATTGACATACACAAACCATTTAAGTGGCTTAAGCAATTAAAATTGGGGTTTGGGGCAGATATTTCTCCTGGACATACTAGCATAAAAGTCTTAGAGGACTTGAGCTTTTTGGGCAATTTGTAATTTTTCAAACAATTAAAAATCAAAAAGGGAAGGGAGTAGGGGGCAAAAGTCTTTTTCAAAAGAGACTTGGTATTAAAAAAAAGAGAGAGACTGGATATTTAAAAATATATTTATGTAATCCCGAAAAAGATGCACATATTTTCAAGATTAACTTTATATTTCCTGAAATCTCAAAGGAGAAATCCTGAAATGTATCATTTTCAGAATTATACAATTACATCTTTGTCCGCTAAATTTTCCTAAGACTATAAGCAGACAAAAGTTGTTAAAATTAGGTAATTTTACTAACTTGAGATTTTCCAAATGGATTTTAATTAAGTAACACAGGGTATTTAGATTTGCTTGTAGAGAGGATAAGGATATTTGGTGATCAAATAACAGACTGGATGTTTGCCCTAAACCTGAAAGAATAAGCTCAAATCTTTCTTTAAGCTAACAGGTCAATAAGCATAATTCCTTACGAAGGCAATATGGCTGTACTTACCAAAATTGTTTTATTTTTTCAAATTCAATTTCTATCAAAATTTTAAATGTACACACCCTTTGACCCAATGTTTCTACCTCTATCCTACAACAATATTCACAGAAATATGCAAGGGTGTATGCATAAGGATACTCAATTCAGCATTGTTTGTAACAGCATAAAAATGGAAAATACTAGACATCCAACACCTTCCCAAGGTATGGAAAGATGATACATTGTTGAGTGAGAAAATAAACTTTTATAAAACACAAAGCAAAACTACACACATACATACATTTGTATATTTCTAGAATAAAGTTTTGGAAAAATACATACTGTTCATATAAGAGCAGCTGACCCTTGAGGAATGGGAAAGAGAGGTGAGAGAGTGAATTTCCACTTTTTACCCTCTTGCCAGTATGCATTATTTTTATTGTTTTAAAATGAAGTGTAGGGGCCAGCCAGGTGGCGTAGTGGTTAAGTCCGTGCCCTCTGCTTAGGCGGCTCAGGGTTCGCAGGTTCGGATCCTGGGCATGGACCTATGCAGCACTCAGCAAGTGATGCTGTGATGGCATCCCACACAAAATAGAGGAAGATGGCCACAGATGTTAGTTCAGCGACAATCTTCCTCAAGCAAAAAGGAAGACTGGCAACAGATGTTACCTCAGAGCTAATTTCCCTCACCAAAAAATAAAATAAAATAAAATAAAAAAAATAAAGAGAGGTGTACCAGGGCGAAGGCAGCCAACACTGCCTGGGCTCTGTGACGCTGGGAGGCACAGGCTGCCTCTTTCACCGAGAATGACTAGAACCAGTCGAATGGAGGTTGCCAGGAGCTGGGGGAAGGTGGGAATGGGGAATTGTTGTATAATGGGTATAGAGTTTCAGTTTTGCAAGATAAAGAGAATTCTAGACATTGGTTGCACACAATGTGAATGTACTGAATGTCACTGAACCATGCACTTAAATGGTTGAAATGGTAAATTTTATGTCATGCGCATTTTAACACAATTAAAAATTTAAAAAGTAGTGGCTTGCATTCACTTGGAGGCAGTAGTGCTTGCACAAAAGGTATCTGATCAAGACAAGATAGAGCAAAGCCCCTAATGTGGAAGGGGCCAGTGGGAGTGAGGAGGCTCCAAGAAGCTAAACTTCTCCCTATAGTGGTGTAAAGAATGCTTAAACGTGCACCTTAGGAAACTGTTTCTTTCTAAATTAAGGTTTAGATTGCATCTGCTCGAAAATCACTGCTTGTTCTTGGGCGATGTGTGAGAGTGCTCGCTCAGGCACTTGCCAACGGGAGACTAGGGGGAGACAGGGAGGCTACACAAAGAAAGATGGGATTCAGCTTCTCCTCTTGTGCACAAAGGACACTAAAGGGCATGGGCTGGGGTTGGCTCAGTCCACCCTATACGGTGTTGCTGAAATTGCACACGTGGTAAGATTACTCAGAGCAAGTAACCCAGATTTTGAAAAAGGTACCAATGTCCTGGAGTTGTGCCATGTTTGTTTTCTTTATAAGTTAAAAAACTGTGGCCGGCCCCATGGCTGAGTGGTTAAGTTCGCGTGCTCTGCTTCGGCGGCCCAGGGTTTCACCAGTTCAGATCCTGGGTGCGGACATGGCACCACTCATCAAGCCATGCTGAGGTGGCGTCCCACATGCCACAACTAGAAGGACCCACAACTAAAAATACACAACTATGCACCGGAGGGCTTAGGGGAGAAAAAGGAAAAATAAACTCTTTTAAAAAAACCACAAAACTTCAAACATACTCAAAAATAGAAGGACTTTCATATACCCATTTCCAGTTTCAACAGTTATCAAGATTTTGGCACATTTGTTTCATCTATCAGTTTTTTACTTTTTTTTCATATATCCATCACCCAGATTCAGCAGTTATCAAGATTTTGTCACTTTATTTTCATTTGTCTGACTTCTTTTTTCCTTTGTTAAGGTATTTTAAAACAAAGTCTTTAGTGTGCACCGCTGAAAATTATGAACATTTTTACATAAGCACAATACCATTAAAACACCAAACAAAATTGACAATACATCCTTGGCATCTAACACCTAGTCCATAACCAGATTTCCCTGGTTTCTGAAAGAAAATCATTTTACAGTTTCCCCACCCCTCCTCTTCCTTTCTCCTCTGTGCCATTGCCTTGATCAGGACCTGGGTTGGTTGGCTTATAGAATGCCCCACATTTTGGATTTGCCTGTTTGTTTCCTTGTAATGTCATTTCACTTGTTCCGACATCCCTGAAAATGAAATTTCGTTCTTAAGCCTGGCTGAGAGTCAGGCTCAATTTATTTGAGTAATAATACCTCAGCTGTGATGTTGTGGGCATCATATTGCATCTCATCAGGAAGCACGCAATGTTTGGGTGTTCCATTTTTAGCAAAGCCATAGAGGATCAGATGTGACAGCTTCATCTCCTCCATTATAAAGTTCCCTATCAACCTTTCATCTAATGGTTCATTTGTTAATGATTATGACCTCAATCAATTATTTCATAGGGAGTTACAATATGACGTTCAGATTCTATCATCCTTTCGCATTTATTAGCTGGAATTTTTATATAAGAAAAGAATTTTTTTCATCAACTAGGGTGATTTCAATTCCCTGCAATACAGTTTGTACAGGAAAGATAGAATAAATGCTTAATCCTTTCTTTTTAAGTTCCTATTTTCTGAATGGAGACTTGGTGTTGCAATGGTACCCAAAGAGGTTGTTTGTTTTCTCTCATTTTTTCAAAATATCATTGTAAACTCATGTTTTTATGTTAATGTACACAATGTGTTTTAATCAATTGAATTTCTAAGCCTTTTTAGATGCTCAGTTTATCTCATCTCTGGCCAATAAGAGCACTTTCTTGTTGGTCCCTGTGTCCTTTGGATACAACTCATTAGTCTACATTCCTTCCTTTCTGACACAACACAGAATTCTAGGCTTCTCTTGGATATTTGTTGTCTTTTGAGGGCCACCTGGCAGGAGTGAGATTTCCTTGAAGTGATCCTTCTTACATACAAAACGTCCTTGGAAGAGGTCACTGAAGAAATCAGGATGGGACCTTAGGATGGGGTGAGGAAGTAACAGCTTCTTCTTTTGGGGCCTTTAAAAGTGGAAGAACGCCCAATGAAACTCACGTTGAGGGAAATAAACTGGACTGTACAACACGGTGCAAGCCAAGGGCTCGGGAGGGAGACACCCCTGACAAAAATCTTCTAAGGAGTCCCCAGAGTGCTTGAACATCTAAAACAAGACTGAACTACTTGAAGACATACAGAATGGGGATTTAGATTATTGTAATTTGGCATAAAAAGAAGCTAGGACTTCATAGGTTGATGAAATCTGGGACATTCTGGATCCTAATATTTAAAAGAGTTTGAGATGGTTTTTATTTCTGGCATTTTTTTCTCGCATTGGAGTAGGAATGAGCATTTAGAATAGTCACATGAAGGTCTTTTGGTATATCTCTTCAGAGAAAAGCTTATAAATACTCTGTTTTGGAGCAGCAACTAATAATGAACATTAACTGATCATTAACAGATGCCAGGCACTATGCTTAGGGCTTGCATGCAATATCTCATGTAACTCTCACAAAACAATATGAAATAAGCCTTATGATCATCTCCATCTTGTAGATGAGAAAACCGGGGCCCAGAGATTGCACAACTGTCAGGTGTACAGAAAGCCAGGAGATGATAGAGTCTTGAACTCAGATCTGACTTGAAAGCGTATGACCTTAGCCACAGTACTTTATGAATTGCATTGCAATTGTTGAAACTTTTTATTCGCAAGGCTTACATAATTGTAAGTTTGTGGGATAATCTGGATAAGGGATCTGAGCATATGAAAATGTAAAAGGAAATGCAAACATATTTATAAAACTGCCCCACATTTTCAGAACTTGGAACAAGAGCCTCTACTGTTGTGGATTTCAAGTATATTTATAAACCAAGGCATGAATAACTTTAAACTGACACAGGAGAAACCATGTGCATAAGTCAATGTTAAAATGTTCAATTTTATTATTTCTGTTTCTCTGTCTTCCTTAAACTTGAAATTCCTTACCCAGCCCCCACCCTCAATGACCCGTGTCAGACTCAAGTCTCCTCCTGCTCAAACTGGACTCCCAAGACCCAGTCAGCACCACTTCACCTCTCCTACCTGATCCTCCTGTTTGGAGTGAATTTTCTCCTTCTCTGTGATTTCACACCATTCTGTATAGTTACTCTTGCCGATGACCTTCTGCTTCATGTAATAGTAATTGTTTACATTTGTCTTTCCCAAAATATCATGGCCTCCTTGCTGTGTCTCACTCACATTCACACCCACAACACTAGCAGTCTGCCTTGAGAACAGGTCTCGACCATTTTCTGAAGGGAGGTGAGATGGGAGCACGGAGGAGTGGAACTAAGCAAAGGGGCTCCTTGGCAGAGGCATTCGGGTGTTTAATGCAGTTTGTGAGCTACGGGGCCATTTTCAGGAGGTCAGAGACAAAAACTGTGTCTCTGTTTCACTATTTATTTCAAAAGAAAACTATGAAAAACGATCATGAAAGATCCTCTTACAAATTGTCAAGGCAACCATCTGTTTATTTTGGTTCCACCGACCAGGCCCCTCCTTTTTCCATGCATTTAAAATATGAGCTGGAGCTGGAGCCCTGGATTTTAGCAAAGGGGATCGCCAGGAAAATATGCATAGCTTTTACCAAACACAATCCATCTAGAGATTTTAATGAGGTGAGAACGGACTGGAAAGGAAAAATACAAAACAGAAATCTTTCAACTAGAAGTGACTGGTGGTTATGATCATCTGCATACAGACAATAGATGTTCTAAAACACCTTTGATGTAATAGCTAGGATTTAGAATTTAAGGGAATTATAAAAAAGAAACAAATAACATATGTACTATTTTGTCCTTACATACTTGTCAAAAGAGAACTATAAAAATGTCACTTTTCCGCAATATCCAAGTAGGAAGGTTGCTAGTTATGTAGGACAGTCTTTTTTTCTAGTCTGTTAGTCTTTGAAAGTACCTTTATTTCTTTTCCTTTTTAAGTCAGTAAGCAGGATGACTGCAGGAGAGATATCGTCTTTGTTTCTGCATTATATTCAGAAGAGTTGACTACTCCCATAAGAGAAGTGAAATTCAAAATGATCTCTACTAGCTGGATGGATAGGTTGGACAAGATTGGATAACTGACAGGTAGAATCAGATACAGAGAAGGGAGGCAGCTGGCAAAGCTCCAAAGTGCATCTGTCTATTTGACATATATTAGATGAAAGGGAAGATCACAGTGGACCAGAAGCTGCATATCAATCAACAATGTGGCTGCCATTATAAAGAAGGGATGAAAGGATGTGGCCAGCACCCTAGTCCTTACTATACCGTGATGAAGCAGTGGTCTCCCCAAACCAGACTGGGATCACTGCAGAAATAGGAGAATGTGTCACTGATCTCAGCAAATGGCCTCTTACCTTTGGGAAGACTAGTCATCAACCCCTCAGCCAGGTTAAGATTCTCCCAGAGGGGCGGGCCCTGTGGCCGAGTGGTTGAGTTCGTGCGCTCCACTTCAGCGGCCCAGGGTTTTGCCAGTTCGGATCCTGGGTGTGGACATGGCACTGCTCATCAGGCCATGCTGAGGTGGTGTCCCATGTGGCACAGCCAGAAGGACCTATGGCTAGAGCATGCAACTGTGTATTGGGGGGGTCTGGGGGGAAGAATAAGGGAAGAAAAAAAGAAGAGATTCTCCCAGAAACCTCTACTCCTTCTTTGTAGCATTTCTCACCACAGCAATGAAATAGTTATCTGATCTGTTCCTTTAATATCTGTCTTCCCACTAGGCCACCAGCTCCACGAGAGCAGTGACCACATCTGCCTGTAAGGATTCGACTGTGTCCTTATTACTTAGCCAGTGCCAGGCACACAGAAAGTACCAGTTGGATAAATACACTCAAGACTGAGTGGACTTACCCTAGCCAAAGTTGAAGAACTTCATGACACAAAGACTCTGCTAATATGCAACAATACAGCCGTTGTGCTAACATTTGGAAGGTGTTTAAAACCCCTGAGGAACAGTAACCCTTGGGCCCAACTGCATAGACACCATCAACCAAAGATGGAGAAAGTACTTTCACATCCACCTGGACTTTTCTGTTTTAAAGATTGGCACCTGAGCCAACAACTGTTGCCAATCTTTTTTTTTTTTTTTTGCTTTTTCTTCCCAAATCCTCCCAGTACATAGTTGTATATTTTAGTTGTGAGTCCTTCTAGTTGTGGCATGTAGGATGCCACCCAGCATGGCCTGATGAGTGGTGCCATGTCCACGCCCAGGATCCGAACCAGTGAAACCCTGGGCTGCCGAAGCAGAGTGCATGAACTCAACCACTCAGCCACGGGGCCGGCCCCTGGACTTTTCTTCTGATTTGGATCTTGGAAGAAGTACAAGATTTTAAGGGTGCAACTATCCATTGTTGTCTTTTTGATAGAAGAACAGAAGAAAGCTAACTCTCATAATCACCTTACCATTTTCCTCTCTCTCTCTTTTTCCACTGATGATAAGACCCTGGCCATCTATTTGTGTGGGTCTATCACTAAATAACATCATTAGCAATGCTAACTCTAGATTGCCACATGGCCTCAAACCAACGATTCTAAATAGCTTTTATTCCGCAGCACGTACCAGATTCCCAAATATGCTTCTACTTTAGGGAAGAAAATGGCAGGTGTCCCACAACTAGTGATTACATCTGATGTTTGCAAAAAGTCTACACTTACAGTGAAGGTGACCATGGTTCTTTGAAAATAATATAATGAACTATAATCTTACATATAATCTAGAAGCAAATCCTGTCAGCTCTACCTTAAAAACAGATCAAGAATCTGACCACCTCTTATACCTCTGCTATCAGTGTCCTGGTCCAAGCTGCCACTATATTTCACTTGGATAATGGCAATATCCTCCCAACTGATGTTCCTGTACCTACACTTGCCCCGACCCCCAGTCTGTTCCCAACAAATTGGACTATGAGAAATTTTAGAAATAAAGTCAGAGTATGTCTCTCTCCTATCTCTATCCTCCAAAGGCTTCTCTTCTTACTCAGAATCAAAACCAAAGTCCTTTCAAAGGCCCAAAGGTAACTGGCCCTCTGTTACCACTCTGATCTCATTATGTGGTGCTCTCCCCACCATCTACCACACTCCAGCCATGCTGGCCCTCTTGCTGTGCCTCCAACATGTCAAGTATTTTCTCATCTCAGGCATTTTGTTCCCACTGATCCTTGTGCCTAGAATACCTTTTCCCCAGCTACCCATATCTTGTTTCCTAACCATTGTCACCTTATCAGTAAGCCCTCCCATAATACCTATGTAAATTTATAATACATCCTCACTTACCCCAGTACTCCCTATCCCCTTTTTCCTGATTTTTTCTTCTCCAAGGCACTTATCATAACTTGCTTATTTTTTTTAAGTATGTTTTTTGGTGAGGAAGATTGGCCCTGAGCTAACATCGGTTGCCAATCTTCCTCTTTTTTTTTTCTCCCCAAAGCCCCAGTATATAGTTGTTTATCCCAGTTGTAGGTCATTCTAGTTCTTTTATGTGGGACACCAGCATGGCTTGATGAGTGGTGCTAGGTCCATGCCCAGGATCTGAACCTATGAACCCTGCACCACTGAAGTGGAGCATGTAAACTTAACCACTTGGCCACAGAGCTGGCCCCTAACCTGCTTATTTGTTTGTTGTTTATCTCCTTCTAGTAGAATGTACTCCCACTTTAGTTTGGGGTTTTTGATTGCTGTTTGTTGCATTCTCCACTTTGAACAGTGCCTAGCAGAGAGTAGTACTGAATGCATATTTATTGGATTAATGAATAAATGAATGAAAGTTAAAAACTAGCTCAGGTAAAAGAGAGAAAAGATAGAGGGTACAAATAAATCTATTAAAGAAAAAGGAGGGCTATTTGACAGATATAGTAAAGATTTAAAAAGAGAAAGAAGAAAGACAATGAAATTTACCTATGTCCACATCTCCAAACATTTCTTCAAAATCAATAAAGAATAACAAGAAGAAAAAAATAAAAATACATAAAAATCACATCATCAGCATAAGTTAAGGATACAGAATGCCTAAATTCAAAATTATTATAAGTAAATGTAAAACCCACCAAATTTCAGAAAGCAATCTCTCATACTCTTGCCCTTCCATAACACTTTTTTCTCTGAGGAAGAACCAGGCAAGACAAACTGCAGGAAAAAGAAAAGAGCAGGCTCAGTTAGTTCACTCTATGAAAGCACTACAGAAGTCTCCTGGGAGATCCAGGTGTGGTCTAACAAGAAGGAACCTAAAGATATGTGTGACTTGAAGTGGAAGTCTTTTGAAAGGAAGAGTTTCTGGGGAAGAAAAAAGGTAAAAAGGAAAGAAGTGCCCTATGGTAGTTGGGTGGTGAAAAGGAAAAGAAGAAAAAGGGTGAAATTTAGGGTCCTACAAGGCAAAAGAGTACCAAAAAATCAGAGGCCCCAATTCCTGGCTCTATTCACCCACAAAATCCACTAAAGAATCTGGACTTGGCTACACTGCCGAAGAAGGCACCAAAGACTACACCCAAGACTGAAAAAAATGAACAGGAAAAGTGAAAAAAGAGATACAGAGTTTTTACAAAGAATCAGAAAATAAGATCCCAAACACCTCAACTGATGAAAATTGCCTCCAAGAAAACAACCGTGAAGCAGAAGAAAACTATCAAAGGACACTCAAAACTGAATTAAACATACTAAAAGTAGCATTTGGAGATATAAACAAAAGATCTTGAACGAGAAATGTAAAAACTAAGAACAGAAATGGACAAAGAACAGGACATCATAAAAAGAGTTACTTGAATTTCAAAATGCAAGGAAAAGACAGTTATCTCAGAAATGAAGATTAAATTAAAAGGTGCCCAAGGTAAGATATATTAAGATAAAAATTTAACAAGAAACATTTTAAAAGGTAGAAAAGCAACTAAGAAAATAAAAATGGGAAAGAAGTAAAAAGGGTCATAGAGAAAATATTGGAAATGGAAAACAGAAAAAGAAAAATTAATACTCATAGCATTAGACTCCTTGAAGAGGAAAACTAAACAATGAAACAGGTCTAATGCTTAAAAACTATAGTGTAAGAAAACTTTCCAGAAAATTAGGTCTTCATATCAACAGAGCCCACTGGGTACCTGGGAAAATTAACCCAGATTTAGCAACTCTAAGATGTACCTGTTAAAATTGAGAAACTTAAAAAAAAAAATCAAGACCTCTAGGCAAAAAGATTACCTAATTGCAAGGGCACAGGTATTAGCTATTCAAAGCAAGAGAACAATGGAGCAACATTTAAAAATAAATAAACAAATAACGAACAACTTAATGAAAGAAAATGTGAAACAAGGATTTTCTACAAAGATAAGCCATCTAAATATCAAGGCTATAGAAAAAGTCTGAAACATACAAGGACATGGGGAATTTTGTGCCCATGAGTTTTTCTTGAGGCCTAGAATATGACCTTCATTCAGCCAAGAGATGACTGGAAAATTTTCAGCAAAATAACTGATGTGAGCATTTGTATAGAGAATTGTAGATCTAAGACAAAAAGAAATGTGAGAATGAGGGTGGAAAACAAACATATAAATGCTATATGTCTTGATAAATAGAAATAATTTAACTAAAGACTAGTAAGGGATAGAAGAGAGAAGGAAGAAAGTAAAACAAGCTTATTACTTGTTATGTAGGCAATAGGTAGGAGTTAAAGGATATAATTACAAACTGACAAATAGGATGGTCAAAGGTTGGCTAAGAAAACAGGGGACTATATACATTCAAAAAGGTATAAGTACAAAGGTAACTACTAGAATAAAAATAAAATATTCCTAAATTCCATCCTTTAAAATTAAAGAGCAAAGAATATACACCTTTACAAAAAAAGAAACACAGCAAATATAATAGATGTAATTATAAAACATTATGATAGAATTGAAACCAAACATATCGGCTATATTAATGAATGTGATAGACCAAATTCACCAATTAAAAGAAAAAGATTCTCAGTTTGGCTCACAATATAAGACCCAACTATATGCTATATCCATTAGATATATAAAATAAAATGATTCAGAAAGGCAAAATAAAAATGGATAAAGGTATTCCAGGAAAATGGAAACAATAAGAAAGCAGGAGTAGCAATCCTGATATCCAGCAAATAAGAATTCAACTTAAAAGTGTTAAACACAACAAAGAAGGGCACCTTTTAAAGCTAAAAGCCAAATTTACAATGAAGATATAACACTTATGAATATCTATGCTCCAAATAACACAGCAAGCAACTTTAGGAAGGAGATTTACAACTCTTAGTTTAAGACAGATCCAGCGGACAAACAAAACAAAACAATCAATTAGGTATGTTTTATAGATATATATTGAACTCTATATTTTGATAATGTAAGTGAATATACCTTTTTATCAAAGGCCTTTGAACCATTCATAAAAAATGATCACAAAGAAAATATCAGTTAGTTCCAAGAATCTGAAATATTATAAACAATGTTCTCTGATCACAATGTAACAAAAGTAGAAATTATTAACCAATGAAATAAAGATGGAAATCATTAACCAAAATTAAAAACAAAAAGGTCGTCCAACTGAAAAACTTAAAAAGCCTCCTATTAAACAACTCTTGGGTGAAAAGGAAAATATAAACTGAAATTAAGGGATTTTTTTTAGAAAACCACAAAAACCAAGAAACAAAAACACTAATATATAGGAAACATTTAAAGTAATTATCAGAGGAAAATTCATAGCAGGAAATGCTTTCAAAAGTAAAAAATGAAAGGATGTAAATACATGACAAATACTTACCTGAAAAAACTGGAAAACAACAACAAAGTAAACCAAAAGGAAGCACTAGGAAAGAAATAATAAAGATAAAAGCAGAAATTAATGAAGTAGAGAATAGAAAACTAGTAGACTCAACTGGAAAAACTTAACAAAACAGCAAACCACTAGCTAACTTGAACAAAAAAAGCGAGAAAACACAAATAAACAAAATAAGAAATGACAAGGAGGAAACAGAAAGAAGAAATAAAAATCATAAAAGAGTATGTTGTAGACCTCTATACAAATACATTTGAAATCTTAAATGGGTAATTTTCTAAAGAAGTATCTATTATCTAAATTGAGCCCATCAGAGAGAGAAAGTACAAACAGACTACATTTCCACAGAAGATACAGATGCAATTATTAAAGAACCACCACCCCTAAGAAGGAAGGCCCAGATATTTTCATCATGGTCTTCTACTAACCCTTCAAAGATTGGAGAGTTCCAGTGTTCTATAAATTGCTCTAGACCACTGAAGATTGTAGCAGGAAGAATAATGCTTCCTTTTCCCTGAAAGATGTTTATATCTGAATTCCCAGAACCTATGACTATGTTACATTACATGGCAAGGAGGAATTAGGTTTCAGATAGAATTAAGGTCACTAATCCACTAACCTTAAAATAGGGAGATTCTCCTGGATTATCCAGGAAGGCCCAATGTAGTCACAAGAGTCTTTAAATGTGGAAGAGGGAGGCAGGTGAGTCATTGTCAGAAGGACAATAAGAGAAAAACTCAACTGTTGCTGGCTTTGAAGCGGGAAGGAGACCATGAGCCAAGGAATATGGGTGGCCTCTAGAAGCCGGCAAAGGCAAGAAAATAAATGTTCCCTTAGAACTTCCAGAAATGGAAACAGCCTGCCAATATCTTGATTTTAGCTCAACAAGACCCACTTTGGACTTCTGACTTACATAACTGTTACATAATAAATTCGCGTTGTTTTAAGCCACCAAAACAGTGATTTCTTAGATTTGTAGTGATTTGCTACAGTTGCAAATAGAAAACTAGCACAAAATACTAATACAAAAATAAATAAAAACTTCATAATTCTTTTAATAAATTGAGTATAATTTTAATACCTAAACTTTATGAAGACTCTTCAAAAAAAGTAGAAAGAAACCAATTGCAGACCATTGTCATTCATGAATATTGACACAAAAGGACTAAATAAAATAATAGCAAAAAATAAAGAAAATAATACATTATGACCAATTGGGTATTTTCCCAGTAAGTTAAGGTTGTTTCAACGTTAGGAAATCAATACTGCTAGATCTAATGGAAAAAATATGATTATCTCCATAGATGCTGAAAAAGCCTCCGACAAAAATTTAATACCCATTCTTATTAATAGTGCTCAAGAAAGTAGGAATTGAAGGACATTGTCTTAACACAATTAAACACTTTAAAATGATAAAAAATATTAGTTCTAAAGCTATTATTTTACTTAATGTGGAAACACTAGAAGAATTTCCACTCAAATGAGAAACGAGGCCAGGACACCTACTACATCCATTACTATTCAATACTGTACTAGTGGTGTTAGCCAATGCAATTAGAAAAGGGGAATTAATTAGAGGCAAAAGATTTGACAAAGAAGAAGTAAAACTGTCTCTATCTTTACATGATAGGATAGTATAACCGGAAAGCTCTAGAAAATCAATGGTCAATGATAAAACTGACTCAGTACAAGAATTCAGTAAGGTAGCAAGATACAAAATCAACAGACAGAAGTCAATTGTCTTTCTATACACAAACAATGACTAAAGAAACAATAGAAAATAAACCCCAATTTACAATAGCAACAAAGAATATTAAATATGTAGAAATAAACTTATCAAAAATATGCAGAACTTATATCAGGAAAACTTAAAATTACTCTGGAAAAACACAAAAGTAGACTTACACAAATGAAAGCATATTATTTAAGGGATGACTCCACATCATAAAGATTATTGGACAAATTGATACTAAAGTTTATTGGCAAAACAAACATGCAAAAATATCCAGGAAAATACTAAAAAAGAACATCTATGCAAAGGGACTAGACCCATCAGACACTAAAACACACTCCAAAGCCTATTAAAACGGTGTGGCACTGGCATATGGATAGACCATAATGAGTGGAATAGAATAGAAAGCCCAGAAATAGACCTAAAGACACATGGAAATTTAGGATAGGACAAAGCTGGCATCTCAAATCATTGGGACAAAGACTGACTTTTAATTGGCCTGGCCCCGTGGCCAAGTGGTTAAAGTTCTTCATGTTCCGCTTCAGTGGCCCAGGGTTCGTAGGTTTAGGGCCCGGGTGTGGACTTACCCCACTCACCAACCACGCTGTGGTGGTGTCCCACATGCAAAAAAGTGGAGAAAGACGTTAGCTCAGGGCAAATCTTCCTGAGAAAAAAAGAAAAGGAAGATTGACTTTTAATAAGTGGTGCTGGATAGCCATTGGATAAAGATAAAATTAGATCTACACCTCATACCGTATCCAAGAATAAACTCCATATTGATCAGGAGTTTAAAAGTGAAACCATACAAGTACTGAAGAAAAAAAAAATGACTAGATTTCTCTTTAACATTAGTGTGGAAAAGAATTTCTAACTATGACTAAAAACACAGAGGGAAAAACTAATAAGTTTGACTATATGAAAGTTTTCGTGTTTGGATGGTAAAAACTAGCACAGACATAATCAAAAGATAACTGACAAACTAGGAGGAAACATTTGCAGCATGAATCACAGAGAGAGAGCCAATATCCCTCATACATAAAGAGCTCTTCAAAATTGCAGAACTAAGGATCAAAAACCCTACAGAAAAATAGGAAACCAAGGATTTACAAAAATATAAAAATAGCCCTTAAACATACAAAATCTGTTCAGAGTTTCTCATGATTAGACAAATGCAAACAACATTGAGATACCATTTCTCACCTATCGGGTTGGCTAAAATGAAAAAGCATGACAGCACATTTGATTGGCAAGGCTTTGGGAAACACTCTCATACGTTGCTGGTGGGAACGCAAACTGGTGCAAATCTTTTGTAGGGGAATTTGACCAAATCTGAAAAAACTATGTATGTTTTTACTTTTTGACCTAGAAATTGCACATCTACGGTTTTACCTTGAAAATACAGCTCTAACAATGCACAAAGTTGTTCATTATAGCATTGTTTGTAGTTGAAAAATATTTTAAAACACCCTAAACACTCATATATAGAAGAGTGGTTCAATAAGTCATGGTGCATTTACACGATGGAGTGCTATGCAGCATTTTAAAAAAAGGAATGAAGAAGATTCATATGACCTTATTTGGAATGAGTTCCAGAATATATTGTTAAGTGAAAAAAAAAGTGCAAAAGAATATCTATACTATCATGTGCTATCTTCTAGGTAGGAGAGAACATAAGGAAATAAACTTGTATCTATTCCTGTGTAACAAGAAGGACAGAACAGAAACAAACCCCACGACTACAAGGGGATTGGTGGGAATCAAGTAGGAAGAACGAGCAATGGGAATGAGATAGAAGGGATGAGAGGAGAGGGACGCTTCTCTAAGTAAACCTTGTGTGTTTACACCATGTCAATATATCACATACTTATTAAAGTAAGAAATAACTAAAATCAACCAGGATGTGTGGGGAACCCAAAATGAAATCCAAACAATGAACTTAACTTTTTCTTAACAAATCAGTACCATACCCACACTGAAGCAAATGGGGAAGAAAAAAATTAAATAATTTTGGAAAACAGTATCTTGGCTACATACGCTAAGGCTAAAGACAAAAAGAACTATACCATAACAAAAACTAATTCCAATTGTATTAAAATCTTAAATATAAAGTTTAAAACATTAAAACACTAGAAAAGATTATAGCAACATATCATTATGCTCTTTTGGGGGAGGTTTCTTTTTTTATCAAGACACAAAAAAGGACAAGCAATAAAGAAAAAAATAATGATAAATTTGACTCTTGTTAAAATTAGACATTTGGTTTATCAAAAGACACTAAAAACAAAATCAAAATCAAGTCACAAACTGGAGAAAATCATTGTAATATATAGGTCATAAATGATTAATATCCAGAATATATAAAAATTATTTCTAACTGTTAAGAAAAATACAAGTAACACTAGACAAAGGAACAAAGGATATGAAGAAGTAATTCTCAGAAGAGAAAACTCAAATGATCAATTCTTAAATAATAACTAGTGAAATGCAAATAAAAGCCACATTGAGATACCAAATCACACCAACACACTGGCAAAAATTAGAGTATCTACTAATATTTCTGTTGGTCAGGATGTGGAGGACAGGGTACAATCACGGTAGCTGGTAGAAGTATAAATTAGTACAACCACTTTGGAGAACAAGCTTGAGACATGAGAAAGTTGAAAATTTCACTCAGTACACTTTGACAGAGTAATTCTACTTCTAAATATATATCTTAGAAATTTTTGCATATGTACACAAGTTGACATGTTTAAGAATGTTCAGCTCATTTTAATAGTGAAAAATGAAAAGAATGTCTTTTAATTAAATACTGCATATCTAAATTATAGTATAGTCATACAGTTAGATTTTCATACAGCAGAGAAAATGGATGAATGAGATCTACATGAAGCAACATGGAAATATTTCAAAAACATAAGTTTGCATGATATATATAGTATGATATTTATAGAAATCAAAAAACATGCAAAAATCAATGTTTTATATTTTTTATGTTATAAATATTTATGTTGTAAAATATAAAAACATTCTATTTAAAAAAATTCAGGTGTACATAATTATATTTCGACTTCTGTAAAGATTATATTGTGTTCCCCACTAAAAGTCTAGTTGCCATTTGTCACCATAGACAAGCTCCCCTTTACCCCTTTTGCCCTCCCCTCACCCCTCCTCCACTCTGGTAACCATCAGTCTCCGTCCTCTCTTCCCTATATCTGTGTATCTGTTCATTTGTTTATCTTCCACATATAAGTGAAATCATATGGTGTTTGCCTTTCTCTGTCTAACTTATTTCCCTTAGCATAATACCCTCAAGGTCCATCCATGTTGTTGAAAATGGCAAGATTTCATCTTTTTTATGGCTGAGTAATATTCCATTGTACATATATACCACATCTTTTTTATCCATTCATCCATTGATGGGCACTTAGGTTGCTTCCAAGTCACAGTTGTTGTAAATAATACTGCAATGACTATAGGGGTACATGCAGCTTTTTGAGTAAATGTTTTCATGTACTTTGGATAAATACCCAGAAGTGGAACAGTTGAATCACATAGTAGTTCTATTCTTAATTTTTTGAGGAATCTCCATACTGTTTTCCATAGTGGCTGCACCAATATATGTTCCCACCAGCAGTGTATGAGGGTTCCCTTTTCTCCACATCCTCTCCAACACTTGTTACTTCTTGTCTTTTTAATAATAGCCATTCTTATGGGCATGAGGTGATATCTCATTGTGGTTCTGATTTGCATTTCTCTAATAATCAGTGATGTTGAACATCTTTTCATGTGCCTGTTTGCCATCTCTATATCTTCTGAGGAAAGACGTTTGTTCAGATTCTCTGCTTTTTTTGTTTTAAGATTGGAAGCTGAGCTAACATCTGTTGCCAATCTTTTTTTTTTTTTCCTGCTTCTCCCCCAAACCCCCAGTACATAGCTGTACATTCTAGTTGTAGGTCTTTCCGGTTGTGCTATCTGGGATACTACCTCAGCATGGCTTGATGAGTGGTGCCATATCCACGCCCAGGATCCGAACTGGTGAAACCCCAGGCCACCGAAGCAGAGGGTACGAACTTAATCACTTGGCCACGGGGCCAGCCCCTCTCTGCCCATTTTTGATTGAGTTGTTTTGCTGTTGTTGAGTCGTATGAGTTCTTTATATATTTTGGATATTAACTCCTTACTGAATATACGATTTGCAATATCTTCTCCCAATTGGTAGGTTGTCTTTTTTTGTTGTTGACGGTTTCCTTTGCCATGCTGAAGTGTTTTAGTTTGATGTAGTCCTATTTGTTTAATTTTTCACTGGTTTCCTTTTCTTGAGGAGGCATATTCAAAAAGATACTGCTAAGACTGAAGTCAAAGACCATACTGCCTATGTTTTCTTCAAGGATTTTTATGGTTTCAGGTCTTACATTCAAGTATTTAATCCAATTTGAGTTAATTTTTGTGTATGATGTAAGATAAGGGTCTACTTTAATTCTTTTGCACGTGGCTGTCCAATTTTCACAACACCATTTATTGGAGAGACTTTCCTTTCTCCTTTGTATGTTCTTGGCTCCTTTGTTGAAGATTAGCTAACCATAGATTTGTGCGTTTATTTCTGGGCTCTCAATTTTGTTCCGTTGATCTCTGTGTCTGTTTTTCTGCCAATACCATGTTGTTTTGGTTACCATAGCTTTGTAGTATATTTTGAAATCAAGCAATGTGCTACCTCCAGCTTTGTTCTTTTTTCTCAGGATTGCTTTGGCTATTGGGGGTCTTTTGTTGTTCCATATAATCTTTAAGATTCTTCATTCTATTTCTGTGAAAAATGTTATTGGAATTCTGATTGGGATTGCATTGAATCTGTAGATTGCTTTACGTAATATAGACATTTTAACTATGTTAATTCTTCCAATCCACAAGCACTGGATATCTTTCCATTTCTTTGTGTCTTCCTCAACTTCTTTCAATAATGTCTTATAGTTTTCAGCACATAAGACTTTCACTTCCTTGGTTAAATTGATTCCTAGGTATTTTATTCTTTTTATTGTGATTGTAAATGGGAATGTATTTTTGATTTCTATTTCTGCTAGATTTTTGTTAGTATATAGGAATGAAACTGATTTTTGTATGTTGATTTTGTACCCTGCAAACTTTAGTGTATTCATTAATTATTTCTAATAGTTTTTTTGTGGATTCTTTAGGATTTTCTCTATATAAAGCCAATTCATTTGCAAATAATGACAGTTTTACTTCTTCCTTTCCAATTTGGATACCTTTTCTTCCTTTTTCTTGCCTAAGAGCTCTGGCTAGGACTTCCAATACTATGTTGAATAAAAGTGGTGAGAATGGACATCTGTTCTTAGAGGAATAGCTTTCAGTTTTTCACCATTAAGTATGATGATAGCTGTGGGTTTTCATATATGGCCTTTATTATGTTAAAGCACCTTCCTTCTATACCTATTTTATTCAGAATTTTTATGATAAATGGATGCTGAATCTTGTCAAATGCTTTCTCTGCATCTATTGAGATGATCATGTGATTTTTATTTTTCCTTGTGTTAATATGGTGTATCACATTGATTGACTTGTGGATGTTGAACCATCCTTGTATCCCTGGAATAAATCTCACTGGATTGTGGTGTATGATTCTTTTAATGTATTATTATATTTGATTTGCTAATATTTTGTTGAGGATTTCTGCATCTGTGTTCATTAGCAATATTGGCCTGTAATTTTCCTTTTTGTGTTGTCCTTGTCTGGTTTCATAACAGGGTAATGTAAGCCTTGTAATATGAGTTCCTCTTCAATATTTGGAAAGAGTTTGAGAAGAACAGGTATTAACTCTTCTTTGAATGTTTTGTAGAATTCACTAGAAAAGCCATCTGGTCCTGGACTTTTGTTTGCTGGGGCAGCTTTTGATTACTGTTTCAATCTCTTTACTATTGATTGGTCTATTCAGATTCAGATTTTATTATGTCCTTCCACCTACTGACTTTGCATTCCATTTGTTCTTCTTTTTCTAGTTCTTTCAGGTGTAGTGTTAGATTATTTGAGATTTTTCCTGTTTTTTGAGGCAGGCCTGTATTACTACATATTTCCCCCTTAGTACTGCTTTTGCCACATCCTGTCAATTGTAGTATATTGTTTTCATTTTCATTTGTCTCCAGGTATTTTTTGATTTCTCCTTTCATTTCTTCATTGATCCAATAGTTGTTCAGTAGCATGTTGTTTAGTCTCCACGTATTTGTGACTTTCCCACTTTTTTTCTTGTAGTTGATTTCTAGTTTCATACCATTGTGTTTGGAAAAGATACTTGATGTGATTTCAATCTTCTTAAATCTATTGAGGCTTGCTTTGTTTGCCAACATATGGTCTATCTTGGAGAATATTCCATGTGCACTTGAGAAGAATGTGTATTCTGCTGCTTTTGGATGGAATGTTCTATATTATACCTATTAAGTCCACCTGGTCTAGTGTTTCAATTAAGACCAATATTTTCCTGTTGACTTTCTATCTGAATGATCTATCCATTGATATAAGTGGGGTATTAATGTCTCCTACTATTATTGTGTTGCTGTCAATTTCTCCCTTAAGGTCTGCCAATAGTTGCTTTACATACTTTGGTGCTCCTATGTTAAGTGCATATATTGTGATGAATGTTATGCCCTCTGATGGATTGTCCCTTTTGTCAATATATTGTGTCCATCTTTGTCTCTTGTTATCTTTTTTGGCTTGAGGTCTGTTTTGTCTGATATAAGTATGGCTACACCTGCTTTCCTTTGGTTGCCATTTGCTTGGAGTATCATCTTCCATCCCTTTGAGCCTATGTTTGTCTTTAGAGCTGAGATGGATTTCATGGAGGCAGCATATCGTTGGGTCTTGTTTTTTAATCCATCCAGACACCCTGTGTTTTTTATTGGTGAATTCAATCCATTTACATTTAGAGTGATTACTGATGTATGAGGGCTTAATACTGCCATTTTATCTTTTGTTTTCTGGTTTCTATATATTTCTTATTTCTTTTTCCTGGTGTTTCTGTCTGCCATTTCAGTTTTGTGGTTTTTTGTGATGTGTTTCTCAGTTTCCTTGTTCTTTATGTTTCAGGACTCTGCTTTGAATTTTTATTTTGTGGTTACCATGAAGTTTATATAAAAGATCTCATAGATGAGACAGCTGTTTTTCTGCTGGAAGCCTTATTTTCATTTGCTTATGTAGGTTCTTTCCTTTTCCTCTTTCCCTCTTGTTTTTGTTGTCACAGATTATTATCCCTTTTTGTATTGTGAGCTTGTTACCAAATTGAAGTGGTTATAGTTATTTTTAATGCTTTCTTTCCCTTTAACCTTTATGTTATAATTATTTACTAACCTATTCTGATATAGAGTTGATCTTATTCTATCTGTCTATTTATCACCTTGATAAAGCTTTGTATGCCTTTGCCTTTTCATTTCAGGTAGGAGGGCTCTTTTCAAGACTTCTTGTAAGGCAGATCTAGTGGCAATGAACTCCCTCAGCTTTTGTTTGTCTGCAAAAGCCTTTATTTCTCCTTCATATTTTGAAAGATAACTTTGCTGGATAGAATACTCTTGGCTGACAATTGCTATCTTTAATGTCTGCAATTTATCATTCCACTCTCTCCTGACCTGCAGAGTTTCTGCTGAAAAATCTGCTGACAGCCTAATGAGGGTTCCTTTGTAGGTTATTGTTTTTTTCCCTCTGGCTGCCCTTAATATTCTCTGTCATTGACTTTTGACAGTTTTAATATAATGTGCCTTAGAGATGATCTTTTTCCAATGAGGTAATTAGGAGTTATATTAGCTTCAGGTACTTGTATATGCAGTTCTTTCTCCATGTTTGGGAAATTCTCAGCTGTTATTTCTTTAAATAATTTTTCTGCCCCCTTCTCTATCTCTTCTTCTTCTGGGATACCCGTTATCCTTATACTGTTTTTCCTAATTAAATTGGATATTTCTTTTAGAAGTTCTCCATTTAGAAAAATCTTAGTTCTCTCTCCTCTTTCACTTGAATCATTTCTAGATTTCTATCTTTGAGCTGGCTAATTCTCTCTTCCTTATGGTGTGCTCTATTTCCAATGCTTTCTACTTTATTCTTCAACTCATTTATTGAGTTCTTCAGCTCCAGAATTTATGTTTGGTTCTTTTTTTTAGAGTTTCAACCTCTTTGGTGAAGTAGTCCTTCTGTTTGTTAATTTTACTCCTGAGCTCATTGAACTGGCTTTCTGCATTTTCTTGTAGCTTATTGTTTCTTCATGACAGCTATTCTGAATTCTTTATCAGTTAGATTGCAGTCTTCTGTGCCTTCAAGTCTGGTTTCTGGAGAGTTGTCATTTTCTTTTTGTGTTACCATGCTACCATAGTTTTTCATGGTGCTTGATGAGTTGTTCCTCTGCTGCACATTTGTGGCAGGAAACTCCTTTCTTATTTAGGTAAGGCTTTGGCTTCTTTGATCTGAGCTACTTCTGGCTGTATTTGAGAATCTGTGCTTTCCACCCTCCACTGCCTCCATCAGAGGTGTCATCAGTGCCTTCCTTCTGCTGCTTGTGCCTCTGAGGTTGCTGGTGTCTTGCTGCTTATGGTGTCACTGCAGGCAGGGGTGTCACCACTGGGGTCATCAGGCTTGAGAACACCTCTGCTGCTTCCAGAGTCATCTGGGTCACAGGTTACCCCACTGTGGTGGGGGGAGGGGGAGAGTGGGGCAGGAGGCAGGGTCATGGGCACTTCCACCACCTCTGGGTTTGTTGGGTCTGCAGGTGCCACTGCTGTGGGTAGGAAGCTAGAGTTGTGAACACCGCTGCAGCTGGAGGGGGGGGGGGACGAGGGTCATGGGTTCCACTGTTGCTAGTACTGGGCTCTCCATGAGTTTGGGTGCTGCTGTTCTGGGGTTTTCTGGGAGTACTGGCACCATTGCTGCTGAGGGTGCTGGGTTTGCAAGTGTCACCACCACTGCTGGGTGGGCTGGGGTCAGGGGCATCACCACCAGCACCAGGAGGGAATGGGTAACTGGGCTGTGGGCACCACCACAGTTTCAGGAGTCTCTGGTCTTGGGCACTGGCATGGTTCCCGAAACCTCAGGTCCCAGGCATTGCTGCTGCTGCCAGGGGCACCAAGGTCTTAAATGCAGAGACCCTCCCCTGCTGCTGTGAGGGCCAGCATCAGATGCATTGCCACCAGGGAAGGGGGTTGGCTTGTGGGCACCACCAGGGTTCCTGGAGCCTCCAGTCTGGAGTGCTGGAGTGGTTCCAGAGCTTCAGGTCACAGGCACACCCACCACTGCTGAAGGTTGAGGCAGGGGCTGAGTCTGGAGTCTGCTGCAGTTCCTGGAGCCTCTTGTTTCATGTGCTGGCGTGGTTCCTAGAACCTCAGGTGACGAGCTTCACTGCCACTGCCGGGGGTACTGGGGTCTTGGATGCAGTCCCTGCTGCTGGGAGGGCTGGGCTGGAGGTGCTGCTGCTGGGGCAGGGGGATGTGGTTCCTGGAGCCTTCAGTCATGGGAGCTGCAGCAGTTCCTGGCGCCTCCAGGAGCACAGGCTACCTTAGTCCCTGGAGCCTACAGTCTTGGGAGCTGCTGCTGCTGCTTCCCTGATTCCACTGCCTCCACTAGGTCCAGGCCACTCACTTTTAGATGCATAGATGTATGGACCTCTCAGGTGTCCTGGTGTGCTATGCGGAAAATCCTTTATTGGTTTATGAATATCCTACCGGTTGTAACTTAGAGGGGAGAGACAAAGAGAGCAACTCATTCTGCCATGATGCTTTGATGTCAACCCTATAAAAATATTCTTGGAAGCTGCAGTGATTAGCCTTCAAGATGGCCCCCAATAATTCCCACCTTCTGGTATTAACACCATTGTATGGTCCTGTCCCACACCGTATTAGGGTTGGTCTGTCATCAGTAGTATATGGCAGAAGTGATGTTATGTCATTTCCAAATTAGGCTATAAGACTGTGGCCTCCATCTTTGGCATCCAGTTTTCAACCTCTCTGACCTGTTGCTGTGGGGAGAAGCAAGTTGCCATGTCGTGAGCAGCCTTAGGGAAAGGCCCGCGTGGTGAGGACTGAAGATTGCAGCCAGCGAGGACCTGAGGTCTGCCAACCCATGAGTGAGCTGAGGGGAGGATTCTCAGCCCCAGTGGAACCTTGAGAAGGCTGCGGTTTCAGACAACAGCTTGACAGGAATCTCGCGAGAGAGGCTGAGCCAGAACCACTGGCTTCCACCAGCTACGTCTCTCCTGGACACCTGGCCCTCAGAATCTGTGTGAGGTGAGAAGTGTCTATCACCTTAAGCTGCCATGTTTTGTGGCAAATTTGTTATGCAACAATAGATAAGTAATGCAGAGCAGTTTTCTTCTTGGGAGGGATGGTCGTAAGATCATGGAGAAGTACTTAGAGGGCTTCGCCTTTACCTGAAATGTTTTATTTTTGAAATAAACTATCTAAAGCAAATACAGCAAGAGGTTAAGGTTTATTAGACTTAGATGACTAGCAGATGGCTGTCATTATATAATTCTTCACACTTTCCTGCATGTTTGGAGTATTTCACACGTGGCAGAACAGCGCTTGCCAGCGTTGCACCTCACTGGGAGCCAAGTCATTCTCCACCACCGTGGCCAACCTGCAGGGGGTGATGATTCTGCTGTCCCCTAAGAACCCTGCCAAGTCTTTTCTGAAGTGTTTATAAGTCGCTCACACTCTGTAGGACTAAAATATAGAACTTCAGAAGTTCACTTTTTTGGGTGGACTGTGCTATGTAATTTGGGTTTCTGTTATGATAAATGAGAAACAGTATTGGACTTGACATTTTTATTTTAAAAATTGTGATGCTTACAAACTTTCTAAAAGCCCTCATATTTGGCTAATAAAGAAGTCAAGAACAGGCTGTCAATATGATTTAAAGCCGAAAAAATTAGTATAGGTTCTGGTAAAATTATATAATTAAGAAGCAAATCAAAATGCTTAGGCCATAGCTACTTAACATGATTATAAGTGCTGATTATTCAAATGAAATTAATTAGTCACAAATTCCCCAAGAACATTAAATCACTCCCCGGTGGGGGAAAAATAGGCAATTTTATTCTCTCACTGAATATATGCTGGAATATTTTCTTTTCCTGGGAATATGGAAAGCAACTGAAGATTTATTGGTCAGTGGTCTAAAGAAAGATCAGGAACCCTTTAGTTCCACAATCAATATAGAAATGGCGAACAATAAGAGAAGCTTCTTGAGGCTTAATAAGTATACCTGAAATCCAAAAAAAGAGAACTTGTCATTACTAAGCTTGCCTCCCATGACCTCTCCTTTGAGTTAAGGAAGAATTTCAGGAGAGTGGGCTTTCAGGAAGGCAGAAGGAAACCTCGCTTTCCTCTTCATTAGACGTTTAGCTTAAAATGCCATTTGGAGTTATCTTCTTTTTGGTGATTGACCAGCTGTTTTGCCTTGCCTATTATGTTTTGTCATGAGGACAAGCCTTAAGGGGAGAAAGGATAAGGCACATCTTTTCTCTTCCCAACCTTTATCCATTCCTCATTCTGTTCATAATCTAGGTTTAAACTCTAGACGTGGTTTGGGAAGGCTGACGTGGCACGGGGCTGACTCAGGTGTCAGCACAGGTTTGAATCTACCAGTTAGGGTCCTCAGTGTGGGGAAAACAAGCCATGGAAGCCTGCTGTGGCTCTAAGGGCAGTGTTAAAATGGTATCTCTGTAGAGAGAAATGATGCTAGGGAGCCAGGCAGGGGACAAATAATGGCCTTGAATCTCAAATAAAGGAGCCAGCTCTTTATTTGTTGAACCTGTGACCCTGGAGAGCTGCTGGAAGATTTTTAATAGGGAAGAGACATGGTCAGACCGGTATTTTAGGTATCTCCCTCTGTGAAGCAATCAAGACTTGAGACAGTTGATATACTAGAGTACGGATGGAATGTCCTTGAAAGATAAATATAGAGGTAAGGATACATATTTATGAGAAAAAAATTGGAGAGGAATAAGCCAGGAGGGTGTTTTAGCCTGACTTCTCCAGAGAAAAAGAATCAATAGGATATATGATATACATATTCTAATATATATTATATATATATTCTATATCCTGTTTATATGCATATACACTGTCACATTATATAATACATATGTATAATGTATATACATACATATACACTGTGACATATATGTGTGTATGTGTGTATGCGTATACATATCTATATAGATAGACAGACAGATAGGAAGAGAGAAGGAGAGAGATTTATTATGAGGAATTAGCTAACACAATTACGGAGGCTGAGAAGTCCCAGGATCAGCTGTCTGCAAGCTGGAGAGCCAAGAAAGCTGATGGTGTAGTTCCAACCTGAGTCTGAAGGCCTGAGAACCAGGAGGGCCAATGGTGTAGTTCTAGCCTGAAAGTTGACTTGCTTGAAACCCAGGAAGAGCCTATGTTTCAGATCGAGTCTGAAGGCAGGAAGAAACCAATGTCCCAGCTTGAAAGTAGTCAGGCAGAAGGAATTCTCTTACTCTGCCTTTTTGTTCTATTCAGGCCTTCAACTGATTGGATGAGGCCCACCTACCTTGGAGAGAACAAGCTGCTTTATTCAGTTTACCATGCAAGTGTTAATCTCATCCAGAAACATCCTCAAACATATACCAGAATAATGTCTGAGCAAATAGCTGGGCACTCCATGGCCCAGTCAAGTTGATACATAAAATCAACCATCACAGAGGGCTACCTGTCTCCTAGTTTAGGTGATTGTGGTACCAAAATGAAAGAGAGTAAACAAGGTTATGAGAAGGCATGGCAGGAAACCAGTGAGCACTGTTTGGGTTCTGCTAAATCAATGTTCCTGGTAACTGGGTGAAGACAACAAGCAGGAAGCTGGATGGACAAATTGGGATGCTCAGAGATAGCGTTTGGAGAGCCTTTAGCATATAACTAATCAGGACAGGACTACCTAGGGATGGGTTGAGGAAGAAGAACCAGTTTAAAAAGAGAGAGAGAAAAGAAACGGTCAGAAATGGAAGGAAAATCAGAAGAATGCAATATTAGAAGCTAAGGAAGTACAACTTTCAGAATTAAGGGGTGACCAAAATGATCAAAAAGAGACTCAAGAAGATAGAGATTAAAAAACATCCTTCAGCACTGGCAATTAGGACATCGCTGGAGATGGCCTCAGTGAAAGCAGGACCCACAGGGAAGCTGGAGAAGAAGCTGTTACAACGGGCAAAAGAGCAGAAAGGCGAGATGATGGAGAGGGGGATGTGGAGAGACGGGACCTGTATTTCAGGAAGATGACAATGTTTATATGGTGAGGAGGAGTCAGGAAGGAAGGAGAAGCTAAAGAAATAAGTGTGAGAGGGTGAGAAACGGAGCAGGCCCTGAAAGTATGGCCAGGGATTCTGATCAAGAGCATGAGCATGTCCATATGGGGCCAAGAGGGGGGAAGAACATATTTAATTTGAATTGGAGGAAGGGGCTACTCATCCTCTGAGACTGGGAGAAACAAGTGAGAATTAATGGAGAAGCACAGAGTTTTGTAGGGGAGCGGGGGTGTGAGAAATTGAGGGAGATCATGCTCAACAGTCTCACTCTTCACAATGAAGTAGAAAGCAAGGTTTTCTGGTAAAAGGGAGAGGTAGGTTTTTCACTCAAGATGGTAGGCTGAGGACATGCATCTAAAGGCTGCCTTCCCTCCCAAAGTTCAGGTTGAAGTTTATAAGTATTTACTGGAAAGGATCACAGAAAAGTGAACAAACAGTATCACAGACAACCTTCATAGAGAACTGGAAGATACAGCGATGAAGCAGCTCTGGGTGGCTCGATAAGCTGAATTACTCAAGAGGTTGCCCGAGTGGTCTTCCCATCCCTCGGTAATAGGTGTTCCTTGCTCTCTACTCTTGCAACTCTGCCATATGCGTGATTCAGCTTTTCCTACATTTTCTATTTGTTTTTCTGCAGCACTACTCCCTATTTTTTCTCTCTCAGGTCTTATGCTGACTCATGAATTGTACTGCCTCTTGGCTTTTGCTTACCACTTTCTCTTTTCCAGCTCTGACTCTACAACCATCTGCTGACTCTATTACTATATCTCAAGAGCAAAGTCCCTAAGAGAGAGGCTCTGATCAGTTCCACCAGGCACTCCCCAGGACAGAATAGGCCTTTGGGTAGAGCTCTTGCCTCAGTTGATGGTCATATTTGTTGGGGCCAGGGCGATGGTGTTTGGGTACCAAGCATACTGACATAATCAAAATGCACTCAAAAATCAAAGGTGACTCTCTTATAGAGGTAGTTGTAGGCAGAAAGTTGAAAAGAGTAACAAATCCATGCATAGATTTCATATTCAGAAATGTGCAGAATCAACACAAAAAAAGTATGGTTATTTGCACACTCACACACACACATACATATAACTTAAGTTCTGAATAAATGAGGTAATACCATTTCTTGTTCCTGATTAAATGACCCTATATTGTAAGACGTTAATGCCCTTCAAATTAATCTATAAATCCAGTGCAATTAAAATTTAAATCCCAGTGAGCTTTTCCCCCCTAAATTTGACATGATGTTTTAACAATTCAACTGGGAGAGAAAATTTATGAGAATAGCCATGAAAAATTTTCAAAAATGCTAATGGTGAGGAGGAAATGCTTGATATATATACATACACACAACTCTATTATAAAACTACAGTAATTAAAACAGTGTGGTTCTGGTATAGACATAGATTAAGTGACCAATGCAACAACTAGAGAGCCAGAAACAGAACCATATATGTTTTGAAATTCAATAGTATAATAAAGGTGGCATTTCAAATCTACAGGGAATGATGGAGTGGTGTTGAGACAACAGGCTGCTCATGTGGCAAAAGAAAAAGGGGAACCCTCTACCTCAAACCATGTACCAAAATAAATTTCATATGGATTTAAAATCTAAGCATTACAATTAAAACTATCAAGGTATCGGAGGCAAGTATACAAGAATATCCTTATAATCTTGGGGAAGGAGAGTCTTCCTAAGGATGAAATCAAACCAATAAGAGATAAAGGAAATAGTTTTAGATTTGACTACATAAAAAGCAAAATCTTATATGTGTTAAAAGACAGCGTAACCAACTAAAAAGAAACCTATCAACTGAAGAAAATATTTGCAACTCATATGATAGACAAAATGCTAACATCTCTAATATAGAGTATATCACAACTCAATATGCAAAAGACCAACAACCGATGGGAAAAAAGATGAGCAGAGGATGTAGGCATGCCCTATGTCTTCTGAAGAAGAGCAAAGAGCAAAACGTTTGAAATTTTTAAAAAGTATATCTGTGTCCAACTGCCAAAGTACCATGTGTGCCCCTGGACTGCTAAACATTTTATTTCCTGGGGAGAGGGTTTGCTTAACGCCCTGAATAAATAACCAATGATGAAATTTTAGCCTTAACCCCGGCTACTGCTGACAAAGGGCCATCCTATGACCTTCTATTCAGTCCATGGAAGAAAAAAGGACAGACTTCAGATTCCAGGATAGATTATTGTCTGCTCTGATTAGATATTAGGTCTTTTCAACTTAGTGGACAAATGTCTCAGTAATTACATCACACGATCTTCTCTTTATCATTTCATCATGTCTGTGCTGCTTAGAGATGTTCTTAAAGTCTCAACTGATTCTTATGTTCTTCAAAGGCAAAGTCTACATCTTGGTTGTTCTTCTGTGCCTCCCACTGTTTTACTAAAGTCCTTCATTCATACTTCATAAGTGCTGACTGCTTATATACACATCCATTTTCAGACACAACATTCCTTTTTCTATCTCAAACCTTCTGAGATAATTTTTCTCAATTTCGTCATTTGAGAGTTTCTTTAATGAGAGTCTATAGATGGGTAAATCTTTCAATCTTTGCCTAAAAATGTCTTTATTTTCCCCACATTTTTGAAAGATAGTTTCACTGGGAGTACTATAACAGACTGACAGTTATTTTTTCCCAGCACTCTCTTATTCCACTGTCCTCTGCTCTTCAGTGTTGTTGCTAAGGAGTTAGTTCTCCGTCTGTGTGTTGCCCCTTTTGCAGATATTCTTTTTTTCTATGATTGCTATAAAAATCTTCTGCTTGTTTCTGTGCTCTGCAGTTACACCACACAGTATCTTTTAAGTCTGAGCAATCACGTCATTTATTAATTCTGAAAAATTCTTAGTCATTATTGATTTTCATAACTCCTCTCCCAATTTTCTCTATTCTTTCCTTCTGGAAGTCTCATTACGTATGTTGGCCTATTTCATTCTGTCCTCCATGTCTGTTAACCTCTTTGATATTTTCCATGTCTGCATCTTTCTGGGCTACATTCTGTGTCAACTCTTCAAATGTTCAGCTCATGAATTACCTCTTCTATAGTTGAGCTCTCCTCCTAAGTTTCAAATTTCCGTTATTATATTTTCGAGTTTGAGAATTTCTACTTGATTCTTCAATAATTTTTGATAGTCTTTGAACCATATCTTGGATTCCTTCTCTTTTAAAACCACATATTACACATACTTTGTTGAACACTGCTTATGATCATTTTAATATCAAAAGTCTTTTGTATGTAGCTCTGTTGTTTGTTGTTTCTGCTGACTCTAACACAAGACTTTTTTGGGTGTGTTTTGTGATTTAAAAAAAAAATGTGTGCTCCTCTTTTTGGAACTCTAGCTGCGGGAATTCTCTGAGGCCTGATTTAAGAATGCATTCCTCTTGGGAGATTTTGCTTTTATTCCGTCAGACCCAAGGTCATTTCAAATTTAAGTTCTTGGCTTGCAGTTTTTCAGATTAGGCAAATAGTATAATGAGAGACATGTGGGCTGGCCAGTGGTCACAAATTATCAGGGGAAACTTTTAAATTCTTCTTTGCACTAGCATGATCTTTAAATTTCATTTTAAAGTTATAAAACATATCAAACACACAGAGAAGTAGGCAAGTAATAGAACAAATATGTGTATATATAATACCAAGATCAACAGATGGCTTTTGTTCTGTTTGTTTCACAATTGTTTTCCTTTCTCATTTCTAATTGTTTCACAATTCTCTTTCATTCTTGGAAAAATGTGTCAATTTGTATTAACAAAATATAACAATTATGTTCAAGAGATTGAAAACATGAGAGAATATAATGATTTTACTCTGATACATATTAACCAAAGGTACTTTAATTTATTCAGAGGATTAGGGCTTTGAGTTAGGACTTGAAGGAAATGGTAAGCATTTGGAACAGTTGTTGAGAGTAACTGGAAGAGATGACAAAACAAATAAAGGGTTGATAAGCAACAGCTCTGAGCTCAACTGAGGGTGGAGGCACAGACCAGCAATGGCTCACAACTGTGAAAGTCCATGATGCAATGTCCACACATGACTGGAGTTCTGCTTGATGGATCTGGCAGAAGAACAAAGAGCTATGGAATCCACAGGTAGAGTAGTCTAAAGAAGCGTTTTTCAGATTCAATGTGCACACAAATCATCTGGGTATCTTGTTAAAGAGCAGATTCTGATTCAGTGGGTTTGGGATGGGGCTCGAGACTATACATTTCCATAAGTTCCCAGGCATTGCCAATGCTGCTGTTAGTAGCCAAGTGGTCCTGGCTATGGAGGGACTGAAGACAAGAAGGGTTCTGACACAGTGGAAGAAACCAGAGGGTCCAAGGAACTGGAGGGAGATCTCTACGCGTTGAAGAAGAGCTACAGCAGGACTAAGAAATGAGACTTGGGCGAAGAAAGGAGACTGGTGAGAGAAAGGTATGACAGTTTAGCGTTTGTGTTGTAGAGCAGTTCTGGGTTAAGATAGGATCCAGGACATAACTCATGGAGTGGGTAGTTGAAATGGAGTTGTAAAGATATCTGGAGTTAAGAAGGTCCAGGAATTGGAGACTCAGTTAAGTTGTTGGTTGGGTTGTCAATATAGTGCAACCTACAGTGATTACAGGAGGAATTGGGGTAGAGAAGAGGGGGAGCCTGATTACAGGTCTTTAATAAGAAGGGCTGGGTGGGGTAGTCATAGCCTCAAAACAGGATGAACTTTGAGCTTTGGACGGAAGCACAATGCATAGTTGGTATGTGAACAGTTAGGAATGTCAGTTAGGGAGAGGAAGTGGAGAGAACATCTTTGAACAAGGTTGATAAGTAGGAGAGTTTGTTTAAAATAGAATGAAATCATTAGTGGAAAGAGTTGACGGTTAACACGAGGGAATGAGTCTGTAGTAGACACACTGGTACTTTGCTCAGATCCCTTAACTTGCCGGCATGCCCATACCCAGCTGCTGCGAGAGTTGATGCCTGTGACATTCTCCAGAGAAGAAGCGTCATTGGCTGGGAGGGGTCACCCCACTCAGAGCTGTGTGGGAGGTAACACTCTCCATCCCCAGAAGTGGCCAGTGACTGCCTGATACGAGAATACTAAATCTCTTTACCTCTGGACACAGCTCTGTGGGGTGATTTATATTTAGAGGCTCTTTGTGGATCAGGCCATGACTGGACTTCACTGAGACCACATCCTTGCTCAGCTGCTTCCCTTTTCTTGCCCTGTTTCCCTAATGGGTTTTTCCCAAAGAACATTCCCTCAATAAATGACATACACCTGAACCTCCATCTCAGCTCTGCTTCTGGGAAGCCTGACAGAAGGCAGGTGGTCCCAGAAGTAGTCCTGGGAAGCAGACTCCAAGGATGCATTCTGGAGCCAAATCACCCATCAGCCACTGGCAATGATGGGGTAAGTAGCGATGGTCCCTGGCATGCTATAGCATGTGCGGCAGACTGGGACAGCGTACATGTAGAAAGGGATAGCGGCTTGTGCATCATCGCTGGCATTTGTGAAGTATGAAGGGGAACAGGAACTTGAAGGACTATGGAATTGGGTGGCCACTGCTGAGCAGCACTGGTGCTCTGCAGAGAAATGACAGATCAGGGCAATCGAACATCAGTCAGTCAAAGCAAAGTATGAATACCAGAGGGTCTCCTTGGCAGCATATAAAGAAGCCCTCATCTCCATCAACCAGGCTCAGGACCCAGTCTAAGAGTAGCAGGCATGTCCTTTCAGAGAAGGAACAGTCCCAGTTCTGGCAAGTCTCCTACACCATATCAAGTCCCTGAGAGAGGAGGACTGGGACCTTGAGACTCAGGACGAGGCTATCTGGGTATCCAGGTATAGACACTAACTATGCTCATAGTTCCCTAAACCCTATGACCTGCAGAAGTGATTATCACCTCTTCGTTAGTGAATAGCACAACCCCAACCCCCTCTCAAATGAAGCAGGTGGCTTACACGACCACATGCGTCCTCCACAGGATTTGTCCCCACCAACCCTGTTAGCAACCAGACCAATAACTAGGGTCAAATCTCAGCATTATCCAGCAGAAAGAGCTGGGCCTGCTAAGGGAGGAGAGAGATTAAAAGCCAAAGGACCTGCAGGAACTGGCTAACCTTCCTGGCAGGAATGGGAGGATATGCCTGGGAGTGGATCCCAAGGGTGCTGGATCAAGGGGAGGAGCAGAATATAAAGCTGGATGAGGGTGAAGTTGCTGACGTGGGGCACTTTACCTAACACAGGATTTGGGGTACGGTTAGGATATGCTACTGGCTCATAGAAGAATGGAAAAAGCGGTGGCCCACAATAAAAGAAGTAGGGATGCCAAAATTGCCGTGGGAGACTATAGAGGAAGAGAAAAGGGTTGGTCAGTGGACATGCTAGAACAGACCTTTTACAGAAAATTGGGAGACCCACCTGGCTGACTGTATTCCTCAGGAGGGCCTGAGGACACAGCTTTTACTAAGGTGATGAGGGTTACACCAGCGTCACTGAGCTCAGCTGAGGCTCTCCTCTGTAAGCCCTGGCTGATAGCAGGAGATGCTGTTATAAAACAAGACTGTCCAGTAACAATGGGAATAAGAGGATCCCAGAATGCCTAAGGCCATGTGGCAGCACTTAACCATCAGCCAGATTGGGGAGACAGTATGATGGACTGATCTGCAGGGATCTGTGGAAGAAAACATGGTGTTCCTAGAGGCAATATATGTGGGCATCCAACAGGGGTATTGCTTAATGTACACAACCAAAACAAATCAAGAATGGATGAGCCGAAGATTGAGGTGAACCATTCCAAAAGAAAGTCAAGATGCCTTGTCCAGTTTCCAGCCCTGACTCAGTTCTCAGACACAAAACCCATTTACCAAAGGAGAAGCTTGGTCCCCAAGACCCTGAAATACTATGACAAATGTATGCAATAGTGATTCCCCCACTCCTTTACCAAAGGAACCTACAGCTTTGACTTAGCTAACTATATATTTTGAACACCCAGACCTTCAGAGGGATGGTGGATACAGGGCCATAGTAGACACTGATACCCAGTACTACCTGGTACTAAGCACTGTCATGCACCCCCTATTAGAGGAGGAGCATATGAGTCAGGTAATAAATGGAGTCCTGGCCCAAGCTCAAATCAAAGTGGGTCCACAAGAGTCCATGGACCTCAGTGATTATTCCCCTAATCCATAAATGTATGATCAGAAGGGACACACTTAGCAATTGACAGAACCCTCATATTGGTTCCTTCACCTGTGGAGTAAGAACTATTGTAATAAGGAAGTCAAAGCAGCAGTCCATGACACTGTGCCCCTCACCCCAGGTAAGACAGTAAATTACAAACACCCCTGCATCCTAAAAGGAATAGCAGAGATTAGTGCCACTGTCAAAGACTTAAAGGATGCAAGGCTGGTGGTTCTTATCATATCCCCATTGAATTCGTCAATCTGGCCCCTGAAAAAAACCAGATGGATCACAGGGAAAGACACTGCTCCACCGAAACCTAACCAAAGAGTAGGTTCAATGCGGCAATATTTACTGGAGCAGGTGAACACAGACTCCAGTGTGTGGCTATTAAACTGACAAAAGCATTCTCCATACTAATTAAAACGGAGAACCAAAAACAGTTAAGCACACATGGGATGGACAACATTACACACCGAAGCCCTGCCCCAGGGCTACAATAATTCTTTTGCTCCCTGGCACAATAAAGTGTGAAAGAACTTAGGCCATCTGAACACGTGAGGAACATCACGCCTTGATGAAATCATTGCAATCCAGCTGCATGAGCAAAAAATGGAAAGAACATTGAAGGTCTTGGTAAGATACAGGTACTTCAGAAGGTAAGTGATAAACTCTTCAAAGATACAGGGGCCCAACACATCAATAAAGTTTTCAGGGGCCCAGTGGTCTGCGGCAAGGCAGAAGATTTCCTCCAAAGTAAAGGGCAAATTATTGTACCTTGTGCTTCCCAACACAAGGAAAGAAATATAACCCTTGGTAGGCTGCTTTGCATTTTGGAGGCAGCATATTCCCCACCTGGGAATACTGCTATGGCCTGTTTATCAGGTGATGTGGCAAGAGTTGTGCAGTTGGCCTCGGCTGTGGTCCCAGCAGCCCTGCCATTTGCCCATCCGGCTTCCCTTACTCTCCTATGGTTTTCTTGGAGCACAACTCCCCAGTAATTCACGTGCTCTGAGCTCCCTGTCTCAGACTCTGCTTCCAGGGAACTCAATCTAAGACGAGTTCATAAAAGGGATGAGGTAGTCACAGGCGAGGGAGGGCGGCTGGCTTTTATTTGATGGCCATGGATTATAGAGATGAAAACAAACCACAGTTAAATATGATTGGCCTCAACGTCCTAACTGGACACAGGTCTTCGACAGAGGCTGCCCCATGGTCTGGGTGAGGGCTGACCCACAGCGAGCTGAACAAGGACACAAACCTTGCTCTACCCGCGAGTCACTGGCTGATCATCTCCCCAGAAGTGTTTGATTTGGGGAAACTGCAGACATGGAGTATATATATTTGGAGAAAATGTTTCTGACCGGAGGTGCTGCAAGCCCTTCAAACTAGACCACATACCAAGAACATGGCTGACTTGGATTCCGTGTAGGCACAATGCCAGCTACACAATAAATCCTTCCTGAATTTGATTTCATTAAAAAAGTAGATCTGTTTCAAGCACTGTGATAGCCACAATCTTAATTCCTAATATTACATTTTAAAATTATGTTACAAATTATATGACACTTTGGCTTTTTATTTTTGGAGGAAGATTAGCCCTGAGCTAACATCTGCCGCTAATCCTCCTCTTCTTTTTGCTGAGGGAGACTGGCCCTGAGCTAACATCTGTGCCCATCTTCCTCTATTTTATATGTAGGACGCCTGCCACAACATGGCTTGATGAGCAGTGCTGTGTCCGCTCCTGGGATCCGAACCGGCAAACCCCAGGCTGCTAAAGCGGAGCACGTGAACTTAACTGCTGTGCCACCAGGCTGGCCCCTATATGATACTTTGTAATAATTTTTTTCATGCTATTAATTCACTCAACAAATATTACTGAATGCCTACAATATACCAGGCACTATTCTAGGCCAAGCTAATAGTGGCTCTAGGATTTTTTCAATACAGCATTTATCCATACAGAGTTAAATGCGAGAGAGTTCAAACATATACACCAGGTGTTATCACATATCAGTTGTATGACCCCTGTGTTTGTATTTTTGAGAGTCTTAGAGGTGGCACTCTTTCCTTCTTTGGATTACAGGCTTTTAGATGATGCAAACCAGGTGACTATTCTTTTAAAAAGTCTTCTCACCATGTCTGGCAGTGCTCTGCCCCCAGTAGGTGACTGAGTGACATCTTAACCACAGCTCCCCGCACCCCCCCCCCCCCCCCACCAGCACCACAATACAAGTTTGTTAGTCCACAAACAACTGGGATTAGTTTCAGGAGCTTGTAAAACTCTCTCAGAGCAGGAGTCCTGGCTGGGTGTTATTTATTTCATTTCAAACCTGACAGCATGAGAAACAGACAGGGAGTTTTTTCTCCTCATCTCAGTGTACTGCTGATAAATGTTGCAGGGCACCAATTTTAAAAAGATCCAAAAGACATCATATTTTGAAAGCATGACATGACAAGATTCCCCTACATAATAAATATATTAATGGATTCGGAGAAAAAGCGTTCTGTTTTTGTCTTCTTAAAACAGTCATTTAAGCCACACAAGTAGCGTCCCAGAAGGGTTTGCTGAGTTGCAGTACAGCATAGCCTAGCGGGCTGATGATAAATATGGATTTTAGGCATCTTGGTTAATAGTCCTAGCCTTGCCATGAATAAATGCTCTGGATTTTCTTAATAAAGCAAAACCCAGTGGTGACACTATATGTACGATTAGACTAGGGAGACCTCACCTTCTCAATTAGCACCGCCCCCAGTTCTTCTCATCTCAGTTAACAGCACCACAATTCACTCACCGTCCAGACCAAGAATCAAAGAGCATCTCTGACTCCTCTCTTTCTCTACACTGCCTCATTGCAATCTCATCTAAACTCTGCTTGCTTCACTTCAAAATATACCCCAAGCTTTCAACACCCCCTCCACCATCAACCTGGTCCAAACCAACACACCTCTCCCTTGGGTTATGTCCGCAGTCTCCGAGCTGACCTCCCGCATCCACTCATTCCCCAGAGAGCAGCACAGGTGGTCTTTTAAACACGTCAATCAGGTCAGGCACTATCCATGTTAAAACCCTCCAATGGCACTTACCACAGTAAATGAGCCATTTGACGGATGATCCGGGGCCTGCCTGACTCTTGGGCTTTTTTTCCTTCTATTTTCCTTCTTCTTCCTAGCATTCTAGCCACACCTTCTTGCTGTTTCTCAAACACATCAAACCCATTACTGTCTCAGGACCCGTGCATTTCGTGTTCCTTCTGGGTGGAAAATTCTTCCCTCCACATTTTCACAAGCCTGGCTCCTTCACATCATTCAAATCATCTCTTCAGGTGAGCCTTCCTTGATTACCCCAAAGTAGCCCCCCTCACCCCCAGATACTCCCCATGCCATTACCCTGGCTTTACTGCCTTCATAGCATTTATAATCATATGAAATTATGTCATATAAAATTACATTATATTATACATATGTTTATGTCTTCCTGACTAGAATACAAGATCTTGAGGACAGGAACTCTACCATGGATCTCCAGAGCCTAGAATAATGCCTGGTATATGCTAGGCATTCAGTAATATTTGTTGAATGAATTACAGGAAAAGAATTATTACGCAGTGTCATACAATTTGTAACATACATTTAAAAATGTAATGTAGGAATTAAGATTGCAACTATCACAGTACTTGATGCAGATCTACTTTTTTAATGAAATTAAGTTCAGGAAGGATTTATTGATCAGCTACATGTGCTCACCATGGTACTGACCTCGTGGACAAAAATCAATGGTAACACATCCTTGCGTCCCATATTCAGTGTCATCCAAGAACTATGGTCTTCACCCCAAGCAGCTCCTGGGTCTTGGCTACAGGACAAGGGAGGGAAGAACTCCACATCTCGTTGAGATGCTGAGCAGAGCTGACAGGAAGAATGGCCGGCCCACTGGCATTGATTAGGAAGTTATGGGGTGGGTGAGTGTTTTGGGAGTGGAAGCCAACATAAAAGTTTTCAAAGGTGATAGTTCCACTTGGTATCCAGGAGACTGGGCAATAAGATTTGTTCGAGGTCACTCCAGGAATTACTGTCAGAAAAGCAAAAGCAAAGAGCTGTGGCCTTTGGACTCCATGCTATTCTCCAGTGTTGTGGGCAACCTTAGGAAGCAGTAGAAACTGCAACACATCAAAATAATAATAAAGTTTTTGGTTGAGGTTTTGGTTGACTCCCAGCTGGTTACTCTGCCTTCTTCACCACTGTGCTTACAGCTGGCCCTGGAAAGCAGAGGTGGGCGCAGCTATGCCTTCATTCATGCCTCCTTGAGGATCCTGGGACTCTGTCGTACAAACGGATTTCTCTAGTTCAGCTCATGAAAAGAAATAGATTTCTTTTCTTCTTTTGATTAAAACCATTCTGGAATCTCAAGTATCAGATATCATTGCACAGATGATACACTTCAAACTATTTTTAAGAGTACAGTTCAGTGGCATTAAGTACAGTCACATTGTGGTACAATCTTCATCTTCCCAAACTGAAGCTCTGCATCTATTAAACAGTATCTCCCCATCCCGTCTCCCCCTGGCAACCACCATTCTACTTCTGTCTCTATGAATCTGACTACTCTTGGGACTTTATATATGCACTCTGATCCGTTTTATCAGTTGCTGAGCTAGGAACACTGTAAAACATCAGTGCCTCAAAATTCATATAAATTTACACCAAAAAGGGTAAATTTCATTGTATGTAAAAGATTCCTCAATATACCTAACTTAAAAAAATTAGTGCTAATTTCCCCAGGGCCAGGGGAGTCCAGAGAGGACCTGGGAGGAGTTGAGGACTGTTGTCTCAGTGCATGTCCCTGTGGTGTTGGGATTCAGCTCTGTTTTTCCAGCACTCTGCACAGATCTCAAAGACCAAGAACGCAAATGATGCAACATGAATGGACCTGGAGGGCATCAGGCTGAGTGAAATAAGACAGGTACTAAAGGACAAATACTGAGTGATTCCACTTGAATGAGGTACCTAGAGTAGTCAAATTCAAAGGGACAGAAAATCGAATGTTTGCCAGGGGCTGGGGCATTAGTGTTTAATGGGGACAGAGTTTCAGTTGGGGAAGAAGAAAAAGTTCCAGAGATGGATGGTGATGAAGGTCGCGCAACAAGATGAATGTACTTAATGCAACTGAATTGTACACCTAAAAAAATGGTTAAAATGGTAAATTTTGTTTTATATTTATACTATTAATTTATTTATTGTATTATTTATTTATTATATTTATTTTTTACCACAATAAAAAATTGAAAAAATAACTTAAAAAAAAAAGAAAAAAAGACCAAGAATGTGAAGAAGATTCCCTAAACCTCCCAAGGGCACTCCCAGCCTGAGATATTTTCCCTGAAGCCGCCTGGACTGAGGAATTGGACCTACCTAACTCAAAACTCCTCTGCGTACCATGCATTGCCCCTGACTGCGGCAGAACTGCTGTCCACAGCCACCACAGCAAAGGGCTGGGGAGGGCGCTGGCACCTGGATTGTAAACATCCAGTGTAACCAGAGCCCTTTTGGGGTTCTACTGAGCCTGAAGCCAACTGTAAGTATAAACAGCTCATCAGGAAGTTCTCAAAAATAACGTGGCGGGACCTTTTGCAGTGGCTCTGTTCCTAGCCAACACCCCAAACATCTTTTCAGGCTCCATGCAAATGCATCTTACAAATCCCTGTTTATCCATCACATCAGCTGATTTGAGTCATAAGCTACCTTTGATCCCCTTAGACACCTCTGACCTTACAAATAATCTGGGCCTCATGATTCCTTACTCTTCCTTCCTTCCAGTCATTTCTCTTTATTTAAAAAAAAAAAAAGTCAAAACAACCTTTGCTTTGTCCTTTCTGTCAGTAAAAGGAAACCAAGATTAAAACAACCCAGATCAGCTTGAAGGGTAACAAAGACATCAAGTGTGTGACAGTGTCTCTGAGACGTTATAAAGCTTAATTTACAGACCATCACTGCGATGAGAAAAGGAAGGGGTGGATGGACACAGGCGGCCCACTGCAATGGCAGTTCCACTAGGAAATACTGCCAGGGGCAAGACAACGCTGTGGGCAAGGTACATACAGTGAGATATAAAATATGAGTCTGTCTTTTCCAGTTCAAATGGATGTAAAAGTTAAGAATGTGCCTATCAAAAATCATATACCAATGGAGACAAACTCAAATTCTACTCAGAGGCAATAATCCAAGAGAAGTCCTTCATACACCATGTGTTGTAAGACATTTCCTTAATTTTTAGCCCAATTTGCAAGGTCTGCAAAGGTGGCTTAATTATTTTTCAGTTTTAAAATAAAATGATTCCCAATAGGAAAGTCAAAATTGACTCTGATGATTATAAACAACGAACTCAGCCTTTAACTGTCTTGATAACTAGGAAGTCAAATAAAATAAGAATTGAATCCAAGCTCTGTGTGTGTAGACAGAGGCCAGACTTTGGATCCTAGAGAACAAATTTTAGTCTCAGTAATCTTTCTGCCTGGGCAAACTACAAAGGAAGGCAACTAGATGCTATTTTCCTGGACTCTAATATTTAGAGAGCTCAATATGCTGCATTTTACCAAATGGCACTTCATTTTACCAAATGGCACTTCATTTTATCCACAAAATTAATCAAGTAAATGATAAAACATAATGAGAAGACAGCAAGGCCGATCTTCCTGATCCCATCTTAATTTTTCCACTGGTGATATTAGCAATTTCTCTGTAGCCTGTCATGGGGCTGAACTGAACGTCAATTAAGGGAAATACAGGGGGTTGAGAACAGACCTGGAATGAGTTATAACCTCCCCATGTGGTCATCTGCCCACCACTGGTTAATTTCACATAGGCTGCTGGAGTTGGGGGACAATCCATCTTTGGCTTTGGGGTAGGGGCCACGCTGGGTCCTCAGAGTCACATGGCTGCAATTTCACAGGGCAGCATGACAAAGTTCTGTGCTCCAGTAAAAGTGTATGTTTAAAGTGAGGCAGTGACACCATCACACATATGTGCTGTATTTCCAGGTGTGACAGGTTAACAGAGTTTCCAGTTTTTATATTAATACCTATAAACATCACTAACAGGATTTTAAAACGCTGATTGCCATGGATAGGACCTCAGTTGCTTAGATTGTGGAACGTACCATATCAGTGTCAGTGAATGGCATCATTGTCCACTCAGCTAAGCAATCTTTAGCCAAGCTCTCCCTAAACACCCCTCCTAAGCCCCCCTGTAGCCAATGCTTCACCCAGTCCTTCTGACTTTTACCACCCAAGCATCTCCTAACTTCACCTGCTCCTCCCCCACTCCTCTGTGGTCCAGGATGCCAGCAGCTCCCATGTATCTAACAGCCCCCTCACTGGTCTCCTTGAATTCACTCTGACCCCTCTCCATCCTCTGGGCATTCTGTGCAAGAGTATACCTCATGGGCACACAAAACTGTTTGTTATTCACTTCCCCCAAAGCTTAACTTGCTTCCTCCTGTTCTAAGGATTAAACAATACTCATTAACCTGCTCTGTCTGTGATGGCCCCACCATGCTCCTCTCTCAAGGGTCTCGTGGCCTCTTCTCTGTCCCTCATGGTTGGGGTCCTACAGGTTTCTCCCACCATGGAGGCTTTGTGCTGACACTCCCACTGCTTGGGATGCTCATCCTTTTCCCTCCTCGTCTAATGACAGGATCCTTCCATTCTCAGCTCAAGCCTTTCTTTCTTAGAAGTAATTACCGCCCACGCCTCCTATGAGAGGTCAGCTCTGCATTTATGTGTCCTCACCACACAGTGTACCTCTCCACTCACCTGCCCAGTGCAGTTCTGATTTCACACCTATCTGTAAACTCGATGAGTTTACATATTAACTGTGACCCCCTCCCCACCCCCAACTCCAACCCCAGTGCCTGCCAGCCTGCCTAGCACATAGCAGGCACTCAGTAGATACTTGTGGAACGAATGAATGAAAATTCCAGTATTCCAGGGCTTTAAACCTTTAAACCCTTAGAGTGGCAAATCTACCAAGACACAAGTGGCAAGACTTCTTAGCAAAAGGAGTCGTCCCTGAGTCCCTTCCCTTGGTGTGTGGAGGAAATAGCCCTATGAGTCTGCTCTCAAGATAGCTCTGACCTTTGCTAACCAAGTAGGAAGGAGCTGCCGTGCTTTTTCCATTTCTAAAACCTCTACTTAGAATGCAGACTTATTGGGATTATTCTCTTTCAGGGGAGTAATTGGGCAGCTGGACTCCAGTTGCTCAAGCATAATGTCCATATGTATGTACATTAATATAGGGAAAAATAAACTCATTACAATTTGCTGATAATTATAAAATGGCAACGACTCTCTTTGACCAAACTTTATTCAGGCTCCTTTGAGCCCTCTTTATGACTAGACCTTGTCCTTGGGCCCTGTCTTTGGCCTGCCAAGCATTCTTCGGCCAGCAAGAATCCTGCTTAGTCAGTTTATCCCTCACCCTTGATATCTGATCACCCTCGACATCTGATCGAATTCCTCATCCCCACCCTTGACGCCTGATCACCCTGGCCCGCCTGCAGCAGGAATCCTGTCAAGTTGGTTTAGCAAGAACCGCCCCCCCTCCGTGTCCTTGATGTTTCCTGTTAGTAACTGTCCATCCACTGACCCCCTCACTCTGCTCTTGGCTACAAACCCTCAGCTATCTTTGCTGTACTTGGAGTTGAGTCCACCCTCTTTCCCTTACTTGCAAGTCTTCACACCTATCATGACAGTCCTGAATAAAGTATTCCTGACTATTTTAACAAGTGTCAGAACAAGTTTTTCTTTAACAAAAGGAAAGATTTTACCTGGGGAGGGTCCTACACCTTGAGGTGTTCTTTCATTTGTTCATTCTATCCATTCATTTATTCAAAGCATTGTAAGTAGGTAATTCCTCTATCCTTCCCATGGTTAGTGAGGCTCCAAGACGCTGAGGGCCCCTGTGTGATAGGCTGCTTTATAAAATGTGCTGTATGTTCTGAAATGGGGTTCCCTCTTTGAGACAGAGACAGAGAGAGTATACCCTTCCCAGACTGGGAGAGTGCTAGGATAGGTTTGACCAGAGAGCTAAAATAATCATGTCTTTCTCCAAGCTGGTGGGAGTCTCTCTCCTCTGGTAAACGAGAAAATGTCTCACTTTGGCTCATGTCTGGATGAATGGTGTTCTGGGTATTGGTGATTCTATCACTGATTGATCCGGCACAGAGCAACTCTGTCCTGCAGTTCATGTATCCCAAAGCTGGGTAGAAAGACAAGCAGCCGCCAACGAAGGGAGGGCCCCAGCAATAGCAGGGAATAGGCAACCTGCATTAAAGCCCTCAGTGAAGGAACACTGGGGCCCATGGTCCAGTGTGGGTGTGAAAGGGCAGGGGGCTAAAGGAATTCTCTATTCCCCTTTACTGAAGGGTAGAAGAAGACAAGTAAAAAAGGCCTGTAGCAGGAAGCAATTGGAACCTTCTGGGTTGTCCCTGCCATCTCTACTTCCTACTCCCTCTTCCCAGGCATCTGAGCAACAAGGCCAGGGTGACTCAGTGAGCGGTGGCTGTGGTGAGCCCAGCATCCAGGGCTGCTCCAAGCATTGTTCCTCAGAGAACAGGGACAGGCTGAAAGAGTTACTCTAGGGGCCACAGGGACAATGAAACTAGAAATGATCTTCTGGTTGGACCATAAAAGAAGATGTGTTTGGGGCCAGCTCCGTGGTGTAGTGGTTGAGTTTGGTGTGCTCTGCTTCAGCAGCCCGGGTTCTGGGGTTCGGATCCCAGGCTTGGGCCTGACCACTTATCAGCCATGCTGTGGCAGCAACCCACATACTAAATAGAGGAAGACTGGCATAGATGTTAGTGCAGGGTGAAACTTCCTCAGTGAAAAAAAAAATCTTAAAAAAAAAAAGAACATGTGTTGGGCTGTATTTTGGTAGAATTGCCTTGTATCTCCTGCAAATGTGGACACACTTTCAGCCTGCCTTATGAAGCTCCTGAGACTCTACCTTGTAGTGACAAAGTATAGCCTAGAAGCCAGGGTTGGTCTTGTTCCCTTTTGGATCCTGGAGCCTCAGCAGTGTGTCTGGTATACCATGGACCCCGAAGAAAAATGTAATAGATAGATGAACCTAACTAGGATTGGGATTAAAATTTGGTCCCAACACTAGAGTTACAAACTGATACGGAGGTCCACCCGCTCGTATTTTTAAAACTAGAGCTAGACGTTTTCAGGCCACCAGCAATATTTGAGCAGGAGTTAGGGTCTATTTTCAGCTGGAAATGACTATGTAAAGTTAAGTGGCTTAAATTAAGATAGGGCTAGGAACATTGCTGGCTGGGGTCCAAAGCTGGGGGCTGCTATGTTTGAGTGATTTTCAAGCTGAACAGACGAGGCTGTGTCTCGTGGAAGCACTGGCTATCTGTAATACATGTCCCTGGGGTGATGTCAGCAGCTGTAGCTGGACAAGTCTCTTGTACCCAAGCTGTTGTCAGGACCGAAGATAAGAGAAACAAACCACACAGAACACGATCCTTGGCAATCACAAGTAGCAGAGGCCTTTATTTCAATCCCGTGGCTCTCAAGTGCCCCAGACTTGTTAATGGACATAGGAATTCAGAATGGAGTTTGGACTGAGGCATTTTCATTGGCTGCTTGGGTTCCCTCTCCACGTGCTGAAACAGTATCCAGATGTCAACCCACATGCAAAGTTCTGCAACTGCAACTATTTTCTTCTGGACAGAACATACCAGGTTGGAGCCTGGGTTACAAAAAGCTGGTATTTTTATTGAGTGGGGGCATAAATCATGATAATACCATAAAGTTCAGATAATATCAGGAGTCTGATGAACATAGGATTTCCACTGGGCTTGGATAAATAAATGGAACCCATCATTACTTTGTTTCTTTATGAAAAACCTCTTCTGGTGGAAGAGAAGATTATTCTTTTGGCTGCAGTATTTCCCCTTGCTGTCTACCTCTCACAAAATACATTCATGTAAACAGAATGTTTTACAAACACACAGATTTCTTTTCTCTTTTCGTTGGGGATTTTGCTGTGGTGCACTGAAAAAGTATTCATTAGCTTAAAAGTATTTTTCAAAATGCAACCCCACTCCAGGTTTAATTATATACAATATAGGTCAACTTATTTTAAATGGGCCCCAAAGTGGCTGTCCCTGAACTATTTTTTATGTTTTGCATGAGTAAGTTTCTCTATTACTGAGAAAAAGTCGATGGTGAGAAGTTAAAGACAAATGCTTTCTCTATCCAAGCAGCCTGTGGGTGATTTTCCAGGACAGTAACAAGCAGGTGCAACCAGAAGACGCTGATTCTCTGGGCGCTGCATCTCCTTTGCCAGCAGATTCAGGAGAACCCCTCCTTCAGGACAGCCCCGCCCGAGGCCACCCTTTCACATGCTCCCATGGGCATACCTTCTGATGGGCTCTAAGATGACACGGGCTGGTTCTGACCCCTGAAAAAGGTGGGGGAAGGCAGCAGGCCTGATGTGGCAGGAATGCAAAGCTGAAAGCCCCAGGGTGAGAAATCTTCCCTATATGGACACACTTTATATTCAAATCAGAAGACATTTTTCCATGTTAACTAAAATTTGAGAAGAGTGATTTATTCAATTTTCTCTTCGAAACACATTTCTGCCTTGGCTCTGCAGAGCTGTCCATTCCCTCCCACTGCAGGGCCTCCGGGTCACATTACAGGGTCACCCCAGCTGCCCCCAATAGCTGAGACTATGAAGCAGTGGAAACAAACATCATTGCCTTTAGGCCTTCACATCTATTTAAAATATAATTTTTATCATTTTTACAAAGATGACTATTAGGCAGTACACTACCTAAAGCTTGCTTGAGAAAAAAAATACATATATACACGTATACATTCAATTTTCAAGGCTTTCGAACTTGTGTTTGCCATTTGCGATGAGCGATCTGTCCTTTAACAAGACCAGAAGCCAATGAAATCGAAAGCCAACAATGCAAAGAATGCACGTCTCATCTTCAAATACGGCTCTGTGTTACGTGGCTGGACTCTGTGACCCACTCTCTTCTGATGTAGACACTGCAGTCTACAGGCAGTCCACAGCCTCACTGCCTCCCAATGCCATGCTGTATTTCTTCTTTATTCTCCCTTCTCTTGCTCATGTTTCTGTATTGCTGTGTTTCTCCCACCTGTCCCCCCGGCCTGCCAGGTGTCTCCCACGTGAGCCTCACTTTCCCCAGGAAGCCTCTCCACTCATTTCCAGCATACCCCTATCTTTGATAATTAATCGCACACTGACTTAGATTTTCTCATTGTGTCATGTGTTCACTAATCTCACAAATGAGGTCAACTCCGTAAGTGGAAGCACTGTGTCTTATAAGAAAGAAGAATCCCTTTGTATCCAGACTATGAAGGCCCACAGCAGGTGTTCTGTAGCTTCCTCTTAAAGTAAATGTAAGACAAAATATACTAGCTAATGGTTTTAAGAGTGTCAGTTCTATTTAGCCTACTTGACATCTTCACTTGATATCTCAAATGCACCTCAAACTCTACATGTCTGAGAGCCCAATTCATGAACCTTCTCAGAGCCCATTGTCCCGTCATTTCTCTCTCAGTGAGTGGTACCCTCATTTATCTGGTTCCCCAGCTAGAGACCTAGACCTTATCCTTGGCAGCTACCTTTTCTTAACCCCTTATTCCAACACATCACCACTCCCTACCCAACCCACCTCCTAAACATCTCTCCAACCGCATAGATTTCTCTTCGTCTCCATGTCCACCACTCCGGTCCAAGCCACCACCATCCGCTCCCATGTGGACCACTGCCGTAGCCTCCTATTTGGTCTCCCTGCCTATCTGTTCTTAAAATGTGAGGCTGCTCAGGTCACCCTCCACTCACAGTCTTCCTTTCGCTCTGAGATAAGGACCAGGATCCCCAGCACTGCTTAGGAGGCTCTGCAGGGTCTGGCCTGTCAACCACCTCCCCAACCTCCTCAGGGGCCTATTGGCCTCTCCCGAGCTCATTCAACTCTGCAGATATGCATGTCCCCTCCCCTCCACAGTGACTTTTACATGCAGCCTCCCCCTTGCAAATCCACTGGCAACACTGTTCCCTGACCTCTTTCTTCAATCTCAGAGACACATCCTGGATCTCCCAGACTCTATTTATTTTTGTGGTGACTTGATCAGTCCCTCTACCAGACCCAAGCTCCATGAGGGCACAGACCATGTCTGCTTTGCTCTCTATTGCATCCTCAGTCCTGAGCACAGTTTCTGGGCCAGAGCAGGCTCTCGACCATTATTTTCTGAACAAACAGTCATCATCCTGAAGTGGTAGAGTATTCAAGCCACTTTCACGTACACCGTCTCAGTTCACCCTCATAATAGTGTCATTTTACAGATAAGGAAATAGAAACACAGAGATTCTGAGAATCTTCCAGATCACAATCCTGATAAGGATCAGAATTGAGACAGGTTTTCTGATCCCCAATCCTGTGCTTTCTCTGCACGGTTTCTCATTTTATGGTACTATGTACCATTCCAAATATAAACTACCAGGAGGCCGCAGCTGTAGTGATAAACACTGGTTTTAGCATTAGAGTGACCTTGCTTCAGAGCCCAGCCTTGCTCTGATTTACTTTGTGACTTTGGGCAAAGTAATTCATCTAACTCAGGACAGCGCCCACCCAGAGGGCTGTGGTGAGAACTAACAGGTCAAGGTGCAGGAAGCCCCACCCAAGCGCCTGGCACATGGTAAGCATCCATAAATGCTAGCTAATAATAGTGATGGAAAAACAGCACGAGTCCCTCCTAGTTTCAATACCTATAAGTAATTCCTACACTCTGGCAGGTTACTTTCTATACTGTAACTAATGCTATAAGCTATAAGCACTATGGCTTCTGATTACACAGTTATCAAACCTTTTGCTTCACTGTGTTAGGAATTTTAGCCATTCTCCACCTCTGCTTGCTGCAGTTGCAAACTTTGGCCTCACTCTGTCTAGTCTACTTTATATGCCCCAGATTTCTTTCATGGCACAGAGCTTCCTCTTGCTCCCTCAATTCCATCACTGCCTGTATCTGGCAGAAGCCCAAAGACCTGCCCCTTTAGGACCCCGGCTGTAGATGACCAGTGGCAGAAAGGACTGTAGCCAGCTACAGATTGTAATTTGCGTTGTCTACCTCTTTCTTCCCTTGCTACAAGTACTCCTAAAATCAATGTCGATTTTCCTAGAAGGGAATGTAAAAAAGCAGACAGGCACAGCTATCCTCAGCAGGGGATTTTCTCTGTAACAGCCTAAGTTGACCTCCATTTCTTGTTGCTGATAAAGGTAGAGCACCCCATGAGCCTATCTCAGGTACATTCCTTCTTACAGCAGAACAACTCAAATGGTTACTGACAGAGGTTAACGAGACCACCAACACAGTACAACTCACGGTTAAGCCAAATCCAACCCACAGGGAAATGAGTGGGGTGGGAGAATCCCCCTTCCTTTTGGGAACTCCCCACTTTAAACTCTTTGTTGTCTTCAAAGATGAAGCAAGTGTTAACATGTGTCACTTGAGATAACAATACAAACTCCCTGGAATGAGTGAGTTCCTGGTCTGAGACTATTCTCTAGTGTCAACTGAGATTCACGGCTGCCCAGTGTCAGGGCCAGCGTTGGCCACTCTGATGCCAGCATTACTGCATCCCTCTAAGGTTCTCCACCTCCCCTGCCATGGGACAGCGGTACCCTGAGAACTTAGGGACTAGTTACCCTAGCGGTTTTTCTTGCCGTGAGAGGTGGTGTGGAACACAGGCGGAAAGAGCACAGGTTGCGAGTCAGATGCCTTCAAATCCTGGCTCTGCTGTGCAGCCTCGGCCACTGAGTCTCTCTGAGCTCATTTTCCAACCACAAAAAGAGACTGTCTCACATACAGGGTGGCTGTTATAGCCCCGGAGCCTTATCTACTGGCTAGAACATGTTATCAGGTCAAAAAATACGAATACCACCATTCCTTCCTATTCTCAGTTATAACAGTTTTTTTTAAAGGTATGTTACAGATATGAACTTCAAAATTTCAAAAGTACAATTTGCTTTTTGTCTGACTGCCCTTAATCTCTACCTTTGAGCCTTCATTTTTCCTCAGTAGTGGGACACAGAATCTAGTTGCTTTTAGGTAAAGAGTTCAATCCCGTAATTTCTCCATTTAGGTTTAGATAAAGCATCCACTGTGTGGAAACTCCCTCCAGGGCTTGTCTTCTCTCCTTGTCCACCCTGGGTTGATTCCAGGCTGGGGGACTCATGGCACCCGTGCAGTTGGAGCAGGGATGTGCTGGTTTCTGGTACTCCCTCCACCTCCTCCGGGGCTGGCAGCCTTTGAGCTATGGCTCATCTGGAAGGATCCTGTGGGTGTCACCTTTCACATCACACCTGCTGCTGTGTACAAGTACGCCTTCAGGGCTGAGGTCCCTGGCTCTGACCTCGCGGCGTCGAGGACTGTGGCCTCTGGTGTCAGGTCCACACAAGTCCCCTGCTTCATCTTGTGTGGGTGCTGGTCTCCATCCTCCGAAGCTTTCAGGAGGCTCCTTCTGCCCCCACTGCTCTCCTGCAACCTCTGCTCTGCCACTGTTAACCCACTGTGGCTTGGGGAGGTCAGTGAGGTTCGTAAGCACCAGGAGGCCAAGTGGGATGAGCAAACCAAGGGTCCCCACCACTCTGGGATCCCCCCAATTATGGGGGATCCACTGGGGTTGAGTCTCTCCTCTGGGATTCAGCCTGAGGAAGGTGCAAACAGGCTAAGGCTGAAATCTTGAGATTCTTCGAAAACACTCTTCCTCTTTCCCAGCTTGGATAATTTCCCTCTAACTGAGGGAAAATGGCAGGCCAGAGATTCATTTCTGCCCAGATTAATCGCCCTTTTCATATCTTTTTTTTGTCTCTCAAGGCTTTTCAGGGTGACGCTGAGAACATGAGTTCTTTTTGAGCTTCATGGCCGTGCTATGGTGAGTGGTGCCTTGTGCCTGGATGCGCAAGTCAGAGGCTGGGCAAGGGTGCATCAACGAATGCTCTGAATATTACCACACATCAACACTTCACACCTTATCCTGCTACAGATGCAATCTATTCCCCAAAAGAAGTGAGAACTCTCCCCACCAAACACCAAATATATTTGCCTTTCCTGTAAGTTTCAAATGAATAACACCCAAAGGACCATAAGAAAATGACCACATGAATTGTGATCTTTTCCCAAAATTTATTTTAAAAATTAACATACAGTAACACTGACTGTGTAGTGTGTGTGACTTTTTTGTGTATAGCTCTATAAATTTTAAAACATATAAAGGTTTACGTAACTACTACCACAACCAGAATATAGAATAGTTTCATCTCTCAAAAAAAATTCCTTTGCACATTCTCTTCTCATCCCCAACCCCTGACAGCTACTAAGCAGTTCTCCAGCACTGTATTTCATCTTTTGGAAAACCTCATATAAACGGACTCAAGAGTGCGTAACCTTTTGAGACTAGCTTCTTTCACTCAGCACACTGCCTTGAGAATCATCCAAGTTGTTAGCTGCATCAATAGCTCATTCTTTTTTAACATCTGTAGTGTCTGTGGGGACATCCCCTCTTTCATTTCTGATGCTGCTAAGTTTGTCTTTTTCTTTCTTTGTCAGCCCTACAATAGGTTTATCAATTTTACTGACTACTTCAAAGACCAGCTTTTGGTTTCATTGATTCTCCCCATTATTTTTCTGTTTTCAGTTTCATTGGTTTCTCCTCCTGTCTTTATTATTTCCTTTCTTTTTGCTATACTCTAACTACGCTCGATGCTATAAGCATGATTCTTTTTCTAGTGTCCTGATGTGGAAGCTTATTGATTTGAGATCTTTCTTCTTTTCTGGGTTTTTAATGCTATAAACATCATTCTAGGCACTATGTTAGCCATGTTCCACAAATTTCTAAACGTATTTTTATTTCCCTTCAGTTTAAAATATTTTCTAATTTCCCAAGAGACTTCCTTTTGACCCATGGGTTATTTAGAAGTGTATTAATTTCTAAATGTTGAAAGATGTTCCTATTATCTTTCTCCTATTGGTCTTTGTCTAATTTCATCAAAGTCAAACAACATACTTTTTATGATCCCAATTATTCTAAATTTGTTTGTTTTATGACCCAGAATATGGTCTACCTTGGCGAATGGTCCATGTGCACTTGAAAAGAATGTGTATTCTGCTATTGTTGGATGGAGTATTTTATAAACACCAATGAGATTCTGCTGCTTGATGGTGTTACTCAGTTCTTCTGTAGCCTTGCTAATTTCCTGTCTGCTGCTTCTGTTTATTACTGAGAGAGGGGTGCTGAAATCTCCAAGCATAATTTTGGATTTGTCTTTTTCTCCTTTCAGTTCTCTCAGTTTTTGCTTGATGTCTTTTAAAAGTCTATTGTTAGAGGCAGACACGTTTAGGATTGCTGTGTCTTCTTGGTGAATTGATCCTTTTATCATTACATAATACCCCGCTCATCCCTGGCAATTTTCTCTGCTCTGAAGTCCACTTTGTGGAATATCAATACAGCCACTGCAGCTTACTTTGATTTGTAGTTCCATCTTATATCCTTTTCTATCTTTTAACTTTTAACCTACTTATATTATTATATTTTAACCAAGTTTCTTGTTGACAGCATATAGCTAGGTCATGCTTTTTAAATCCATGTATCCATACATACTCTGACAATCTTGGTCTTTTAATTGGTGTGTTTAGACCAGAGGTTAGCAGACTTTTTTTATAACAAATATTTTGGACTTTGTGGCTGACACAGTCTGTTGCAAAACTCAACCCTGCTATCGTAGCGAGAAAGCAGCCAGAGGCAGTACATAAAGGAATGAGTGCGGCTGTGTCCCAATGAAACCTAATTTACAAAAATAGAGTTGGCCAATGGGCCATTGTTTGCTGAAATCATTACCTTATATTTAACGTAATTATTGATACGTTTGAATTTAGACCTATGATTTTATTGTTTTCTGTTTTTGTTCCTCTGTTTCACCCTTCCTCTCCTCTTTTGGGTTATTCGAACATTTTTCAGTATTCCATTGCAATTTGTTTATTGCATTTTTGACCACATCTCTTTATATAATTTTTTATTTCTTGGCTTGGGAACTACAATATACAAATTTAACTTTTCCTAGTCCAATTAAAATCAGTATTCTACCACCACAAGTGGAACGCAGAAACCTTACTGCCATCTGGATCCCTTTGCACTCTCTTGTCTGCGAGGTAATCCTATGAATCACATCTATGTGCACTGAAAAACCCAAGAGACAATGTTAAAATTTTGGCTTCTAGCTTTTAAATATATTTTAAATAACTCAAGAGGAAAAGATCAGTCTATTATATACCCAGATATTTACTATTTCTGTTGTTTCAAGTTTCCTTCTGGTATCATTTCCCATCTGTCTGGAGAACTTCCTTTAACAGTTCTTTTATTTATCTACTTTTTCTTTACTTTTTATTGAGGTAATATTGGTCTATAACATTATATAAATTTCAAGTGTACATTATTGTATTTCAACTTCTGGGTAGACCACATCGTGTTCACCACCCAAAGTCTAGTTGCCATCCATCACTGTACACATGTGCCCTTTTTTAATGTGTCCTTTTATAGATGTGTCCCTTTCACCCTCACTCCTCCCTCCTTCCCCTCCGGTAACCACCAGTTTATTCTCTGTGTCTATGTGTTTGTTTGTTGTTGTTGTTGTTGTTTATCTTCCACATATTTGTGCAGCAATCAGAGGGTATTTGTCTCTCTCCACCTGACTTGTTTTACTTAGCATAATACCTTCAAGGTCCACTCATGTAGTCGCAAATGGTAGATTTCATCTCTTTTATGGCTGAGTAGTATTCCATGGTATATGCATACCACATCTTTTTTATCTATTCATCCACTGATGGACATTTAGATTGTTTCCAGGTCTTGGCTATTGTGAATAATACTACAACGAACACAGAGATGAATGTATCTTTTCAAATTAGCGTTTTCCTGTTCTTTGGATAAATACCCAGAAGTAGAATAGCTGGGTTTTATAGTAGTTCTATTCTTAATGTTTTGGGGGACCTCCATATTGTTCTCCACAGTGGCTATACCAGTTTACATTCTCACCAGCACTGTATGAGAGTTCTCTTTTCTCCACATCCTCTCCAACACTTGTTATTCCTTGCCTTTTAATAATAGCCATTCTGGTGGGCATGAGGTGATATTTCATTGTGGTTTTGATTTGCATTTCCCTGATGATTACTGATGTTGAACATCTTTTCACGTACCTGTTGGCCATCCATATATCTTCTTCGGAAAAAATATCTGTTCAGATCCTCTGCCCATTTTTAAATAGGATTGTTTGTTTTTTTGTTGTTGAGTTATATTTTGGAATATTAACCCCTTATTAGATATATGGTTTGAAAATATTTTCTCTAAGTTGGTGTGTTGTCTCTTCATTTTGTTGATGGTTTCCTTGGCTGTGCAGAAGCTTTTTAGTCTGATGTAGTCTCACTTGTTTATTTTTGCTTTTGTTTCCCTTTCCAAAGGAGACATGATTATTCAAAAAGATACTGCTCGAGCTGAAGTCAAAGAGCATACTGCCTATATTTTCTTCCAGGACTTTTATGGTTTCAGGTCTTACATTCAAGTCTTTAATTAGTTTTGAGTTAATTTTTGTGTACGATGCAAGATAATGGTCTACGTTCTTTTTTTTGCATGTGGCTGTCCAGTTTTCACAATACCATTTATTGAAGAGACTTTCCTTTCTCCATTGGATGTTCTTGGTTCCTTTGTAAAAAATTAGCTGTCCATAGATGTGTGGGTTTATTTCTGGGCTTTCAATTCTGTTCCACTGATCTGTGTGTCTGTTTTTCTACTAGTACCATGCTGTTTTGATTACTATAGCTTTGTAGTATACTTTGAAATCAGAGAGTGTGATGCCTCCAGCTTTGTTCTTTTCTCTCAGGATTCCTCTGGCTATTCAGGATCTTTTGCTATTCCATACAAACGTTAGGATTCTTTGTTCTATTTCTGTGAAAAGTGTTGTTGGAACTTTGATAGGGATTGCATTGAATCGTAGATTAAGCTTCAAGAAAGCATGGACATTTTAACTATGTTAATTCTTCCAATCCAAGAGCATGGAATATCTTTCCATTTCTTTGTATCTTCTTCAATTTCTTTCAACAATTTTTATAGTTTTCAGTGTACAAATCTTTCACCTCTTTGGTTAAGTTTATTCCTAGGTATTTTATTCTTTTTGTTGCAATTGTAAATGGGATTGTATTCTTGCTTTCTCTTTCTGTTATTTTGTTGTTAGTGTATAGAAATGCAACAGATTTTTGTATGTTAATTTTGTAGCTTGCAACTTCATTGTATCCACTTATTTCTAATAGCTTTTTGGTGGATTCTTTAGGGTTTTGTATACCTAAAATCACGCCATCCACAAATAGTGACAGTTTTACTTCTTCCTTTCCAGTTTGGATCCCTTTTATTTCTTTTTCTTGCCTGATTGCTCTGGCCAAGACTTCCAATACTGTGTTAAGTAAGAGTGGCAAAAGTGGGCATCCTTGTCTTGTTCTTCAAGGGAAAGCTTTCAGTTTTCCACTGTTGAGTATGATGTTAGCTGTGGGTTTGTCATATATGGCCTTTATTATGTCGAGGTACTTTCCTTCTATACCCATTTTATTCAGAGTTTTTATCATAAATTGATGTTGTATCTTGTTGAACACTTTCTCTGCATCTATTCAGATGATCATGTGATTTTTATTCTTCATTTTGTTAATGTGGTATATCACATTGATTGATTTGTGAATGTTTAACCATTTTGCATCCCTGGAGTAAATCCCACTTGAACATGGTGTATGATTCTTTTAATATATTGTTGTATTCAATTTGCTAATATTTTGTTGAGGATTTTTACATCTGTGTTTATCAGTGATATTGGCCTGTAATTTTATTTTTTCGGTTGTCCCTGTCTGTTTTTTGTATCACAGTAACGTTGGCCTCATAGAACAAATTAGGAAGTGCCCCCTCTTCTTCAATTTTTTGAATGAGTTTGAGAAGGATAGGTATTAAGTCTTCTTTGAATGCTTGGGAGAATTCACTGGCGAAGAGGTCGGGTGCTGGACTTTTGTTTTGGGGAGGTTTTTGATTACTGTTTCAATCTCTTTACTAGTGATTGGTCTACTCAGATTCTCTATTTCTTCTTGATTCAGTTTTGGAAGGTTGTATGATTCTAAAAATGTATCCATTTCTCGTAGATTATCCAGTTTGTTGGCATATAGCTTTTGGTAGTAATCTCTTATAATCCTTTGTATTTCTGTGGTATCAGTGGTAATTCTCCTCTTCGTTTCTGATTTTATTTATTTGAGCCTTCTCTCTTTTTTGTCTTTTGAGTCTAGCTAAAGGTTTGTCAAGTTTGATTTTCTTTTCAAAGAACCAGCTCCTAGTTGCATTGATCTTTTCTGTTGTCTTTTTAGTCTCTATTTTATTTATTTCTGCTCTGGTTTTTATTATTTCTTTCCTTCTACTGATTTTCGGCTTTGTTTGTTCTTATTTTTTATAGTTCCTTTAGGTGTGCTGTTAGATTGTTTATTTGAGATTTTTCTTGTTTTTTTTTAACATAAGCCTGTATTGCTATAAACTTCCCTCTTAATACCACTTTTGCTGTATCCCACAGATTTTGGTATGTTCTATTTCCCTTTGCGTTTGTCTCCAGATATTTTTTTATTTCTCCTTTGATTTCTTTGTTGGCCCAATAGTTGTTCAGTATAACAGTTCTTTTAGACCAGCTCTGCAGACAATAGATTTTTTTTAGTTTCCTTCATCCGAGAATGTCTTTATTTCACCTTCATTTCTAAAAGATATTTTCACTGGATATAGAATTCTAGGTTGACGGTTCTTTCTTCTAGAATTTTAAAAATGTTTCACTGTCTTCTGGTCTCCATAGTTTATGATGAGAAATCTGCAGTCACTTCAATTGTTGTTCCCTTAGAAATGATGTGTAATTTTTCTCTGACTGCTTTCAATAGTTTTTTCCTTTGTCTTTAGTTTCCAAGGGTTTGATTAAGGTATATCTGGGCAGGGATTTCTTTTGGCTTATCCTGTTTGAGGTTTTCTGAGCTTCTTGAATCTGTAGGTTTATATCTTTCACCAAATCTGGGAAGTTTTCAGCCATTGTTTCATCACATATTTTTCAGCACACATACTCCTATTTTTCTGGGACTCCTATGACAGAAATACTAGAACTTTTTCTATTGTCTCTCAGGTCCTTAAGTTTCTGTTGTTCTTCTGTTTTTTTGTGAGGAAGATTGGCCCTGAGATAACATCTGTTGCCAATCCTCCTCTTTTTGCTTGAGGAAGATTTTCACTTAGCTAACATCTGTGCCAATCTTCCTCTGTTTTATGTGGGACACTGCCACAGCATGTGACGAGCAGTGCCAGGTCTGTGCCTGGGATCTGAACCTGCAAACCTTAGGCTGCCGAAGTGGAGTGCGTGAACTTAACCACTACACCACTGGGCTGGCCCCTCTTCTTTGTTTTTTAAATTGATTTTCCTTCTGTTCTGATTGGACAATTTCTATTTATCTATCTTAAATTTCATTGACTATCATTTCCATCCAGTGAGTTTCTTATTTTGGTTATTATATTTTTAGTTCTAAAATTTCCATTTGATTCTTCTTTATATCTTCTATTTCTTTGATAAGACTTTCTATCTTTTCATTCATGTTAAGCATACTTGTCTTACTTCTTGGAACATTTGAAAAATAGTTGCATTTAATGTCTTTGTCAAATAAATTAACATCTGTGACATTCTAACTTTACTATCTGTCACCTAGCCTTTCCCAGACAAGCTGAGATTTTCCTGGTTCTCTGGAGGCTGAGCAATTTTAGATTGTGTCTTGGGCATTTTGAATATTACATTATGCAACTTTGGGTACAGTTTAAATACTACTGAAGAGTTGATAGCAGGCAATTTACCAGGTAGAGTTCAGGCTGCAAGTTCCATCCAGCCTTCCGTGGATTATGTTTCCAGCCTCTGCTCAGTTTGAAAAGTCTTTGAAGTTCTATTAGGGTCTGCCTCATGTGTGCACCAAACAATGGCTGGTGTGGCACTGGGTGGTAGCCTATCCTGAAGTCCAGTTGTCAGAGTCTACATCTGCTGTTAGGATGAGATTCATACATGTACAGCTCAGGGGTGAGCCAGGGACTCCGAGAGAATTTTAAGGGGTCACTCTCCCAGGTTCCTCCCTCTCTCCAGTCTCCACAGTCCTTTCTAGTTCCCTGGGGCTCTCCTTTTTATTCCTCCAGCCAGAAAGCCAGGACTTTAGTTACTCCACTCTGCCGTGCACTTCTCACAACTGTGCTCACATCTGTGACTAAATGGCAGAGGAACAGAGAGCAAACAAAAGCATTGGGTTTAATCCCACCCTCTTGGGACACAGCTCCAACAAGCAGAGAAGAAATTTCCCCTCCCTCAGAGTCTGGCTTTGGCAGGCTCCTGCCACCACCACTGCTGCTGCCACGACCACAAAGGCCTCTCAGAAGTTGGGGGTATGAGAAAATAGAGAAAATTTTAAAAAAGGATATTTACTTAGCTCTCTCTGAGCGCTAGGAGTTCCCTTTCCCACTTCTGCAGCCAAAAACAGAGGACTTCTCATGGAGCTCCCTCTGCCACATCCAGGTGTCCACTTCCAGGTTTCAAGCTGCACTGAGTTCAGGCCAGGGGATACTGGGGAGAAAAACTTGTAAATTCACCACCAGTTCTGTGATACCTCAAATTCTGGTCTTCCTTCCAGTCTTCCTGCTATATATTACTTTCAGAGTTTTCAAATGGCTGCTCCATGCATCCTGCCCAGGCTGTACAGCCACATTCAGTGGGAGAGAAAGGGTGGAGGGTGCTTCTTCCATGTCACTCAGAACCAGAATTCGATTGGGATCTTTTGGATCACCTGCTTAGTTTATGTGTTGGGTCTTCATATAAGAAATGATATTCTTTGGAGCTGCTCACTCACAATAGTATACATTAAGATCTGAAGAAGGAAAATTCTGAATATCAAAGTTCTAAAAACTTACTCAGGCCTCTACTTTTGGGGGAAACATCATCTTGTGGCTCTCACTTAGGAGCCACCTGAATCTGTTTCATGGCTTTCCCTGGGTGTGGTGGATGGTCTTCCATGGATGGGTATTTGTCCCCAGGAGTGGGGCAGAATACTGAGCTTTTGGCCAACCTCATGGTTAATCTCAGAGCTACAATTGTTACTTAGGAAAAGGTCATGTGTTAATACCCTGGTGACACTTTGGAGAACTGTCACTTTTCATGCAACCCTGGTCAGAGGCAAGGGCTATAATAAATGTCCTAAATGGTTTCATCTCGCTCAATGCTGAAAGGCAAAACTCCCCTATGCATCATTCTGATCATGGTAAGTCAATTTCCTATCTTTGTCAATAAAATACCATGGTTAGAATACTGAACGGAGCATTAGCATTGGAGGCAGGAGACCTGCATGAAGCCTTAATTCTATTGCTTACTAGCCATCAGACCTTAGGCCAGGAACAACTTCTCTTCCTCTTATTCTTTATCTGGGAGATGGAAATACCAAGAGCTCTCCTGCCTGTCTTTCGGCAATGCTGAGAGGATCAAGTGAGGTGCTCTGCAGCCATTAGGTGGGATATTTGGCTGGGATTTTCTTGAAGGAAGACACTGCGTCATATCCACTTTATTATTCTGAGACTCAGCAGGTGCTTGTTAAATATTTGATGAATAAAATAATAAACAAAACATTATTTGATCAAACCAACCTGAGTAATCTATAAAATGGGCATCGAAGCACCTGCATCCAAAGGTGAATGTGAGGATTAAATGAGATAACATACATAAAAAGTATGAAGGGCATAGCAGTGTCCAGGACAGATCAGGTGTTTACAATTACTTTTCCCCTAAATCCTGGAGGCTTTTCAGCAGATTTTGGAGATGAAAACAACAGGGTCTCAAGACTGCAATAATTGAACATACCTGAATGTAAGAGTCACTGGACCCAAACAGAGTGAGCCTTAAATATCAATAGCTATCTTCATGCTTTTTATGTCTTTTGGAGAACTGACCCCTTTATCGTTATATTGTGCTCCTCTCTCTCTCTGATAATCTTCCTTATTTTGAAGTCTGCTTTCTCTGAATTTAATATAGCTATTCCAACTCTTTTTTGATTACTGTTAGCATGGTTTATCTTTCTTAATCCCTTTACTTTTAATCTGAGTTTTTATATTTAAATTGTGTTTCTTGTGGACAACATATAGTTATCATTTCTGACTATCTCTGTCTTTTAATTAGTTTGTTTAGACCACTCACATTTAATGTGATTATTGATATACTTGGATTAATAGCTACCATCTTTGTAGCTTTTCTAATCACTGCATTTGTTCTATTTCTTGTTTTTCTTTTTTCTTCTGCCTCTTTATGCTTGTAAAATAAATAGAGAATTCTGGCTCTCTGTTTCTTTCAAGCTGAAACAAAAACTAGGGAAATACTATTGAGGAAGAATTTGAGAAATGATATAATTGCCTATATTATTTTTTCAGCACAATACTTAGGATAAGTCTTGTTTTCAAGAGAACACTGTCATGTAACAGTCTCAATACTTCTGAATTTAAATGCTTCTCTTTCTGTTCCTGGTGGAGCAGAAGCGATGGGCTTTCATCCTCTCCAGGGACTGAATTACAGATAGACTGTTTGACTCTTAGGTTAGTGCAATACATAATTGCTTCTCTGAATTATATCACAGGCAAACTGCTTGCAGTGTAGGACATAAATCTTATTCTTGCTGTCTTAGTGTTTTGACTTTCAGGAATGAAATGAAAAATGAAAGTAGTTGTGCGTTTTTAATTTCAAATCTAGTTTCAATTAAGTTTGTGGAATAGCTAGGTCTGTGGTTCACACTTTAGTGAACAAGTGGGAGGAGAGCAGCACTTGCTTTTTGTAAAATTCCCTGGAATTTAAGGTAATATTTGGCCTGCAGTCTTTTCTCTGGGCACAGATATTCATTTCCAGACAACGCCCTGTAGATGTCACCATTGCCCCTTCTCACAGTGTGAAGGGAGCCTTCTCACGGCTGCACAGTGGGCTGAAGGGAGGCCAGACTCTGCTAAACTACTGGACTGTCAAGGAACCAGGAAAATCTGGGTGTCCTTACAGATACTCCTCTGAAACTGCCAAACTCTAGGGTATTTCTGTCTCATTTTCATCCACCATCTGGTACCTGGTATAAATCACTCTCACCTTTCAGAAATTCCTCCCTCATTTGCCTTCTATGAGGTGGGATTCTCCTGTTTTCAACAACCTTTCTAACCACCTCCTCTGTTTCCTTCCTTTTCCTCTCCTCCTTCTCTGGCCCCTAAGGGGCGCTGTTGCGTGCCTTCCTTGCTCCTCTGTGTACACTCTCCTGTCAGTGGCATCACTTTTGACATCACTTCTATATAAACGACTCCCAAGTTTAACTTTCCAGAGCTTCCTTTTTCTCTCCTGACATCTACAGGCACATTTAAGTCCCTAATGGAGACCCCAGCATCATAAAGCAGAAACAATCTTGGAAATCAACAAAGGGAGGCTGCACCAGGTGTGGAGGGATGCTGCACGGAACACAAGCAGCACAAGCAGAACGGTGGGAACCCATAAGCTGAGTTAATGTAAGAGAAACAGAAATTCAGAGCCACAGGTAACTATAAAAAATAGAAGCTCCTTCCACCTGAAATTTCTGAGAGAATGGGGGAGACATAGAATCCTCCTGGAATGTGGAATGGGATTCTAGACAATTTCTTCTGCATTTCAAAGGGACAGGTGATATTTAAGTTAAAACTATATTTCGGGGCGGGGGGGGGGGAATGCTCATCCCTATAGGTCCATGATGCACAAAGTGTGCAATTCCTGAGAATATTTTTTAAAGGAGAATCCATGACCTCTTTAAACATTTCTGAGCGATAAACACACCTAAGTCTTAAGCTGTTAACACTTAGCATTCCACAGCTTGTGATTTATACTTGGGAGTGGCCGGGGCTGGGGTGGGGAGGGTTTACCGTTTATCATCCGGAGCACCGTACACCTGTTAAAACTCAACAAGCCCCCTAATCAGCTCACAACCTGGGTCCTCGGGTCCTGTATGTGCCCTCTCCTTTCCATCGGACCCCTGATCCTCCTTCCGGCCCTTCTCACCTCTTGCCTGGATTATGAGTACCACTAACAGAGCCTCCTAATTGTTCTCTCTGCCTGGAGTTTTCTTTCTACCACCAATCCCATACGCTGCTGCCACATCCACCTTCCTAAAATGCAGCTTCAAACACTTTAGCGCTCTGTCCCAATCTCGCAGTGCCTCCTGACTGCCTCAAATAGACTCCCCTCTCTACTTAGCTATTCAAATCCCCAAACCCTCCCACCTCATTTCCAGTTATTGGCAGTCCCACAGTCCAAGCTTTAGGCAAAGTAGACTCTTCACCCTCCCCCTGTCTCAGGGCTGTGCCGCCTGCAATGCCAGCTCCCTCCACCTCTGCCTACAGAAATCTTATTTACTCTCGAAGCCCAATTCACAAGCATCTGTCCTCTCTGAAGGACCCAGTGACCCTGGCTGCAGGACTTGCTCCTTCATGTAGGCTCCCTCAGCATCTCATCAATATTCCTCACATTCCACTCTGTGTTCTAGCAATTTGAACAAGTGTCTCTCCTCCGAATCGGAAGTCAGGGTCTGAGACGTAGTTTTTAAATCTTCCACTTAACAAATGGGTGTTGAATTAAACAGAATGGCTGGAGTGGACAGTGATGTGTCTTTGGGATCAGGGATAATTCAAAGGGTGTGTGTGTACTGAGGAGGAGGTGGGGGGCGGGGCAGACGTGGAGGAAGGCTCTCAGCATAACTCACTGCAGGCAGTGAGCTGCCTTCCCAGGATGGCCCTGCGCTCCCGGTTCCAGCCCCAGATGGAAAGGCACAGCACAATCCAGCATGCCACTTGCACCTTTCAGCAAGAAGATGGCGAAAGCAGCCCAGAGCCGGCTCAGCCACCTTAAGCAGCTACTCCACACTCCTCTCCCCCTCCCTCTCTGCACTGACAGTTTTCCTGAGAAGTTACAGGAGATAGTAATATCCTCAGAAATTCACTCAAGTTTTAAAGGCTCCACAGAAGTTTGTAACCGAAAAATGATTTTTCCAAAGAGAAAAATCTAATTTATATTTTTAAAACTGTGATCATCACATAGCAGGTGCACTTAAAGTGGGCTTTACCAATTAACAGGCACACTCTACCACCTGAGGAAGAGCCGAGCACTTTCTGGTAAATCACAGCGTGGCCTCACAGAGTCGGAGGAACTGACTCAAAGCACAGACCCCAGAGCATGAGAGCCCCTTCGCTCCAGTCTTGTCTCTGAAGTTGGACCTTTAGTTACCCCATTTTACAGAAAAATGGAGGTCTAGAAAGTTAGCAAACTCACCTCTCACAGGAAAGAGGTTGTGGAGCTGAGGCAAACATATCTCCCATCTCCTCAGGCAGTAAGTATTTTTTAAAGTTATCATTCCTTCCACTTGTTTTTACTTGGAGGGGAGTTTACATAAAGTCAATCTATTTTACAATAAATTTCCAGTGACATTTAAGCAGAGACTTTGGTGTTTCCCAGAAGGCACGGGTCTGGATAGCTGCGTGGCGTGGCCTTGCTACGTGCTGTTCCCACTATGCTCTGCTGCCTCCTTGGGCTGTAGGAAAACGACACCGCATTCTGCATCTTAGAGTATGTTAAGGGCGAGCAATTTTACTGCAGACCACTTTTCACCAACCGCCAACCAGGGTCTGGGGAAAGCCTGCAGGTCCCCTTTCAAAAGGAGCAGATGAAACTCATCTTTCGTCTCCCATGGCGTCCATCTGTATTCAAAAGGGTATAATTTAATTTTAAGCAAGAAACCATTTATGACGAATTGTAAGAGGGATGAACTGAATGGGGGCAATTAGTTTCTACCTTAGTCAAGTATCTATTCTTATCTTACTACACCTTATTATGAAATCAGGCCCCAGTATTGAGAATCTTCCGTAAAAGTTGAGAAGACTTTTCAATTTTGAGTTTTATTTTCTACCTACCATGATGTGCTCTGTTATTGACATGCCAGGCCGGTGGTTCTTATTACTTCAAAGAGCTGGTTGGCAAGAGGGGTGATTTTCATCCCCTGATACTGTGAATATTTTGATATTTGGCGTTATGCTAAGAATTTCCTTAAGCTAGAGTCCTAAGAGTAAACGCAAACACTCCCGGTTCTTCCAGCAGGGGTACTGTGGGGACATTCACTTCCGTGACACATAACGTTCTTTCAGAACAACAATCATCGGAATGGCCAATTGACCGCGTCACTAACATTTCCCACCAGGTAATATGCTGAAGAGCTGTCAGAAATGCCAACCTAAGTGCTCACATTTTCTCTAAACCTTGAGTTATTCAAGGCAAAATTAATGGGAAAGAAGATAATCACAGGGCATTGTTTATAAAGGGGAGGGGCGCAAAACACTGTATTTAAATGGCCATTTTTTAGGATTTAGGGAGCAACAAAGAGCTTACTGTTTTCAATTTTGATCAGGTGTAACTACTGCTCTGAAATCTCCACTCGGTGGGCACATCTCTGAAATACGAAGTCCTGTGGCGGGTGCACATAATGGCTTCTCTACTGCTTTTGGAGCTTGAGGGCAGACGTTCATCCTGATGAATCCCTGGGTTTAAAATCTGAATGTATTAAATGGCTAAAGCAAGCAAGTATTTATTTTACAAAAGGATTCTACCTCTGTCTCTTCTCTTCTCTGCCCTGACCAAAGAACGGAGCCAAGTGCTCTGGAGCACGGAAGATGAATCTGGACCATCTTCACTATGAGGAGCAGGCCATCTGTTCTGGAGGAATCGCCGCACTTTTAAGAACAGTTCCCAAGTCCCTAGATCTCTCTTCATAAATCATTAACTAATCTACCAAGAGCTTAAAGACAGGGAGGGGGGCACCATTTTGCAGGCAATAGGTGAGTGTTCCCTTCCCACACCTGCTCTTCCTTACTCTTTACTCATCCCAAAGCCTGCCCATGTCTCCATCCCGGCTCTTCCCAGTCTCCTCCTCAGGCCACTCCCTTCCCATTCACAATAAGTGGGCTTGTACCTGAGCACATGCCACTTTTTTATGGCAACAGGTTAAATATCACCTTAGATCATTTTCTGGTAGCATCCTGTATAAGTGTTTAAAGTTTAGATTACTGTTTCACTTTTTTTGCAATTATGTTTTTCCCCCTTAACTACATCAAAAGCACTTTGAAGGCTGGGGGTGGAGGGAGAGGTAGCATTGCAATATAGCGGAGCAACACAGGTGCTGCTTAGGAACTGACCTGCATTTGTGTTATGGCTCCACCACTTCCTCATTATGTTCTTTGGAGGGCCACATAATCTCCCTGAGCCTCAGTTTCCCCAACTGTCACATGAGAATAATAACTACACCAGCTAGGGTCGTTGTGAGGGTTAAAATAATGTATGTAAGGTGCCTAGGATATAGGAGCTGATCAATAAACAGGAGCGATATTGTTATTTAGGATCTCTGCCTTGTACTTTTTTGAATCCTCCATAGAACCTTTTATGGGAGAGGCAAGGTTGATAAAAATCTTCTAATAACATAAGTGAACTGAAGATGAAAAGGTGAAGTTGGAACATATAAACTATATTTAAAATATGTACCCTTAACCAACAACAAAAACATAGATGAAGTGAATGTAGCAGAATGTTAATAAGTATTAAATATAGATGATGAGTGCTTGGGTGTTATACTTTCTACTCTTCACTATTTAAAAATTTTTTGTGATAAAAGGTCAAATAGTAAAGGCTATATATATATATATATATATATATACACACACACACACATATATACATATACACACAACACACACACACATTGGGGAGGCACCGATGCATTATTAATTTTTGTTAATTGATTGACGTAAATTTTCATGCCTTTTATGCCTAAACTATTTAATAATAAATAAAAAACAAAAACCATCATCTACTATCACATTCATCAAGTTACCGAAGAAAATGACATATATCAGTATGAAAAAATATTTAATAACTATAATAAATCTTATTAAAATAAAATGAAAATAAATACACCCTCAGATGTAACTTGGATAAAACTTGATGTTGCAGGGGAGGCACACCTCTTAATACAGGACCATCGTCCGGATTATTCCCTGGATTGGCCACCAGGGGCTGCTAAAGAGTAGCATTCCCAGGAACCGGGCAGCAAGAGAAAGATAAAAACCATTCAACTTGACCCTGAGAGGTGCGAGTCCCTGGGAGTCACGCTCATTATTACACCGCCCGGAGTCTGGGACCAGGGATTTCAGGAGATCCTTTGGCCTGTGGTGAGGACCATGCCTTGTCACAGGGACAGAGCTGCCTGCAACCAGCGCAAGTGTGAAGCTGGTGTTGGCACCTAAACGTGGCATCTTAGCATCCCCGGGCACTGGGCTCACTCAGGCTATGTCACAGCTGACAACTTTCACGGCTGCTCTGCCCCGTGTGGGGCAGAGATGGAAGATTCTTATCTAGGCTTCTAATTCCTTTTTCCAGTCACTTCCCACACAGTGAGACTTACTTCCAATATACACTTAATGGCATCAGCACACTCTGGAAAAAATATATAGCAGCTGAATAAGCTAGACTAGAAAATTATTTCTGTCCTTAAAGTACAGCCCAGACCAAACCCTGTGTTTTAACTTTATATATCTCACATATCTCTGATTCACCTCCCTTGAGAGTAAAACATTTGAAGGTAAGGCTTTGTCAGATTTCCTTGTACTCAGAAAGAACGTCTTACTGACTGTTCAAAGTACCTTTGCCAATTAATTCACCACATTCTCACAATAACCCTGTGAGGAGTTATTATTAATCCTATTTGAAATCGAGGAAACTTGAGACTCAAAGATGACTGGTCAGAGGTGACTCGGCTAGCAGGAGGCCAAGCGAGGAAAAGGTTATTCCTTCTGGTGATGATGACAAGGCTCAAAGAGGGGCAGTAACTTGCTCAAGATCTCATAGCTACATGCAGGTGGAGATGGGACCGACTCCTTGCTGGTGCCGTGCCCTCTCTCCACTATGCCATGCTTTGCAGATGAATATGCTATAGCGTAGAAAAGATATATGTGCAGAGTTCCAGCAAAGTCTTCTAACTGGAAGTGCAAAAAGATATTGTCTTTTCAGGCAAGCTTTATAAGGGTCATGCTCTTCACAGCTGGCACGCTCAGCTATGACCATTTCTCGCACATAATAATGATACATCGGCTACCCAAGACAGTGACACTGAACGTTTCAGGATTACCAGACCTCACAGTAGAGGGCTCCATCACTGGAGGTTCCCAGGTTGCTTTGCCTCTATTTTCCCAGGTGCTCTACTGCATGTCACACCTCCTGGTCTAATTTGGTATTATTGGTAAACTCTCAGATCAATCATCTTAAACCACACAGAATACACGACAGCCTGTGTGGCAGATACCTGTGTTCAAATACAGACTTTTTCTAACTTGTCCATTTTTTCTTCTGGGGTTTATCTGGAGAGAGAGTTGAGACCACAAAGACAGAGAAGAGAACACACTGTGTGGGAGATGAAATGCCACGGTCATCTGGGAGGCCTGTCTGGAGCTACTGGCTGTGGCTTACTGAAAAGAAAATGAAGTTCATGTCCCCCACCCGTCTTGCTGAAATGTCATACTGCGTGCAGCTCCAGCAGTAGGGAGGCCCAACGGAGATGCCCACGAATCACCTGCTGACCCTTTTTGGTTTCTGACTTAAGAACTGTGTGTATGCTGCGGAGAAATAAAACTAACGGTCATGGGCCAACAGGGAATTTTCCTGGGGCACAGAAATGCATAACTATGGGAAGCTGACCCTTAATTTCGGCACAAGGACTTCTTTTCTGCCATGATGCCACAAATGGGGCCCAAAAGTTCCAACTTTAAAACACAGTACATCTTACCAATATGTTCTATCAATGTCTGTTGATGTGTCTGTCCACGTGAAACCTCTGTCAAGGATGTGTTACGGCATTGTGGATGATGCACGGAAGGAGTAATCCCAGAGCGGGCAGAGTAACAAGGTAAATGTTACCACTGAACTTCAGTGAACAACCCTGTTTTCCTTTCTTTATCAAAGAGGGGACAGTCAGCAGAAAATATACATCCAGCTGAAGAACAAAAACATGCCACTCTTTCTCTAAGAAGAAGAATGTTCAACGTTTTCCATGGCAAGTCAGGCCTCTTTGGTGCTCAAAAATATGCTTGTAATTTTAATTCTTACGAGGGTGGGTGTATAGCTACTTCAGTTGCTCAAGGTTGACACCAACAGTACTAGGCCAGAAAGGAAGACATGAAATTCAAATTGGTCATTCATTACTGGTGTTAAAATTCTGGTTAGGGGAGAGGCTGAAACTATTGGTAAAACTGAATTCTGTCCACGTTGTCTTTCATTACAACAACAAATTGGTTAATTGGCTCTTTCTTTTTTTTAGCATAAAAAGAAAACAACAGAAATGAGCAGCTCAAGCTTCTATATGGGGCAAGGGGAAGGCAGAGGATGCCATGGAAGGCCAGAGCCCTCCGCACTCTAAGGGTCAGATGATAAACAAACCAGTGGGCATGGTGCTACTTCACAGTCTTCTGATTTTCCTATTTAAATTAGCCGGAGATCCAGTCAGCTGACTTTCTTATTTGGAGAGCACTTATACAGAATTTTTACTTCCTCCCATTTATAGATACCAGAAGGTCCACATAGGAAACTCAAAATGCCCTATGAGTTTTTAATACACTAATTCATAATGTTTAAACCTTGAAGGCAAATGTTCATTTTCTCCCCCAAACATGCCTTGGGCCACCTCAAGGTGAAGCAGAAATGCACTCAATCAGACAGCAGGCTTCCACCAGCCTCTGCTCCCTGTCAAGAGACGGGAAGCTGAACTACACCACAGCTAATGACAGACTCAGTGTCCAGACAGCCCTGGAGCCTCTGGACACTTAGTTGCTGAGAAGAAACCAATCCTCTCTGCGTTTTCCAAAAAACTGAGGGAGCAGGGAGGACCCTGTGGCCCCATGTTCCACAAACCTTGTGAGCGTGGCCCTGAGGAGACACCCTAAGGCCTGGCACTTTCCATCTCTCCTCAACAAAGTGGGACAGCACTGTGGCCCTGTCTCCCTCTGATCTGAAATGGGCACGAATTTCAGAATCTGGCCATTTCCTCTCCACAGTGCACACAATCACATATTCCATTTTCCTCAGAGATCTCACCTTCAAGATATTCATTAATATCTTTTTCTTTCTTTTTAACATAATTTTCTCTTTTGGCATCAAGATGATTAAATCATTCTTCCCTGGCTAATTTCTTTCACATCTCAGTATAAACTTGGGTCCCAAGACATTATATGACGCTGCCGGAGATTTTGTATGACTTTCTGAAAATCAAACCTGAACTCTAACGCCAAACCCAAACCAAAAAACCCATACACACCACACACAACCATCACCACCACCAACCCCCTCGACCCCAAACAGAAAGGCCTTCAACATTCCCCGAATGTGGCCTCACCTTCCCAAAGAAGTGCTGCGTGGACACGGCGAGGGCCTCGAAGCCACGGAAGGCCCTCCTCAGCTCGCCCCGCACGAGGCCCAGCTGCCTGGCCTGCTGCTCGCATCTCTCCTTCAGCCGCTGGACCAACTGCCGCTCAGCTTCGCGGGCCTGCAGGTCTGGCTTCGGGGGAAACCCATTTCGGGGGGCTGTGGTCCTCTGCTTGGGGTACCCTATAATGAAGAAACAGTCACTTGTAAAAAAAAAGATTCAGACCAAATGTGACAGAAGGATTTCATCAAGAGCAAGTGGCCGAGAAGGAAGAGCCCATGGTTTGTCAGCTTAGCTATTCGACAAAACAGACTTGAAAATATTTGCTCCGTTTATGTGGTTTCAAGGGCAAGTTTTCATGCTTAGAAAAAGAATAACAGACAAATTTGCCAAATTCCCTTCAGCTTCCTATATTTCTTCCAGACCTGCTGAGAGAGACTGAAGCCGTTTCTTTTTTCTTCAAGGGGCTTGCTCTTTGAAAATGTCTGATGGGAAGTAACTCGATCAATCCGGGTCAAAGTCAGAATTATAACCCAGCAAACTTTAATTGGGCACCAGGGAGTAACGCCTACATGCCCCTTCCTTCCCTTTTCGTGGTCGCTCTAGTGACCCTTTCTTCAATGTCAAGCCAAATCACACCTCTGACGACCTTTGCTCCAGGGACTTCTGGCTTTAAACTCCTACAGCATCAATGTCCTCCAAAGTATTCCCCCATGTGACCACTCACACCACCTCTGTGGCTAAAGGTCCAGTCCAGTCACGCACCAGCACAGTTAGAAGAAAGTGCTGATTCCCTACCAGCCCACAAGGCCTCTGAGATCTGGCTCCTGTCAGGAAAAGACTGGGTGTGGGGGGCCACAGAGGAAGCAGCCAGAAGCTCCGCCTGGGGGTGGGGACAGGGTGGGGGAGGCTTTGAGGAGAGGTGACTTTTAGGCTGCAGCTGGAAGGAGTAAAGGCAAGGCCCCAGGAAAGAGCACAGAGACAAGCACTGCATCATGGCCAAGGACCCCGGGTCAGCAAGAGTCTGCCTCGGAACTGCTGTCCTTCTGGCGTGCGGCTCAGACACACCTGACACCCGCACAGGACCTCGTGCTGGACAACGGACTCCCATTCCAAAGGCACGTTCTTTCCTTTGCTCAAGTAGACGGTGTCCTAGAGGACATGACATGGACGCTGACCGCACAAGTATGAACAAACTTTGATGCTTCAAATATTCTTCTGTCTCCCCGCTCTGCTTCCAAAATATCAGCGAGTAACATACAAAACAAACGGAAAACGGTCGTCTCTTCAGTACCTGACACGCTGAGACACAGCAGAATAAGGGCTTCTGAGCACACAAGTGGCCTTGTCTTTTAAGGGGAAAGGGGCTAATTGATCTAAATACTTCTGATTATTAATTTAATGGTAACCATGCTAATTTTAATTAAATCTTCCTCTTACGAAATCATCAGAGATTGTAATGCAACCTCACATATGACACATCTTAAACTATTATGACTTAATGGATAGTAGAATGTGCAATTATTGCTTCTTATCAACTGTCTATGTTAGTAGAGTAAATAATATTCCAGAAAATTCATTTGCCCGTTGCACGCAAATCAATCTTAATATATACTTAATCCCAACATTCTCAACACTGAAAATGAAAGAAAAATAACAAACAACAGAATGTGAGTGATTTTACTACCAGCATCAAGCTCTAAGACACAGCCTAAGACGGAAGGTAGGTTTTTCATGACTACTGTTCGCCACTTTATTGTTGTAGCTGCTGATTTTATAAAACACTCCAGTGTTTTAATTAATGCATTGAGGTCCCCGGTGCCTGACACCACTACAACAGAAGGCACTTCTTTTAGAAATTTGAAGGAATAATAAAACATATTTCCAGTTTAGGGATTTAAAGCTGACTGGGATCACGGCATACAGAGGCACCTCTGAGCTTGTGGATATTAGGAAGCACTCACGTCGTCATGTATTTTTGGCCGTCAGAGCTATCCCGTTATTATTATTATCATTATCATTATTATTAGGTTCTCAATTACACTCAACGGTAAATGGACAATATAAAGGGATTTGGTGAAATCCTATTCTTGGTGTTAACTTTGACACAGGCATTATTATATTATTACTCACACACTTAAAATCCCAGTGTTCTGTGGAACACCAGTGCACTCAGTCCACATTTCTATTCCTGGGGCCACCAAATTGACATTCTGGGCCAAGAAAGAGGCGCCTCTGAGAATATCAGCTTTTGGTACTAACACACCAGGTGAAAGGTTAGCTGCTTTGTGACGGCAAACCACCTCATGAAACCAGTCCTTGTCCGGGGTCCCTGGTTGGCTGCACATCTGCCAAAGAACCACTGCCACAGCACAGACTAAGGCTCAGGCCCCAGGCTAAGATTGTAGGAAAGAAATGCAGGGAAACAAGGATTTTTTTTGCTTTATTTATTGCTTTTAGTTGAAAAGGAACCTGCCATTTTCTAAATATATCAAATATAACTTTGCCTAGGACTAACAATCATTTTACAGTTGGTACCATATTTCTGGTCCTCACAAAATCTGTATTCTTTCTTGTGCTGTCATTTTGTTTTAAGTACTTCTATAGTGAACTGTCCCTTACTTTCCTGTCCACCTCTATCTCAGACTATCCTCAGGATGGTACATAAGGACAGGCTTCTCTACCATGTTGGGGACAGAGAGCTTCTGTTGAAAGACGACGACTGACACACAGCCAGCTTCACTTGTTTCATTAAAAATTTAGGAGGATTTTGCTTGCCTCTGCTGTCTTCTCTTAAAAGCTAGCACACAATGAAACGAAAATGCCGATCTGCTTAGGAAGTAAGGGGTTAATGGGGCCATGAGATAGAAAACCTCTGGAGGTGAGTGGGTCACCTGGAGCTGGTGGAGCTCATGGCGGCACTGGATGGCGTGTGGCGATCTTATATCTGTGTTCCTCTGGAAGAGCCACTGTGCATGCTTTCTATGAGGGGCATGCCATGTCCCCTGAAGACACTGCGGGTGCTGGAAGGTTTCGTTATCACCTCCCTCTCTGTTCCTTGTGGTATTTATACTGCTTCTGGGGTGCTTGAAGTTTCAAAGCAGGCAGGCGTGCCAGTGACCTCTCTCTGTGGTCAGGCTGAGCCTCCCAACACAGGTTTAGTTCTTTTCAAAAAATCAAAACTCTGGTCTCCTACAATATCCTTCCGATTTCCACCCAGTGGAACAAGGAAGCTGATATTAATGAATAAATACCTTCAAAATAAGGCTTAGTCATGGTTTTGGAGTCTTTAAAGGAAGTGAACAAGAGAGCAGAAATACTAGTTTTTTACTGACTGCCCCTTATAAACTTCCCGACTGTGGATGAGGCTTCTGCTCAATGCAACTCTTCGACAGGAAATGCATGGATGGAAATACCTAGACTCGGTCCTGCCATGACCAGAGCTGACTTCATACGTATACTTCATGTCATGGGTTTTTGGGGAGGGGGATGAAAATATTTGACAACTTTTATTGAGCACCTACTATGTGTACGATATGTGCAAGGCCCAGAGGGGAGTGCAAAGGGATGTGGCCCTGTCCTTGACCTTAGGCAATCCCTTGTCAGGCGGGGCCCATCAGGCCTGGATTTCAGGTCTTGTGACTCCTTATCCAGGGCTTTTACACTTAAGCACAGGTGGATCCACTCGACAGCATCTCTAACAGATCTCACAGGCTTGGGAGCACACTCTAAATCCAGACCATCCTCTTCTACCTCAATCTTGCCCCAATCCCAGTTTCTTTTTAGCTCTCCTATTAGCTGCATAACTCTGATTAGGGGTAGAGAGAATCTACAATGATCCCAGTGACAACTGGCAACTTGGAGGAAAAAGCCAGTAACCTTCTTCTCTCACAAAGGTGAATGCAAGCAGTTTGCGTGCAAAGGCTGAGCACTAGGGAGAACACAGCCCTTGAAAATGGAAAGACGATATTAAAAATTCATCGGCAGCTATCCAGAGGACTCTAATGGATGGAAAAGCTTAGTTTAATTTTAAATCTGGAAGCTTAACTGACATGATAACAAACGAACAGTGTAGCCTTAGATCCTGTGTATTTACAACATCAGAGAAGGCCCATGACCTTAACACTTGTAAACATGAAAGGAAAGAATTATAGGACACAACTTTAATAGGGTTCTGGCTTAAAGAAAAGTACTTCATGAGTCTGGTCAACATCTTAACATAAAGGAAACCTGTTCCTTGCAGACTGGCACCAGCAGGACACCCCAAGGAGCACATGTGCTGAGCTCTTTGTGGTCTTGGACAGGCTTTACTTCTCTTAAGCTGATCTAAATTTATTTCAGAAAATTTTGCCCAGTAGCACACTATTTTCCTAGAAGGGTGAAGAGCAGATGGCATGAGGGTAGGAAATTTCCTTCCAGCCAGTCCTAGGCAGGGGTGAGGGCAGAAATGACTAAATTGGGCAGCACCCACCCACATGGTAAGTAAGTGACCTGCTACACTCTAGAAACGAGAGCTTTACATTTCACATTCCAAGGAAAGAGCAGACTCATTTCTACTTGATGTAAGAACAGAAAAAACAGGAAGTTACAATCAGGGTTTCCCAGGCCAACTATGAAAAATTTGTCACTCTAATCCACTCTCTAGCAAAATAAAAATTGACATAAAGTATTCTCATTTTCAGGAAATTTCTTATTATTCACAAGAAATACAAGTGCTATTTACAAGATAAATATAAATTTCTCTTTTCTCCAAGAGTGAAAAATCATGGTTTATCTTATAATATGTAATACATATTATATTACATTTTTTATATTAAAACATATAGCTACTTCTAGCCAAGATAGAGTAAGGATCAGACTTACCTTTTGATCTGAAACTACCCCAAAAAATTTGGCGTAAATATATAAGACAATGGTCTTCAAGACATTAACATTAGGCGATGAAGCATAGTGATCCCCAAGAGTCGGCAAATGAATGAGTTTTTAGCCAAGTTCTGATCAGTGCCCGCCTGTGAGGAGAGTATCCGACGCCAGGGAAAGAATTCCACAAAGGACTAGAGGGAACAAGCCCCAGAGCTCCCAGAGGCCAGAAACAGTCCCTGTTCCCCTGAGCCAGGTGGAAAACCTCATCACTCACAGGGCATCAAGGAGAGTACTCAGAAGGGTGTCACCTCGGTAGTGTGGCAAAACTAACCCCAGATTAATTGCTAATTCGGACCGGCCTAACGAGGCTGAAAAGCAAGACCCAAAATGATCAAACTCCTTCCAAATAGCATAGTTCTATTCAACAGCAAAGCTCAGGAATATTTACAGGAATAAAAAATATCCAGGACCCTACAAGGAAAAATTTACAATGTCTGGCATCTAAAAACACTCTCAGGCATGCACATAAGCAGGATATACAACCCATAATGAGGAGAAAGTGCAGTCAACTGAAGCCCACCAAGAAATGACACAGATGATTAACAGATATTATAATAATGTCCCATATGTTCAAGAAGCTAGAGGAATGATCGAATATGTCAAGCAGAAACAAAGAAGATTTAAAAAAAGACCTGAATAAAAATTTTAGAGATTGAAAACTCAAATGTCTGAGATAAAAAATACACTGGATGAGATTAAGAGTAGATGAGATACCACATAAGAAAAGATTAATGACATGAATTTTTATAGTAGCATTATTCATAGAAGCCAAAAATTGGAAACAGCCCAATTGCCCATTGGGTGAATGGATAAACAAAGTGTGACATACCCATGTAACATTATTGAGCTGAAAACAGGAATGGAATACTGAGTCATGCTTTGACATGGATGAACCTTGAAAATATTATAAGTGAAAGAAATCGACACAAAAGGCCACACATTATATGATTTCATTCATGTGAAAGGGTCCATAAAACAGAAAGTAGACTAGTGGTCGTCAGTTGCTGGGGGAAGCAGGGAATGGGGAGTAACTACTAACGGGTATGGTGTCTTCTGGGGTTGATGAAAATGTTCTGGAATTAGTGGTGACAGTTGCACAACCTTGTGAATATACTAAAAACCACTGAATTGTACACTTTAAAAGGGTGAATTTTATGGTATATGAATCATAGCTTAACTAATAAAAACACAATAAGGATGTTTTGATGGGCCCATTTGGACATGGGGACATTTTGCTGCCATTTTATCAAAATGCCAGTATCAAGACAGCTGCATCCCGTGTCCCTTCAAAATGTAGTTTCTGCTATCAAGAAGCTTAGAGTCATGGAAGAGCAATAGCTCTGACATGTTGATGCTTAAATATGTTATCACTAATCTTCACCACAACCCTGCAGCACAGATAGAATTCCCATTTTACAGAAGAGAAAACTGAGGCTCAAATAAGTTATGTCATTTGACCACATGATTATACATCACGTGAGCCACTGAGCCAGGATTTGAATCCAGTTCAGTCTATGCTTTTGGGCCAAGCAACCTGGCAACATTTAGAAAGTGCAAGAGAAGAGTCTTTAGCGAAGGCAACTAAGTACAAGCATTTGTAGATGCAAGCAGAGAACTGGCAGAGAGGGGGTCACAGAGTTGAAGGAAGGAAAGTTTCAGGAGGAAGGGAGTGAGCAATACTGTCAAATGCCGAGAGAGAAGACAAGGAACAGGACATGCCTATTTAGACTTAATATCCAAGAGGTCACTTGTGGCCTTTGCAGGAGCAGTGGAACAGTGGGAGTGGCAGCTCGATGGCCATGAGGGGAGGAGTCATTTGTAAGCAAAGGCACAGAGATGGGGAACATAGACTACTTTTTCCCAAGGCTGGCTACAGATGGGAGAGAAACACGTCAGAAATATGTGGGTCGGGGCATTTTGTTGCTCTGGCTAGTTTTGTTTTGGGGATGGGATTGGCGACAGAAAATACAGTCCCTGTCCTCAACGAATTTACAGACCAGTCTGGGAGGGAAGTACACCTCAAATTCACCACCCAAAAAGTCACCCGTGGGCCAGATGACATTTGACGGCTCAAAGGCCTGATACAGGCACCACTGTTCCAGTTGATCTTCTCTGATATTCAGTAATCTGAAGAAAGGAGAGTCACTCTCAGAAAGGGATGAAGGAAGCAAGGAAGGGAGTCTAGAAACAGGAACACTGTGGCCCCTAGATCTCTCCACTGTGGTTATGTAGCATTTCCAGGTTTCCCCTCACCAGGGCTAGCTTGAAATTCACCTGTGGTAAGCTGGGCTCCAATGTTTCTGCCTCCTCATATACACACCCTACTGCTGTGAACTGAACATTTGTGTTCCCCACAAATCACCTGTGGGAGGCGATTAGGTCATGAGGGTGTAGCCCTCATGAATGGGATTAATGCTTTTATAAGAAGAGACACAAGAGAGAGGATCCCTCTTTCCCTATGTGAACATAGAGCAAGAAGCCATCCATCTGCAAACTAGGAAGAGAGTCCTCACCCGGAACCAAATCAGCTGGCACTTCAACCTCAGACTTCCCAGCCTCCAGAACTGTGAGAAATAAATGAGTGTTGTTTAAGCCACCCAGTATGATATTTGTTCTAGCAGCCAGAACTGACTAAGACACCTGCATAATGCCCTGGAGGGTGAGTGGAATCTGTGCATATGATGAGACACTACTCTCATGGTGACATTACATTACATACCAAGACAGAAATTATCCTTGGGGAGCCTGACCTAACCAGGTGAGCCTGTTAAAAGCAGACTTTTCTCCAGTAGAAAACTGGAGAGTAGGAAGTCAGAGATTTGAGGCTTGAGAAGGATTCAACACATCATTACCACTTTGAAGATGGAGGGGGCCACATGGTAAGAAATGGGGGTGGCCCTAGGAGCTGAAGGTGGTCCCTGAATGATAACCAATAAGGAAAGAGAGACCTCAGTCCTACAACTACAATGACCTTGTTCCCCCAACAACCTGAATGCACTTGAAAGTGCTTTTTTTTTCTCCAGAGCCTCCAGTCAAAAACTCAGCCCAGCCAACACCATGATTTCAGCCTTGTAGTTGTCTAACCAGAGAACCCAATTAAGACGCGCCTGGACATCTGACCTATAGGACTGTGACCTATAGAACTAATAAATGAGTGTTATTTAAAAAAGAAAGAAAGAAAAGAAAAGGGAAAAGAAAAACTAGCAAACATATAGGAAGAAAAACTATCCAAAACGAAACACAGAGAAAAGACTCAAAGGAATGAACAGAACATCAGTCTGGACAGGAGCTGGGGGGCAACTTCAAGAGGCCTGATGTATGTATAATTGGACTCCCTGAAGAGGATGGGTCAGGACTGAAAACTTTTGAAGAAGTAATGAACAAAATTTTTTCAAATTTGATGAAAACCATATACCCACAGATCCAAGAATCTCAAGCATAAAAGATATGAAGAAAATGCCATCAAGTTAAAGTGCAATCAATTGCTCAAAACCAGTGATAAAGAGAAGACCTTTAAAGCAGCCAGGGAAGAAAAAGACTTATTTTGTACAGAGAAATAAAGATAAGGAGAACAGGTGATTTTTCATTGGAAATCATTCAAACCAGAAGACAGTGGAACAACATCTGTAAACACTCAAAGGAAAAAAACCCAACTTGAATTCTGAACAAAGTAAAAGTGTCCATCAAAAATGAAGGTAAATAAAAACTGAAAGATTTCTTTACCAGAAAACCTGCACTACTAAGAATGTTACAGGCAATCCTTTAAGCAAAAGAAAAATGATAGCAGATGGAAATCTGGATCTACATAAAGGAATGAAGAGCACTAGAAATGACAACTAAGTGAGTAAATCTAAAAGACTTTTTCTTTATTTAAATCTTGTTTTAAAAAGACCCTGAGTGTTGATAATCAGCAATCACAAGTTAGTGTGGGTTTATAATACACATAGGAGGAAAATGTTTAATAAGAGCAGCACAAACACAGGAGGAGAGAGATGGAAGCACAGTGTTGTCAGGCTCTTACAGTGTATGTGAAGTCACAGAATATCACTTGAAGCTGAATGAGAAAAGTTAAAGATGTGGACTGTGAACCCTAAAGGAACCTCTAAAATCACACAAGAAGATACAGATAGCTAATACATCGACAAAGGACACAAATGGAACCATAAAAAAATATACAATTAATACAAAAGAAGGCAGTAAAACAGGAGAAAAAAGAAAAAAGAACATATGGGATGAGTAGAAAATAACAGCAAGATGGTAGATTCAATCCTACTTAAATCAATAACATCAAATGGACAAAAAAGGTAGAGATTTCAGATGAATAAAACTGCAACAGCCAGTTATATCCTGCTTGTAAGAAACCAACTTAAATATAAGAGATAAATAGATGAAATGAAGAATTATGGAAAGAGGTATACTATGCCAAAACTAATAGAAAGCTGGAGTGGCACTATTAACATCGAATAAAGGAGATTTCAGGGAAAAAAATTACCATGGATAAAGACAGTCATTTCATAATGATAAAGTGGGCAGTTCAACAAAATGATAAACAATCTTAAATGTTTATGTACCTAATAGCAGAACTTCAAAATACATAAAGCGAATAATGATAGAAATGAAAGGAGAAATAGACAAGTCCACAGTTATACTTTGAGATTTCAACAGCCTCCCCTCAATTACTGACAGAATATGTAGAGAGAAAATAAGTAAGGAGACAGAATACTTAACAATGCTATCAACCAACTTGATCTATGACCCTTGTAGAATGCTCCACAGAGGAACAGCAGAATAGACATTCTTTTTAAGTACATATGAAACATTTACCAAGACAGACCTTGTTGTGGGTCATAAAACAAGTCTCAATAAATTTAAAAGGATTCAAGTCATCCAAAGTAGGTTCTCCAACCACAATGGAGTTAAATTAAAAATAAAATAAGAAAGATCTCTGAAAAGTCCCAAATATTTGCAAACTAAACAACACACCTCTAAAAAACCATGGGTCAAAGAAGAAATCAAACGGCCAGCCTTGGTGGCCTAGTGGTTAAGTTCAGCATGCTCTGCTTCAGCAGCCCAGGTTCGGATCCCAGGCACAGACCTACACCGCTCTGTCAGTGGCTGTGCTGTGCTGGCAGCCCACATAGTGAAAAAATAGAGGAAGATTGGCATGGATATTAGCTCAGTGCAAATGTTCCTCAGCAAAAAAAAAAAAAAAAGAAGAAATCAAAAAGAAAAATTTGAAAATATTTTGAACTCAAAATATCAAATATATCAAAATTTGTGGATTATAGCTAAAATAGTATATAGAGGGAAATTTATTGTATTAAACACATACATTAGAAAAGAAGAAAGACTTAAAACTAACGACATCAGCTAATTAAACCCAGTGTAAGCAGAAGAAAAGAAATAATGATCAGAGTAGAAATAAGTTGTATATCCTTCTGCAAAAAAAGAAATTCAAGCCATACCTCACACTATATACAAAAATTAACTCAAACAGATCATAGATTTAAATATAAAACCCTAGCTCTAAATCTCTGAGAAGACAATGTAGGAGAAAATCTTTATGACTCGGGTTACGCAAATAACTTTTAGATAACACCAAAGAAAAAAACTGTGAACTGGATTTTATGAAAATTAAGAACGTCTACTCTTCACAAGACGTTGTTAGGAGAATGCAAAACAAGCCACCAATTGTGGTGGAAAAAAATGCAAATCACATAGCTGAAAAAAAATTGTATCCAGAATATATAGACTCTCAAAATTCAATAAGAAAAAGAAAACAAGTAAAAATGCTAAAGTATTTGAATAGATATTTTATCAAAGAATACATGCAGATGTTAAATGAACACAAAAAGATGCTCAACATCTTAACATCATTAGTTATTGGGGAAATGCAAATTAAAACCATGAGATACCAGTATGTACCTACTATAACGTCTATAATTAAAAAGACTGACCATACCAAGTGTGACAAGGATGTGGAGGAGCTGGATCTCTCAGACACTACTGCTGGGAACATAAAATGGTACAATCACTTTGGAAAACCTTCTAACATTTTTAAAAAGTTGAACACATAACTACCATATGACACAGGCGTTCCACTCCTAGATATTTTCTAAGAGAAATGAAAGCAGATACCCATACCAAGACTTGTACAAATGTACATACCAGCTTTACTCACAATAGCCAAATCCTCAGGGAAAAAAACAAACCCAGAAGGGCATAAATAGGTAAACAGGTAAAGTGTAGCATCCACACAGTGGAGTTCCATTTCTCAGTAAAAAGGAATGGACTGGATCTTGAACAAATCATGCTGCGTAAGAGAAGACAGTAGAGTAGACATTACACAGTTCCATTTATATAAAACTTTAGAAAATGCAAACTAATCTATAGTGACAGAGTGGGGACTGTGATGGGGGTACAGAGGGGCAGGCGGGAGGATGACCAAGGGCCACCTGGAGACTTTGGGGATGACGGATATGTTTGCTATCTTGATTGTGGTGATGGTGTCACATGCATACGCACGTGTAAAAACTTATCAAATTGTACACTTGAAATATGTGTAGTTAATTATACCACAATAGAGATGTTTCTAAACTATAGCACTGCAAATTTTCTTCTGTTTAGGATTTTCTTAGTATAAATATCTCCATCCTATTACTTTCAACTTTTTAGTATTCTTATATTTTAGGTGGTTACTTTGTAAACAGTCTAAAGCTAGATTTTATGGCATAAATATGTACTTAATAAATACTTTTTGACTGTTCAATAAATTAACCCAGCCTGGTAATGAAAAAATTTAATTTAGTCTAGAAAATCATGTACATTCATTATGACATATCTGAGTTCATTTCTAATCTCTTCTTCTTTTACTTTCTCCCATCTCCCTCCCTTCCTTCCCTCCTTCTTTCTCTTCTTTTCCTCTGTTTTTTTTTATTTTCTCCCTTTTTTGCCTTTGTTTGCATTGATTGAAATTTTCTTTATCCTTACTCCAACTTATTCCTCTCTACTGATTCAGAATTATATAGTCTCTTTTACTGATTATCCTAGAAATTTAACACATGTATTTTAAGTTAACCAAGTCTAAAATTACACAATCTGTTTACCCTCTTCCCCTAGAATATAAAGACCTTACCCATGGTGGCTTATTTCCTTGTGTACATAATAATTTCACTGGATTCTGCTAAGTGGACACAGACACGACAGCATTTTAAATTGAATTTTCAGACCGCAGTGGTAGCATGGATTCCGGCTTTCAAACGCAGGCAGGGCAAGTTTGGGTGAGGAGCTCCTAAGGAAGGGCTTCTTCCCCTTCCCCAACTTCTCTCAGAGCCAACGCCGCAGCAGGCCGGGCGGCCCCAGCAGGGTCAGTTTTCTTTTCTTTCTCGTCCATCCAGTGAAGGCGTTGCCTTTCAGAAACTCCAGGTTTACGCAGCGCCCTCCAATCTGATCTCCCACCCTATTTAGACACCAGGTTTTGTCTCCTGACCCTCATCTGTGTGGCTCTGGCTTATTTCCTGTACATTTTAAATTAACCAGGAACGTTAATAAGTCCTCTGCTCTCCATGCTTTCTGGTTAATAGAGTGGTGACTAAGAATGCAGTTTTGGGATTCACAGTGCTTGGGTTAAAACCAAGACTCTACTACGTATTTCCTGCGGTTCTAGGCAAATTAATGAAAATCTGCGTACCTCAGTTTCCTCACACGTAAGGGCAGGGGCAATAACAGGACCTGTCATGGAGTTGTTGTGGGCATCAAAATAAATTAATACATTTGAAGGCCTTAGGGCATACCTAGCATACAGTAAGAATGCAAACATTAGCTGCTATGATTGTTACTATTTTTGTGCTTAAAGAAAATGTTCTGAGGTTATATTGTATTCTATTCTACAAAGGGCTTAATGCCTTACAACACGAATTTCCATAGTAAGTAATTTTCAACTTTCAAGTGACACTATGTAGCTTACTCACATCTGAATGTAAATAAATGGTTTCCTCATTGACAAAACAAGTACTTGATATCCATTGTTTCTCTGTTTTTCTTCCTTTTAGAAAACATTCTCTCCCGAGGTTAGATCTTCAAAGTCTGTTTTTCAATTATAAATTATTTCTACATGATGTTGGCATAGCAAATACTCCTACACAGAGAAGATCCTACCACTTAAACAAAGCATGGTAACATTTTGCTTTTTAAGATACAACGATGCCAACAGCTGGTTCATTTCATCCAGAGTCAGAATACACATGTATGTCAAGTCCTGGAACAATCACGCATACCACATGGGCTGGCATGGCTCCATTAATAACATCTGAACAAAATAAATTCCAAGTGCAAGTCTCCTCCCCAAATAACACAGCCCATATTTCTTTAATACCTGGCGAATGAAGCTTGGTGGCTGAAGCTGTTGTTCTCTTAGGAGATGAAACAGCAGGTTTATTAGCATCTTGATCTTTTTGTGCTTCTTTCTTTGTTCCTGTATATGGTTTAAAAAGAGAAAAAGCAAGAAGGAGAGCTAGTTACAATTGAAGCAGTAACACAAGTTGTTTGAGGGAAGGGAAGCTTAACAAAAGGCAAACAGAACAAAATAATATTTGGATGATTTGTTGCTATGGTCACCACCCCCTGTGCTTCAAGGAGGACACACTTGCTTATAGCAAAGGGGATATAGCTGTAGCGGTCAGGAGAATAAGCACCCTGTTGTCTCTGATTTGATGAAAAACGCCCATCTCTGGAGGTCACTGCATCCCAATGACCCTGACAAACTATCTGGGAATTAAAATTGTACTGTCCTTAGCCACCAACTTGGTCTGCCTGTCTCTTTCCGCTGAAACAAATTTTCAAAAGACATAGAAGGAAGCTGTAGCTGAACATAACTGCTCATGACTTCAGCATCATCGAGAGCCGAGCCACAGGGGACACGGTCTGCCTCTAATTAATTTCCAGGCAGCTGGTCCACAGAAGTGACCTAGAAGGCTTTTTAGCTCTCTCGGCTGCAGTTGAGCCTTCCTGGAACCTGCTGCCAGAGCCAGTCCCAGCAGAACGGGATACCCGAGCGTAGGCGATATCTAAGAACAGCGAGTAGGCACTCCTCAAATTATGCCCAGGGGCACTCAGGGCACAGTGCCGTTTCTCCCTTGCGTGCTGGGCACGGACCTGCACCTTCACATCACCTTTGTCTCAAAGTCAAAGAACAATGGATGGAAGATTAGAAGAACAACAGACCTGGACGTCCCTAGACCTGCCTCCACTTCAACACGGTTTATTATGTCGTTTCCAAAACAAATCTTGGGGATGGATCCTTAGATGCAGAACACGAACATCCCACTTCCCCAAGCCCTGCAACCTCTCTCCTCTTCCGGAGGGAACCACCGCTAGCGATTTGGCGTCTACTCTTCCAGACCTTTTTCTAGGTATTTAGAAATACATCCACACATATTCAAATACAGCTGTTAATTAACAAATCACATACTGCAATCTCTTTTTACCTACCTACATTTTTAAAGATCTTTTTCACATCAGTGTATTTTTATTTTTAAAATGTCACATTGTATTAACGGGCAAGATGCACCATAATTTATTTACCCATCCTCCTGTTGATGAACATTTAGATTGTTTGCAAGTTTTAGCTACTCAAATAGCTAAATGTGCTATAATAAACATTCTTCTACTTGTTTTGTTGTGCACATGTACCACTATCTTTACAGGACAAATACACAGAAGTGCTAAGAGTCTGCTCGTTTGAAGTATTGCTAAACACAGTCCAACTGTCCTCCAACAGGAGCTAACAATTCACCCTCCCAACCAATAGTGTGTGAGGGCAATTCTTTCTACATGCCCCATGCCCTACTAACATTGAAGTAAGTCTCAACCATTTAAATTTTTGCCAGACACAGAGAAGTGTCTCATATTAGTTATGTAAAGATTTCTTGGTTTGAAAACTGCCTAATTAAACCCTTTGCCCATTTTTCTTACGGAGGTGTAAGAACTCTTCATTTATTCTAGATATTAATCCTTTGCCTGCTACATACATTATATTTTCCAGCCTTTTATTTTGTGTGTGTGTGTGTGTGTGTGTGAAGAAGATTGTGGCTGAGGTAAGATCTGTGCCAACCTTCCTCTCTTTATGTGGGATGCTGCCACAGCATGGTTTGACAAGCAGTAGCTAGGTCCAGGCCTGGGGTCTGAACCTGCGAACCTTGGGCTGCCAAAGTGGAGTGTGTGAACTTAACCATTACACCACAGGGCTGGCCCCCTCACCTTTTACCTTTTAAAGCTTATGGTATCTTCCATTGTATTGCAGTTTTAACTTTTAATATGTTCAAATATGTCAATTTTTCCCTTTACAGCTTTAAAAGAACTATCATGGCCTATTTATACCTACGTGTGCATGCAAGTACGTGTGTGGGTGTATATATTATTGGGGGGAGAGACCATTTCAGGGGTTTGGAAAGGGAGGCAGGTCTTCGGATCCAGCCTCCTTCTCTTTTGTTCTTCTTCTCCGGCTGACTGAGCTACTACTGCCCCTGTGCCCTTGGACCTGCCTGGCCCCCTCTCCATCCTTGTCCACCTGCCTTCTGCTCTTCCACTTACACACCTGTCCTCACCTCCTCTGTTTTACTGCCTTTGGACAAACTGTTTTAGTCTTGTTGATTTAACTCTTCTAAGGCCTGAATTCCCTTTTGTATTTTCCTCCCCTACTTTGTTCTTCCTCTTCTCAAAATGCTTCACGGCAGTTAGTTAACCTACCCAAGTCTCTCACAGCTCAGTCATTGGCACCAATATTCACTCACTGTGCTCAGGCCCAAAACACTAGGAGTGACTGTGATTCGTTTCTTTGCTCCCTGTCCCCATTCAGCCCAACAGCAAAGCTTGAGAACACCTCCCCGGTCTGACCACTTCCCTCCCCTCTACTGCCTCTGCAGAGCCCATGCCACCCACACCCCTTCCGCTTCCTTCTACAGCCTCCTGTCTGGTCTGCTGCTCCCACTCCTGACCCTCTACAGCTTATCCTCCACAGCAGCAGATGAATTACTTAAAATCTAAGTTAGAGTGAGTCCTTCCTATCCCAAAACCCTTCAGTCACCTCCAAGACACTCAGAGTGAAACACAAACTCCTTACCACACGTACAAGGCCCTAAACACCAGCAGTATGCAATAGAAATATAATACAAGCCACTTACGTAATTTTAAACTTTGCAGTAATAACATTTAAAAAATAAACAGTACAGTGAAATCAATTGTAATAATGTATTTTATTTAACCCAAGATATTCACTGTCACTTCAACATCTGGCATTGGCCAGATTTTCAGTGCTCAGTAACTCAGTGGCCGCCATATTGAACAGCACAGCTCCGGATGACCTGGTGCCCTGGCTACTGCACAGTACATGGTGAAGGTTAATTTTATGTGCCGGCTTGACTGCCATGGGGTGCTCAGACATTTGGTCAAACATTATTCTGGGTATATCTGTATTCTGGGTGTTTCTAGATGAGATCAACATTTGAATTGGTAGACTGAGTAAAGCAGGCTGCCCTCCCCAATGTGAGTGGGCCTCATACAATCTGTTGAAGACCTGAGTAGAACAAAAGGCCAGGCAAGAAGAAACTCAGCCTGCCTGACTGGTTGAGCTGGGACATTAGTCTTCTGCCCTTGGACTGGAACTTATACCACTGGCTGTCCTGGGTCTTCAGCTTACTGACTAGAGATCTTGGAATTTCTCAGCCTCCATAATTATCTATATATTATGTACGTAATATTTACTTGTAATAAGCACATAACATAGAAATAAATTATACACATATAAAGAATACCTATTGGTTCTGGTTCTCTGGAGAACCCTGACTAATACACACACTGACATCACTCTGCCCCCTACTCACACACTCCAGCCACACTGCCAGCCTTGCTGGTCCTTAAACGTGCCATGCTTCTGGCCATTCTGGGCACTTTAGCTTGAGTTCCTTCTGCACAGAACACGCTTCCCCTAGACCTTAAGCTTGGTTCACTCACAAACAATCTTGAGAAAGACCGTGCCTGATACTCTAGGTAAAACAGTCCTCCTGCCAGCTGCCCTGCTCCCCTGCACTTGCTTTATTCTTCTTCACGGCATTTATCACTACACAAAAATATATTATGCACTCACCTGCTTGTTTATTGTTATTGTCTACCTTCCCCATTAGAACACAAACTTCAACCAGAGGGCCACCCCTTTCCCTGCACAGTGCGCTCGTTCAGTCAATGCCCCTCCCGCCCTCTCCCTCCCCCAGGGCTCCTTTCAAGACAGCTCTTGTTCAGTGTTTCAGGGCTTATAGAAGGCTGGAGCTGCGGGGTCCTGAGAGCCCAACCACCACCCTACTTCACGGAAGCCACACCCGCTTCAGAGAAACCAATCTACGGCTAATCTCACTCTTCTATTCCCACTCCCCTGCTCAGATTTCAGGTTTCAATAAACATGGAAAGGCACTGAGACTCCTAGGAGCTGAGAGGGGAAACGTTAAAGGCCAAAAGTCTGCACTAAACACAATAGTTTAAAGGAAAACTAAGTATGAATATTTATTCAGAGTTTCAGTATTTTCCATCCAGCCTTCATGGAGTACAATTTCGCAGCTTCCATGAAAAATTTAAATATAGATAGGCTTGACCTGGCAATTCTGCTTCTACAAATCTCTCTTTGGAACACTTCCACAAGTGTGAAAAGATGTCTGTTCAAGGATACTTCATACATTATTCACAATAATAAAGAAGTGCAAATAACCAAAACGCACATTGGGGAATGGTTAAAAAAAATCATGGTATCTCCATACTACGTGGTATGATGCAGCCATTAAAAAGAATGAGGCAGCTCTATATTGTACTGGTATGGAAAGATGTCCATGATAGATAAAAAAGCTGGTTGAACAGTACGCATGGTATTATCCTATTTTTATGACACAAAATGTTATCTGTATTACGTCTGTAAATATGTAAAAAGACCTGAAAGACAGGCATCAAATTTTTAATAACGGTTACTTCTGAGCAGAAGGATTGAGGAAATTTTACTTTTTATTTTAATATGCTTCTGCATTGTTTCCATTTTTTATGATGATCACATATTACTTTTATAATAAGAAATAAACAATAAAGGAGAGAAAACAAAACCAAAATGAAAATAATTTGTCTGATCCATGAAAGGATAAGGAGAGAAATAAGCCTAGTGCAACCAATTCTACAAGAATTACTTTGACCAAGTTTCACGATCCCTCCTCTAGGAACGCACGGCTGCCTGGAAAATTCCTGTGTGGTTCTAGGAATTCTTCTTGATGGCACAGAAAATTACCGCAATTAGTCAAGACTTTCAGTTCTTTTTGCCATTTTCTTGTGATCTAGACTCAGCCTAAGTGTTTTTTAAGTGTACCATAGCTTTCATTTAGCTCTATAAGATCCCTGAGTATACAGAAATGCCAGTATGGTTCTGGTCTCACAGTTTTCCTACTGCCCCTCCGGCCAGTCTCTCTCAGTGTCCCTGGCTGCTGCCTCCTCCTTTCCCTACACCTGAGGAAAGATACCCCAGGATTCTGTCTTGGCATTCTCCTGTCCACTCATCTGGATGAGCTTCTCTACTCAACATGCTTACACTGCCGAGTTGTATACACTGATGATGATAAAATCTGTTATTTCCAATCCAGATGGGCCCAGACATCTCTCCTGAGATCCAGACCTGATTTTAGCTGCCAACTAGATATTACCACTTACTTACTAGATGACCAAATCATTATGCCCCAATGGATCTGTCTTCCCCTCAAATCTACTCCCCTTCTTATATTTATTGTCCTGGTCAGTTGCTCTCTTAGTCACTGAAACCAGAAGCCAGCAAGTCCTCTTCCTTATCCTCCCACATCCGATCAATCACTAAGTCTTTCTGAACCTGCCTCTTGAGTAGCTCCTGAATCTGGCCCTTTATCCATTCTCACTTTTTTACCTTAGCTCAGTCCTCATCATTTCTTGCTGGGACAACTAGAAAAATCTCCTACATGATTTCTCTCGCGTGTTACCTTCTTTATCTTTACCTGACTCACCCTCCTCACAACTGCCAGACGACCCTTCTTAATCATTAACCAGATCACTTGATTTGACCTTTAAAAGCCTTTCCAATGCTTCCCATGGTCTTCTCCAGGGAGTCTCAGCTCTGTGCCTTGGGAGGAGCAATCTCCAGGATGGCACTTTCTCTGCCACTCGTCCCTGCTGTGACACAGCAGTTTCCATATGACGGTCCGTGTCTTCGCCTGTGCTGGAGCACTCGACCTCTCCCTCACCTGCTTGGCCCCCTCCTGATCACAAGCAAATTCAGCTCATCTCTCTTCGCTGAAGACTTCCGTATTAGTTTCCTACTGCTGCTGGAACAAATTACCACAAACTTAGTGATTTAAAACAACGCAAATTTATCCTCTTCTAGTTCTGGGAACCAGAAGCATGAAATCAGTCTCACTGGGCTAACGTCAACGTGTCGGCAGGGTTGCTTCCTTCTGAGGTTCCAGGGGAGAATCCATTTCCTTGCCCTTTTCAGCTTCCAGTGTTCTTGGCTTGTGGTGCCTTCCTCCATCTTGAAAGCACATCACTCCAGTCTTTGCTTCCATCCTCACATCTCCTCCTCCCATAACTCCTCCTGCCTTCCTCTTATAAGGACCTTTGTGATTACATTAGGATCATTGCCTCACCTCATGGTCCTTAACCTAATCACACCCGCAAAGTTCCTTTGGCCATGTACATGTAACATTCTTAGGTTCCAGTGCTCAGGACAGGGACACATTTGGGGCCGTTATCCAACCTATCACACCTTCGCTGTCTAACTGAATAGATGAAGAAACTCTTTCTACTTTTCAAAAAGACACTAATTGTTTGGCCTATATTAGTCCCCTGAGTCCCTGACACTTATTTATGAAGCTTTCCCTAATTTCCTCAACTCCTCTTGAATCGCAGTCTTTCCTTAGACCCCAGTTGGCTCTCCCTGTTTTCTTTTCCCCAGTGCAGACTATATGTCGCTAGTGGACATCTCTTGTTTGGCCTGGCCACCTTTTTTGTTTTCAATTTTTTATTTAGGTATGCTTTTTGGTGAGGAGGATTGGCCCTGAGCTAACATCTGTTGCCAACATCCCTCTTTTTTTTCTCCCCAAAGCCCCAGTACATAGTTGTATATTCTAGTTATAAGTCCTTCTAGTTGTTCTGTGTGGGATGCCGCCACAGGACGGCTTGATGAGCAGCATGTAAGTCCATGCCCAGGATCCAAACTAGCGAACCATGGGCCACTCAAGCAGAAGGTGTGGACTTAACTGCTACACCACCAGGCTGGCCCCCCACCTTCTTTTAACAGCACCCATGCTGACCTTTGGGAAATCAACCCTTCTCTCCCCTTGGTTCATGTGGTTGGGTGGGGCTGACTCACCTGAATCTGGAGGCAGGCATGTGACCCAGGCCTCCCAATCAGAGCTCTGCATCACACTGGCATGACGGAGCATTCTGGCTTGAGAATGAAAACAAGATCTAAATTGGGACGATGAGAGCCCTACCTTGAGAATTTTGCTGGAATTACTAAAAAAGAACCTTTTTTTGGATACATGCCTAAGCTGGTAGAATGTAAGCCTGAACTTCTGTGGACTATCTTTGTCCACAAAGGGGAGAGCCTTTGTGAAGGAGAGGCGAACAGAAGGGAAAGAAGGGCCAGGAGAGGGAAAAACATTCATGATGACACTGTTTAAGTACTTGGGTATGGCTATACATTAGCATTATCTCCGGAACCTGTCAGTTACATGAGCCAAAATCCCTCTGACCTTTTGTTTTCTTTTTTGCCTAAGGCAGTTTGAATTACGTTTCTGTAGCTTGCAATGAAACAAGACCTCAATTATACAATGCTGGCCAGGGAAAATACCTCCTTGAGAAATATGTACACATGCTCATCTCTCATGGGGTTGTATATTGGCCAGCTCTACTCCTTGTGGACCTCAGTGTACCCTATGTACACAGAGATGCAGAGCTATGTAAAAGAACATACATACACAAAATCCAGAGCCCTACCATTGGAGCCTTTGGGGTGGGAGGAAGAAAGAAGCAGGAGAGGGAAGAAATGCCAGCCTCACTCCGGTCTCAGAGCAGAAGTCCATAAAGTTTAATTTGAAACACTGTCACTGATAATATTCATCCAATTCCAGACAATTACTACAAATCCAAACGGTCCTAAAGTGTTTCATGGTAAAGGAAGCAGCAAGAAGCCTCCCAAAGGACGAGGTTGAGAGGTGCTGCCTGGCGATCATATGAAGTTCCTCAGAAAACAAAGAAGAGTGTACCAGCTCAGTTTCTCACATGGACAAGGGCCTTCCACAGTGATACGAGTGACTCTGACAACCACTGAGAGAAAAGACGCATTTTGTGTTTTATTCCTGAACCAGACATTGGAAGAGACTAACAATCTGTTCATCACAGATGCTTAAGGCAGAGACCACCTGCACGGGAGCCATGAGAACACGACCAAAGTTGCCCAATCAAGAATGATGGGCTTGCGCTGTGGATGAGGCTGTCATCTTAAAAAGAAATATAATGACAAATGACAATGGCTAATTCAGGATCCTCACTGAGCACATAAAAATGGAAAAGAATGAGATTTAAGTTAACGGTTAGAAGAATGCTATATACTTTTTTTCATAAAAAGAAATAAGGATGTCAAAAAAATCAAAGGGAATTTTTACAGGCTCTTAACCTCACACACAATAGGCTGCAAATTCCTGCAAGTAAATCTCAGTATAAGTAACGAAAGATAAGAAACAAAAAAGGATAAAGAAATATACACAGCAATAGACTTTATCCCCCACCTGTCTAACGTTCTTACTCCATACACCTGCAAAAGTGTAGGTAACGGGGCTGATTCTTGCCCAAGCCCTGCAGATCCACTCCCAGACAAGGAACATGAACAGCCATGAGGAAGATGGAGAGGAGCAAGAAGAAAAATGAAATGCAAACGTAGCAACAATGCAAGTAATTATTACCATGTTGATGGAACTGAAAGGAGGTGAATAGAAAAAATGAATGATGTAATCAGGAAGCAAGGATTCTGATGTCACCTATAAGACAAATAGAATGGGGGCACATTTCAAGGGAAGATTTATAGGGATTGAATAGAATGAAGAAAGGAAACATTACCTAGATAGGAATATATCAAATAAAAGAGGAATCTGGATGACTTAAAAGTGAGCAAGAGAGAGAGAGAGAGAGAGAGAGAGAGAGAGAGAGAGAGAGAGAGAGAGAGAGAGAGGGAGAGAGCACTCCAGGGGAGTTGCAGGGACAAGAAGAGAAGGAGATTGTTTTCAGCTGCTAACAGTAATTTAAAAAAATCAAAACCAGTATCTGACGTTGGTGGAGAGCTAAGCTAATGAGGGCAACAATCTGAATATCAGGTTATACTTGAGAAGAGGCTGGATTTGACCTATTTAAGGTTCATTCCATTTCAACAACTGTTCATTGCGTGCATGAGGGTAGACATCGTAGTTATGAATATAAAAGAGAGTAAAGGAGGTCTCTGTCTCCAAACAGAGGCCTACAAAAACTAGACTTATAATACAGACCTAGTTATTCTCTTGGATAAGACCAAGGAATAATTTAATTCTGAAGACTGTTAAGAAAAGGTAATGACAGAAGAATGAAGAAGTGGGTTTTGTTGGGACAAATATGTATGTGCAAAAGCTTTACAACCACCCCCTCCCAATATATTCTTATTCCTTCATTATTAAGCACCAATATGCATCAGCGCTGTTCCAGTGAAAGAGAGTGATGTGAGCTGCCATGGAGGTTATGTTTGCGTGGAATGTATCCATCATAAGCATTTATAAATGCAGTTTAAATCTACTTTGCAGTTGCTTCTATGTATATTTTCTCACTTTAACCCAGTCTAAACTCTCTTGGTATTATTAATGGTA